>NW_027273859.1:2907000-3519000 GCF_046630095.1 Trachinotus anak | reverse complement strand
ACACTAATTGATATTTTTTATTAAGAATAAATCAAATGACTACTTGTTATATAATGGGTCACTTCTCATGAGAAACAGAGGCAATTACCGCCAACCTTGCAGTTCCCCCCCAGCTCTACAGAGAATTTTAAAGTTTTTCAGTTCAACGTTTTGGTTTTACAGCCTGCAACTTTAATATTTTGTTCCACTCTTGCTGCTCTCATCCAAAAAAAAAAGCTCTGTTAAATCTACCAGACTGTACCTGCCCAGTAGCAAATAGTGGACAGAAAAAAACAACTAGCTGGTAAACACAATGAGGCATGTGGCAGCTGAGGAGCCAAATAGTTTTGAAAGGTTGGCGACTTGGTGGCAGCATGAAAGGCTGAAAAAACGATGACACATTAAAAAGTTGTAGATTGTGAAAGTGTTAGCAGTGGTTTGCTGGTTGGAGTTGTGTTTCTGGCGCCTGATGAAAGTGGAGAGCAGAGTCAGGTGATATTTCTCTGTGGGTTTATTACTAAGAGCAGCAGCTTTTACATTACAAATGAGTCTTTTGATCCATCACTATTACAAATTATTGATAACTGCAGCTTTAATATAATTCGTTTTTACACTGGATTTAAGTAGTCTCTGTTCTACATATATCGCTGCAGAGACTTTCTACCACAGCAGGAATATTTAGCAATCATGAATGTATCTGATCAGGTTGTCGAATTTCTTTTTTTGCAGTTTCAGTGCAAAACATATTTGCATCAGTGTTCGTCTTAAAAAAACAGTCCAACCCTAATTGATCTGCATGTAATTATTCACCAATGCCAACCTAAAAGTTTTGTTCTCACCTTGTTGCAAGATTAAATATGTGTTTTCTTCCCATCGGTGTGAGTTTCAAAGTAAGAGACCTCACCAGTGAGTTGTTTTTATTAGAAAGTGCAATTGGAGCTAACCTGTATGATGTACAGTGAGAGCTTGTTGAGGCACTAGGTTTTACAAAATGTAACAAGCTGTGTAGTGAACTGGCATTTGGAGGCCTCTGAATATTTTTTCGAGGTGTGCAGTAAGAGCATCCCTGCAGTTCTCAAGGCTGCGCTGTGCAACTGTGGTCTGGTTGCTCATTATAATTGTGCTTCCCACAGGCAAAGCTCTGACGTCTTGGTGAAGACCAAGAGAAAGATGACTCTTTAGACTCTCAATACTCTAAATAGTCCAGCACCACCTCATGTGACATTGAGGCCTGAAGCTTTGAACAGCATGTGGCAGCGGTCTACACGGACACTGTTGAATAGTTTGCTATAGTACTCCTTGCACTCCTCACTACTGTCTGAATGCAGTCTTTAATCTTACTCTACAGTCTTGCACGCTTTGTCAATCAGTCTGCATTAGACCATCAGCAAGAGCAGCTGCCTCAAGTCTAAATGTCAACCAGTGCAGCGCATTATAAATCCTGCTAGTTTACTTTGTCTTTTGAGAGGGATGGAGCCTGACACAGGAACAGACTTGTCTAAAGGTCACTGTTGTTTTCCTTAGGGTATGATACCTACCCAGCTGGGTTGGGTCTGTTTTTAGTAAGGCTTTCTCTGTGACTCAAGTATGGCATTTTTTCTCTGCAGCGCCGGCATGATCAATCACGATGTCATCATTGGCATCAACAGGCAGCCCGTTCACACAATACAGGAAGTGAGCAAAGCCGTCCAGAGCAGTACCGTGCTTTCAGTGGTGGTGAGACGAAAGGACAGGGATGTTACACTAGCGATTGCTCCTGAAGAGATGGACTGAAATCATCTGTTGAAAAAATAACTCCAGAGGTAGACTGTGCAAACTGGAGGTTACATCACAAACTGCTGGTTAAAGGGTTGGTTCACTCAAACTGATGCACTTTCCTAGTTTTAAGAATTACAGAGGATCTGCATAAGGACCCTGAGGCAGTGAGAGGACTTCCCCACTAACTACCAAAATGTATAATTTGCTGTATTCAAAAATATGCCAATAAAGACTTAAAGAACCTCAGTAAATTGTGTTGATGAAAACAGAATGTAAATTTTGGTTATACATTTAATTTTTTTAATGTATTCCTCTGAAGGCATTATGATTTCAGGTCAGACGAGTGTTTCACCCTGTGAAGGAGAGCAGTGTCTCTGTTCCTGTCTCGTACAACAGGTCTGGACCACTTCTGAATTTTGTTCGTGCCTAGGAGGAAATTTGGGTATGAGAAAATTAATGAACGGCACAAATTGTCTAAAATCATTTGTACATACCAATATAAAACATATCTGTTTGTATGAGTTCATGGGCTCTTTGTTTCTGGAAGGAGACGGTGTTGACATTTTAAACTCAGTTTCTTTGTTTTCATAAGAACAAATTTCCATTTACCTTTACTGCTTCTACAAATACGCATCTCCAGGCCTCAACAAATAATCAGAAGACAGGCTCAGAGCCTCTCCTCTGATGCCAATACAGCAGCTTTCAGGTGAACAGAGAAACTAGGTCTTGAAAGGCTGGATGGCGAGTCTGGGTGGGCGGGGCTTGGGGCATTGCTGAGGGCAGTGACTGATTGTCATGATGTCACAAAGTTCCAGAAGTCCTGACGGCTGGTTTTAAGGCTCAGTTTCTCAATACAGGCTGTGTGCATTTCTCTGTGGACTGAGGCTTTGATACTTTCACAGTATTAATAAAGCACCTAGACCTGCTTTATAATCAAAAAAAAAAACAAACAAACATGGAAATCTCTTTTTATACAACATGGACCTTTAAGTACAGCATGTTGGGCCACAAGCCTTGTAAATATACAGAATCTTGTTACAATATATGCACACTTTTTTTTCTTCTGACATTTTATCCACCAACTCAAATCAGAGATTAAAGAGAACATACTGTACCAGATACTTTTTATTGACTGTGAACACTTACACAACATGAGACACTTTGGTTTCCTTCTCACCATTATAACAGGGGAGATCAGTTTTCCTGGAGCACATGTGTAGCTTTGACTAAAAAGTTGAAGAGCACAGCAAAGTTTTTTTTTTTTGTTTTTTTTTAATTTCAGGAGAAACGTGTCAATTAAGAATTTCAGTTGAAAAACAAACATTGTCAAATAAACATAAGTCAAGGAAGAACACGGACTCAACGCATAAAAAAACAAAGCAAATAAATAAATAGTACAGTGGATTAAAGTTAAAGAATATAAAATCAAGCTCCTGACAGGCCGATCAATATTACATACAGTATCTTACAAAGCCAGAGCATTACAGTTTGGAAACAGGCATTAACACAGTATGTTATATAGTAATATAGGGCAATTCTGCAGCGCTGGACTTAGACTGAAGAAATAATTAGAGCAAAACATTACATTCAGATTAAAGAGAAGATCTTGTACGTGGATATTTTTTTATAAGAGTGCAAGGCAGCAGATATATTTCCATTTTGTGAATTAAGTGGAATAATATGAAAAACAGTGTTTCAATGCCACTATCTACAAAAGATGTTTAGCCACCTGAAAATATATAGCCTGCTAAAGCATATTGCTGCTGCTGTATGAGAGCAGTCGACACATTGACTATCATGTCTCCTTCAACTTTTTATGACAAGACCTAAAAGGGTTTTATGGATCCTTAGGTACTGAAATCTGCTCTGTCTGTGACAAAGTACATAAACCTTCAGTTCAAGTGAAGATGAGGAACTGAACAAAGAGGAAGATGAGGATTTGAATATTTAATGTGAGACCTGAGCTTAGCTGGATAAAGTCAATGAAAATCAAAATTTGTTTTAGTTTGAGAAGTTTGGACAAGGCCAGGCTCCATACCTGAATACAAAGGAGGAAACTGCTCCCACATAGCTGACATGCAAGGAATTTACTGCTTGCCCCATTTTAAAACATTCCCGTAGCCAACACTGACAACTACTAAATCACCACCTCATCCATGTGACTTATGTGATCACTATCCATCCGTAGGTCTGTGTTCATACTTGCTTGAGGCTGTAATGTTAATCAGTCTAAGCTCAGTTGGAAAGCAGCAGAGAAAATACAGAATTCAGAACGCCTCCAGCAGCAGAGGACAGTGAAGGGTCAAAGCCGGGCGATTTGGTAATCTGAAGAAGGAAAGGAGTGATAGCTCAGTGATAAATCAGTGAAGGATGTTTCCCAAGGGGGAAATGGCAGAAAAAAAATCACTGCTCAGAGCTTAACTGGAACAGAGGATTCTTGGTTAATATGCAAAATCATGTATGTGAAAAGCCACTGTCGACTAGATCGTATCATTCCACAGTGTGTGAACAGTGTGAAAGTACTGGGGTTTTTCTGAAGCAAGAGAAAATGTGGTGCATCAAGGGGAATAACACAGTTAGTTGTATTGTTAAACTGCAACTGCGAGCAATGAAAACAAGGTCAGTGACACTTGTAATTATCATCTGCATCTGCTGTTATCATTCTGCATTCACCACTGGTAATCCAGGCTGATGAGACCCAATCAGGGAGCAACCATGGGCATCTATGTCATTGTTTCCAAAGCTCCTTTTTGCCGGTCCAGACTAAAACGCAACCCCGGAGTTTTCTCTAAACTAAAACAGGTCCAGCAGTGTTTCCAAAAGTCTCAGTTTTAGGGCCCCGAGATCTCCAGAGTGTGAACAGCAGGAGAAAATGTAGCAGAATTGATGCATTTTAAAACTCAAACATAGTGTGGATGCAGCCAAATTCCCAAACCAGGGCCACAGACCTGGAGGTGCTTCACTTTTCACTGTGAGAACGTTCTGTAAGATTGTCGGTCATGATGCCTGTAGTTTGGATACAAATACACCAAGACGAGTAAACGTGAAGTCATATGTACTGACAGATAAGGTACTGATCGGACAGTTGTCTACGCTACATGGACCTATGTGGGGGAAACTGATAGCAAATCATGCAGCACTTCACTGTTCGTTGCTGTTCTTTGGTGTCACAAAGAGCTGAGGAAGAAATAACTGATCCTCAGTTTTACCAGTGGTCACTGTTCAGTTTGGTTTGTTTCACTCACTTTTAATTGACAAAATGATCTTGTATAATATATACGCTGCTTAATACGGATAAACTTTATCACAGCTGACAATCAGACAATAGATTCAATAGCAGTAAAATCACATACTGCATCTAATATCACAAAATCCTGTGGTTTGTCTTCCTGCCTCCATACCACACCAGCATCCAGTCAGAAGCAGTTAGACCTGTGAGACCTAACCAAACAGATTAGGTTCTTTATAGTGCAGACTAAATGGATGAGAGCCTCCAAGCAACCTCTGCTACAGTTTATGAATTTTATCATGTGTGATTTTAGCATGAATTCAAAAGCTACTATTAAACTACTATTAAATCCATCTACTGATCTTAAACTGTCAAAGCACTGATATGAGCAAGGAATATTTTGATGTAAATCATTTGGTGTGAGTGTGGAACACATGAGCTGAAGGAGAGCTGTGTCCTGCTCCCTGCACTTTGGCAGTTCCTCATTAGAAAGTGAGCGAAACATAGCGGCCACATGAGATGTGCGGCCATTTTTTTGGGGGGGGGGGGGGGGTCATTTTCCACTGTAGCACTGATGACACTGAATGACATTCATCAATATGATCCACTCTGTGAGTTACCTGTCAGTACGTATGACTTATGTTGATATGTTGGTTTGTTTGTAATGAAACAAAGGGAAGAAACCAAACAGAGCTGAAATAAAAGGCGACAATATGTCATTTTTTTCTGTGGTCTGGACCAAATGAACCACACAGGTGTGAAAGTGACCTTTGTTGACAATTTAGCAAAAAAAGATCTGTCATCACTGTTGCTCTGGTGAAAGCTGTAAATACCATAGTAATTCTTACGTCTTCTCAAGAAGGTAAATTTCAAGTGAATTAAATTAGAATGAGCCCGCAGGAGCCCTGTAGGGGCCCTCGGGAGGTCCTTAGACTCCACTTTGCACAGCAGAGCTGTAAATCCTCTTGGAACAAGCCAACCTGCAGATTCATAGCAACGACATGCTGAGGCCACTTCCCTGATAACTGATAATATCTGACAGAAGTGGCCAGAGTCCTCCGTCACACTTTGCTGTTGGTCTCAGTAGTAGGTGCACCAGTTGCTGTAATCACTGGGCATCAGCCCACCAGTGATGAGCAGGATCAAGTCTACAAACCACCAGATTCCCAGGCCTCCCAGGGTGAGCAGCTTCCCCACAGCGGTGCCGGTGTGGCCCAGGCAGAATCGATCGACCCCGAAACAGCCCAGGAAGAAGGAGTACAGCAGTGTGGTGATGAAGTAGTGTCCAGTGTATCTGCGAGAAAGAGGATATTTAAGGTCAGCTGGAATGAAGCATGAACAATTGTGCAATTAAAATAAATCATATCGAACCTTAAATGTTACAGTTAATTGAAACACCACTTCATACACCGAACCTCAATCGTGTGACTCATTTCGAAACCTGCAGATGTTCATGTTAAAAAAAAAAAATCCCCATATTTAAGCACATATAATAGAAATGATGATGATGAAACACACCAAAAGATTTTAAAAGAATCTAGTGCACAACACTCAGTAAGGAGCGTCCACAAAAAAGGCAACACCTGTTCTGAATGTAATAGGTGAAAACTGTCTAAGCAGAAACTGAACATTACAGGCTTCACAAAGGCAACATTATTCCAGGTGCTGGACTGCAGTAGTGTCTCTGACCGTGTCGAGCTGCCGCGCATCTCTGATCTCTATGTAGAACGATGCTGGGTGAACGTGGTGGTTCTATACATTTGTAAACATTGCCCTCAAGTGGTGATCATGATACCTCAGATTTCTATCTAAATGAACTGGATCGGTTGCAAGTATTGTATATTTTAGAACAACTTGATTTGTACATCTCATCTGGAAACATGCTCGGCCGCAGTGCAGACTGAATGTGTAGGGAGCTCGCTCGGTGAACACTGCAGGCGTTTATTGATTTAAATCTGTAAGCAAGCTGCTCTGTAAATCTCTATTTTCTGAATGCTGTTGCTTTTTTTCTGTGTATGCATAAAACTCAGTACTCAAGTCTCATTGGTATCCATGTATACTGTCTTCAGTCTGCTGCTGTCGCCAAATCCTCATGCATTTCAATAAATTCAATTAAAACTAATAGCACTAATTTATTGTTTAGAGGATGAGCCCTTAGAGATGGATCATCTCATTTTCAACAGGGTCTGTGTCATTACATTTTACCAACTACAAAAAAGACAAATCATAAAAATATCATAAATTAAAGGTTCCATATTGTATAAAATTAGATTTCCATGTATTTTTTGACTATAAAGCAGGTCTAGGTTCTATATTAATACTGTGAAAGTGTCAAAGCTTCAGTCCACAGAGAAATGCACACAGCCTGTATTCAGAAACTGAGCCTTAAAATGAGCCATCAGGACTTCTGGAACTTTGTGATGTCACAATAAAAAAGTCACTGCCCTCATCTATGCTCCCAGCACAGCCTACCTGGATCCACCATCCAACCTTGCAGGATTTGGTTTCTCTGAGTGTTTACCTGAAATCTTCTATATTTTTATTTGATTCATTTGAAAACAGCTCACCGACCTCTCCGGAGAGAAGCCTGAGAGAGGAGATGTTAAACTACAATGAAAATGTTTTTGGTTCTTAAAACTACAAATATATGGTTTTGTGGGCATCAAAACTTCAAAAAAATTAATGGTATGTGGCTGTAACGATACTGAGAACTTGCAGCCACGCTAGCAGCTGTGTGAGACTTTACTTAGACATAATGGTGCCTTTAGCTGAAGAAATACATTTGAAAAATTAGTTTCTTTTGGCATTTAAAGACAATCACTTCATTACCCCATACACATCACAATGATGGGCATTTACCATGTCAGCTTTCCTGACATTACAATGTATGGACCTTGGTTTACTTATCTATAGCAGCAGAATCTATGTGGAGGTTGAAAGAACCCCGGGGTATTTCACAGAGTGAACTGTGTTTGTAAAATCTCATTAGAATCTGTGATAACACAAATCTATGCTAGTCTCGCCTGCATTAAAATGACACATCTACTACACTGCTGCACTGCTACAGCTACTGACACTGAATACAGTCTATCACTTCACTTTAGTTCATATTCAGGCCAGTTCCAGTGGCTAGCTTCTAAAAAATAACTGAGATTTTGCCTGAACAGTGCACTGAAACATCATCTGATTCAAGGGTCATATTCCAAACTTAAACTTAACTATCAACATCATTTTACATGAACTTTGGTGTGGCAGTTTCGGTATGCACAGATTTACACAGTTGTGTGTCCGGTGTGGTTTCCCTTACTTGATGCAGGGTACGTTTCCTCTGAGGAACTCTCTGGGTCCGGCGCACTCTATATCATCAAGCGCAGTGCACATAACAGGAGTGTGGTTCACCTCTTTATGAGTTTGGCCACCCCACTAAGGACAAAAACAATAAATTAAGTGCTGTGTAATTAGCAACATAATATCTGCTTAGAGAACCACACTTACCCCAACGCAACCATGGCCCAGCTCCTGATAGGCACTTTGGTTGCCTGCATGATCCACAGGGTCTTGACAGTAGATGAACTCCTCCGGTCTTCATCACACATTGAATGTATAAAAGCAGAGATAAGAGAGTATGTAGGATGGCACTACCATGGAGCAGGTATTGACAACCAACTACAGCAAACTGTTGATATCTGGTAAGTAGAAAACACACGCCAAACTTCATCCATGAAATCTGACAGTTAAGAATCCACCAATAACTTGTGGCCAACTGTGAGACCTCATTTTATTACTAACTGAATTAATATGCTGGTCCATAGCATCTGGAAGCTCTTCAACACAGGAGAAACACAGACATAAAGAAACAAAGACACTATTTTAGACGAATACATCATATCCTTGGAATAGGAAATGTATTATTATCGCAAATATTAGATTTTTATTTTTTTTCCCAAGCGCTGGTGAGGGTAATGCATTATTAATGTGCAGGTAAGATGGATTCACCAGATTTCTGACGGCAGTTTGCTGTGTCAGTCTCACGGCTGCCGTGCGTAGTCAGCATTAGCTAACGGTAACATGCTAACAATAGCATTCAAGCAAGACTGCTGTACATGGTACTCACAGATAACTGCAGAGAACGACTGGTGACGGGGGTCTGTACTCAAATTTCTCTGTATCATTCATACTATCCAGCGGTTTTTCAGTTTTCCCAATCTCCGGCGGCTGCTCGGTGTCCGGGAACGCCGTAGTTCCCTGGCCGGGAGAAGCAGCAGGAGTCTCCGTTGTCGATGAGTTTTGGGAGTGAATGCCTTCCAGGCACTGTAACAGAATCACCGTCAGCAGCAGCAGGAACTGTCCGCACAGCAGAATATAGCTCACCGAAATCATTATCACTCTCAAAATACCGCATCAATCCTCATAAAATAGCCATTCATGGTTAACGGCAACATTTGTGTATGAGGGTTTGTTTGGGCCCCGATCGCCGTCTCGTGATTATGACGTCGTCAGAAAGCGCCTGGAGTTGAAACCATGGAGGCTGGTAGGATATCGCGCTTCGCCGGGAGAGTGGACCATGGATGTATTATAAGACCTTATAATACAGTTATAATACATCCATGGTGTGGACCACCGGAGCAGGGGGCAGAGGAACAGCTGCAGCCAGACGGACGGTCTCCAACAGCTTTCACAGTTTTCACAGGGAGTCTCAGAAACACCCTCATCCTATTAGATCCGACCCTGATTTAACACTAACGTGGCCTGGAGTGGATTTTCTGCCAGTACTCTCCCTATGTATAAATAATGGTATAACGACGCGACCATATATGTTTACAATGTGTTTAATTTATATATGCAAGTTTATTAAAACAATGTACATGCAAAGACTTAATATCATTATATGTTTTTCTTATGAATTATATCTTCCCATTCTAGCAAAGTTGTCTCAGACTTTTGGAACCCACTGATCTGGCATATCCAATATAAGCATACATACATACATTTGTATGGGCTAGACATACAGTATATGTCAATATATAAAATTGCCCAATTGTTATATATTTTATATTTAAAATATCAATTTCATATATATGTATATATATATATATATATATATATATATATATATATATATATATATATATGCAGTCTGCAGTAGTGGCAGTAGCATTAGTTGTAGTATATATTTATTTCCAGTGTTGGGGAGTAACTAGTTACAGATAATGGGATTATCAGTATTAGTATTAATTAAATTACAAAATGAATGTAATTGTAATCTGTTGCAGTTACTGAGAAGATGTATGTAATTAGATTACAGTTACCAATCGAAGTGTTGGTGATTTCAAAGAGGATACATCGAAATGTAGCTTATACAGATGCAGATACAGTCTTATAGCCATGCATTCTGTTGCCTTGCATCATTTGGCTGAGCAGGCCTTCAACCTACAACACCTATGACCTACATCCCCTTGTTCTTTAACAGAATGTCTCTAGTTGTCTTGTAATCATTGTTTTGTTTTCCTTGTTTTGTCCTGTTAATGTTCTGTCTTTTGTCTTGCAATGTAATGTGGAATTAATATTCCACATATGATACTGTTTTTATCAAAACTGAATGCAGCTGCCAGCAAGGATGGTCATGTTCCATGTATAGTGATGGAATGACAAATACAGAGCGGTATTAGTAATTGGTTTTAATAGTTTTGCTGCTTGTGTAATGTTGTTTTTACAATTCAAAATGAATTATAAGTTAGTGATTTGATCCTTATTCTTTGGCAGATGTATGTAATAAACTGTACAGCTTAACATTGGTCTACAAGGACCTGAAAAGTTATTTTATTCGTTGGTTTCTTACAATGAGTTTTGTGGTCCTACGTGAGCACACTGTTTTGGGCCAATGTCACAAGAGGTTTGTTTTTTTTTTTTAATCTCACCTCTTTACACTGGCTTAGTTGTCAAAAAGGTGATGTCACATGCTTCTTTACACCAATCATGATTCACCATTTGAATTGGAATCTGATCCCAATGAAATTTTGAATATTAAAGCTCTTAATGAATATACATAACAAAAAAATGTGTAATTAATATTTAATATTATAAGCCTACAAAAATACTGAAGATTTGAACAACGTTTTCGGGGACTTTAAAAACAGTTACACAAAGAAACTTTTAGGAACATAATTTTTCATTATTTATTGGATCAGTATTTCAGTCTTTGAGGGAAAAAAAAAGTGACACAGTCTCATGGACAAAAACGCACATGCATGCTTGTATCCATGCATTCAAATGCAAAGACAGCTGACATGTTTTAAGCTATTCAACTCAAATTTGAAAAAATGGTACAAATGTTGAATTACTTTTTGTAAAGTCTCTGGAAAGCTTCATACAGTTCAGTTTTTTTTAATGTATTGCATTATTTGTTCAATTCATATTCATATGTTATACGCTAAACTTAGTTCAGAAATTTGGCAGTTGTCAAATGTTTCTGGCTTCCAGGGTCAGCAGTTTTGTGACTTTAGAAGAGACTTCAGCATTATATTACTGCAGCATATCATCCACCAAACTGCATCTAATTTCAACAGGGACCAGTGTGTAGGATTTAGTGGCATCCAGTGGTGAGGTTGCAGATTGCGACCAACTGAATACCCCTCTCGCCACCCCTCACTGTTCAAGCATACAGGAGAACCTACAGTGGCCTTTAGGTAAGGTAAAACTACAAATGGCTGACTCTAGAGAGTGTTTGGTTCAGGTTATACACTAATGAAAACTTAATTATGAATATTATATTCCATGTCTAACAACAGATCCCCTACATTCGTTTTAATATGTCATTTGTAAACAAAGTTATATTTTGTTGAAATAAAACACAGTGATTCAATCCTAAGTCATGTAATCAATAAGCTGCAGATGTCTGAGACTTTACCAAAATGCACGATAACGTTTTCATTTTGAAATGGCCTTTCAAGTCTGTACGTGTGAGTGGGCAGAGGGACACAAAGCAACAGTCAGAGTGTCCTTGCTGTTTGTGTCTTGTCTTGACTGCAGTCAATTTCAGCTTCATCCAGTGAGTTCATTTGCTCTGTTTTGGGTACCATTAACAAGTCAGGGACATGATATTTCAAGGGACCACCACCCACAGGAGCAACAGATGAAGATATTATTGGAGAGGTGAAGTAGTCCCGTCTGTGGACACTTGGATAGGTTCTGAAGTCCACTTTGGACCGCACTGAGAGGCTGGCGTAGGGATAAAACAGAAAGCCTCCGAAGTGGGAGAAGCTCATCAGGTCCTGGTAACAAGAAGAAAATGCACACAAAGTATAATGAACAAAAAATAGCTAAGGTCCAATCAAGCACTGACAGACTGAAACAGCTCATAACACTGATATAAATATGCCCACACACGACACTTTATTGAAAAGATTTTTTTTTTTGCCTCCATATTCAAAAACTCCATAATACAGGCCTTCGTTTACACTGTGATTGCATTATTTTTATTGTTATTGTGTTTCCTCCTCTGCTGACTTTAGAAACCTTTCAAAGCTGTTCACCTGAGGTACACTTACTTTCTACTCCAGCGCACCTGTTATCAGCTGCAGCAGTGCTAGACAAACATTCCCATTTAGAGTACATTTTCTTGGTTTGTCCTTGTTTAAAATCAGACAGCAAAGAAGTAGACATCATAATAAATCCTTGTATTCTAGGTGTTATCAGGCTTTTAAATTGTATTTTCTCTTTACACATCACAATAATATTTGTTTTTTTACACTACACAGTAGGAATAAGACATGTGGGCAATATTAATTACACAATAAGAAGAATAATAGCCCTTTAGATACCCAGTATTTACAAAAATACTTAAGGCTTAATTAAATTCTCATTTCCTTTAAATTGCCTGGTTGTTGTTACTCTCTTCGCTCCCATTGTCAGATTTTCTTCTAGTGTATCTCTGCATGAGTATTCGTTGGAACCAGTCAGTAACTTATTAGTAGATGATTCATGCAACACAATCACACTGTAAACTGTGGCCTTTGTTCTAAAATTAAGATAATACAATAACCAAATTAGAATTAGTTAACAAAATAGTTAATATGAGGCCTCAGCAGACTGAGGTAGACAATTATACTGAGCATCCTACAAAGTTAAACTTTACTTTGTACAGAATTTCCACAGAACTAAATTTTGGAAGCTATTGAATGTACATGTAATGTATGTAATGTAATGTCATGTATGTAATATTAGAATTAGGCCAGTTGATTTGCTCCCCATGATTACATTAGAAGCTCATTAAGAAAGAAGTTTTGGGATACTTGTTCTTTAGTTGTATATTTTCATTTTACACAACTTTACACAACATCATACTTCTTCAATACATATCAAAGTCAAATCAAATCTTGTACTTTTAATGCTTAATTTTTTACTGATGCCAATTACTTAGAAAATACATATAATACATTAAAAACTATGATGTGTTTTTATCGACTAGAATATTAAACCCCTGCTTCAGTTATAATAATGAGATATATATATAATATATGATGATAAATTGTTATATATAATGATAAAATACTGACAGGGGGCATGCTCTTGGAAAATTAGTAATGCAGTCCTTGATACTTGATACTTTTTACAAGAGCATTAGATGACTCAGTGAGTCAGACATCTCCAGATTTATCCACCTTGTTATGAAATGAATGTCTCCCATAATTATTTTATGTGTTTTAATCAGCATTTCACTAGTCGATTAGTCTTGTTTTTACCTGCACCAGCGCCTGCTGCTGAAGGCTGGTGGGAAACCCTGCAGTTCCTGGAGTCCTGACAGGTGCTGCCAGGCTCAGTCCACTTGCCACGGCTCTGTCCATGGTGGCCCAGCTGTTCACCTGAGCAGAGTGGAAAAGGCTGTTGGGGATACTCCGATCCCACAGATGTGTGTTTAATTCCGGTGGATAGACACAAGTGTGTGCAAAACCGCTGTGTAATTTGTACATTTGTTCCTTCTCTGAGTCTTTGGAGCAACCTGCTCCATCAGTTGTTACACTGATGACGTGGCTTTGTCTCGGATCCATTTCTCTCTGTGTCCCAACTGGAGTCTGTTCTGTCCTGTGTGTAATGGAAACCTTTGGCCCAGGTTTCATTTCTCTTGGTGTTTTGCACTCCTCTTCTCCAGCATCGTTCTCAGCATTATCATTTTTGTCACTGTCACATTCATGGGCGTCTTGAAAAAAAAAAAATGGAAAAGTTGCTTTGGACTCATGTTAATAGACTCAAAGACTGTACTGACAAATGAATATGATACGTGTTAAAGTAGTCACTGTGATACTGTGTAGTCACTGCACCTGAATCTTGTAGGGATAAATCTTGAACAGGTTCAGGTTTCATGTCAATCAGCCGCATCTCTTTAGATTTTTGTGATGGATGTTGTAGTTTCCTGATTTTACAAAAGAAAGCAATATATACACACATATATGATACTGGTAACAACAGGTTTTACAGGCTCAGACAATAATTGTTTATCACATATGAAGTTGAAGTAGATTCTAACTGAACCAATGCCTGACTTGCACTCTTTGGGCTCTGGACTCTTGTACTTGGACTCTCTGTCACTGTGGTGTTTAGGAAACTGCGGTTGGTGTTTCACCCTGCCACTCTGGTATATTAAGGACCAAATAATTTAATGGATAATCAGCTGATTCATTGATGATGAAAATAATCAAACGTTTCCTACATTTTTTTTTTTTTTTTTTGAATACACTCAGTGAATTTAAATAACTTTTAGAGCAATAAAGTTTTAGTAAATTTCCCCAAATCTAAATCATTTAAATCATTTAAACATTTTACATATTACAGATGTCTTTATAAAGAAACACAAAGTCATAGTTATAGTAGTAGGTGCCACCAGACTGAATCTAATATAAAAAGAATGAACAGTGGCAAGAAAAAGTCTGTGAAACATCCGAAGTGACTTGGTTTTCAGCACTGATTGGTCACAAAATGGAATCCAACCTTCATCTATTCACAGTGCTGGTGAAAAAAAGGAGGCCAGCCCTTGGATTTGATAACTGGTCAAACCTCATTCGGCATCATTACCCTCAAAAAAGCTGTAGCTCAGACCTGCACCGTGTTCAGGAAGAATTCTCAAAGCCTCTTCTTTGTTGACAATTCACCCTGAGTTTCATCTCCACAAAACATTTTCACAGTGGTGTTGTGGAGTGTCAAGGTGCTCCTTTCGGGCAGACTATGATGTTTTCTTTCTTTTTTTTTTTTTGGAGAGCAGTCGGGTGGAGCATGGTGGGATGCTCCATGCCACCCTGACCTGTGTGTCTGTGTGGATGAACACAGTCGTCCCAGCTCGATGCCCACCTCCAGTGAGAGTAACTCTAAACTCTTTGGCATAACTTTATAACCACTTACAAACTTTAATGGATACTTTGCAGATAAATAAAATATATATAGATAGATAGATAGATAGATAGATAGATAGATAGATAGATAGATAGATAGATAGATAGATAGATAGATAGATAGATAGATAGATAGATAGATATTTCCACTATAATTTCCGCTTATTGTTATTATCATTATTATTATTATTAATATGTGATTACGTGAATTCATAACTGAAACTCTAACTTGCCTCTTTTCTCTTCTTCCGTTGCCCATGTCTCGGAATCCCTTCGCGAAGGGGTTGTTGTCTATTTTCAGCTGTGTGATCTGTTATTGGTTCAAAGGAGAGCGAGATAAAGACGACATATCTTTATGTGACGGGTTGATTACTGACAGAGGGAGTAAGAAAATAATAATCCCGATTGAAGAGAGGCTTCTTTTGTTTTGAACGTTGAGCTTGAGGAAGAAGTGAAGCTCTTACCTTATCGTTCTGATAAGCTGTCACCGCGATGAACTCCGTCTCGGAGAAGACGTACGTCCTGAAGGTGCTGTACGGCAGCTTGAGGATGTCATTTACCTTCACGATATGAAATCTCGGTTGGTATTTGTGCATGGAGTTGAGAATTGTCTGCAAATGAACAATGACGATAAAGTTCATGTAAATTTGAAGGAAAAAAAACTCATTTTCTGATGAGATGAAAATGTTTATAAAACGAAACTAAAATAATGAAGCAGTTGTGGCGAAGGTGTAGCAAGAACTCAAAATTATATTTACAACATTAAATTTGATATGGTTATAAATGCATCACGACAAATCGAGGCCTATTTTGATGTGTGAGGTTTATTGCGTTACTGAGCCTTAAACAGATTCCCTGACTGTCACTTAGTTCATCATAAAAACTGTTAACAAATGAACAAAATCCAAACTTACAAATCCATGCTTGTCAGATATGTTGTTGGTCAGTTTCAGTTTGTGGAAGTTGACCACTTTGGACATCCACTGCTCGCCCGTGGCCGGACTGTCCGGGTGGATGTACATGCGTTTGGGCATCTCCGGGTCCGCCTTTCCCGCCACTATCCAGCGGGAATTATGAAACTTGTATCTGCAGTCATCAGCCGCCACTATGTCCATCAGAAGAATGTATTTGGCTTTTCTATCCATCCCGATGCACCTGGCTTTGAGCGGCGGAAACATGCGCCTGCGGGGTGAAGAGAGAAAGGCATGAAGCAGGCATTCACCAAGAGACGCTCTATCCGTGCGTAATTATTAAACTTTTACTGTACCTCCCAGATTTTGTAATGACCATTTCAGTGCCGCATTTGTGGAACTGTCTCCAGAGGTCGCTGGCTTCCAGATGAACTTTCGGCTCATCATCTGCTGTCTCCCCTCCCTCCAGAATTTCTGGAGGCCGACACAACATCGCAGACTGCCGAGGCGGAGAAGTGTGAATCACCGTATCCAAACTGGGATCTGCTGACCCCCGGGAGGATAAAGCGATGGTTGGGAACAGTGGGGGCCCGGCCAGGACAGTCCCTCGAAGGGTCGCTTCTCCGACTCTTGTTGGGAAGGCTTGTGGTACCTCGCCCGGGACGCACGGCTCCGAGAAGCTGCGCATGATTTCCAAAGGAAAAAGACACTTTTACGCACGACAGTGGTCGGGTTAGACCTTGACACCACGTTGGTATCTCCTGGATAAACGACTCTGCATAATTCTAAAGTCACTAAAATGCACTAACTGTAGCAACGTCAAGACTTTTTTTTCTCTGGATGTTTTGTCTCAGAAAAATCCCGACCACAGTCCAGTGGATGCCTCTCAGCTTGTGTCCAAACTGATTTGCTCCTTGACACTTATGGACTCAGAGGTGGGTGGAGTTTCCCCGATGTTAGACTTCATGTGCAGGAATAAACTGCCTCAAATTTCCACAAAGGCTGATGAAGGTGTTCTTAACTATTTATGTGAAAATCCAGCTTTATTAATCAAAAAGCAACAACCCTGAACTAATTACACGCTTAAAACACTTCACCGATGAATACCACAACTGCACCATCAATGAAATCTGACAACGCAGCAGTGCACAGAGCTTGTTGTGATTCCCACACCATTCCAGCGCCCTGTGGTTTGAACAGCTCCACTGATGTGGTTTCTCCCGTGCAGCGCTGCGTGGGGACTGTCCGCAAGGATTCAGCTCTGTGCAGGTGCAGCCTCTGCCAGCGATTGTCCCGGCTGGATTAGGCTGTGGGTTCGGTTACACGCTTTTTATTGCTCAATGGTCCATGACAGCACAGGAACGTCCCAGTAAAAGCTTTCCGTGAGTGAGGGCGGCAGGTTCAGGATACATGTGTGCCACCCGCGATGTGCAGCTCAATATGAAGTCACATGAAAGTGTGAAAACAGACATTTATGTCGTGTTTTAATAAAATACAATAATAAATATTACTAAAATTAAAGCCTAAACCTAAGCACATGTTCATACTGCATTTAACCACAGAAACACATTGCCACTGTAACAGTACAACATTATTATTGTGATGTGATTGAGTTTACACACATGGTCACCTCTGAGTTAACAAATGTTCACTGAAGGTTCATTGTTGACAAAATTCTTAAAGGTTTCATATTGTATGAAGTGAGATTTCAATGTCTTCTTGATTATGAAGCAGGTCTAGGCTCTCTATTAATACTGTGAAAGTATCAAAGCCTCAGTCCACAGAGAAATGCACACAGCCTGCATTCAGAAATTGAGCCTTAAGGCAAGCCTTCTGGACTTATGTAATTTTGTGATGTCACAATTGTAAAGTCACTGCCCTCAGCCATGCCTCCAGCACGGCTCACCTGGACCCACCATCCACCAGCCACCATCCGTTTTACCTGAAATCTGCTGTATTTTACACAAAAACAGTCTTGAAGCCTCTCTTCTGATTGGCTGACTGATCTGTTGTTACTGGAGCTCCAGAGAGAAGCCTGAGAGAGGAGATGTAAAACTACACTGAGATGGTTTTTGGTTCTTAAAACCACAAATATTTTATCTTATGGATATCAACACTGCAAATAAAACACTGGAAAAGTGTTAAATATGGGACCTTTAACTCAAAGTCTGTTTACGAGAATTCTTTATTATTATTAATTCAAATTTCAAAATGTGTGCTTAATCATCTATGAGATTGATTTATATTAAAATCATCTGTCCCACTTGCATGTACGACGCGAAGACAACATGGGGCAGCTACAGTCTCTCAGAGTCTCGTCAGCCCTGTAACATCACACATCACCACAGTCAGAGTGTGTGGGGTGCAAAGGGCTGAGCAGTGTGGAAGAAAAAGGACAGCGAAAGAGACAGAGTAAACAAAAGAAGGAGAAAAAGTGGAGCTGAGAGGGAACATATCAAAGGAGGAAGAAAGTGTAGCTAAATGCTTGCAAGATCAGAGATAGTGTATTTTCATGAGTAAGGGACATGCATGTTATGTTACATGTTAATGAAATGCTAGCAGGGCCATACACAGTGAGTCAAGTTCATTCTTTCCAAGTTAATTCTGTACATTAAAAAAAAAACTAATAAATAGCATCAACACTTAATCATGCTCTGTATGAAACCAAAAAGTGCCTGTGAATGGAAACCATTGAGAATAAAGAGCTGTATACTTTTTTTTCGGCAGAAGTAGCTCCACGTTGTCAGAGCTTCATGATAATCCACACAAGTGCAGCCAGAGCTCTGAGGAAATCCCAGCTGCTATATAAACACTGCAAAAGTGCACAGAGATGACAGGTATGAGGATTTATTCCTGTAGCCTGAATTAAGAAACCAACAGAAAAGATATTTCAAGAAAATGGTTATAGTGTATGTGGTCTGAAAGTGTGGAGATTGACTGGGCTGATGTTAGATTTATGAATTGTTATCTCAGTCTGTCCCTGTCTGAATGTTTTGTACTTTGCTCTTTGCAATACACAGCAGATATAAGAGTTTTGTTATTATTTTGCATGAAATTTCAGTGAATCTGTGTGTTCTGCCAACCTGAGAGTCGCTCACCGGTGAGCCTGAGTAACTTTCACATGCTCTAATTTTCAATTTTCACTGGCATATGCAGAAACATGCTTGTGCCATAGAGCCATGACTCTGCTGTTGGACCCATAACTCAAGCTTAGACCCAGACAACAGCCACTGCTTTTTTTCACTCACAATGCACTGTATGTTTACTTGATCTGACTAGACTGAAAAGCATTTATATTATCAGACTTGAATAACATGAATGAATTACACAAATAACAGAATAAACATGTTTGTGCTTCACAAGTTACAAAAGAAATATGAAATCAAAGACATAAACAGGACTAACAATAACTATAATAATAATTTAAAAAAATAATAAAACAAGGTTAAAAAAAATAAAAAAAGTTTAAAAGTTTTCTTTAAAAAAAAAAAAAGAAAGTTGCATCCACTGTGCTTAAAGTTCAGCGTCAATGACTGTGTCCACTTACTTGAAGCTTGTTACAGCTTCTAAGTTGTGGCCTTTGGAGAAACAGTGGTAAAGGGTAACAGCAGTTTCCTAAAAACAACACACTGAGGTTTGTGTTTCAGCAAGGACTTTGCTGTGAAATCAGGAAATACCTCACACTGGACCTTTTGTTACAGCCTCACCACGGCTCTCTGATCAGATGCCTAAGTAAGCACACGTCTTATTCAGAGGTCATTCAAGATATGCGGTGGGTGGCAGAGCTGTTGATGACCCAATCTTTTTCTGGCAGAGATGCAGGGGAAAACCCTGCCCGTCTGTCAGCCAACTTCAAAGAGCCAGTAAGTAATCTGAAACAGGCCCCAGAATGATGGCAAACAAGACGCCTGGCTGTTATTTGTGGGTTTGGCCCACAAGCTGCGTGTGAAACCTGTCACTGAGGATAAACCCGCAGATCTCCACTGGGCCACTGCCCAGTAACACACTCACCCTAGTAAAACCTTTTGGGAGAGGAGATATGGTCCATGAGGTGGGAGCAGCTTAGAGAGCTGGGAGAAGAACCTTTGTCATTCGGAGTTTTCCTCCAGTACCAGTCCCTGTTTTGGCTGAATCTTATGTTCTAAACACCTTCGGACTGGTAGACATTTACTGGGAAAAAGGAAGTGACCTGTGTTAAATTTCAACACACAGAGGATCTCTCCATGACCACACTGTGACTGAACAGACAAAGCCAGTCCCATCAACAGAAACTTTAGGTTTTGCAGCTGGGTGAAAATAGTCACATGGCAGATATTTGGCTATTTACACCCATATGGTATACCCAGTGGTTCCAACAGTGCCTTGTTTTTTGTGCCATTAAAAATTGTCGTACACAACAGTGCAAACTGCTGCAATGTGCCGTTCAAAAGCGTCATACGCCAGGAGGTGTTCTAAACGTCTGCCACTGTCAGGAGCTTATTAAAAGTGCTGGAGTAGAACTGCTTTAGGAAGTCAGGCGAAACAGTATCAAGAGTGGCAAAGTCCACATAAGGAGGAGGTTATGGTGGATGATGAGTGGGTCAAGCACAGGATCACCATCTCTCTCCATGACTGTCCTGTCTCTCTCTCTGTCTCTCTCTGTGACTGTCCCGTCTCTCTCTTGCTGTGACTCCTGTCTCTCTCTCTGTGACTATCAGAATTAAGAAACAGACACATACATTTTCCCCATTTACCCCAGACTTCCCCCAAGGCAGACATGGTATAGCCTCTTGTTTTATTGATTATATATTGCCAATTGTAGCCTATATTATAGTCTGTGTTAGCTTATACTATGCAATAACCAATATAGATAACAAGGCAATAATCAGCAAATTGATCAAGTTATTATTCCATCCATCCACTTAGATTTAGGGGATGAAGGTTAAGATGCCTGGGAGATATTAAAAAGACAAATAAATCTGATTGACAAGAGCCGTGACACTGTTTACACATGTATACCCACTAAAACAAAGTACACCACTGGTCAGCCCCGTGACAGACTGGCAACCTGTCCGGAGTGCACCTCGCCCTCACCAATTTCAGCTGGGATTGCCCCACCCCCAACCCCCCAGCCCATGACCCTAAAAGAATAAGTGGCAAAGCTAATTTAGGGATAATAATGGGTGGACTGATTTAAAGTGTAATTTAGTTGCATGAGGTAATAAATAGTTGCTGGTTCCTTTTGATGTAGATGTAGACCTGCATGTAGAGTGGAAGAAAACTGGACTATTGTTAACAAGGGAGGAACAAATGGGCGTTCTAGTGTGAGTCAAAATAAACCATATCTAAGGCACAGATACTATTATGAGCTCACTTACCACAGGTATGTACACACTGCTGTTACCAGTGCCAAACGACTGGTCACTGCAAATCAGTGCAGCTTCTACCACAGTTCAAAGGTGTACAGAATTACATCAGTTTTTAAGCACTCTGGTTTTAATGCTTTGTTTGGTCAGACTTTGTTTAGGTCAGAAGGCCAATTCACAAGGCAATACAGATGACAGGCCTTATATGGTATATTTATATGGTATGGCGTGAAACCACTGAGTAAAAATCTACAGAGGCCAAAGTTCATAATGAACTCCCAAATATTTGGCACCAATGGGACCCAAGCCCTGTCATTCCTACTAACTTACTTTAAAAACCAAAACCAGTTGGGTCCTGCAGGTTTTAGCAAATGTAGGAAGGAAATTGTGCATTTGCTGGGGACTATTTCCAGTGGCGGATTAATCCACATTTGGTACTCAAGTGAGTATTTGGGACAGCAGCAGGTGTGCAGACTCCAACTATCCTTTTACTTTTATTGCTTTTAAGTCACTGCATCCAAAGTAAGCTGCAGCACTTTAGCCTGTAGCATCAACCAGCTTTTACTGACAATGTCTTTGACAAGAATGTTAATCTGCACTTCATTGCATCTCGGATCAAGTCTCCCAGTTGTTTTCCTGCAGACTTTATGTCCTCTGACTGGAAATCATCTCCACAACCAGGGTCACTGGAAAGCTTCCAAACCACTCTGGCCGTGCTGTCTCCCTAACACCTCTCATGTTTGGACAGTTGAACGTTGATGAATGGCCTAATGGTAACAGGTTAGTGTGACTGAACATATTTGGGCTTCGAAGGTGGGAGGAATGTAGTTTAACAGCGGAGCGGAGGTGCTAAAAGAGACGGAGCCTGAGATGATATCAAACACACACACACACACACACACACACACACACACACACACACACAGCGGTCACATGTCTCGAGGTGGGGCAGGCTGGAAGAGGAGCCATGAGAAAGTAGTAAAGGCAAGTAAAGGCAGCCACCATCAGACTGCAGCAAGTCGTGCCATTACTCCATTCGTGTCATATTCAATCCAACAAGCTGAAGGATTTTTTTTCCCAGAGTAGACCTTTAAAATATTCAGGATTTTATCCAGAATAGTATTTTGTAGCAGCACGTTCATATCTTCATCTTCACTAATGTAACGAACAGAAGAAAAAGAATGTGTTATGGTACAATTAATGTAAGTGACATCAATTTACACTTCCCCGTCCCCTTGAAATTACATTTATATATTTTTAGTTTGTTTTGCCAAATATATTTTAAGGGAAATGTTTTAACCTCCTACCTACTGTGTCTTGATTATGTTGAGTGGCAGCATTTTTTTGAACTGAAGGAAGTGTCATGTTTTTGTGGATGGTTGTCTTGGCTTGATGTGTAAAAAGGCAACAGTAACTTCTTTTAGCATAAGATAAAAATACATCTAACCAACATCTTAACCAGCTCGTTTGCCTAAATAAGCACCACTCAGGATGCCAACCCTGGTCTCCAGTGTCTAAAGGTCTTTTTCCACTGCTCCACTCAACTTGATTCTTATTGCCTTTTTTGGATTTCCCTCGAGCATAAGTTGTGGATAGTATCTGGTCTCTGGCACTTTGTTTTTGGAATCACCTACACGGAGAAGATTCCAAAAGGTGATGTCAAAAGACTCGAGACTATTGATTGGACAAAGCAAGTCACCAGTACTGCACAAGACATTCCACTCTGATAATACCAGTCAAAAGTGTGGACACACTTTTCAATCATGTCCAAATATATATATATATATATATATATATATATATATATATATATATGTTGTACTTGTATTGAGTTTGTACAAAATGTAGCTACTAGGCTTTTAAAGAAAAAAGGTGGAAGTTGAGAAGACCTGATTTTCAGATTTTACTGTCCATATTTAAAGCACTTAGTAAGTCATAAGTGTTATTTTATTTATTTATTTCATTTCAGTTTCAAAACACGAGGTTCAACTCACTTGTTTTCAAAGCATTCAAGAGCTTTCACATTTCAGAGCTAAGGGACCACTGTGGAAGGCCATGAAATATGGTTGAAAGCTTCTAAAACAAAGGGTAAGAACATGAGATTTTTTTTGTTTGTTTTTTTGTTTTGTTTTTTTCTGTCAAAAAATGAGTTAATACTATTATCTATTATGTTACGAAACTATTATTATTATCATTCATTTGCAGTATGTTAGAGCTACCTCAAACGTTTTGATACATAATTCAATACTGTACTCATGATCATATATTTACATATACAGTATATGTATGTGTTCAGCTCAAGGGCTCATGGGCCACTACAAGCAGTCGCTACAGTACAGTACAGGCTGTAGACCAGAGCCGCAGCCCTCAGTATACTGTACGTCTATTTGAGATGTGTCTGCAGGACATGAGTCACACCTGCACGGTTCAGTCAGAAGTGTGTTTCAGAATTAAACTGTATCCAGACGGGTCCGGCAGCAGATGGGCTTTGGGCTGGCAGGATGGGTGAGGGGTTTGAAGCAGAGGATTCACAAAGTGATGTAAAGCATTCCTCACATTTTCCAGCTCTTCAGATCCCCTCAGAAAAAGTCAGACACAGTTAAGACATGTTTGCTCTGCAGGCCTGAATAATAACAGCAATATGCATCAGTAGTATAGCACTTACCAAACTTGTTGGTGAACTACTGAAGATGACAATGTTGAAATAAGGGACCACCGTTTTCATGTATAGAGGAATTAGATTCAGTTTAACTGGTTTGACTCCTTGTGAGGACTTCTGTGTCCACTGCACAAAAAGGATGCAGCTTTTAAAAAATTAACGAATAAATACACATCAATAAATTATAGTAAATAGGGGGCTAACAATTATATAAAATGTGTGACAGGATGAAAATAGATATTATTTTATTTTTCAAGTTATTAGAAAAAATATTAAATGTATTTAAAATGAAAAAAAATAAGATGAAAAATGGATCTAAAAATGTTTAAACAAACCTTGTTGGTAACGGCACTATTCCTATAGCCATTTTTTTATATCTTCAATTTTGATTGTTGCAGGTTTTATTTGTTTTTGTACATATTTTGTTATGCATACATTTTTACATTGTTCATTTATTGTATGTAGAGCTTGTCACTGAAGAAAGGCAGTTTCATCCACCTATATACTGAATATTGTATAGGGAGAGAATGATAGTAAATTCAATCTTTATGGAAATTATTCCAAGACACAACTCACAGAGAGAAATAAATGAACTAAATTTGATGCCAAGTATGTTTAAAATAGGAAACACGTTGCCAAAAATTACATGTAAATACAAAATGTAAAATAAACACTACTGTAGAATTACATGACAAAATGTACCACTTCTCATCTGTCTTAATACATGTTAACTAAACCTGTGGGTAAATGCAAAGGTTTAGGCCTTCTGGGCCAACTCATTTCTGGTTTTACTCACTTTAATGTATGTCCTATGTTTTAGTATTTTATCTTTATCATTCAATTACTTATTTATTACTTATTCATTTATTGATCTGTGTAAATGGTGTGTGTGTGTGTGTGTGTGTGTGTGTGTGTATGTGTGTGTATGTGTGTGTGTGGTGTTGGGTGGGATAGGGGGCGTTTTATTTCTTTTATATACATTGTATGTATGAAAAGTGCTATACAAATAAAGTCTGATTGATTGATTAATTGATTGATTAATCTATTCAAAGCAGTTCTACATTTTGATACCACATACTAGTCAGAGGGAGGGGGTCTGGGTGGGTGTTGAGCCCCAGCTATAGTTCAACAAAAACAAAAACCAACAAAAACACTTTGGTAGAGATTGTTTTTTCAGTTAAGTGTTTATACATGAACTACATGAATATAATAATAATAATGATCACAATTGTCATTGTCATTAATATCTGTTATTATATTATTGCTATTATTATATATCATCATTGGTTATTATTATGATACTGTCTGTTGTATATATATATATATATATATATATATATATATATATATATATATATATATATAAAATATGAGATTAGAATTAGATTATATATTAGATTTAGAATTAGATTAGAATATTAAATTAGAATTAAATTTTTATTTTATTATTATTACCAAGGACTCTCATTAAAACATCCTACCATGCATACACACACACACACACACACACACACACACACACACACACTACCCACAACATACCCTTCCCAACATTATCCAAGCCTTACTTTATTTTATATGTCCTGTGATATGTCAACTTTCTGAGTCACCATGTCTTCTGCCACTTTTTGTTTGTCATGTTATTTCACTGATAAAGTATCTTAAACATGAACATCTGAATGTTATGTCTCAGGCAGATGCTTTTAACCATCTTTAACCTTAACCAAGTGCTGTGAGTGCATAAACATAGCCATTAATAATGCTTTAGTTGCTATGAATAGATATTGTTTTGTATTGTTGAAAACAAATTATGTGTCTTATTTACATGTGTTATTTAAAATGTCCTTATTATGTTAACAGCGAACATATCAACACAATGTTTTCTTCTGAATTTATTTGGCCTTGCACTACTTAGTTCAGGTTAGGGGAAGATAAGCTGAATGGCAGTTTTGGTTAAGTATAAATAAACACACTGTACCTGAACTCACTGTAAAGTTTTCCTGTATTAAAAAAGGCCATAATCTTAACTCTAATATGAACCAAGTGCTGTGAGAACCATGAAAATGTTCCACGATGCTGTTGTTGGTCACTACAAGTGGATATCGTGCTGCAAGATCAGATGTTTGGGGGAAAACAAATCCATGAACATTTTACTGGTATGTTCAGTATCAACATTTTTGTGACAAATAAACAGTTTATTATATTACAGTAAGTTCAGTATTTTAGGACTTTTCACTGAGTTTTGTTTTTCAACTGAAAACAAAGGTTTATGCAAAAAGAAAAAAAAATCCATCTAGTTTTTCCGGCACTAACAAGGCCATAAATCAGTTGTATTGGGAGGTGAGTGAAGAAAGGGGATGAGAGGGAGCTGTGGGAGGAGGAGGCAGGGGCCCCGTAGAAATCAATTTTGACACATTAGAACTATTAGCTTATCGACAAGTGAAAGATGGATTGAAGGCTGGACGTTAAAGAGCGCTGTAACTGTAAAACAGCCTCTCCACTGATGAGCTCTCTGGAAAGTGAAGCTCTACACTCAAATATCTCTCCACCATTACTTTATGCCCCCGAGCATAAAGAAGAGAGGTCAGCTTTAAAATATATCAAAATCCCTTACATCTGTGTTGAAGGTCATTATAAACCACTTTACAATAATCGCATAATGAAATGCCACAATTTGAAAAAATGCAACCGACATGATGATTGATCATAAATTAAAGTTAAAATTTTTAAAGGAAAGACACATTTTGAGAAATATTTTTTAAAAATGATAAGAATTTATGATATCATAATATTGTTTGCATTTTTTAATGGGGAATTCATTTAATTAATTTAATTTAATTAATTAGGGACTAAACTTCTTTTTCAATATATATAAAGTTATCATACAGCTCTCAGTATTTGACATGCATGTTGAAAGTGAAAAAAATATTTATAGTAAATCTCTTTTCCTCTAAATATCATCAGTTTGTGTTTAATATAAATTCAAATAACCCTTAAGAATTGAAGCATGATGAGCCTGATTTACTTCCTGATTATTAAGACCAATTATCAGAAGAGAAATGTTGACATACACCATTCAGCCCTTGATGTTTTTTTACTTTTGGGCATTTTTACCTTTATTTTAATCATTCAAAATAAGTGAAAAAGTAAGTGGGGCATAGCAATAACTGTAAAAATACAGTAGTCATTAATGCTAGAGACATCCTCTACTCTATTTTTCATTTTTTCTTTATTCAGTACGGCGCTTAATTACAGTATATGTAGCCACTTTTGAAATGCTGTCCCAAAGCCCCCTGTCATACAGCCAGTGCTACGATTCTACAGGAGAAACACTGCAGAAACTTTCATGTATTTATTACTGTGACTGTCTAAAACAGTCACTTTGAACCATACTGAGCAAAAAAAATCTGGAATTAGCTTTTGCCCCTTTGCACACAATATTAATAATACAATGTAAACTCCCCTCAGTTTGCACATGAACAAATAAAATAGGACAGAAGAAAATATAGAGACCTTGACCTTTAAGGTAGAACCCTGACGAAAGGAGGAAGAACTGAGAGTGACATCCAACAAAGTTCAGCCCAAGCGCCTTTAAATCATGTTAACAGCTGAATTAGAAAGTTGCTCAACACTTTAGTCATGTGTAATGTATAATTTGATGAGAATACACAGAGAAAACACAGATTTCCCCGAATGACTCTTCAGAATGTGGTGAAGGACAGTTCTTTTTTTTTTTTAATTTTGAAAAGGAGAAAATCTTGTAATCTTACATCCCTGTGGATGTGTATGGATGGGTTATTGAATGGACCGGGGGACCAGGGCGTCCAAGGAATCAAGGGGCACCAAAGACTTGTCATTTCAGTCGTGTTTCAGCCTGTTTCTTTTACGAAAAAGTAGAAATTTGACTTTAAAATGGAATAAAAAATATAAGGACAAAAATGTTAGAATGACTCTTTACTTTTCGTTACTTTGAAGTAACAAAATTTGAGTAAATAAAACACATTGTAGATTCAGGGAGTTAACACATTATGGCTAGAACAGCAGTGGGAAAATAATTATGAATTGCTGTTGAACTGCAAATTGCAGCAGACATGCAAAAATATAACAGATACAAGAGATTATATAAAACTGTAATTGGTTTCTACATTAAAGACAATAAGAAAAACTGTGAAAAGGTCTTGTGAATGAAATGCTTCATGTCTGAAGAGCTTCATGACAAATCATTTCTCCGATTATCGAAGTGTCTGAGCGACAGACAGCTCTTGGCACCTCACCTTCTGTGTCAGTTCATCCACCTGTCTTCTCTTTGAGCCACAAATTCAATACCAACTGAACACCAGTGCACTTTTTAAGGCTAATTTACAGAAGCTGGCAGACGGTCGCTAATTTTCTTGAGTAGCCTTTCACCGTGTGAGGAAGTCAATCTCTTTAGAGAAGTTTTCTCTGCATTTACAAAATTGCTCAAAACCCAGACAACTTCCTGTTTTCTATCTCACGCAGCCAGGAAGCTGAGTCATTTGAACAAACATGACAGAATAACTATGAGAATAACTTCTAACTAGTAAGACTAACTAATTCTAGATTTCATTTGACTTTGTTTTAAGCAGAATGACATTACTTAAAAAGGAATGTGCTTTTTTCTATAAATCAAAGTGTAATGCGTGATCACTGTGGCTGTGAAATATTGACAGTGAATGCATCTGGGTAACAAATGCTGAAGGCAGAATAGTGAGGAAATGAGCGCTTCAATTAGGAAGATGTGTTTTTCTTTTTGTCAGCACAAAGAGCCGGGCACATGAAAAGTCCATTAAAGTGCTGAAATGAGCAGCGGCTGTAATTCACCCTTGTGACTGCTCTGACAATATTCTCTCAGGCCTGTGGATTTGAATAGTGTGAATATTTACGTCCAGAGGTGTTTGCCTGTTCTTACTGTCTGCACTCTTTAAGCAGACTGAGCGGACATTTACTGTCTGCTTTAAGTGATCGTGCATCAACAGAGGCACGTCCTGCCAGAGGAAGCATTAACGTCTCCTCATTATTTAACCATTCGCTGTTTCACACTGTGAGCCTGTCGGACCCTGGGTTGACTGTTTACTGTATGTGCGATATAAACTCATCTCTCACACAGAAGAAGAAACTGCTGGTGCGGTTAATGCTGATAGGTCACACCCAGGTGATGTCATGGTAACTAAACATCAACACAATCATCAGTAGGCTTTCTCACCAATCTGAGGTAACTGTGTGCCCTTAGAGTTATCACAGGGGAGCCCAACTTTAAATGCATGGATGGAAATTATAGTGGATATTTCTAAAATGGATGAGATAACAGCATTTGCATTTGGAACAGCACACCGGAGAAAATGAATTAACTATGTAATGCCCTATAAGTCTGATTTTGTTTTCACCAATCAATAATATTGTTGTAGAGAAAAGATCACTCCCTTCATGGTTTCTTTTTCATTACCTTTTCTTCTCCTGTGTGTTTTCAGATTTATGGCAAACATTAATATTAATATTAAATAAATATATGGCATACACATTCAGTTTGAAATCTGACATATATTATATGAAAATATTTGATTCATGCTGGATTTTAATCAAAAAATAAATTTAAAAAAAGAAGAAGAAGAAGCAACACCACAATGAGGACACTGGGATCACGTAACTGTGATAAGATATCAAAGCTTTTTTCACTTGTTCATGCGTCTTAAATATGACACCATCAGTCACGATATTGACTTAGGTCGATGTAAAGTGGCTTTGGGATCTGGTCAAAAGCTGGTAAAAATAAGATCCAACAACAATATTTTATCACAAAAGACATATTCAGTTAGACTTTAATTTTGGTAAATTAGATGTAGAATTACTCTAAAATGTACTTAAAGATAAAGAACCAATGAAGATTTTTTCATTCAGCAGGGTTAAATTATTGATGCATTGAAAATATAAGCAAAACTCTAATATTGGAGGTAGTTTGGAAGCACGTCATAGTGTATTTTGCATGTCATATATAATAACTGCTTTTAGATGTGTCATTAATGATTAATGTTGTGTGCCATATGTTTTACTGTATTGTCTTTCTTGTTCATTTTAAACTCATGTAAAGTGTCTTTAAGAAAAGTGCTCCCTACTAAATGTATTATCATTATCATTATTATTATAGGTATTTAATTTGATGGACTAAGTAAAAAATCGATTTTATCGATGAACAAGCTCTACTTTCATTTGCCAGAAATCTTTACTTCACACCTCTGGATTTGTTCATGATGTGATCAAAAAGCAAATAATGATGTAAGATTTTCTTACCTTCATCAAAAACAGAAAGTTGAGGTGAATCACAGATCTCAGGATAGTCCAAACAGAACCTGAAACCTCCATCATCATCATCATCATCATCATCATCATCATCATCATCGTCATCATTGGTGCAGTATAAGCTCCTGAACACTGAGCGCCATTCAGATCTAGCGCCTGGCTGGACTAACCTTCAGTGATTAGCGTCACCTCAACGTTCAGCCAGCACAACTATGTGAATACACTGCACGACCCCTGAAATGTAGTTAGAGTTACACCCATCACTGACAAACGTCAGCCAATGTTGGATAAGTTATTTGTGTACATTTATGTACTCATTATATATTACTCATTGAAAGTGTAATTTCATTACTAATTGCTCAACAGCAACAGTAACTGGTTACATTACTTTTGTTCCTCTGCCCAGTTCTGCCAAAGGTGCCTTTAAACAATGGCACATACTGTATTCTGTATTTAACAAGTAGGAATATTAAACAAGGCAGTTTGTGTTTCACCGCAGTCGCTGTTTCTGAGGTATTTACCTCACATCAAAAGCTAGCTTGACATTAGCCTTGGTAACTGCACACAGCACTGTAGTGACATCGTCACAGTAAAGCTGCAGGGTTCCTACACCCTCCAGCAGAATCTGAGGAATCCTGAATGTGGGCTCACCAGTGGGTAACGTTAGCAACATGCAGGCTAAAAAAGACAACTACACCAACTAGTCCGAACAGGGAAACAGCTTTCCCTGTATTAACCGAGCAACACTGGTCACGGTGAAAGTCATAGCCACGCCTACAGCCATCATCATAGCAAAGGCCAAAGCTGTGGCCACCCCATGGTTGGTCATAATTACAGCTGCACCGTGTCACAGTCACAGACATGGCAGCAGATAGTCAGAACAACCAGCCTCCCCTAGCTGTCTTAGCATCAGCTGCAGTCATACGGACTTGGGTCCAGACCCTCCACAGCTGAGGGTGTCCCCACTCATGCTAACAGATACATGATACGTTCTGTTACTGTGTGTCATAATCCAGCTCAGTCTTCCACTGTGGAGCACAAAAGTATCCTGGAATAAAAATAATATCGTGACCTTAAAGGAGGACCACGGGTCAGGTTCCTGTTTTACCTGTTTCGTGGGCCGTCTGTTCTCCTGTCATGACACATACAGTAGATGAACACATACCGTTTTATCCATGTAGTAAACTATATTGTAGCTATAACACATTGTTCCTTCATTTTCAAACCTGTACAACTCGCTTGTTGAAATCATTCCACACGTTGCTGTGTAAAAGCGATGCCTTCTCTTCCCCGAGGAAACATTCACTCCCAATTGTTTATTATAGAACAGGTGTGGTCGGATTTAATAAAGATTAGCATTGAATCTGACTGTGACCAGTGGATATTAAAATATCGCTTGACCTTGCAAACAGGGTTTACAGTGCAAGTCTGCCACAGCGGGAGGCGACTGCACACAGCATGCCCTGCAATCCTCTCCACTCCAGTAAGCTGAGGCAGAATTTATGGCCCCGCACACAGCCCTGTGGTGTATGTGTCAGTCTCTGCTGCGGATTACAGGATACACAAATGGTGATGTGTGGGTGTCCGGAGAGGTGCTAGACACTGATGTTTCAGGTTTCAAGGTTCAGCTGGAATTCTGTAGCTTTCTCATTGTAAGTGAATAATATCTTCCCAGGGGACATATACAGGAAATACTAAGTGCCCCAAGTCACTGCTGGATCATAAACACCTTCATGTTTGCTCTCTTATTCCCTCTCTGTCTCTTTGTTTGTCTCTGAGGAGCAATAACATCACCCTAAACTTGACTGCATTACTGCAGTTTCTCACCAGGACCCCTGGCACAAGTCCATCCACCATCACATCTCAATACTAAAGGCTCCGTCCATTAATCGAACCGCGCACCGTTCTTTTATGAGACACAACAATGCTGGCTGAGCGAGCAGGAAGTCTGGGCAAACAGCTGAGTCGTATGTAATTCCCTGCTGAACCAGACGCCATCATTCAATGTTTCCTGTGATGAGTGACTGATTATCTACCTGCCTGACTCACTGTCAAAAAGCTGTTGGTATCTGGTGTTTAATTACATCAGATCATTCACTCTCCAACTCAAATGCGTGCACTTTTCTTTTATTACTAACTACCTCATCATCTGTTACTATTTTTGCGCACCGCTTATGTCATTGTACTGCTCTCCTTTCACATTTACAGAACCTGATGACTCTGAAACAACCTACTGAATGCACTGACTTAACTTGTAGAACCTGTAGAATAAAGACAATAGAAATTGAACTGAATTGGAGACAATAGAAATTGAGCACAAACGAATCAGCAAAAGGATACCCATTGATGTGTTGTATTTCTTTCTTTCTTTTCTTTCTTTTTTTTTATTTAACACACAACAATTGCAGTGTGTGCAGTGTGGTGTGTCTCTGTGTTCCTGCACATGTGTCCATCAAAGAGACAGTAGGATTGCTGCAGATGCAGCTTCCACAAGAAAAACAATCAAAAAACAACCTAACCTAGTTACAGACCTCTATCTTTAAAACTGAGCAACAGCAACATGACGTACGCCTGACAGCGGAGTTGGCTGTGTTTGGTTTTTCACCTGTGATTAACACAATGTATGGCCTATCACGACTTATTCCCCAACTAGTGATTTTGCCTATAAAGTAAAAGCAAGATAATGTTTTTTTTTTTTTTTTTGCATGCTACTGTGAGCTTTTATTCTGTAAAGTTCTGACAGAAATTCCAAAGGTTCCGTTGCTTACTTGACAAACCTTTGACATAGCAGACATTCATTCATTCATACCGCCACGGGAGGGGCTGGAGCCAATCCCAGCTGACATTGGGTGAGGGCGGGGTACACCCTGGACAGGTTGCTAGTCAATCGCAGGGCTGACACATAGAGACAACAACCATACACACACTCACTCACGCAGTGTCTAACACCTCTCCGGACACCCATGCATCACCAAATTTAGAATCACCAATTAACCTAATGTGCATGTCTTTGGACTGTGGGACATGCAGACACGGGGAGAACATGCAAACTCCACACAGAAAGGCCCCAGGCCCGGGGCTGGAGCCCAGAACCTACTTGCTGTGAGGCTGCAGCACTAACCACTGCACCACCGTGCCACCCACATAGCAGACATGTGTTATATGAAAATGAACACAGGTTCAGAAAATCAGTCAAACGTATAATATGTGACTAGGGGTGGATGATCTTTGGTATATGATATACTTTTCAGATAAATCCTACAGATTGCATCATTAAAAAGGTGCTCTATTCAAATTAAATTAATTCTAATCTAATTAATTAATCGGATTAAAAGACAATGGCTGCTACCCAGCTGACTGTTAACTGAGCGTCAATTTTTTTAAATATGTCATTGTAATACTGTATTCATATTGCACCAGCTATGTGGATCAGAGTATGGCTGGGCTGCATATTTGTGTCCAAACCCAACCTGGGGGTCGTGATCAAGTCGAGCCTGAACTGCACTCGACACAGTTTGTGTAAGCTGAAGTAGGGAATTTGTTGTCCTCTCACTGGAAATATTTCAACACTTATACTTTCATCAGAAATGCCTCCGATACTGCCTAAAATTTGGGATCAGGTATTGGCGAGTACACAGGTCCACAGGTCTTTAATGATGACAGCTTAGGCGAACAGGTGAATCGTTCTTCTTATTTCCATTTGATCAATAAAAATAAAGCACAAAAAAAGAAGGAACATCGCACTGCAGGTTGCTTTCAAAACAGGTAATCACAGACAACTGGTAGCTAGCATCATGCTACCTAAAATTTGTAAAATATTGAAAATGTTTTTTTTTTTGTTTTTTTTTAACTTTTATAGAGGCAAAGTAGAAGTTTCTGGCACAACTTCCCCTACTTCCAAAGCGCATGGAGAAAGAGAAAAAATGTCTAAAATAGTCAAAACTCCAGCAGCACTTGCAATACACAGAATAACTTTACTATTATCAAATGTATTTATAATATAAATACAAATTCTTGAAGAGAACATTAATTTATTTGAGTGAATTAAATTCAACACAACAGGAATATTACAATAGCAGGTGACTGGTCTAACAGGCTAATGGGTTGATTTATTAGTGCAGGACAGACTTGTAAATGAGAATGGTCTGGGATACCACAGAAGAAAATACCATTATGCAGCATCCAATTAGTTTGTAACAGACTCACTGTCAACTATCAAACACTGTCTATAAATCCTTACATTAACACTTCTAGGTGCAGTCAAGCCTGGACTGCATGAGCTGAAACATGCACAAACACATTCGAGGTCCACAGGTCAGCCATCTCCCGCACTGAAGACTGTGTAGGAAAGACAACATGACAGCATCTTGAGGCAGAATTACACCATCTTGTGTGGAAAAATGTAGTCAGACATGCATTTACATGCTGGTTATCAGAAACAACAGACCCATCTGAATGTATGTTTCCAATTGCAATGTTGTGCTTTAAAAAGACACTAGATTAACAAGCTGTTAAACACAAATTTCAGCCATTCAGCCACAGCAACATAATGCAGTATGTTTAGACATAAATAATTAATTTTGCATTGTAGGTAATCTTATAATACTGTTAATACATTTTGTATTATAATGTTTTATAATGTCAGTCGACCCCATGATACGTCTGTTTTTTTTTAAAACAGATTTGGTACAGCTGTGGGTGGTTCTAATCCTCCTGTTACTGTAATAATACTGATAATAGCAGACACAAAAACTCAAAAGTTTGAAAGGAGTTTCAATAAGGAAATGGTTGAGATGACATCTGAGGCTGGGGCAGGCAGGCTGGAGCGCTGGAAGAATCACTGGAGAACAGCATGGTGGAGATGGTAAGCAGGCAGCCGCTTGATGAAAATGCAGCGTTGACACACCCATAGTTGGTTTGCTCTGGTCTGATTCAGTTGATGATTTTGTAAACTTGTAGCACTTTCCCCTGGGTTTGGTTTATTTTCACACTGAGAAAAAGTCAAGTGAAGCAAAACGCATCACTTGGCTTATTGGTCAGATTGTCTGGAAAGCAGGAAGAAGGTTCTGCAGTCTGGACTGTGACAGCCTATGCAACAAGGATCAGGGTCAGAAATGGCATTTCTTCATAGCTTGTATATATCTGGGCAATTTACCTACATTCTGTACAAAACAAGAATGTAGATTCACGTTGGTATATCATCGTAATGCTGTGCAGATTCTGACTCTGTAAGACGTTTGAGAAGGATGGAGCTCTGTACAATGACATGCAAACCATCATGTCTAACTGGCTCAAACCTGTGAGTTCGCCTGCTCTTGGGGTCGGATCAAGTTCAGAACTCTTTTACACCAAAAACAAACCGCTCCAGAGTTTGTTTGGGATCGGACTGAGACCACCTCCCCAAAGTGCAATTGTTTTGGTCCTCACCCAAGTGCAACTACTGTTCTCACACCTGCCCAGACGAATTGCACCAAGGGGGGAAATGAACCAGGGTTCGATTTAACCAAACTAAAGAGTGCAGGTGTGAATACACCCCTAGGTCTGGCACTGGAGTCCTGGGGAACAGGAGAAGTAATGTTAGAGAGGCATCCGAGGAGGCACACAAGGAAGAACTTGAGTAAACTATAAATTGCAATTTCTAAAGAAATTGGGGGATTTCTGCAAGTACACTCATAAAATGAGACTTAGGTCCATTAGTTGTTACCCCAGTGCATGCTGGGATGCAGGCCCAGTTCAAGACTGCTTTGATTGAAAGGACAATAACTGCTAGACTTCAGGACTCGTCACTGAGGTACTCTGAGTATTCTTTACTACTGTGGCCCTGAGAGCTCAATGTACTGCAACTTAAAAAAAACACATGCAAATTACCAAAACACAAATAAATTCATATTCATCAATTTGACAACACATGTGCTGCAAATATACACATCACAACCAAATACACCACATCCTGTATGGACACGGCTAATTTTGAATTGATCAAATACCTCATCCTACTGCCATCACTTCTGTATCTAACTCACCTGCTACTCCTTTTGTCTCTTTCTAACATCATCATGGACACTGCTATGTTTTTCTATCCGAGTCATTATGGAGGCTACTGACCCAAATACATTTTCCAATATTAACTTAAAAAAAACTAATTCCAAATATCAAAATGAAGTTACTGTATTTCGAAAAAGAAAATGTGAGAAAGTGCAATGGAGTGATAGTATTTCACGTATATCAATAATTCAAATCCAATATTAATATTTGATATATTAGTCTTAAATGTGCTGTTCTGCATAATGAGTACTTTCACTTTTGGTACTAGTATATTTTGATGCTACAACTGTTGTACTGTGGTAAAAAAAATCCCAATATTTCTTCCACTAGTTGTCAAGTAACACCAGTCTCATCATAGCACCCCATACAAAAAATACATATCCATCACATACAAGAGTACAATGCGACAATCTATTGTACAATTCCCCTGAAGCATGTCCAGCTGTGAAGATGCAGATGATGATGATGATGATGATGATACTTATGCAGGATGACGTCTTCTGCTGGAGCTGAGAAGTTTCATCACGTCATAGATGTCGAGATGTAGTTGAGATCTCCTGATTATATATATAATGTATGACTCTTCTCTTTTTCATAAAACGAGTATCAGTCTGTGGCACAACTAGTGCACAAACAGTCGTGTAGGATCGCACAGACACACTGTCTCCATGCTTATCCATCATGTGGAGTGTGTAACAGTATCCAACACGCCTTCAATTCTAGGGTGTTTTACCACACTCTCAACAATATTTTAGAAAGATAATCTGCTAAAACCAGTGGTAAAACAGCACCCACTGTGTTTATTAAGAAAATACACCTGACAAAGACCATGAAGGCAAATTATGCAGGGCATGAGATTAGGTTTCTCCACGTTTCATCATCAATGTAACATTGCATTCATGTTTACAGGCCCTTTAAAAACATTTTCAGGTGTTGAGGAAAGACTGCTCATTAAATTCAACACGCCCAACACTTGTTTGGGGATCAGTGTTGGAAAATTAGGAAGGTAGTTCCTGCATGAAGTAGGGGTGGGAGGGTCTCTGGGGAAAATTAGGAGAGGACACTCTGAGCAGCAGGATTAGACTGGGACACACTGAACTTGGAAGGAGAGAGAGCGAGATGATGGTTTTATAGTATTCAAAGGAAAGTTGGAGAAATAAGATGGTATAAAAGAAACAGAAGAGAAGAAACAAGAACATCCACATTCAGTCTCAACAGCATGCTGATCAAAATTGGAAAATATAACACAGGACTTTGTGGAAGAGACTTTAGAACATGTTAGACTTTGATGTCAAAGATATGAACATGAAAGATAAGATCTAATAAAAGATCTGATTTATGAGATACTCTGCATAGAGGCTCAGGAGAAAAATGCTTTCTTTTTTTATTCTCTTTTATTCGCTGTTGCAGAGGATATGATTCATTCCATTAAAATCTCGAAGTACACTCCACACCGGCAGGTGGCGGTAAAGCGTAATTTCCTTGTTAAACATGAAGCAGACGAAGAAGAAGAAGAGGAAAGAAGTAGTGGGAGTGTAAAGATGGTTGCCGCTGTAAGCAAGTCAAGTCTAGCTCTAATGAGAAGCTTCAGTTTTTTACATCCAATGTTTTATTTCAAAAACACCCGTGAATTAACATGTTTGTTTGTCGCCGTATGTATTTTGATGAGCCAGTCGTTGGCAAACGACCGGGACTTTATGGAGGACTTTCTGAAGCGGGAATATTCTCTGGCGAAGCCGTACCGCGGTAAGTCACGTTACTGTCAACTGGAGGTGACGTTAACGTTAGCAAGTGCGCCTGAGCTAACCGGGTTGACGTTAACCAACACAAACTATTCATCCAATCAAAATGAGCGTTCCGCATGACGTAGCCCAATCCTCGGATTACACATGTCGCTTTAATGTGAGCTGCTGCGGATAATAATTTACCAAGAGGAACTTTGATCCTCGCAGGCACTTAGCTAACGTCACAGCACGGGATAGTAACTACTAATCCACAGCGAATAATTGTTAACTAATACGGTTAGCAAAGCCTAACTTACAACTAACCTACCTTTACCCGGTTAAGTTAACAGTCGCTTAAAGTTAGCTCCGACAAGTGCGGCTGTCATGTGCGGCCGTTGGGGACTGTCTCAGCCACTGAGTGGGAGGCGACTCCGCAGGAAGGAGCCGGTTTCCATTTCCAGTTTCTGTGTCCCATAACAGTTCAACCTCTTTAATTAAGATTTCAGGGGCAGCACAACTCTAAAAACACTAAAATAACTCAAACACACACCCAGCCGTGAACACTGATGGAGTAAAGGCAGTGACATGTGGAGCACACTGCAGTGTGTGCTGTCGGGATGCCTGTCTGTCTGTATATATTGGGTGAGTTTGGCAGTGTACCCCCTAACATTGAATGTCTGGGACTGACATACCCAGACTGTATGTCCCCAGACAGAGAAACTTACAGACTTCTTCCTGCCTTTCATACCTTGAGAGAGAGACGGGGGATGACATTACAATACACAAGTATTTTGTATTGTTATTACACAGTACTTATCTCACTTAAATATGTTTTTTGAGCTAAATGATATGACTCTGTATAGCTTGTCCGAGTTTTGTTTTTGACCCTCTGAAGCCAGAGGCCTGCTGCTACCTGATGGTTAGTGAGAACTGCTTTTGTAGTGGCTGGTTTTCACCCCAACAGACACAAGATCTTGTGATGAGATCGCACCGGCCGCAATAGCTGTCAACACGGTGACGTTATGACCTATGAGTACTAAGTAATTAATACTAAATTACTGTATGAGGACTTGGCCTTCATGATCTCAGCTACACACTGAGTTTTTGACTGTATTTTACATGGTTAAGTTGCTGTTGCAGGGGACAAAAATTTTTCCAAGGACACACATCCAGACATCTGCCAAAGTAATCAAACCTGCCTTTGTTGTTGTTCACACACACACACACACAGACTCACAAGGTGAACCCAATGATAGGCCTGCTATTGTGGCTGGTAATTATCTCAGGTACACATTACCATTACCTTGACATTACCTTGACTGAATGATTGAAGCCTCCTTTGGCTCAGTCTCCTGAGGTTACTGTGTGTACAGTTGTGAATACACTAGCTAACAGGTCTATTGCTGTTTTGCAGGGCTGGGCTTCTCTAGCTCTTCACAGTGGGATCTGATGGGCACTGCCGTGGTTACACCTGACCATGTGAGGCTGACCCCAGACCTGCAGAGCAGACAGGGAGCAGTGTGGAGTCGAATCGTATGTCTCTTGCAACAAACTGTAAAACCTACACATACACTCTGCCCTGTGTTAATTGACACCTAAACCTCTTACATCACCTACCTCAGGCTCACATAGTTACTCTGTCATTGTCAGAAAAGTCTGAGTTTGACAATAAAATAGCACATCTTATGAGTATTGTGCAGACCCTTTGAGTTAAGTTTACTGTCACTGACACTGGACTAATTCAGCCTGTTTAGAATACGTTACTCAGTTTGGTTGACCAACATACTGCATTTAGCACAGCTCAAGAGTAAGTTTGTCTGCATTTCTGTTGCTTTCTAGCCTTTCTTCTTGCGGGACTGGGAGCTCCAGGTGCACTTTAAAATCCACGGCCAGGGAAAGAAGAATTTGAATGGGGATGGACTGGCCATCTGGTTAACCAGAGATCGCATGCAGAATGGTAGGAAGAGACCCTACAGGTGTAAAAAGCTGCTTGATGCTTATTTAATGTAGTGTGAAAAAAAACAGTATTAAAAAGCATCTATTTTCAAAGTCTAGTATTAGGAGTTGTTCAGTCTTGGTTGCCAAAAAAGGAATAATCCAACATGTTGGAAACTGCACTAGTCATCTTACTATGTGGCCTCACAGTCAGTCAGATGATATGATAGTAGGGCTGCAGCTATCGATTATTTCAGTAATCAAGTATTCTCTCGTCACCCGTCAATGAATCGCGTATTCAGATAAGAACTACTTTTGTCTTATTGAAGAATAAGACATAAGATATGTAAAATATGTAGAATATAGAAAATAGAAAAAAAAAAGAACACAGGTCTATTAAAATTGCATGTGATGACATCTCAAAGGAGTTTTAAATCGAAAGCAACACAGAGCTGATAACGTACCCACCAGCTCACAGGCCCAAAGGGTAGAACACAAGCACCTGAGAGGCGCCCTCACAACTTGTGGTTACCCTAACTGGACCTTTGTGAAAACTACTTCTGCTTCCAGAAAGAAAAGTAGCAAAATGGTTGAGAAAGAAAAACCAAACAAGAGAAACAACATAGTCATCCCATATGTGTCTGGGGTATCAGAAAAACTCAGGAGGATCTTCAACAAACACTGTATCCCTGTGTATTTCAAACCCAGCAACACACTCAGACAGAGACTGGTACACCCCAAGGACAGAACACCACACACCCGAAAAAGCAACCTGGTGTATGCAGTCCAGTGCAATGAGGAATACAAAGACCTCTACATTGGAGAAACAAAACAACCACTGCATAAACGCATGGCCCAACACAGGAGAGCTAACTCCTCAGGCTTGGACTCTGCTGTCCACTTACATCTTAAGGAGAAAGCCCACTCCTTTGAGGACAGCAAGGTTCACATCCTGGACAGAGAGGACAGGTGGTTCGAAAGAGGAGTGAAAGAAGCCATCTATGTGAAAGTAGAGAAACCATCCCTCAACAGGGGAGGAGGCCTCAGACACCACCTATCTCCAATTTACAATGCTGCCCTTTCATCCCTTCCCAGGAGATTCAACAATTTAACCTCCAAGAAAATCAACTGTTCACAAGTGGCATGTGACTCCAACGACTGTCGTTATAACACAATAGGGCTCTAATGAAGTCGAAACCAACTCTCCACCAAGACAGTCACTCTAACGACTGTCGTTGGCACATGGAGCACAAAGGGAACCAATGACATCATCAGCCTTGTGAAAGCCCCTCCCTGAGGTTAAAAATACCTGGGTCTCCACACCAGATAGTTGGACCAGTCCCAGCCTGGTCAGGTGCGAGAAAGAACTGATGAAGCCTCTTGGATGAGAGGTGAAACGTCTTCCTAGACAAATAACCAAGTCCAGTTGCTTTCGATTTAAAACTCCTTTGAGATACTATGACCTGGACAAATGAGAATATTCACAGGCTTATGTGATGACATCGCTCCGAACAGAAAGGTAAACTCATCTGGCAGCTGTAAAAGGAGCCTTTTATAGCTGGTTTACTCAGGTGTAAAAAAAAAAAACCCACTTACACCCACTGACTGTGGTGTAAAAGGTGTTAGAAGGCTGAAACTCTCGCTGTCAGTGTCTTCTGCCATGTTTTGACCTAAGTCAAATTAACCACAGTGATTAACCACGGTAATCGGCCACGGTTAGTGATAATAATTTTTAAACAGTAATACTAACCCCTTCATCTCTAACGGTGACTACTGAGCCGTCATATGGATTAAACAAGGCTTTGATATCTTGATGGCTTTTATTAATAGAGTTAATGAAGTTTCTTGAGGAATCGTTTCAGCTGTATATGACTGATACATCTGGATACATGGGAAACCAAGTTGTGGCTGCACGTATCCACTCCCGGCTTCAATGCTAACTGCTTGGAAAAACACAATATTTGAAATTTCTGTGTCCACACATTTCAAATACACAAGATACAATGTGTAAATTAATGTGAATCTCTCTAAGTCCAATTTCTGTTTCCAGTGCCCCATTTGGATTCATTTTTCAAGGGACGTAGGGTGATTTTAAAATTACTCACACTGGTCAGTGATTCTGTTTGGAGTGCTCCCACCTCAGTAAAATTACAACCCCAATTATCTACTGTTTTTCATCAGTTGTCCTGTCTGGTCTGTGCAATGAAATGTCACAAATATCAAGACTAATAAGTGGCGATATTTCTGTCTAGAGCAGCAACGTTTATTACAAGGGAGGAGGGGAAAATATTTTCAGCCTTGGCTGCAACTAAAAGTTGACACAGTATCAACTTTAAACCCTCCTGGTCTATATGTCGTCCGAGAATAGTAAAAAAAAAAAGAGTCCATGCCAGGTCTTTGGAAAAAACAAGCAGTTTAAATCCAGTGGGATCCCAAACACCAGTCAAAGACCTGAAGATACTGAGGTTATTATCATGGCAAACTGAGAAAACTTTCAAATTCTCACTTTGAGAAGCTGAAATAAAATAATTCTGTGGTGTTTTTGCTTAAAAAAAGACTTAAATGGTTATTCTGTTGTTAAATTTGTTGATGCATAATTTTGGGTCAACCAATTAATCAACCAATCGTTTCACCTCCCCTCTATTATTATTCCTGTCTGAGCTGTGTTCATGATTGTTGCTTCATGTTTGTGGTGAAACTGCAAAAGGCCCAACAAACGTAAGTTTATGAGAAATGCCCCGATGTGCCTCACTCACTGTTTCTTTGCAGGTCCTGTGTTTGGCAACATGAACCAGTTCGTCGGACTTGGAATATTTGTGGACACTTACCCCAACGCTGACAAGACCCATGATGTGAGTGACAGTTGTTTCATGGCCGTCGTATTCTACTGCTGGTATTTCTCTATAGTTAAATGCTACATTTCTTATAGACTCTATTATGTTGTATCTTTACATGTTTGTCTTTATTAAGGAAGATCAACAGGTTTAAAGTGTTTCTGGCGATTGCACATGTATTTATTTTTGCTGGATTAATGTTTTCCTGCTCAGTGATGAAAAGCCATCCAGTCAAATCTGACTGTGACACCACTTGAAAGAGTGCCAGCGTGCAGGCTGCACCTGGCCTCTTTCTTTACCATTATTATACTGATCTCAGTGATGTGACATGTTTCTTTTTCTGCATCCCTTACGAATGTGAAGAAGACACAACCTGGAGCTCAGGTAGCATCAGAAAAAGTGCTGTTCATTCCACAAGCTGAGCTGCTGAATGTCCATCCCATCTTAAAGTATTCACTGTGTTGTGCTGTTTCATTAAATCCATCTGTTTGGATTCATCAGCAGTGTTTGGTGTGATTGTGATGCCATAACTGAAACAACAATGTAACTGTGTGTGTTTGTAAATAGCAGATAAAGGTGTCTCTGTTGTGTCTTCCCTGTCTTCCTCACAGAGGACTTTCCCATATATATCTGTAATGCTGGGGAATGGGACTCTGTCATATGACCATGATTACGATGGACGACCCACTGAACTCGGGGGGTGCACTGCTATGGTGCGCAACGCAATCTACGACACGTTCCTGCTTGTCAGACTCTCCAAAAACAGACTCACGGTATGAAACTCTAATGATCTAAAGTTGTCATATGGCAAATCAACCCACTGGCTTGTGCAACTGTTACACATTAACTAAAGTTATATAGTTTCATGATTAACCTGCCCCAGTGATACAGTAATAGGATCACGGAACAGGTGCATAACTGTTAATTTTCTTTATTTGTTGTGAAGTGAATGAGTGTTATTCTACTTGTTTCGGATAGGCAAGTGAAATACTACGAACAGTTTTGTTTCGATTGCAGTCAACGTTGAGGATACCACCACTGTCAGAGCAGAAATATGCACTATTATGTGTAAAAACACAGCTCTCTACAGGGGACAGGTAATGATGAAGGGGCTCCTGTTCTGTTCAGAGGATTTGTCAGATTATATGACGCAGCAGTGACCACTTCAGTGACAGAATCTGAGCTTCCTACCCTGAGCGTGATGTCAGAGGAAAATGGCCGCCTTGTGAATACGACCTGTGGATGGGAATCCAGAACCGGTTTGAGTTGAGAACCTTTTCCAAATTGTCTGAACCATCAGGACCGTATCCCCCTGAGCCTTTCAGTTCCTTTTGTCAGTGCCAACATGAGCCAAGGGAGGGAATGACATTCAGACATTTCCTTCATGTTAATGCATCAAAAACATAAATAACTAAAAAATGACTTGAGAGTGCAGAGCTGGAGACACCCTGACATACGGCTTTATCACAAAGTGCAAGAAGCATGTAGAGAATATATGAACTGAGGATTTATAGAGCAGTACATGACACAGAACAACCTGAACAATAAACTGTGGTACTTTTTCACTTTCCTCTGCATAAGTTAGCAGCTGTAAAGACTGAGATTTGAATTCAGACTGGAGCGAACAGTCTTCCCCCGTGACTCATGCTGACCATTCCTCTGCCCTCCAGCTCATGGTGGATGTCGACGGTAAGCAGGAATGGAAACACTGTGCTGACATCACAGGACTGCGGCTACCTCCAGGCTACTTCTTTGGTGCCTCGTCTGCCACTGGAGACCTGTCAGGTACGAGGAATCATCTGAAGGATGCTTAACCATGGAGAACCACTGTTAAGTTAAATGCAATGAAAGTTTAATTAGATCTTTATAAGACCAAAACAGTCCAGAAAGTTGACAGGTATGATGATAAACTAGCTTCTCCTCCAAACTCCACAGATGCTAAAATGACAGAAGAAACACTGAAATGGCGCAAGTGGTTTGTGTGAATTCTTTCTTTCAAGTGTTAATCACTTGCTTGTGCTGCTCCAGATAATCATGACATCATCTCCATGAAGTTGTACCAGCTGACAGTAGAGAGGACTCCGAAGGAGGAGGAAGAGGAAGAAGTCACTGAACCCAGAGTTGACGACATGGAGCAGTTTCAAGGTAGATGCTCCACAATCACCTCTCCTCAACTCTCAGTGCTGTCATGTGTTACTTGGTAGTTGGTGGATATTTTATATGTGGTCAGTTATGATTCACAAACGGGAGGGGAGAGCGTGTTTACTTATTTTTCCTCACTGTATTTCTCACAGTCATCCTCAGCAGATGGAGTTTGCCCGGTTGTCACAGAATTATAGATATTTCCATTTCTATCTGAGCTCCTAACGTCCATGTTAGTGTAAAAGTTGAGATCAGATGTTCTCTCTTGACCTAGAAAACAGCAGTTGACAAAAAAACACAGTGAGCTGGAAAACCCCCCAAGCCAGCCCCATGACCCAGCACGGGACAGGCTGAAGGATGAATGGATATCATGACAGAAACCATTTAACCAGTTCTATTCAGATTCACTACATGAAGACCACAATGGTTCCCAACCTGTGGACTACAAAAGTATTGAAAGTGGGCTGACAAATAATTTAAAATGTTATAAAACAAAATGATCTTTAAAAACATTTTTTCCTGTATGAAGTCCTATCTCTGTGATAAGGCCGTCCCATCAAACAAAAAAGAGAAATTGAGCTTCCAGTGCTTTCAGTTCAATCCTGAATGTTCAATCGTTATTATTAGAATGAAAATGCTCTGAGAATGTGTTGTTTGGTCTCCGTAATGTTACGCCGTTGGATGTAGACAACCAACAATTTTGAGATTTTCAAGTGGACCATGATTTGGAAAAGGTTGGGAACCACGATGTAGGTGACGGTGTTGTTTCTTTAGGGTGTGACTGGATCTGTTCCTTGTTGTAACAACATGTGGAATTTTCTTGTCATTAAACAAACCAACTTATGTTTTAATGAGAAAAGTTTGTTTAAATGAGATATGTTGATTTTTGTGAAATAACAGCAAAGATTTGTGATGTAACAAGATAAAATGAAGGATATTCTATAACAAGAAAAGTTTCTTGTTGAAACAGAACAATATAGGATCTAGTAATAATGAGAAAATATATATTTTTTCTTTTTTAACCGAGATGGGATATTTTTTTTTCTTTTAAATCCTTGGAGAACATGCTTTGATTTTAAGTTTTTGTAAGTAATATCAAACATTCATTAGTAGATGTGCAACAGTCAAAGTAAGTTTTATTTACTGAGTGCTTCACACTCTGCTTCCTCAGGTCTTCAAAGCTGTGGTTGGATCAGATTTGATTGACAGTGGCGAGGCAACTCACCATCGTCAGATTTAGATTCAGATGTTGCAAAACCCTGATTGGTCCGCAGAAATGTATGACATCACCTTTTAACTTTAAACCAGTGAGAAGAGCAGAAAGTCTCTCATGTGATGTAACCGAAACTGCTGCGGGAACCTTTTGTGTTCATGTGCAACATTATTGCTGGCCTGTGATGAGGAACTGAGCAGAAGTTTTTGTTGTCACAGTGGCAGTGAAAGGCTGCTGTAGTTACCTGATTATAAGTTGATTTCAATTAAAATGTCTTTAATAAAAATAAAAAAAAAACACAAAATAACAATAAAGATTTAACAGAAGAAGTTGTGGTGGTCGCAACATGCTGCCGTTATTTTTTAGTTTTAAGGGGAAACACAGCTTATCTTGCCGTGATACACATGGTGGCATAACCAGACAGTATTTGTACTGATTGAACTAGTTATCGACTTTGGCAGAGAGAAAATGAAACTACAAGAAATCCCTCCTCATTAAGTGGTTGTATAAAGTTAAACTGAACACTGCTGGAACCCTCCTCTGTTTGATCATGACTCTATCATCCTTTTCCTCTGCAGTGGACGTCCAGGAGGAAGGGATGAGCAGAGTCCAGTTCTTCTTCACCCTCCTCTTCTCCATCCTGGGCCTGGGTGTACTGGCAGTGGTCGGACTGGTGGTTTACGGGCGCTGGAAGGAAAACAGACGTAAACGCTTCTATTGATAAGAGACCAACTGATCCATGTGGGTTTTCAGAATGTGTGTTTCTTAATCATGACATTACAACAATGCAAAGACTGCGATAGCTTTATTGAAACCATACAATCAAATGAACTAAATGAACAACCTCCCGGGTCTGAAGCCCAGAGCCAAGAGAACATAAACTGCTGAGATGAACAGGTCAAGAGATCATGAACAGGTGAGCCAGCTGTGAAATATTCTTCTTTTTTTTTTTTTTAGTATTATGGAAGATGAAGCAACTTAAAGCACAGTGGGATGCAGCATCCCATCACAATAACTGAACCACTGTAGATTTCAAACAACCAAAAACGTCAGAATCGGATGCTGGATGTAGTTTACTGGCACCATGTTTGGAGATTTTTTGGCACGGGAGTGTAGTTACCTCTCACTGCCACTCGGTGCTGCCAGCGTGCAGCTTTGATCTGACTCGTACCTGCTGTGAAGACCAATCAGCCTGTGAATCACTATAGACTGAAGAAGTTTGAGTTGTATCGAGCTCTTCTGTGCATCTGAGAGCACCTTAGGAGCCAGGAAAAAAGCACTTCCTGTGTGATCTGGATCTGTGTGAGCTGTTTTAAAATGTATGAGCAACGATACATCATGTTGTACATTAAAGGAAGGACTCGAGTCACCAGTACTGTTTGAAGTGCCTAGGTAGGACCAGTAAAGACAAGGTCTTACTTTATATTCTGGCCCCTTCTGCAGGTCTGAGCTCCACCTTTTCTTTTCTGTTTGACATCTCAAATGGTTTGGCTTCATTCAGTTCTGTTATAAGTTGGTTTATCCAGCTGTCGTGCACCAACCATCATTGTTAACAAAATCCCTGTTCTTCTGCGGCAGTCAATATAAATATTTCACTGTTTTACCAGCTAATTCACTCAAATGATGTTGCTTTGGAATTTGATGCACTGTGAAATTAATAGCCATATGCAGGATTATGTTGTCAAATGTGAGTTTGAGTAAACCGAGGAGTACGTGAATATCAATGCTGTTTACTGTTTAGTTGTGTCACCTCTAATATAGCTGTTAAAATGGTGCAGGGCTTCTTATGCCAATATGTAAGGTGGTGCCTTTCCCACGGTGTCCAGTGAATAGCGCTGCCACATGTCTGCTCCTTCACTGTTACACGTGATCCACTGACTCTCCAGCTGGTGTGACAGTCAGTCAGTTTACATGCAGTTTGGTATCTATCTTTTGGTTTTGCTATTAGAAAAAACCTGGTTTCCTCATGTAGATTTCTATAGAATGCTGGTCTCATGTATGAGGGTGAACTAATGGAGCAGCCATAAGAAAGGACAGATGATTACAGAGCAATGTGCAAAATCGGATTAAACTTCCAACTAATGCGTCGTATCCTCTTAAAGTCTTAATAAGTCTGTTCCCCTGCTGAACATTTGACTGGTTGTTCTACACATGTGAAAAAGCTCTGCTGTCTGTCTGTCTGTCTGTCTGTCTGTCTGTCTGTCTGTCTGTCTGTCTGTTGTCCTCCTCTCACTGTGCTGTCAGTCTGCTCCAATGCAGACACACACACACACACACACACACACCCCATAAAAATGGAAGCTTTGCAGCATCGTGTATCACAACTACACTGCTTCCAAAATGAAATGCATCACTTTTATGTTGCATTTCATTTGTAACTTTTCTTACAAACAGTAAAATAAGGTTTTTTTCTGACAAACGAGTGAAGTGCAGCCAAAGGTATCACAGAAAAGCTGCAAACATGTTTTTTAACATATGCTTGTAAAACACAGCATTGAAAACAATGTTGGAACTGTGTTCGCAGACTGATTAATCACAGCCACATCCACTGGACACCACGGGTTATACAAACAGGCCTTTTAGCAGACATTTGGACTTGTCACGGCAGGAAAAGCACGGGTGTTACATTAACATTAACATTAACACCACATTACTAATGGCTCGGTTCTATTCAAGTGTCGCACTAAACCATGACAGTTTGACACTGAGTCTGCATGAACAGTAGCAGGACCCTGACACTGAAACAGCTAAATTGAATTCATCCATCATTCATTTTATTATTTACACCTTTGCTCTCTCGCTGTGACATGTCATGTGTCTTCCTTCTAAAACTGGGGGCCTGTAGTCACTGAACATTTAATTCCTCACAGATCGGTGGGTTTTTATTTGCAAAAGTCAGTTTGAAGCAGTGAAATGTTAAGATGCAGTCCAGTGAGAAACTTTCCAGAAGATCTCACCATAACAATGTCAGACTCATGGTGGACGCAGTGAAAAATTATCATTTTTTATTTGATATATTTTTCTTCCACGTCAAAACCTAGAGTCTGCATTATCCACAATGCAGCTCTACCACCGACAGTTCAGTCAGAGATGTAGGTGTGTTATGCTAGGAGCCGCTAATGTAGCTGCAGGCCATGGTCAGTGCTGTGTGACTGCAGGCGCCTCCGGTTTGTACTTTTCTAAACAAGCTGCATGTTCACACCAGAAGGGAATAAAAATCCAGGGGCCAAAAGTGTACAACTCCATCTGATGAAAAAACTACTGTCCGGCTTAACCTGTGTGTTTTTGTGTGAGGTAATACTCAGTAAAACTCTGTCATCAAACTCTTCCCAGTTACACTCACAAAGTTCACACAAGACAGCAAGCAGGTTAACACAGAGCACCAGCCCTCGATTCATTTGTTAGTGAATTTGCTACGAGGCCGTTGCTGATACATAGCAGGAGAGCACAGTAAAGCATTGCACAATAAACCTTTTAGTGAAGCAAATAACATCCGCTTCTTTGTTAGAGTGAGATATCTGTAGGAGTGCTAACTGTTGGGTAGTTGTTCTCTGTCTGTTTGCATTTGTCATTTTGTTCTCATAGCTGTTTGAAGCCATATCAGTCAATAGTCGACTGTAATTAAAAACACGGTGTGTTCATGCGTAGAGTTACAACTCTCTTTGCCTGCTTCTTGAAGTTTTGTAGACCTTTCTCTCTGAAAGGTTTACTGCTCCCCCCCCCCCCTTTCTTCTAATTGCCTGTGTAGGTGTTTTTTTTGTTTTGAATGTCAAGCTGTTTGTCCTTTTCATTAAATTCATGAGCCATTATTGGGGCTGTGAGCAGCCCTGTGGTTAATTATTTAAATCAATGTTAAGCAAATTCAGCTTTTAATTTGCTAATCAAAATCTTTGTCTGAACTGAAAATATAAGTGAAGAGCTAAAGTTCTTCCTGGTCCTGTGTCTTTTCTTTTTTTTTTTTCAATAAAAGTTTCTACGGTGATTTAGCTCATGTGGTAATGGATTTTTTTTTTTTTTTCTGTACAAAACGTTTTATTAATAACTTCATAAAAACTTTATATGTTAAAAAACCAAGATTCTAATGCAATTTGTAAAAATTTGGATCTGAAGACAGGTGTGTGTGCGTGCATGTTTGCATGACTGTACACCTCACTGACAAAATAATAGAAACTTGAAAATTAAAATAATTGAAAATTGTCCACATAGCACACTACAGTTTAACAGCAGCACAGACTACATTCTCCAAAAAGATCATGAAGTTGATCAGCACGTTTCTGAAACAGTTTCAGCAGGAACTGAACAGAAGAACCTCCAGGAATGAGGATTTACAGCAGGACCGCTGAGTTAGTCTTACGCAGAGGGGGGGGACACAGTTAATCAGTCGATGTATTTCCACTACATTGGTGAACTTAGAGTGTGTGAAGACAGAGTCCTGCTTATTAATGACAATAAGGCTGAGGAGCTGGTTTTTGGCAGCCAGCGCGGTGCCTGTCACTATTGAGTGCCTTAATGATCATGATCAGCCTGTGAAAGCTGTAGAGGAGTTCAAATATTTAATTTTCGATTGCACTTGAAGTTTTACAGCCAACACTGAATACTTAAAAAAAAAAAAAAAAAAAAGTAAAGCATCGCTTGTATCTAATCAGGAAATCGGGATCATATGGTATAAGTCAGAGTATTTTAGAGACTGTTTATAGTCGTATTTTAACTTTTAATATGTGCACATGGTGTAGGTACGGCCAGTAAAATTATTGGGAAAGAGCAGAAACAGCTGGGGTGTATATACAGAATGTAGGTGAAACAGAAAAATAGTGTCTGATCATGTTCATCCACTTTATGAAGAAATCACAAAACTGCCCTCACTGTGCATGTTGTGCTAATTTATTATTGTATTTATTGTTTGTGAGTTAAAATGATGTGTTTCAATCAGCCCGTGAAGCCAAAGGTAGATTTTCTCATCCATGGACAATAAAGATTATTATTATTATCGCCTTCATTTTAGCCGTAGGTGGACCAATAAATTACCAACTGAGTGCAAGTTTATACAGTTTACAGTGGCTTCAGAATGTGTTCAGACCAAGTAAAAACATGTTTTCAGAATTTTTTTAGCAAATTAATTCAAATTTTTGTGTTCAACCAGAGGAAGTAAAGGAGTCAGGTGAACAGGCGGTGAATTCATCTGATGATTGTTTTCCGAAACTAACTCAGCTGCTCTTCCTGCCAAGTGTGGACGTCCCTCCTCTTCACTGTTGTGACAAGTAGATATTTCTGACTGCCTCTCAGTGGACAGGTGTTGTTTCTCTTCCTCATACCTGTCTGTCGTCAGTTAACACTGGGAAAGGTAGAAACACCACCAAAACACTGCTCACCGCATCTGTCACTGGAATATTGCTGGACACAGTGTAGTTAAGGTAAGCCCCCAGATGTCTCGCCTGTTTTATCGTGATGCCTGGGTTCCTCCCGGTAATTACACTGTCAGTTTATAAATGTCTGTATAAAAGTGGAAAGACCAGCTTTATCTATGAAGAACAACACGCAAACACAAAGAAAACTCAGAATGAAATCAGTTTAAAGTGACTCGTTATGGTATATGCAACATTACTGGTGTCTGGAAGGCAGGTGTTTGGATAAGTATAATCAGAAAATTACATTTGTTAACTTTATTGTGATATTACACGTGTACATGTAAAGATGAAAAAATCTCTTGATCAAATAAAAAGAAAAATATATGAAGATATGAACTGCAGCTGGATATTTAGGCACAAATCCTGCAACAAATGGTCAGTGGTAAAACCATAAGATAAGAGCAGGTAATAATGATTAACTGGAGTCTGAATAGGTCACAAGTGTCCATTGTGCCTCATGGCTGAGTGTTGTCATATCAAACAGTGGTGTCCTGTAAACACTCTGTGCCGCCAAGAAGAGCAGCACTTTCACTTGTTTTCTCTCAAGTATTTCAGGAGATCTGCCAGACTGACATTTGGTCAGCATTCAGTTTTAATGAACCTGTCTCCTCCGACAGTGGAAGATTATCAGGAAGGATGAATCGCTCCTGTGTGAACTGCCTGAAAACCATGATGATACATCTGAACTTTCTCTGCTGGGTAAGGTGGCGCACACTACAGCCACACACCTGCCTGCTAAACCAAACACTGGGCTGACTTGTGAAAGTGTAATGCTTGTTACAGTGGGACATAACAACCCAGATTATGTCCGTTGTTGGACAGCGTGTTACGGTCTCTTCCTGTTGTCATGGACGGCTGACATTAAATGGCCTTTGAAGGAGAGAATGGCATCAAGACCAGGACCTGTGTTTATCCAACTAACTCCAAAAGTTATGGATTTAAGCAAAAGATAAAAGTAAAAAAAGAGTAGATCCTCGATGACAGACAAATAGCCGAGCACGCCCACATTCTCTGATAATAATGATAAATCTTAATAATACATTAACTGAAGCAGTATAATTAAGAGTAGTTTTAGTCTATAATTTGCATTTTATTTCCAGTCACTGTCTGAACATCTTCATTTTCTGTCCTTGTCAGTGTGGCACTAAATTCTCCTGATGTATCTCATCTACTTATAGCATTACCTTATTATCTTCCATTATAAATAGTGCAGATTGTTCTTCATCTCTCATGTTAATTATTCCTGGAACTTCAAAGATCTCACACAATTTAAAGAAATATTTATATATTCCTATGTTCTTGCAGAGTAACGAAGCACTGAATAAACTGTAAGGATTTCTTTACAGAATGTAAAATATGCCAGGTGTGGTTGAATCTGTATCTGTGGCTCAGCACGCATGTGATCAGTCATGTGATCACATGAGAGTTGCTTGACTTTTCCACTGGGCTCTGAGTCACTTGATAAATCTGTCTTATTGCTCACACTCAGTCCGGGACTTTTCTGCTCTGACGTAGTTTAAAGCAAGTTAGATAAATACAGGAAAAGATTCTCAAAGCAAGATTTTGGTTATTATTTTTGGTTTTCTAATGTTTTTTTAAAGTGAAAGTAAGTTTTCTCTAAATGTATATGATGTATTTCTTCCTTTTATAGAATAATATTTACTTACATACAAAGTTTGTCTCAATATAGTATTAATGTAATACTGGGTTACCTTTACACAGTAAAACCAGCCAAGACCAATTATTATTTATTTATTGTATTACTAGTGTAAGTACCAGTTGTTTATTTACCCACACTAAATATAGTATGGTTGTAAACTGTCAGTGTAATGTGTGTGTAATACTCCTCTTTTTAAACTTCCATGTCCCTGACTATCACACACTGACTATTATTAGTATGTGTATCCACAGTTTTACACAGTTAACAACTGTTAACGTTGTAGCCTGACGCAGCAGATGGTTTGTTACACAGCAGGTGGAGCTACTGTACTTTTAACTACTTTATATACAGTTAGGAATGTGGTTCCCAAGCTGTGGGTCAGCCCTGAGATCTGAGTGGCTTTTAGATGACTGTGTTGCTGCACAATTTTTTATAAATTTTTTTGGATTCATTTTGGTGAAATTATAAACAAACAGTAATTCAAATGAAACCACATGAGAAGTTGAAATGGAAAATGTGTCTTTGGTGGAACAGCTAACAGCTCAGATATCTGAAATGTAACGGGGGGGGGGGGGCTCAACCAAATGCTGTTCTTTTGAAAGGGGGTCACAGGCCAAAGAGGTTTAATGTGCATCCTGGCTTTCAGGGGAGAGTTACGACATATTGTGGACTTGGATCCAATCTAAACTCACAGGATAATAATGTGAGGTGTCTTCTGTCTCTCGTGTGTGCTGGAGCTGTGTGGTGCATTTGTGGTGGCTTTCGGGGAATTCCAGATGATGCACTCCAGGTTTGCCTCCCTCGTCACCACCTTCTGGCCCATCTACCCCGCCAACACTCTGGTTGTCACTGGTACCATCGTTACCTGTGTGTGTTACGTGGGGGTGTTGGGAGGCATGAAGGAGAACCGCTGCATGCTCATCAGTGTGAGTATGAAGCCCCATATTTATTTTAAAAACTGAACGTCGTTTTTGTGACAGTTGCTTAATTCATACTAAAAAATGAGCTTATCTTTGTGTTTGATGAGCTCTGTGTTTATTCTAATGCATCCAAGTGCAATTCCTGTTAAGTGCTAATAAGACTGGGATATTATACCGTCTCTCTTTCATGTTCGAATCTGATTTGCACTGATTGCAGTTTTTCACCCTGCTGTTTATTCTGATGCTGGTGGAGCTGGCCATGGCCTGTGTGTTCCTGGTCTACAGCAGAGAGGTAGGAGAGTTTATTCTTTCTTTTTTTTTTTTTTTTTTTGTCCCTAAACACTTTGATCTCAGCTTGGGTGACAGTAAATTATCACCATGGAGTTTGCAACCATGCTAGAGACATGGCTCTAGGGATGCACACACTCAAGCCACTTTGGTCAATATCAATCAATCAACATTTATTTATACAGCCCTTTACAACAACCAAAGGTGACCAAAGTGCTTTACAGTAAAAGACAGAGATAAATGAAATCAACAGAATAAGAACACAATATACAATTAAATCATGAAAAGCATAAAAATACATAAAGGGACAAAAGTAAAATGTCACAGTGCTGCTACATATTAAAGGCCATTCTAAATAAATACGTTTTGAGCTTAGATTTAAAAAGGGCTGGGTCAGTGATAGTGCGTATGTCAGGGGGTAACATGTTCCAAAGTTTAGGTGCAACAAAAGCACGGTCGCCCCACAGCTTGTATCTGGACCTTGGGACCTCGAGAAGATGTTGACCAGATGACTCAACGCCCTACTGTGGTTGCGGAAAGTTAAAATGTCAGGTAAATAAGGTGGAGGCAAGGCCACCCATGGCTTTAAAAACAAACATTAAATTCTTAAAATCAATTCTAAAATGAACTGGAAGCCACTGAAGTGAATAGAGATTGAGGGGGTTGTATGTTCACGTCGGGAAGTGTTTTGCCCCAGTTGGGGGCTCGCAAGGGAAGAGTGGTTAACACCAACATAAAGTGCATTGCAGTAATCTAGCCTCGAGCTAATAAAGGCACAGATGGCCTTCTCTAGGTCATGTCTGTTAAGGACGGGTTTTCCCTTAGCTAAAAGACGTAGAGTGTATCTGTCTGTCAAACCTTAAACAGCCCCCAGATTCCTCACAGCTGGTTTAACATAGGCAGCCCGAGCACCAAAGTTTGAGGCTATATTATATTCTCACTGCTGAATATGTTAACAACTATTGGATGGATTGCCATGAATGTTTGTATTGACATTCGTGGTTGGTAATTTTCATACAAGGACTTGTAGTATTGTAATAATCTGCAGTCATGAAGTGAAGGCTGTGGCTGTCAGTCTGTACACTACGTCAGCCCTTTCCTGTTTTTGGTCTCCACCACTCCTGAGGGAAATATCTGACCCTTTATCTTCTAAATGCTCCTCTATATTCACCAGCTATTCTCTGACTGTGTCTGTCGGCTGTTTGGTTCTGGGCAGGTAGTGTATAGTGGCTTTTTAGAGCTTTTTCTGCTGAAAATAGCCGCAGGTGCTGCAGCTGAAGGGATGTTATGGGAGGAATGAGAGTTAACCAGAACTGTATGAACCAGGAGTGAACCAGAGCTGTAAAGTTGTGAGCCAAACAGCTACTCTTAAGAATGGTAGTGCGCCCTTCTCCAGATACTTCGTTCACTGAATGTGTGATTGTATCTTTTTTTGCATCCCATGCATCTTTTTTGTGCGATTTTACATCCAGAATCAATGCTACTAAATATTATGGCTCTTTTGCGGCCCACTTCCTGAACTTCACTTCAGAACTACTTAAGTTCTTTTTGCGTTTTGATTCCGCTGCATTTTCTCAATCCCTTATGGTATCTCTTTGTGTTCTTTGTGTTTCTGCACATGACCCTTCAGTCTCATGCCCTTTTAAGGGCATTTTCGGGCGTTTACCTATGCTAATTAAGACCAACTGGTACATGCTTTCAATTTACAAGGAAACTGGCATTCATCAATCTAAGAACACAGATGTGCACAATTCTGTGGTTTAAGAACACGTTCATGAATCCGACATAGAGTTTTCTTAAGAACTTAAGAACAACTTAGGGAAGAATTTAACAAAATACTTAAGAACACATTGGTGAATGAAATCCATAGTTTTTAGTTAGTCCAGCTTTTTCAGTCTCTTTAACCTAGTTTTGAATACTCACTGGTCTCTCTGTTGCCACTGACCAGATGTCCAGTAGGCAGCAGTATATTGTGGGTAATGCAGCCTGTTCTCTGTTCAGATTGACACATACTTTGAGAAGGACCTGATGCGTAGCTTGGAGATTTACAGAAATTCCAGTCCAGAAGGCAACAAGACCATTAAAGAGGACTTTGATGCTGTGCAGCACCTGGTAAAACTGTTGAAATTTGTTTTATTGTCACATTATTTCTATAAATTTCTATTTCCATACATCTTGACCATGTTTTACTGATATTTTACGCACCTTCATATTGATTAACAGATTAGTCATTCACTTCCCCCTGCCTACATAAAATACATGTCCATACCATTTTAGTAAGTTGTTTTTTTTTGTGCAGTTCAGGTGCTGTGGAGTTCATGGTGTGGCCGACTGGAAGGGAAACGTCCCAGTCTCCTGTTGCATCAAGGACCCCTGTAACACCCACATCCAAACCAACTGGGAAGAGGTTACTAGTCCAAATATTCTGTTTGCTTTTCAAATTTTTATCAGTGAACTGCAGATGATTCTTTTCTTGTTTCTTTGATTCTGTCTGTCTCTCAATGAGCTGTGAACTGGGCTGTGGGACATAAATCTGCTACTGCTGTCAGACGCCAAGTTCTCTCTTCTTTCCATTCTGGTAGCTGTTTAGAACTTAATCAGAATAAAATCTGTTCAGCTTTCAACAGATATTTTTGCTGCTGGTGCTCATCTGTTTGAGAATCATCACATAGATAGGGATGCTACCTTCAAATGGAAAATTGTGTGCATGCAGCCTCCTCTAGGTGTCTCTTCTGTATCTAACCTGTCACTGCTCATGGTGTTCTTATAGCGCTTCAGGCCACAGATGTCAGAGAAGGCTTACATCCTCTTGCACCAGTCTACCAGTCACCAGCACATCACATATATAATCTCTGCTTTATATATTGCATGTTCCTCTACACTTTGGCATTGACTCATTTGGTCACTTTGTGTGAAGGTGGATATTGCTATGACTCCAATCTATAAATTGTCCTGCCTATAAAAAAATCTGAACATTCCTGTTGGAGCACTCAAAATGAAAGGGTAGGTCACAATTTTTGGAGTCTGTCCTCAGTGGAATGACTAACAGCAGGCAGACAGTAAACCTGCTTCTGTGTTCATAAGACAGACTTGAAATGAAAAACCTTTAAGTCCTCTTTAATCTTGTTTCAGAAGCAATCACAGCACCAACTCACTTGGTTTCTTAGTAGTTAATCATTACAGGTTTAGACTATAAGAAACAGTGTGTATCCAGCCTGCAGACAGCGGCAGCCCGTATGCTGGCAGCCTGTTTGGATTCCTGCCAGCAGTGCCACAGGGCTCCATTTTGGGCTCTGTGTTGTTCACTACTTACGTAAATCAAATTCATACGGTTGTCAGATCCATTTTTATGCTTGTTTTATGTTGGTGACAAGTGCACTGTGCATGTGTGGGGGTACAAGACGTGTTGGTATGTTGGTGAAAAATGTGTCGTAGACTGAGTATGGACCAGCTCTGTAGTGGAGGCTAAATGCTCAAGTAGTGTTTCATAGACCCTGCTCCCTCATTTTTTCTGCATGTTCTAATTTTTCTGTTCAAATTTCTGGTTTTGTTTTCCTCTGAATCACTGCATCCCCATGTCAGCACCATGTTAACGCTCAGCACCAATAGCTCACCGCCCACTCATGCTATGCAGAAGGTAAAACAGATGCACCTTTTGTGCTGAACCTAGCAGGCAGCACAAGGTTAGCCAAAGTGGCTAAGGCACTAAAACTGACACAAAACCCAGTTATGCAATCCAGGTGTATTTATATATCAGTGGCAACCGACATCACCATGCAGAAAAATGTACAGTGCAGGCCTGGCCTACAAAAAAAAAAGAAAAAGAAAAAAATACTGACAATATTACTTGCAAAAAAGAAAAAGAAGAAATAACTAAATGCAAAAACTGTGAAGAACAATTATGACTTATTTCACATCTCCTCACTCTGCATGTGACCCAGAAATCATTCCAGTCCTCAATCAAGGACCTCTCAGTTCCCTTATTACTGTTTGGAGGAACAATAATCGTATATACAACATTTAACTCCAGCCAGTCTTTCTGCACTTTGTGCTGCTGCACCTACATAAACCAAAATAGCATGTATACATGATAGAGGAAGACCTGCTGCTGAGGCTCTTATGCTGCGCTGTTCTGTGTTGACTGGCACTGTATTCACCACTTCAAAACTGCCAGTGGTGCTGTGCCAAAGCACCACCTTAGCAACTGTGCTTTCAGAATCTCAGTGATTTTGTAACAAACTTGGTTGATGCTGCTTTATCTGGCTTTACAGTATTTGATCTAGCTGTAAGTTCTACTTTATGCTTGGGTTGAGACATGGTGAGATTCTGTTGTGATGACACAACGCCTCGTTCCTACTGTAGTCAACGAGTTACACCTAGTTTCCATCAGAACGAGCTGTCCAAGCTGGAAAAATAACACGGATCTGTATGTGCAGCAAATATTCAATGATTTTCCTCTCATACACTGTAGCGTATGAGAAATCTCTTCCCACGTCAATAGTCTCATTTTGGTTATAATACAGCACTTGGTTTGCAAAAATATAGTTATTCATAATTTAGGGGAATTTTGTTTTATTTACCCTTCTGAGCAATAGAGAGATAGAGAGAGAGATGCTAAAGGAATACTGCAGAGGACTGACTGAGCATGTATACAAGAGGACATTACCCAGCCCTGCCGACTCCCTCAGTCTCTCCACATCCACAGACAGGTGGCAGCAAGGGCCAGAGGTGGTCAGGAATTGAATTATTTACAGTTTAAGATCATTATAGACAGATAATAGATGTAGATTTTTCTATGTCAGAAAGATTCAGGGCTAGTCCAAAGGCATTTCTGGCTAAACCCCCAGAAACCCTGATGCTGACAATGGCAACGCCCCGGCCCTCTGTCTAACTTAATGTTAGCTCATCAAATCTAACTTTCTCTCTCTTCTCTTTCTTTTTCTCTTCTTTCTTTCTCTCCCCTCACGCCTTGGCTGGGTGTCACCACGTGTCTCCACTTTATCTGTCCTTTCAAAACAAAAGCCCTCTGCAGAGTTGTGTAATTGCAACTTCATGATGTTGTGGCATTGGCAACAGTTATGGAGCTGTGGGCAGCCGCAACCTGCAATCAGTGTTCCTGTTATTTTATTTGCTGGTGTAACTGTAAACAGGACATTGGTGTAATAGTGTGATTTCTATTGGTGTATGCTCAGTCATTACTCTACATAAATAAAGGATAACCATGCAAATTTTGTCTTTCAGGGTTGTCTCCTTAAATTGAGGAACTGGTTTGCCAGAAACTATCTCAGCACAGGCGCGGGTGTTGTCACAATGTTTATCATACAGGTACAATATTTTCAGCCTCCTCAATTTCCTCATTATAAGGCTTGCAGAAGTAACCCTTGGTTCAAACTACCAGGCATATTGCACTTCATACGACACCCCAGTTAGTGGTGTCCCAGCAAGTGTTGTATATTAGCTATCAGACACTGCAGGGCATGATGTGACTTACATAATGAACCTGTGGCCAAATGTGAAACACACTTTGACATTTAAATGTTCAGAGAGTTGTGAAGCTGCAGAGTAATGCTCTGAGAGTCTGTAGTCAATTACTTTTTGAGGTAGTAACAGTGGCTGCCATGTTGGAAGCCATGAGCTTTGTGCAGCTGAAAACAGCTGAATGCCTATTTAAACTCACGATGTGGCTGTCTTGACAGAGCTAGGTAGGCATGATTCATTTGTCTTGTGTATGACAACTGTTCATTTCAAGCCACCTCACTAATAACCACGTGCTATTTTGCCACCTGGGAACGCTGTGGAACAAGCTGTAAACACATTATCACCTTCGAAGGCTGATACAGCGAATGTGTCAGCATTCATTTGGACTCATGTTTCATGGTGCACGGCTAATCTAAGTCACTCCCCTTTTAGCTCTGTTTTGGTCTCCAACAACTCCTGAGCAACGCATGTGGCCTAAATGCTCTGCCACGTTCAACAGCTAGTCCGACTGTGCCTGTCTGCTATTTAGTGCTAAACAGGAAGCGCACTGCGGGTTTATCAAAGCTTTTTGTTCAGATTATGCCAAAACTGTTAAGTTGTGGTACATAAAACCAAAGCAGTAAGGTGAAGGGTGCTAAAATGCTCTGTATAGCTAATGCCATGTGTTGGGTGATAATTCTCTGTGGGTTTGTACGAGTGAACCCTTTAACATTACACATAACAATTCGACCAACTGTTAATGATAAAATATTAACAGATATTGATAAGAGCTGCTTGAAGATGCAACATTTGCACAGTGGCTTAGTTTTCATTCTGTAAATTGCAGCCGGCATGAGTGTGTTTGCTTACCTGTACTAGAATAATGTAAACTATATTCTTTGTAGGTTTGCCTTTTATATGTTTTTGTCTGTTGCGCCTTTGCAAAACATTGTTTGATATTTAACTATATTTTTTCTTTGTTTACAGTTTATCTGTCTGTGCATCACCATCCCTATCTTTTGCCACTTCAGGCAACGTGGACTGGGTTACCAGTAAAAAAAGAAAAAATCTGCTGTATCTGCAATGTACAGTGACTTTCTGCATGTCTACAGTTTCCCTGTGCCAACTTTTTATTATGAATACCCAAAAAGTTGCTGCCATTTTCAGCCATCAGAAAGGGAGCCAGCAGGAGAAAAAGTGCTAGCTCTCTGACCAAGAATAAGCTGAGGATGGCAGCTTATTATCACTATGGATAATGCCCTATGAGGTGACAGACCATTAAATGTGTTATGGAAAACATGATAGAAGACATTTAGCTAGTAGGTGAGGCATGACATGATTATGTAATACCTCAAGAGATCTGTTCCCCCAGTGAGTGCTGGACAAAATGATATACACCACTTTGGACACCTGCTCTTCCCAATACATCGGACAAACTATACAGTTCGACAAATCCAGTTTTGAACATTTCAGAGTTTCAATCATTTTCCTCCTTTTTTTTAATTTTGTGCTTTCACTTTTAGCAAGTAGCTTAAAATTTTAGTGACTGGAAAGGAAGACAGTTAAACTTGAGTACTCTTTTACTGTGCTTAATAAACCAGTACACATGCTGATTTAAACTGTTTCTATCATTTTTATTTGTGTGTGATGGAATTGCTTCAGTTTCCTAATTTGTAGCTTTGTTTGGGCTGATTCTGGTCCTTGGAATTATAAGTCATTCCTGATATTATTTGCAATATGGATGTTTTAAGAATTGCCACAAGAAAAACAACGCTTATTCTGACTTAGGAGTGTTCATGCAATAATCCAAGATGGTTAGCCCCAATCAGAATCAGAATCGCCTTTATTGTCATTATACATAGTACAACGAAATTTGAGCGCTGCTCCCTTGGTGCAAACAATGCTAATTAAATAAAATAAATAAGAACCTAAAGAGAACACAAGAATTAAAAATAGAGGAGGTATAAAAAGGCAAGTTATATGTACAGATATATTTACACGTGGTATGAATGAAACCCGATTATTGCACTTTAGGCCCAGTTTTATTGCACAGGTAGTTGGAAGTTATGCAGTGTGAACGACCGGTCATCCGGATTTCTTTTTGTCTTTGTTGACTGCAGTGATAGCCCTCGGGAAGAAGCTATCCCTGAGTCTGTTGGTCCTTGTTTTGTGTGACCTGTATCTTCGGCCCGACGGTAACAGGTCAAACAGGTGGTTACCGGGGTGGGAGGGGTCCTTGATGATGTTGCCAGCTCTGCTCAGATAGCGAGAGTTGGCAATGTCCTCCAGGCTGGGCAGAGAGCAGCCAGTGATCTTCTGGGCTGTGCAGACCACCCTCTGTAGTGCTCTCCTGTCAGCTGCTGAGCACCCCGCGTACCACGCTGTGATGCAGTACGCCAGGATGCTCTCTATGGTGGCTCTGTAGAAGGTCACCAGCAGCCTCTCCTCCAGGTTGTTCCTCCTGAGCACTCTCAGGAAGTGGAGGCGCTGCTGGGCCTTCCTCTCCACCGCCGAGGTGTTCGCAGTCCAGGAGAGGTCGTCCGATAATGCTAAACTTATAGTGCCTAAATTAGCTATTTTTGTGGTGTCATATATTTGTAGCAGTTTGTTACCAGGTGAAACCAGACGGAAACAGTGTATAGCTAAAATTAGCTGAATCAGTTATATTATTATATTGTTTAATTGTTAATACTGTATGTGTCTGAAATTATTTTCATCAGGTGGAGGCTATAATCAGGGTTAGAAACTCAGATTCAGAGCTACAAATCAGAGACGAACATGAGGCCAAGAAGCAGTTCTGCTTCTCTGCTCTTTTTTAATCACATGTAGAGCTGATCTTTATAATAACCTCATGAATTTATAACATAGAGCCCTTTATGTGTTCCTGCATAAATGGGGCGCCACTTCTTCTACAACAATGAAGTTATTGCTTTGTGTGATGTCCTGCCTATGTGTGTGTGCTCGTCAGTGTTGCTCTCCCTGCTTGAAACACAGTGTCGAGAATATTATCATGTGGTGTTGAATGGATGAACATGTTCAGCCATGATGTTAGGCTCTGGCATCAAGGTGTTAGTGTTATGTGACCCTGTGCAATGCATTGTGTGTTCCAACATCCCTCATCATGCAACACAACTGTATTATAATATTAGATAAATTAATTCAGCAGTATCCTGTCAATTATATCAGCAATGAAAATTAATACAAATATGTTGGAATGGTATGTTGCAATGTCCAATTGAGTGTCTTTTAAATTCTATTGACAATTTTATCAATTATATTTATTTTTATTTATTTGTTGTTTTTTTTTTTTTTTTTTTTTTGTTATTCCAATACGGTGGCCTTTGAGTACAAAACATACAGGAGTGACACCACAAACAAAAACAGAAACACCTTCCAAATCCAGAAATGCAACACATACCAAAACACTTACAGGAGCAGGAAAACATGCGACGAGAACCGCTACACCAAAAGTGTTCTGGTAAATATCAACATCAACTAAGGCATCCTGTGACATTGTTTTCAACCAACACACAGAGCTAATGTTAGCTTAACTAGCCAGTTACAGTTGATGAAATTTGCCAGCAAGAGCTGTCATTCATTTCATCTGCCAGAATAGATGGTTGCTGGCTAGCAATGGGAAGCCTGCTGGTCTGCGTAGCAACAGTAACCAAGGGAGGCAGATGTTAGAAAGCAGCCATTTGAAACTGAAGCTTTGAAAACATAGCTCTAAAAAATACATTAACTGAAAGAAGACTACAGCTAACAGCTGGTTAGCAGTAGTTGCTACAGATAAGGATGGACTTTAATTCTTCCTCAAAGATGAAAGATGCAAGGACTCCAGCTCAAAGCCAAACCTCAGGTACTTAAAAAGTTCACATTAGTTGAGCTAGTTAGCAAAGATAACCACCAACCTGTTTCAGTCTTTGGATTAAAGAAGAGGAAGCTCTACTGTGAAATAAATATTAGAGTTAACTAAGTTTTTAATGTTATCAAAATAGGATGGTAATGTGGTTGAGCAATTCATAAGCTGTGTGCATGTGACCCTGACATGTTAATGTTAGCGAAGCTACTTTAAGGTCAGTATTCTTAAATGAAAAAAATATATGGCACTTTATTGTTGAAGTATGAAACTACACTCTGGCATACCATCATAAAACTGCCATCAAGTAAAATAAGGTGCTCCATAAAATCACCCTGAAGAAGACACAGTAAGTGTAGCTCATCTGTAGCTCTCTAAACGGCTGAATGACAGTCCATTTCATTTCCAGAGAAACAGATTGAAGCACAGGTCTTGAACAGCAATGACAAATGTACTCCAAGACGAAAGCCATTGTCCAGGCTCGGACATCTCCTGGAGGTAAAGCTTGTCTGTTTGTTTTAAGTGCCCACTAGCAAATTTCACTCTGACATTTTTTCTCTAAATGTGGAAGTTGAATAAAATTGAATCGCTTACGTTTTTATTTTCTGTTGCTAAGAAAAAACTTGAGCAAGTGAAGCTGCGGAGGTATGTACTGATCAACGAACACAACAGACTCACACTGGCTGTGAAGGGAAAAGAAGTTAAGTTAAAGGGGCTGCAGGAGTCACTGAAAGCCATGAACCTTCAGCCTGCAACTTACAACAATGAAGACACATTGAAGCAGGTAAGTGTGTCTCCAGGGACATTGGGCATTTTGGAGCCTAAAAAACTCATGGTCACCACTGGACTATAAAATACTTACAGAAGTATTCATTGATTTTTTTTTTTCAGCAGAACAAGCTGAAAAACACAACATACGACACATTGTGGCACGTTTCACTTCACATAGTCATGACCTTTATTTCAACATCTAAACTACACTGCACACAACATACTGCCCTCAAGGGTCTGTTCTGAAGGCTGACATATTCAACTCATGTCATCTGTCAGTGTCTAACTGCACTGGACATACTTGAAAGCACCTCCCCAGGCCCACACGCTCACCCTGCGAGGCCAGACTTGTCATAGCTCTCAAAGTACAAGTGTCAAAGGTTGGCTCCAGTCTGTGGTTGGCCAGAGCTCAGCTTAACGTTTCTGAGATCTTCACACACTGTTCAGAACTTTAATGTGCCACAAGAGGGAATTATTTTTTACAGCAAGCCAGCATAAAGACATAAAAACATAAAACATAAACATTAATATTCCTGACAACAGGCTCACGTGATCTGTGTTTGGTGTCAATGTTGAATGACAGACGTTTAAAAGTAGATTAGGCTTGATGAATTATTTCTTTTCTTCCCCATCCCTCAAACTGTTGACCACCTAGTTTGCCTAAAGTCGGACTAGCATCTACTTGTCTCTGTGAACAAGAGCACTAGTGTCATCATGGAGAGGGACATCTAATGTTGGATGTGTCCATTTACATTTCAAGTTGTAGCTTACAGTATCTTCTAATACGCTATTATCACATTACTGATTACAGCCCATAACTTGGTGCTTTATTTTCTGACGCCAGCATATGCGACAGCTGGAGAACAACCGAGAGAAGATGAAAATGAAGAACACAGAGGCAAAGAAAATCCAGGTGGCCTATCACCACATTTCTGAGAACGTGCAGCAGGTGAGCTAAGCTATTTTAAACACTGTCAACCTCTATACGAAAGGCGGTTTTAGAAGTTTGTTGGGAGCCCTGAGAATTTTATTGGCACAGCTTCAGTGATACAGTGCATACTGTAAATATGAGGATGGCATCATGTTGAAATTTGAATTTTGAAATAAAAATGTCTGCAATGAAATACAAACCAATATCCAATAAACTAGATTGAAGTTGATAATTTCATAATAATGAGTTGAGTTTTAACAGCTGATGTTTTGTATTTGTTATGTGGTTAGGAAGTTCGTGATATGTACCAGGTCCTGGATCAAAGAGAGTGTTCAGTTGGCTTTGGACAGGCAAAGGTGGACAAAGCTACCAAGCTGCTTCAGTTGGCAGAAACTGCTGCAGGCGGCACACTGGTAAGACTTCCACAGCAAGAGGGTCTGATGTGGATTTCAGACTGGAGTTTGGAGCATAGACTGTAAGTAAAGATGGCTGTAGCCTCCATAACGTCACTCATAGCTAATCCAAAAATGAGGTGGGGCGTATGTGGAGCTGAGACTTTGGTGTATGCCGGATACACTCACCCACCTGTCACTGTAAGCGATATGCCCTCAATTATGCATAGATTTAAGCCTTGATAAGATTGAAATTAGTTACATAAAAATTCACCCTCTATCTAGTTATCTATCTTTTTTTTTTTTTTTTTTTTTGGACCAGGCTGCAAACATGTTTATTTCTACTGTAAAGTTGGACATTTTAATATGGGAGTTTTAAAATGTCACAGGCAGTTTTTGCCAGTTTTTGGCTTCATTTTACAGCCCCAGAGGTTGCCACTTGGTTTGGGAGCATACATGAGTCTTCCAGATGCTGGGCCCCCAGTAAAATGGGAAGCAGTTTCTCTTCACTATATTTTTTTTTAAATAAATGATCCTGATTTGATTGTGATTATAAATAAATAGAGCATTAATTATAGACTTTTCTTTTAGAATCATCACAAAGTCAGTTGTATCTCATGAAATAGGAGGAGTTTTGACCCTGAGAGGTGTGTTCATTTGGTTGTTGTGTATTACACTTTATAGCCTCTTGCTGAGATCCATTGTCAAGAAAACCACATTGCAGTCGAGACAACCTCCCAACAGTTCAAGAAAAAGAAAAGAAACCATACTATGTGTTAACTATGGGATTGCTTACAATTATCAAATCACTGGTGAACAAATAATAGAACTGAGACATTTATAATTTATCAAAGAGCATAACTTCGATAAATGTGTTTATAGGTTTCTTTCTCTCCCACCCATCAGGGCAAGATGCTCCAGGTGGAACATGACACAATGGAAACAAGAAGAGAAATAGCTAATGAGCTTTGTGAACTGAGTGCAGAAGTAAAGTGGCTAAAAAAGCAAATGGAAAAATTTGGGCGCCTTAGCCCAAGAGGACAGAGCAGGCTGAGAGAGCGGGTAAGAATGGAAAAGGACAAATAATATTGATCAGTTTGTAAATAAGAGATTGATTATGGTTCATTTATTGGTGTTACGTATCATTTTTTTTTTACATATAGGAAACTGAAAAAGAGGAAGCACACACTGTTGAAGGTACATAACTTGTTTTGTTCAACTGTCAGTACAGTAGTCCTTCAGTGTGAGCTCTGCATTACCTGACCTCTCTGCTTAATGTCCTACAATACTGCAAACCCCAAAAAGTTATGTAAATAAATTGTGACAGTGTTGATATGTGCTATGTGTGTCTCTTCAGATCATCAGTGCTATGACACCTGCGATGCATCAGGGTGTGATGTGAAACCAGATGAGGATATGGAGCCTCTGAGTGAGGCTCTGGGCCGTGCTAACATCCAGGTAGTCAGTTCCTGTTCAAATCATATTCATATTCATTATCAGTGAAGCAGTTGTAGCAGACAGGTTCCCTGCAAAGTGCTGTACACTTACTTACACACTACGCTTATGTCTGTCCAAAGTTTGAGTCATTTGAGTCCAACATCTCTCTGACATGACACTGATGTCCAGAGCCTGCTGAGTTGCTATCACGTTTCATGGTGTTCACATCATTGTTGTTTTGATTAAGTTACACAAACACTGATGGACCCAGACAGCTTACATTTCTAAAACCTACTGTAATCTATATCTATATTATTATACCACATGAAGCTGTGATCATACACTATTTACTTTTCCTTTTAAAACATAGCTTAGCATAGCATAGCATAAATATTATAATTCTTTGCATGAAGTTGTATATTACATTTATTTGAGAAATTACAGTATACAGTGTATCCTTTTTTGTGAGCTTCCCTATAGGAATAGCTTGCCTGTTTCTGTCCAAAGGTAATGACCTCTGCCTCCAGTGCCTCCAGTACCTCCAGAGCTCACTAATTACAACATTATTATTACATTATTATTAAAACTAAACCAAAACTACAGATTGTGGTTTTAATTGGTGTTTGGAAAACAACAGGAAACAACAAATTGTAGCAATTTCCTCGCATCTTGTCACTGACAGGCATCAGGTTCCTGTGCCCAACCAGGAAATGCACTGAATTTGTGTGAATTTGTGAGGTGAATTTTGAATTTTTTGAATTTTTTACCTATTTCCTGTTTTCAGCCTTTATGCTAAGCTAGGATAACCAGCAGATGGGTTATATTTTGCAAGTAGACATGAAAGTTCTCATCTAAGTCTCAGCAAGAAGAGTCAAGCGTATTTCCAAAAATGATGAACAATTCTTTTTAAGAAATTCACAAAAGGGATAAATCATATAAATTTAAGTGAGTCTGTGGGCGTAAAGATAATCATTTTAGCTGCACTTTTTTTATATCACTTTTTTGATTTCATAAGACACATGCTGCATGATTATTGCTATAATTTCTCTGTATTTCTATTGATGCACACTGCAAATAAGCCCTTGGTTGCATTCCACATTAGGTGGTTAATGGAAGATAGTTTTTTTGCAAACCATTATTTATAACTCATTATTTTTACAGTATATTATGTGACCAGAGAGCTTGTTTAAGCCACTGTTGTCTGGCTAAATAACATGACGTCTGCCTGTCTTAATAGGAGCCAGATAAGGTGGTGACAAAGCAAGCTACCAAAGAGCATCTAGTCACTGAGATAGCCCAGTATGATGAAGTGATTGGACAGGAGGTCAAAATCCTGGCTGGTCTGGAGCTCCAGTATGCTGACCTCAAGTTCAGTGAGAAACCTGCAGCTACAAGGTACTGTCATTGAAACTCTGCTACACAGCCTGAGTGTTCCAGTGTTCAAGTGTTACTGCTTTGTGTCATATTCAGGGGTTGTATTCAATCTTTACTCAGCACCAATAGTAAATAGTAAATTAGTTGTAGAGCCAAAGTGTGGGGCCCAGATGGGAGAATTCAGTTGGTCAACTAATATACCGCAGATTTTAATGTGGCACACTGCATTTCACATATTTATTCAAAAACATTTAAGTAGCGCTGTAACACATAGACAGCTGAGAACTGTTCAATTAATTTCTAAAGAAAAATTCCAAAAACTGACAAGTTGCAGTTTCCTCTACTTGCTGGTTTTCAGAATATTTTCTATTACTAAACTGAATATTTTTGAGTTTTAAACTATTGGTTAGACAGAATAAACAACTTATTTATTGTGGCAAGAAAAAGAAAGTGTCTTTAAAATGGTCAGATCTTCATTTGAGTTTTAATAACGAACATAATGTATTTCAACTAATAACACACATCATCATATTGCTCTTGTCCATATTAGATATATCATTCAGACATGTATATCTAGTACAGAGGGGCTTCAAACTAAGAAATCCACCCTCTGGTGTGGAGTCAGAGCCCAGACCTTAACCCAGTGGAGATCCTGTGGAAAGACCTGAGGAGAGTCACTCACACTCACACATTCTTCTGTGAGGAAGAATGTAGTGTAGGTCTGATCCACAGCTACCAGTTAACACCAGCTAACAGTTTCAACTGCTTATTAAATCCAAGGATTCGCTTTTTTCCACCAGCACTATGAATCTTGATTGGTGTGTTCAATAAAGACACCAAAGATTATAATTGTGTGTTATTAGCTCAAGTCTGTTTTGTGTTTGTCCACACTTTCGACTTGGATGATCAGATCACATCTTATGGTTTCATTCCAAAGGGTTCACATACTTTTTCTTGCCAGGTAGTCTCATTCAGTGTTTGCACACTAATATTCCACTATTATTCTCAATATGACAGTATGACAAATTCATTTATATTGTATATGTAATTAAGTGGAATAAACTAGTATCGTTGCTTCTTAGTAACTGTGCACCTTAATGACCTCTGTGTCTCTTACACATTGTAAATTAATTTCATAAGTTTTGTTCTGTACAGTTTCTGTACTTTGTGTGTGTGTGTGTGTGTGTGTGTGTTGAACTAAACAGTTCAACTTTACCAAGTGAAAGGTTAACATTCTCTAATATTACTTACACAGTAGATGTGCTTTTATGAAAATGTCATTGTTTTTGGACAAGGTAGAAAAAAATCTAGTCTTCTGTGTATATTCTGATGCAGTATAGTACTTATTTTAGTAACAACGTAAGACCTAATGCTAGGATAAATTACTCCAAACACAACAGATATGATAGGTAACCAAGTTTCATAATACCTAGTCTATTCTAGATGCTTGCCACACGCAATGAGCCATCAGTCTGGATTACCGCATCAGTCTTTGAGTTTACATGGCAGGTAGTAATTTAATGCCTGTGGCTATATGGAGGATTTGATAATGACAATGATTATTTGAGAGCTTCTCCTTAGAGATCCATCACTCTGGCACACTGAGGAGATCTCTGATAGCAGCGTTCTCTTGTGGTGTGATATCAGACCTGATTGATGTCTCTGCTAATTTCTCCTGATATATTTTCACAACCCCCCATCCCCCCAAGGCGCCCTTCACCTTGGGCGATTCTCAAAGTGTGTTGTCACACATAGGCATTCACTATCTGATATACACTTAATCTTGTTAAATAGCTGGGACAGGGAGAGTTTTGTACCAAAGAGAAATAACACCAGAAATAACAGAATGACTGAGGAAGGATTGTGAGACACTGTCAAATGGGGCCATTAAAAGTTTATCATGTAGACTGCAGAGTGAGACATTTTACTGCTATGTTTAGAAGTTTCTTTTGTAATGAGAGGGGTTGCCTTATAACTCAACATCCTTTTTCTTTTAAGGTTTGACAAGCTGAGGAAACAAATACGGGCAAAGATTAATCTGGAAGTGAACTGTGTTGAACGACTGCAGCCTACTCTGAAGGAGTCTCAGGATCTGTTGGACACTGTTGAGCAGGGGGTCGACAACCTATACTTTAGGATGAGCGCCGTGGAGGTCTGGACCGACATGTCCTCTCTGAAGCTTCCCACTAATTGTGCTATGTTTTAGGATGTCTATTTGTTCCAGGTTTTTCCAAGAACACTACTAAAGCTATGTCCCAAATCCTTGCTACAGGGGGTATTTGAAAAGGGATTACAATTCATTTCATACATACATTTAAGATCACCAGAGGATGAATTCTACTGACTTTGGTGATTCCCTTATATTCATGTTCCCCTCAGGATAAAGAGCAATTGAGAACCGATGGACTCATACCAAAACTAAGTGATGTATTCAACAAATCTTTGACTCTTTTTCAGGGGTTTCCTGGTGCAAAGTGTACAGACCGCGTAGACAAACTGAGAGATACCAGCATCCCCCTACAAACATTACTGCAAAGTGTACTGATGCAGAAACCTGAGATCAGAGGCCTGGATCAAGAGGGGGTACTACAAATCGATTATACTTTCTTTTTACTTTCAGCCACTCTGCTCTGTTTGTAATAATAATAATAATAATAATAATAATAATACTGTAAAACTGTTTTTGGCAAGTTCTCAAATGCATTTATTACTTTGCAAGTGTTTCCTTTGCCAACTGTTTGTAATATAAGCTTTTAAAGTTGTCAGAAATCAAATGCGTTAAAATGCTGGAGACACACTGGATACGGGATGTGTGTGTCGTGGCTGCTCTTGCAGATTTTCTGCGGAGAAACACACGTGTGTATTCACACCCGCTGCGTGTCTGCTCCATGGCTGCTATGGTCAGCTCTGTCTGTCTACCAAGAGTTTGCAGGAATTTGATGTTTACTTGATTGTTGGACTTCTCTATATTTTTAATTGATTTCTGATCATTTTTGACAGGAAACGCCTCTAAAATGTCACTGTCTCCACATGTAGCTGCTAAACTGCAGCAAGGCTGCACAACTAAAAAAAATATACTTCTATTTTTTCATGTCTTTGACATGTGCAATGCATCCAGTTTGTCTCTGGCCTGAATTGTTCGTTTAAGAATATATATTTTTGAATAGTTTTTCTTCTTTTAGGATATAATGTTGTGTAAACCATGAGTCTGTTGAGTCTGGTTCATGTTTTTAACCCCACAACCTTTGCATATGTGTGTTCCTCTGCTTTAGATATATAGTTTGCTGGAAAAGTTCAATACGATGGAGCCGGGAAACAACAAAAAACCAGCCACCCCTACAGGTGAGGATCAACTTGCAGACCTGGATCCTCCCCATCTGCTTATTGCTGTCAAAGGAGCTATGTGTTAGCTTTCCTATTGCTATATAGCCAGCATTAGCATTAACAGATGTTTACTTACCACTCAAGAAGAAACATTGTTAGTTCAGCATCAACCTTTATTCCTTCACTCACCGAGAGCTGTTTAAGTGGAAAGCAAGGCCAGTGCTTTGACTTTTGTCTCTGTTTTGTCTTTTCTTCTGCTGAAGTTAGCATGCTAACCAGCTAGCCCCAGCCTGTCTCGCCACATTCTGATAGCAACTTGATGTAGCCTTAAAACATAGCACTGCTTAGAGGGCGTATTTTAACCCCTTGTATTATGAAGACAATGATGGCCGAAGCTCTTGTCAAGCAACAAACACCACCACCAGCTCCTCCCGGAAAGAAACTACGTTCAGTGGCAGAGAAAAGTGGAATACACAAGAAAAGAAAACTAGACAATTAACACAATGTGATTACACCAATAACACACGAACAATTATAATCGTTCATGTCTTTATTTAATACACCCATTAAACATTCACTCTGCTGGTGGAAAAAGTAAGCGGGCCATTGGACCATTCCTCTATGCAGAACTACTTCAGCTCAGCCATATTCTTAGGATGTCTGGTGTGAGCAGCTCTGAGCTCATTCCATGGCTGCTCTACTGGGCTCTGACTGGTCCACTCTGACAAATGGATTTTCTTTGTTTGAAGTCATTATGTAGTAGATTTATTTCATGTTTTCGGTCATTGTACTGTTGCATGACCCAGCTTTTGCTTAGCTTCAACTGGTGGACAGCCACTATGACATTATCCAGTAAGATTGGGAGGTCATTTTGACCTTGAGGGAACCAAGCCCCAAATCACGATGCTCTCGCCACACTACTTCACCATTGGGATGATGTTTTCGTGTTGATATGCAGTGTCTTTTTTACACCGTGGGTAGTGATGTATGGTTTTCCCAAACAGCTCAACTTTAATATTACAACATTTTCCCAGTAGTGTTGTGGAGTGTCAAGTTGCTCTATGGCAAACTAAAGTCAGCCATCAATATTATTTTTGAAGAAAATGCAACTTCAGAAATAATTTTTAGTGCTTCTTAGTCACAAAAATAAACACAATTTAGGAAAGTCAGGAATCTCACTTGGAGCCAAATCAAAGCAACCTCATGTCAATGGATCATCAGTGCAGTCAATTGTTCATAAGTGCAAAGTACTGGGAACACTGGTGTAATCCAACAACCACCACAACATCTGCCATGGTCCAGAAGCTGCTGGAAATTTGTTACTGTCCTCAGCCAAAGTTGTGTGTGGCCAGGGTTATTAGTGTACTCAATGGAAGATAGGGTTGTGCTCGATAAGGTTAGAGCTTACTACTGCAACAATGCTAATTCAAGCTGAAGCACACTAAATTGCCTTCAAGTGTTAACTCGTTAGCACAGGGGCGGGTGTGAAAGCTGTCTTTAAAAATCAAGCCTATGTGTAGATTGTGCAGCCATCTTGATTGAGCATTTGCCTTTCTTTCTTTATCCCATCTCACAGACACCCTCCAGCTGAGTGATGATATGGAAGAGTGCACTCCAACCCGTGATGAGATCAAACGCTGTAGCATTAGACTGATTGAATCCCAGCAGAGCAAAAAGTCCTCGAGGAGAGCCAAGCTGTAGTGGAGCTGCAGACCACACAGTGGGTATAATAAAGCTAATGAAATAAACAGGAATCCGCAGGATTGTTCTGCTTTTGCTGATTGCTCGTTTGAGTTTCATTAATCAGTTTGCTTTATGACATGTAGGACATTAGTCTGAGTGTTCTGAATGCCCAGAGTACCAGATCTTCAACCCACTTCAACTGATGACAATGGAAGAGTTACTTTATCAAAATTGGAATTACTTTCCTTCCTCTAGACTAAAAAACTGTTACATTAATTGACGTGGACTTTTATAGTGGCAAGAAAAAGTAAGTGAACCTGTTGAAATTAGCTTCATTTATGTATAAATCTGTCTTCAGTTATGGTCAGATCCTCATCTAAGTTACAATAATGAACACACACAAGGTTTTTTAACTTACAACACAATGATTGTATTCTTCTTTTACATACTAAATTACATAATGAATATATATATATATATATATATATATATATATATACATATATATATATATATATATATATATATATATATATATTCGTTTGGGAGAAGTATGTGAAGCTAATTGGAGTCAGGAGTTGTCACACCTGGAGTTTTATCTATGAAACAACTGTACACAAATCATGGTGCATGGTTTCATGGAAAAAATGGCGGAATATTATAAAGGAGGGTGCTTCTCTCCAAAAAAATTTAAATCACATCACATACCTTAAGTTTGCTAAAGAGCACTGTGACACTCCAGGACTCTACTGGGAAAGTGTTTTATGAAACTGAGGTTGAACTACCTAGAGTGTGAAAAGTATACCAACATAAAACATCATCTCATCCCACTGGTGAAGAAGGGTGGAGAGAGCATCATGATTTTAGGGCTTTTGCCACCTCTGGGCCTGGACAGCTCCAAAGCATCAAGGGAAAAATGAATTCCCAAGTTTATCAAGGTATCTTACAGGATAATGTCAGGGTGGGCGTCCACCTGCTCAGTAGAAGTTGGTTGAAGTCGATTCAGCAGAGCAGTGGCCATAAACACCAAACCAAACCTACCACAGAATGACTTCAAACAAAGAAACTCCACCTGTTAGAGTGGCCCAGTCAGAGCCCAGAAACTCCACCTGTTAGAGTGGCCCAGTCAGAGCCCAGATCTTAACCCAATGGAGCAGCTGAGTGTTTTTATGTTATGCTACTTTATACATATACTCCTCTACATTTCAGAGGCCTTTACTTTTACTTTGTCACTTTAAGTTTATTTGGCCAAAAAAAACCCTGAACTTTACTTTTTTACAGTGTTGTATTGGTACCTTTACCTTGTAATGTAACTATATGGTTAATACTCATCCTGAATATACTTATTAAATTTGGTAAAATGTCAAAGCAAAGCATGTATCAGCCTTATGTATGAAGTTGCCTAAAACTGCAGAGCATGAATGGTACCATTAGGTGGGAGCATTGTGCAACCCAGTCTCAGTGAACAGCTGCACATTTATGGACCTGGTGGGTGACACTGGACTGACTCCTTGCTGAAGTGGAAGTGAGTCTGGCATGGAGCAATCCTGTAACTGAAAATTAGCAGATTGTAGGCAACACAGATATTGACTGGGAAACAAACACTGGCAAGAAGGGTGGAAATTTGATCAAGCAGTACTGCTTGCTAAAAAGGTGGTATTTAAAAGTACAAATATTGTAGACCTATTTTGGGGTTAATGACAGGTTGGTGTGCGGCTTTGTCATAAAGGTAGATCTGGTGCATTATGTGATGATAGACAGACAGACAGATAGATAAATAGATAGATGGGTAGAGAGCTAGCTAGATAGACAGATAGATAGACTGACATCAGTTGTCTGAGTCATCTGACAAAGACTGACTGCAGGGCTGTTGAAATGATGCAGGTGAGGAGCCGGAAGGAACCACAGACACACACGCACACACACACGCACACACACACACACACACACACACACACGGAGAGGAAAACATTGGAACAAAGGGAAAAAGGGAAATTTGAGCTCGAGATCAGAGAAGACCTCATTCAAAATCCCTCTGACATTTGTAACTAATAACAAAAAAATCCAGCCTTGGAAAAGAGACTTTTTCAGTTTCATCAATTTAGATAAGGATGTTTTTTTTTGTTGTTTTTTTTTTTAAACTTATCTAATGTCATTGTTTATTTAATATTCATGTTTTTTAGCTGTATTTAACAAATATGACTTCTCATGTAGCCTGTAGACCTTCGACGCCATGCTCCCAACACGTCTCTTAACAGATGTATTCTGTATTCGCTGCTGACAAATGAAAATAGAAACAAGCAGAGGAACACATTATACCTAAGAAGATCCAAAATATAGTGTAATTTTAGACATTTTACAGCGAATAATAACTGGGTTGAAAATAAGCTCACTTTCCATTTACACTCATACCTGCTCAGAAACTTATCACAATGTGCCTCTGCTACTCAGCATTAAAATCATCTGATCTGAAGTATAGCACTGCCATGGGAGGAGAGAGGGAGACAGGGAGACGCAGTTATATACAGAGGTTGGGCTTATAGACTGAACTATCCAGCAGTATATGCATTGGTTAAAATGAGCTTCATCTTAAATGTATGTATATTTTGGTAATGATGCTTCTGTACTTTTACTTTTTAAATGCAGGACTTAAATCGCCCCTCGGCTTCCTGCTGAATGATCAGGTAGTGCTCAGTGGGTTTATCAGAGTTTGTTCTGATGAAAGCAGGAGCCCACAGGGGGTTGATCAGAGCAGCTCAGACACAGCCTTTCTGGAAATGTGCAAGCCATGAAGTCAAAGTGGTTTCAAAGCTCTGCAGCATGGCTACAAGTGATCATATGTAAGAATATGATTAAGCGTTAAAATAAAGATGAGTGCAGCTGTAATAGCCTACATGTGTGCTTCATTTACAAAAAAAGTCTTTTTTTTTCTGTAACAATCGAAGTGTACCTGCATTCATAATCAATATTTTTATGATTGTTTTGTCTAGTCTGTGGTCAAGTATGTGTTCAACATCCCTGTTGGAAAAGCTCATTAGGAGAAGCACAGCTGTTATTACTGATCATCTTGATCACAACAGAATTTGTCACAGCAGCTGCTTAAAGTCATTTATCACACAGCCTTTCATTCGGCTTTCTGTGAAATTTAGCCACGGTATCAAACATGTAAGTCAAGGTGCTCCATCATAATTATCTGGACCGCTGCAGGCTCCGACTCTACACGGGAGACTAGGTGTGAAAACCGGGTTTGTCTGTGGTGATGGTGACGGTGGTCATGAGGGTCGTTCACATGTTTGCTGTTCTGTTTTTAGCTGTCTGACGAGAGGGTGACGCACATGAGGAGGCCCCCTCCTCCCTTACCTCCCTAAACTCCTCAGTTCACCCTGCTAGCATCACTGAACTAAAATAGACAGACTCAGCCTGTAACTAAGAAGAGGCTGCCACTAGTACCTGCCAGTGATGTAAATAGGCACCGTATGTTAGCACATTTGTTAGCACATTTAGCACAAAATGGTTTTTTTTCAGTGATTAAAAATACTGCTCACCTGAAGTAATACTTTTACTGATTGGTTTATTCTGTTCTATGTGGAAATGTATCCGAAATATCATTTAAACCCTCATGGGTTCACGGACGTTTCCAGTGCACAACGATAAACGTGGTGTCATGCTGAAATCATATTGGACTACTGTTAGCACATATTATGGACATTTCTATGACTCCTGTTTTTATTTTATTTATCTTGTACCCCCAGAGAGAAATTGAATATAAAAAGAAAGGAAGAATGACATCAGCATGATTTCAGTGAAACACACACTGATATACTCATTTCAAAAGTCAAAGTCAAGTCAAAATCATGAGACAAACATCTACAAATACACGTTGCTGGTTCATAATGTGTGTAGAAAACTACATTTTTCCAACTCCTTCAGTGTTTGATTAATAATTCATTTTATTTTTATCAAGCACAATTTCAGTGTCATTGCCGTTTTAATGTCAGAGTGCTATGCTTTGAGGATTTTTCCCTCAAGCAGGGTCTGAAGAGTTGCAGAGTAACGAAAAGTGATGGGAAAAAGCCCTTCAACATTAAAGGTCCCATATTGTAGAAAGTGAGATGTCCATGTCTTTCTTTATCATAAACCAGATCTTGGAGCCATATCTGTACTATGAACGTATGCAATCCACAGAAAAATGCCCACAGCCCATATTCAAAAACTGTCTCAAAATGACCCATCAGGACTTCTGTAACTTTGTGATGTCACAGCATGGCCTACCTGGAGCCAGCATCCAATCTCGCAGGATTTGATTTCTCCAAGTGTTTACCTGTTATATTTTTATTCAATCACTCAGAAAACAGGCCTGCTGTTGCTCGAGCTCCAGAGAGAAGCCTGAAAGAGGAGATGTAAAACTACACTGAGATGGTTTTTGGTTCTTAAAACCACAAATGTATCTTCTGATGGAGATCAGCCAGAAAACAGTAAAATATGGGACCTTTAAATCCTCATCGACAAGTGCCAAAGTCTGTGAGTGGTGGGACATGGGAAGTGAACCTTCATCAACTTCACAACAACATTTCTTTATTTCTAACTCACATGTGACTCAGCTAACTAACCAGAAGCTCTGAAGGCTTAGACTAAGATAAATGTGAGGGAAGCTGTAAAGAGATTAATGGCATTTTTGTAGAGTTCCTGATAAAATATTCAGACGTGTAAATATGTTGATACTTAAGAGTGTAAAAATAAATATGTAAACAGTTCACCATGTAAACATTAATCAACTCAACTATATAAAGTAACCTCTCCTCTGACCAGCACATATACTACATACAGTACTGTACATGGGAATAAGATCAAGTTCGATGCATTGTAATGGATAACGCAACAAGCACAACTCTGTCCTGTCAAATCCAATCAGCTCTGTGATGTGGCTTTTCAACACACAAACACACACACATACACCTGTAAAGTAAAGGATTTTTAACATAAAAATGCACTTTGACTCATGGCATATGTGTTTTAGGCTGAATCCAACACAGTTCTGGTTGTTAAAACTGAAAGATTAACCTCTAAATTGACAAAGTGACAAAATTTGGGTCAACTTCACTTTCAATTTTGTAAATCTGCCAAGTCTTGTTGATTTATTCTGCTCATTAATTATCCATAACTCATCTTTAATTAACAAAGACATAATTCATGTGAGAAGAAGGGTTCCTCTAGATAAAAGACTTTAGCACTGTTTCAAACATTTTGAAGACAGATGACAGACAGATTATTATTTAATCAGATTCAGGACCAAAGATCATCAGGAGCTACACAAGACACAGCAACACTCAGGAGAAAACCTCTGAAGTGAACTTGTTTTCTATTCAACTGTTAATCAGCTGATACCTTGTCTAAACTTTCCCTGGATGTAGGGAGTGAGTTGACCTATTACTACCTGCCAAATAACCATGCATTCCCATCACTGCTGTCCTGCTGGAACCTGCACCTATAACAGACCGTACTGTGATATTCCACTGCTGCCTGCACCTGAATATGTCTGTAGTGTGTTAGATTGCTCCGTCCCAATGGATCCAAACAGGGAAATGGTTCTAGTGACTCTGTACATCAGTCTTTACCATCACATGACACAAACTGGCCATGTTTATTAACGCACACAGATTTGATCTTAAAAAATCACTTGGTATTTTGGTAAAGAAATTGTCTTTATTGCTGCGAGTTAGATATGAAGATTGATACCACACTTAAATCTTTATGATAAACATGAAGCAACAGCCAGCAGCCGCTGAGCCCGTCTGACAAACTGCTGGGACATGGTGAGCCTGGCCCTGCCCAAGGTACACAATAATTATAATTATTATTATTTAGGCATTCGTAGCCTAATTATAATTTTAAAAAGGCATTGAAACAAACAAATGAAAACCATTGTCACTAACTGTACTGGCAGATATGTTCAGTGTGAAGATTTTGCAGCTTTGCGGATATGGTCAAATTGCTTATGATAAAAACGCTTACAAGGGATTAAAGAGGGATCACTGTGTTGCTAGGACACAATGAACTGACACAGAAGATATCAACGCAACAGCCTGCAGTTCAAAGAATCCTGAATCAGGAAAAACAAGGGACTTAAATACATACAGTATATACAGTACATTTCTTGCGCAGATCAATTACAAGATTGTTTCCTGAGCAGTTCATGAACAGCAGATGGATTTTAGCATTTTAGCTTTTGAATTCACAGTAAAGCTCCTGCTACTGCCAGAGTTTGCAGGTTACTGCAATGTTGGATTTTCTTCATCATCATAAATTCATTTCTGATTTATTTTTGACAGAGAGTTTCACCAAAGTGCCACTGTCTCCAAATGTCACTGCTAAAATGGTTAAAAAAAGGTGTTTATATTCCTTTATATCTGCGTCATATTCAGATTCAGCCTGGACATAGAGACTGTAATGGAAGCTGTCAGTTTTATGTAATGTTGCTGGTATGATGTCGAAATGACTGGACAACAGGTCTTTTGTCTTTTTTTTTGCTGGGTTTTTTTTTTTTTGTGCATCACGTGAAAAATAAGCGAGACACCGAATCTCTACATTACACAACACCGCCGCACCTCGTGAGACCCGGGTCTTTTGTGCTTGTTTTGCACACTCACATGCCATGTGATATCTTCACTCCCATGGGTCAGTGAGTTATTTTGCAGATACTGATGTAGTGGAGTGTAATGCTTTCACCCCGACCATTCAGCCTCGGCTCAGAGCAGCGGAGGCCACAGTTTGTGTTCTTTTTTAAATCATGTGATGTGATCAGTACAGGCAGTTTCCTGCACTTGGTTGTTACCAACAAATACACACTATGAAGAAGAACCACCACCAAGACTTATTAAGTGCATTTGATGTTGAAGATTTATTATGCGCTTATAGGGAACTGACATCTGAATGACAGCAGAGCACCATCAGCAGAAGAACAACAGGCAAGACAGGTGGTCGAGGTGAAGACGAGTTCATGTTAAAAGAAAAAAAAAGTCTGGAGTGTGGACTCGAGTACTACAGCCTTTCAGCCAGAGAAGAAACATAGGCTAATAACAAAAACAGATTATAGTGAAATAGTCTTCCAATAAATAAGGGATAAAAAGAAAAAGAATAACTAAACAAACAGGAAAACCAGCCGAGAAGAAATAAATATAAATCATTTTTATTGTGACAATTCAATTAAGGCAGAGTGTGATGGTGCCAGAGAACGAACAGGTCACTTGGCACATTGACTGAGTTGCCTGGAGAGAAACGTGCCTTGTCTCCACATGCCTGACGTCTTAGTGGAGCAGTTGGCAGAGTTGCAACACATACAGGACATAATCATGTGCTGAAGCCAGAGGGATTCACATCTTCAGCTGTGCAGTGACCTACTTACCTATGCGACCTGCTTTGTTTTATGTTGATAATGGATGACACAGAAGCCCTGAGAAACCGGGAGGAGTAGAGGAGAGCTACAATGAAGATGAAAAATGCCAGATTAAAAAAATAATTTGCAAACATGAGGAAGCAGGTCACTAACACAGATTAAATCAATAAAGTCAAGTAGAGGATAGCTCAAATGTGTCTGGCCTGTCTTCACTTGTGGTGTAAAAAACACTGTGGCTGTGCTGGACAGCTGCTTGCAGTGAATGTGTAAAATTATCTCTCTAGACAAGTGGCCAATCAAGTTAAGGAAAACATTTTAAACATGAGCTATAGTATATTAAACTTTATGCAACCAAATGTGGTTGTGAGTGCAGTTTTAGCTTTCTTGAAATAAGTCGAGATGCCTAACTACCAGAAGTCACTTGGATGTGACTGACAAGTGGCCTGTTCTGTGAGGACCTTTAAAGACTTTTATAGCAAAGTTGAAAAACCACAGTGTTCAATTTATTCATGCTTTCTGGAGAAGAACAATTTACAGTCGTTGGTTTTAACATTGCATATGTTAATAATGTTAGCATATCTACAAAATATCCAGTATTTAAGGCCCCATACTATATAAAGGTAGATTTCCATGTGTTTTTGATTATAAAGCAGATCTAGGTTCTATATTAATACTACGAAAGTATCAAAGCCTCAGTCCACAGAGAAATGCACACAGCCTGTATTCAGAAACTGAGCCTTAAAACGAGCCACCAGGACTTCTGTAACTTTGTGATATCACAACAAGGAGTAACTGCTCTCAGCCATGCCCCCAAGCCCCACCCACCAGGACCGACCATCCAACCTTGCAGGAATTGGTTTCTCTGAGTGTTTACCTGAAATCTGCTATATTTTTATTAGACCACTCCGAAAGCAGTGAAGCCACTGCCCACAGCCCATTGGCTGACTGACCTGTTGTTACGAGAGCTCCAGAGAGAAGCCTGAGAGAGGAGATGTAAAACTACACTGAGATGGTTTTTGGTACTTAAAACCTCAAATATGTATATAATATCTTATCATGAATATCAAAACTTCAAATAAAACACAGGAAAACTGTAAAATATGGAACCTTTCATTGGATCTTTAATCTCATGGTCATTTAAAGTCACTAGGAAATTTAGGAGCCAGCTCAAGGACAGCATCAGAAGCATAAATTGCAAGACTTCATCTTAAAATTCTTCCTGGCATGCATTCAGCAACACAGATTGATATACAGTCCACACATTAGTACAAGGAGATTCAAGGTTGGAATTTCCCTCTTAAATTAATGAAGGGCAAACAGATTTCAGAAGCATGACAAATACCATTATTAAAGGACTGAATGCCAAGCGGTACTAAATAACCACTCTAGAAATTCATTTTCAAAGAGAGAGCTGAATAAGAATTCTCTAGTGAAACAGAGAAAATATATTCATAAATCAGGGTGTTTGGAGGACCCAAAGGCAAGTATATAATTGATGTGCTATCAGCCATTCACATTCCAGAATGTATTTATCTTATAATGTATTTATCTGTCACCCTCCATTATGCTTTAGGAAACCGTGGTGGTTTGAAAAATGGAGAAAATATGAAGAACAACAGATTTTTGTCACATTTTCATGACTCTGCTTTACAAAATAATACAAATGATGCAGATAATGTGGTTAAGAATTATATTTCTTCCATATATGTATATGGAAGATATATATATATATATATATATATATATATATATATATATATATATATATATATATATATATATAAATGAAAGCTAAGTACTGTTTAAAGGTGCCCTGTAGGGTTTGTCCTGTGAACATCATTTTGCCATTCGCTGTTTCTCACTAAACGTCACTTTTTACCCATGTGGCCTGACAAACATGTTGAGTGCACTTCCTTCCTCACAAAACATTTGCGAAGCTGAAGCTTAACATGTTTTAAATTGTGACTTGTTGGTACCTTTCATGTCACATGTGCACAGGTTCGCATGGATGGATGGGTCAACAAAACACTGGAAGCTGCTGCTTGTTTCCTGTTTCAAACTTTCTTTTTTTTTTAGATGAGTATGGTGAGCGGGGCCAGTGTTCAGTCTACTGTTACCTCAGTATGAGTGTAGGGGCATCAGATGTGTGTCGTTCTGCAGGGCATGAACAGATGACATATGCTGTCGTTTAACTTGGAGGACTTGTTGGGCTATACTTCAGAACAGCTGTGCTGTGCTTTGAGTTAACCATTTATAGCCTTCTAACATGCTCACAATGACAATGCTAACATGCAGACGTTAAGGTGTAATAACACTATAGAAAAATAATCTTTTCTTAAGTTAAGGACTGAGGTGTGAAGCCAAAGAAAAACACAGAAATACCAAACTTGTGTCGGACATGTTCATTGCTACTAGTACAATGTAAAGAATTACAGAAGAACAACAACACAAAACACACTGCCTTAATGAGACTGATGGACAAACCACACTGACACTGAAAGAGATGTATGAAGTGAAATGAAAATGTCAGCAGAGCTGACCGTCACCTGAGAGCAGAGTGCTGAGAGCGGTGCTCCAGAGAACAGGCGGTTTGTCCTTAATTTACATGAAAGTCTTTCTGGTCCAGAGGAAAGACAAGGGGAGAAAGTGGGTCTGTTGAGGTGTGTTTGTGTGTGTGTCCACATCACATACGCAGGTCAGGATTGCTGGGTCTGTTGTTCACTCAGTGTTACCATATTTCTTTAATTTCAGATTTTTATAGTCATCAGACCTGGAGCTGGAGACACGGATGGTCCTGGGGGACACACATTGGTTCTGGAAGTGTGATATGCAGCACATGGTCCTTTGGTGCCGTCTGTCTGTTTGGTCCTACAGTGCTTTTAGAACACGTGAACCAAAAACCAGGTCGCCCCTCCTCTGTTAACCAGTCTCACCTCATCTCTGTGTCTTTGGCCCAGCTGTTGGAACATTGTATTGTTCTTCTGGCCTTAGACATCACTTGAGCTTCAATATGGACCAGATATTTATTATTCTGTATAAGTTTCTTAAAGAGCTTTAATATCCAGGACTGCAGGGTAGCCCCTTTAACATTTAATTCTGGTTCTTAGTAAATAATATTAATGAAGGGGTACAAATATGGATGTGATTACTGTGATTCTTCTACTTTGATTCATCCTGAAATGCTCACCTTAAATTCTCAGTTAGTGGTCGGAGCCTTCATTTACCTGCTGCAGGGAGAATTTGAGAGAATCTCTACAGTGACATCAGTCATATCATGCACACGACTGACTGAGTTTCTTTTCTCCTTTGCTGTTTTTCCACTCAGCAAATTATAATCATCAAAGCCGAGCAGCCCCTGTATGAATTGTAATGAATAAGCAGAAACAGAGTTTATTTATCACCATGGCTAATACTAACCGTCATAGTCCGATGGTCATTTTTGACATTTTTAATTTGAGGTTTAATGGAAGAGTCAGGAGCAGCTTCTGTGAGCTGTTAGATAAATGGCTGCTGGTGACAGGCTGCACCAGTCCAGCTCCTTTACCAGCTAACCACCTCCTCTCACTGCGCACTGCTGTTGTGGGAAAGAACTGCTCACACTGTGTGAAGCATGGAATTAGATCACTGATGTAATTACTAACTGTTTGGCTTCACTGTATCAGGTCCACTCCTCTGCTCCTCTGTTGCATTTCTGACAAAGTAGCCACTTAAAAGTGTGTACTGTGGTATTAAACCACACTTCCTGTTCCCACAGTAACCACAGCTGTTGCAAGATCAACCAGGACTCAAATCTTAAGGATTACAACTTTGAGCCTCTGTCAAGGAAACTCAACACTTCCTGCACAGATGTCTCACATTAAACATTAAAAGCCCTGCAGAAGCTCAAAGGGCATAATCCTTTTCTTTCCTGGTAGACTTTTAATTTGAAACATCTACAAGAAGTGTTTAATGAACTGAAACTTTACACCGATGGAAAGAATGCTGAAGTAGAAGAAAACCTATTTCTGTTAAAAAAGGAAAATACAGAGAAGCACATGAGTATGACACAGCTGCTGTTTTATTGATGAACATCTGGTGTGGAAATGTGTCATTAGAATGAATTTATCCTGTGACCAATTGCAATACAGGTCATTTAATCATCCATCAATGCCTTTTACCTAACCTTTGTCAGTTTGTTCATGCTTGCCATATTTCTGGACTTGTTACTTGAAAATTTTCAATCAAATATTTTTACAATCTTCTTAGCTTTCTTTTTGGCCAAATCAGGGTAAGTATATTGTTAAATATTAATATTGTATTTTCAGTTTAAAAGAACATTAAAGTGTGGACAAAGTTATTTTGATTCATCACACCAAACTAATTTTGAGGTCCTGTGTGTGTGGCAAAAACATACATTTCATAGTTCCTCTTTATGTTCATCCCTGGAGACCACTACCTAAAACCTGCATGATTTCCAGTGACCTTCTTTCCACCAGCCGTCACCACAAGTGGTCAAAGATCTGATTCTAAGCATAAAATTCAAGAATAAATTTCATGTCATCTCTTTTGATTCAATCCAGATAAGGACACACATCAGTTCCTCTTTGTGTGTTTGCCGGCAGCTACAGTATGGTGGGATATGTAGGTCAAGATGATTTAGTATGTGTTTCTTGAGACGAGCAGGATGAGACTCAACACTTGCTAATTGGAGGCCTGCCCAATTCTCTTGGCAAACTTTAGTCAGAGGGAGAGACTGACAGAGACAGCAGGCACACTCCAAGAAATAGCCCCAATAAGTCCCAAAAATTCACTGTAGAATATTACAGTAAAATATATCAATACTGGGTCATGCAAAGGCATGTTTCCAGAGATAACCTTTTTTTCAAATCAAATTATTTGCTTTATTTTCTCCACTGATGAACATTATTAAATGATGTAGGCCTTGTAAAAACTCACACACCCAATGTACCAGTCACAACCCAGACTCAGCCTGGAATAGAAGAGGGTCAATGAGGACCTGTACATGTGAGAAAATCTATATGCGTGTATGTGTGTGTGTGTGTGTGTGTGTGTGTGTGAGAGAGAGAGAGAGAAAGAGAGAGGTAGGTTTGACTGGAGCATTGACATTGATGGCTCACTGACTGCCGGGCCTGCCAGAAGGCTTATCCAGTTTATCAAAGCTACACTAAACATGCTCAGCACCCACTGGTCTGGTACAGTAGATATCAATTCTGTCAGTACGTGCACATACTGTGCCTCCACACTCTTGATTCCTCCTCCACCATCCCCCAATCGTCTTCCTTGTTCCCCTCCCCATCTCGCCATTCTGTCCTCCAATCCCTTCACTCATCGTGACTGTTAAATGGGAACAAACTATCAGAGTGTTGAGAGCGTTGGGGAAGTCAATGGGGCCCAATCCATCACCAGGAGGTGCTGGCTCGACTGAGAGACGTGCTGGCGGTGGTGGAGGAGGGGCTTGATGAGGACAGGGATGGGGGGAGCTGTATTTAAATGGCTGTTCTTAATGTTCACCTCCAAGCAGCTGACTTATGGAGATTGGACTAGAGAATGTATCCTTGAGCAAGGTCAGCATCGTAATGAGCCTGAATATAAAAGCATCTTTACTGTAATGTGCAGATGAGGCAGTAGCTCCATGGATCCTTCAGCATGATGTGGGGACACTCTCTTCCTCTTTGCCACAAGACAAACGGTGTGAGATGGAGAAAATACTGGGGGTTGAATCTAATGGGGAGACATGATTTGTGAATGGAAGGTCTCCACTTTCAATCGACCCATTGGATAAAGAAATGTAGCACAAAATAGTGCACTTTGTTGGCAAAATAGTTTGCCCTTCACAGAAATAATGGCGGATGTAAAGAGCCTCTTAAATTATTATAAAGCACATCTGAAATGTATAATCTATCTGATGGTAAAAAGAGAAATGAAAAATAAAGTACAAATCACAGAAATTAGTTGAATATGCATAAAACATAAGGTTACATAGATCAAATGAGGTGTGGTTATTGTTTGGAATAATAAATTATATCAAAACTAAACAACCAATAACTAGATTAATGAAAAAAGAACTAAATTAAATTTAAATTTATAGAGCGCCTTTGCAGGTTGAATATTGATTTAAAAGTGCCATCCTAACAGTCACCACAGGCTTTGTTAGTTTGATATTTTCCTGACTTTGAAATTTGATTTTCCCAAGTGGGCATAGGTGGCAGGAGAGGCACGGACAGGTGAAGTTTTATTCAAATGATGCACTGCAAAGTAAGTGATTGGCATTTCCTTTCAAATTTGGTCTTAAGGTCCCTTGACACTGTATGATTCTGGGCTGCCTGAGACAAAAGTGTACAGTTGTGAGGGGAACATGGTAAAATCTTTGGTCATTGGTTCAAAATGGATTGTCTTGACATAAAGTAGAAAGGGAATGGTCACTCCACTGACTACACATAAAATGACTTAAAGTTTGTAGCACTGCGTTAGAAACAGGCAGATTTGTTTTAAGAAACAGAAGCTTTTTCTTCAAACCAATTCTCGGGGAAATGCCTGCGTGCTGTATTTTTGCAGGACAGAATGCTTCCCTGGTCTTATTCCAGTGTGTGCTGTCCTGATTTTCCATGTACACAGTCTGTACACTCATGAAGGCTTTTCATTACTGTCCTCTCTCCTATGAGCTTTGCATTTTACAACCCTGTATACCCCCACAGCAGCATGGTATATCACAGCTATAAACTTGTTTTGTCACGGGAGGGAGTTGTTCATCACCACGGAGCACAAGCAGATCATTGCTTACTCCCCTGCGCTACACACCCATATTTCCATGTATATGTATGTATGTGTGTGTGTGTGTGTGTGTAAATGTGTGTATATATATATATATATACACACATTTTTTTAAACCTGGGTTATTCCATGTTGTTATGGCTCGTATGGGATTTTAGATGCAGTCACAATACACTCACACAATGTGGGTCGACAGGGAAGAGCAGGAAAAAAACCTCGTTATTCGTTTGTGATTTGAAAGATGCAATTAAATGTGAATCTACCAAGGTGGCAAGAGTTGTTTCAACTAGAGCAAAAAAAATTGCACAAATCTGCATATTTAAAGCAGCTGAGTCTGTTGTATTAAAACCTGACACCTCTGTAGTTCTTTTCACTCGGCAGAGGTGGGGGGACTTGAGTCACATGACTTGACTGAGGTCAGACTTGACTTGACTGAAGACTTGAAAGTGATGTTTATGTTTTATTGTTTATAAATTCACAATACACATCTTTTGCTGTAATGCTGCAAAGTACAACCTTCCCCCAAAGTAATGTCCCATAGAGGGCTTCCTCTTATCCTTCCTTGTGACACCTGTGTATATTATGACCCAAATGAGCATCTACTTTTCTTGTGGACATTAACATTTCAATGCCTTCACAGTCCCAATAGCACCCGTCACTTTTATTTGTGGGAGTCTGTGAAGCAATATTTTTTTAGCATAACATAAGCTCTTTTATAATCTGCAGGTTGGCAGTGACAGGTTGGTATTACTCTAAACCCTACTTGAAATGCAGTGGAGAAGCCAGTGAGCAGGCTCCTGCTGTTGGACGGTTGTTGATCTGGACAGTGACCTGAGCATGCTAAACCAGCAGATCAGATCAGATATAAGCACACACCACCACTTAAACTTAAACTTTAAAAGCCTCTTAGATAGGGGGTTAATATTGTTTCTTTATTAAAAAGCAAAGAAATGTGGAATCACAAACCATCCAAAAGACATACTACAACCCAACATTACAATCATTAAAAAAATATTAAAAAATATGAGCTACAGTGTAAAATGCAGAGATGGTATGAAATGACATGTGGATGACCTGTTCTACCTCCTCAGCCACAGCTGGGTGTGCATGTGAAATGACATGTGGAAAATGGCATGTTATCCATGAGCCATTTGGTGATACCAGGCTGAATCCCTTTGTGATCTATTGCATACTGATATGGTGGAGTTGATGTGTTCTCGTCCTAGGACACAGCCACAACCATAGTTCACTATTAGCATTTTAGCAGTGAAGTTGAAATTAAAGTTGTTTTTGCTGTCAAATTGCAGCTGGTTAAACCTCCATTCAGTCTTGTCCAGATCTTCACTATCATCCATAACATCACTGTATCTAAACACTGAGAATCTGGTTTCAGTATTGTTCTGTTTCTGTTGTAGGACAACCTAATGTTCACAAAGAGTGGTTTGATTATAGCACATTCATGCAAATGTTACCTGCTAACTGGAGGACATGCAGGAAAAGTTGTGGTTTCAGGTGTAGAAAAATGCTGGTTTAGTGGGAATATAATATTTAACTGCTGCATTGAACTGTTGTCTTACAACACAGTGACTAGTAGCATACACTTTCTGTAAGGGGAATCCACCAGTACACTTTAGGCATCCTCCTGGCCTCTGGATTAAGATTGCTGAGCTGACAAATAGGTTGTTTTGTGTACCTACTTGATAATGTAAGTGACTTGTTTCTTTTTAAAAGGACCTTTATAAGGAGGAAGATCATGTCATTTCATCAATGCCTCATGTTGCGTGGAATGAACAACCAAGTTCTATCAGAGGAGGGGTGTCCCTCTCTATTTTCAAAAATCTCTTGAAAACTCACCTCTTCCAAGAGCACCTCCTTTCCTAAAAACCTGGACATGTCTAACTAGCACTTCTTGCTGCACTTCCTCCCAGCACTTATTAAACAGATGTAATACCTAAAACTTACACGAAGGTTTCCCACTGCACAATAAGTGGTCATTACAGACGACTAGATATCAGTTATACTAATAAATTATTGTGCATGCTTTAAGTCACCAAACCGACAGCTCAAGAGTTCCTGTATGCTCTGTGATTTGTTAATGTTAATGAATGTGGAGTAGTTGTGTCAGATCTGGTTCCTGCAGCTCCAGAGTCAGAGACACCTGCAGAATGAGGACAGAGAGAGAGAGAGACAAAGGAGAAGCACAAACGACAGGACAGAGAAAATACAAAGTTGATGACATGTAGTAGTATGATATAAATGCATGATGAAAGAGAGAGTTCTCAGTGCATTGTGGGAGTGCCCCAGGCTGTTTAAGGGATGGTTCAGGGCTCATCTCTCATTATCTCAGCAACCATTATGATGGTTTCCCTTTATGGTATTTGAGAGAATGAACCCAGACCCATCCCCTGACTTTTCTTCTAGCTCTAGCCAGTGAAACATCAATCAGCAGCTATTGGATTAAATCAAACTAAATTTGGTCCATATCCTAAGGCCTATATATTTAACCCTTAACACTTTGGTTATCCCCTCAGTTTTCCTCAAATAACACCAGCGGGTCATAGTTTTCACTTGTCCTGATAGACATCTCAACATCTGCTAGACTGGGACTGGGACAAAATATTTTTCAGGGGTTTCTTAGGGATGTTGATATTATGAGGTTAACAAAACTAATGGTATTCCCATCAGCCTCAGCTGTACTTTTTGTGTTAGAGTCATTGCATTGTCTGTGCTGTCCCATTGAATGATAAAATCTTCATGATCAAATCAACTGGTGGAACACATGACATAATCCTGTGAATGTAACAGGCCTCACAGTCTTACATTACATTTAAGGTTCCTTACAACCTGGACATGGTGGCTCTCCAGGACAACATTTTCCTCACTTTCTGTCTAATTCATGCTGGAGTAAACTTCTCAGAGTGATGAGCTCAACAGGCAGTGGATATTGAACTGTGCTGCACATTAAAAGTATAGCATTTTTGAATTCTAATGCACAATGATGAATTTCATAGTTATTGTAGCACTGATCTACAATATTTGACTCATTTTACTAGAGGGCATGAATTTATTTCAGTGTGAGAAACTACAAACAGTTTTACAGCCCAGATGTGTTGGGTAGTCATCACATGAAGACACTGATGGAAACTTGCTTCAGGCTACACTGACTGGAAAAGTTCATTTTTCCTCTAAGCTGAGCCTCCCAGGCAGGACTCCTCCAGGTTTTTTACTGCCCCCAGAAACCTCTCTCAGTCAGATACTTTGGGTCTTAGAGTGGAGCTGCAGTCTATTGATTTGAACGATGGTCCGGCAGCTGAGGTTGAAAATATGCAGCCTTCCTGGGAGGTTCAACCTCAGGCAATGGAGTGCCTCTGGTGCTGTTTTCTCTCCTCTCCATTGGAGATTATCCGCCTTGCTCTACATGAGGCATATCCTGTGCCAGTCTGTCTGCTTCAGTTCCCTCTCCTGATTACTCTACATACCCGTGGGTGGTACGGACTACATCAGTAACAGCTGATTACCAGTATTATGCTGCCATTTATAAATCTTTGAAAACTGCATTCCACAGCTAAATCATGATTGCTAATCATTAACATCCTGACAGAAAAAAAACCAAAAAAAAACAGCATCCCACACTGATGAGATTTCAAGGGATCACAGTTTCCTTATCACGTCTGACTGCATGCATTGGACATGTATTGTCAGCTCACACCTCTCAGATAAGAGATGGCTCTTACTGGTAATATGAACATGCTGTCACTGAGGAATGTGTAGGATTTCATTTCTAGCTGCAACCGCACAAGCTAAATCCTTCACTGTCTCTGCTGAGTTTCTCTGCATGAGGCACATTCATATAGCAGCAGCACGGCAGACTCTGTGTGTCGAAGCACACACAATGTGTGTTTGTGCGTGCCTGCGTGCGCCAGGCCAGGGAAGAGCTGTCGCTGTAGATGGGCGTGGGAGCCACACACTAGCAGCAGAAAAAAAAACAGATGGCTGCTTAAATATTCATGCAGTCAATTTGTTAACATGCTCTGTTCACCTCTGCCTGACTGGCCTCACATGCTGGAAGAGGAGGAGGAGGAGCTAGAGAAGAGCACAGAGGATGGTGAAGGCAAAATAACAAAGAGGGAGGAAGGCAGGGGACAGTAGGGGAAGAATGGAGTGATAGATGGTGATGGGTTATGGGCTCTGCAGTGACGAGCGGACGTGACCCCGCTTCATAGAGGTCAGGTTGGCTGCTTTGCCAAATTTCTCTTCCTGGCCTTGTAACTGGCAACTCTGAAGTATAGCCACTGAAAGGTGTTTACTTCCTGGTCTTATTTACAGAGGTGCAGAAACTTTCTCCCCAGTTGACTTTATGAGTTTATGGTCTGAATCTGTCTCTTCTGTGCAATCTGGAAGAAGCATTGGTGAGTAAGACATGTCTGCTACTGTCTAATCTCTTCAGCTGTGACTGGAAATCTGATGAAGAAAGCTCAGATTCACAGAACTGCACTGTATTTATTACTCAAATAAAACATGGCAGTTAAATTTGTATGTGCGGCCTGTTGAGGTCGTCCAAAGCCCTGACACAAATAAAAGAAAATATTTTCATCATATGTGCATGGTCTTGATTGAACTTTTATATATTTTTGTTTTTGTAAAACATACTGGCATGACCATGTGCTATTTCATAAAATACTTAAAACAACGTGTTTATATTTATATATCAAGGGCCTCTTGTTGCCAGGTGAAATGTGATTTTTGTGTCTCAGAGGAAAAGGAAGAAGTAACCTGACACCAAAAACTCCTGAACAAATCAAAAACAATGAAGACCAACTGATTGCAGTGCAGCACCCTACTTATTTTCTATGAGACTGACCTCTCAAAGCATTGTGGGATAGATGGTCATGCCGAATGGCAAGACAGGGAGTGGTTGAAGGTTGAAAAACAATTATACTTTGTACAAATTTTGGCACAATTTGCCAGGAAAATAAAATTCAATTTCAATTCAATTTTATTTGTATGGCGCCAAATCATAATATACATTATCTCAAGGCACTTTACAGGGTAAGGTCAAGACCTTACTTTGTTACAGAAAAAAACCCAACAGTTCCCACAAAGAGCAGCGCTTGGCGACAGGGGGGAGGAAAAACTCCCTTTAACAGGAAGAAACCTCCAACAGAACCGGGCTCAGGGTGGGCGGCCGTCTGCCTCGACCGGTTGGGTTTAGGAGAAGATAGAAAGAGGGGGAGGGGAGGGGAGAAAAGAGAGAGAGAGAGAGACCAGGAACAGCTGTGTCGGTAATGGTGTTATCAATAATAATGACAGGTAACAGTGGTTAATAGTAAAGATGAGTAGTGGTGGATCTGGGTCCTGCCGCTCCCAGGGCAGAGATACCTGCAGAATGAGGACAGAGAGAGGGAGAGGAACACTTCCTCAATAACTTTAATTATATAAGCAAGTGAAGACCAAATTCACTACTGAATGCTTATTTCCTAATACTTAATAGGCTAAATATTGGACTCCGAGAACCATCTTTCTGAATCCAGGTCCTCTGAATTCATTTTACTATGTGAAATTCTCAATAGTTGTGACAGCTATTGGGCCATGTGTAGATGTGGTTGTGTGTTTCCCTCCTGTCGTTCCAGGTATCCGCCTTCTTTTTCCCTTCCTCCGTTCCCATGGTAAGTGAACAGACCAGTGTGCAGTCTAGCAATTGGGTGGCTTGAGAATTAAAAGCTGGAGGAGGAACCCAGTCAGTGCCAGTGGGCCTTTCGGCAGCCTTGTATACCTCTGTTTTTCTCCTCTCTTTTTCCCCGGGGTTTGAATATTTGTGTTACTCCTCGCATCCCCTGGCCACATAGGGACGGAACAACGAATGAAAAGCAGATGAGTCTGAATGAAATTGAGCAAACCTCTAGGAAGTATGGCTTTATTATGAAGAACTGAATATGAGATGACAGCCTATTCAAAGTTGCTCACTGGGCACATATGCCAAAAGAGTGTCAGCCATGTTTCCATAGGTTTCCAAATGCTCCGTGTTGTTGGCACGCGTGTACACACTAATGTCCTCCAGTCAAGCTGGCTAAGAGTTGCCCGCCTGTCAGCTGACCCCCTGTCAACTCCCACACACGTGAATGGGGTAAAATTATATAATCCTACGGCTCCTCGAGACTTTCTGAATGTTACTGAGCAGAATGAATTAAATTCTCATTATAAATGGAGTCAGTTTGGCTCCGAAAAATGTCTTGACAGTTTTTTGGTCGTTTATGTTGCAAACTAGAAATATTTGGGGCACTGCAAATTTTATGGAGACATAATAATGCATGTACAGGAAAATATATTTCAATTTCATTTTTGTCCATTGTCCAAATGTTTTGATTATATATGTCTTCATTATTTATTGCAAGGCATTCTGTAAACTGTTTTGATACAATTTTTATATTTAGGCTACTGATCACAATTTCAGCTGCCTGTCTGGTTGCTGAATTACAATGTCTCTTGTCCCAACAAACGGAGTTCAGAGTAAAACAGGACTTCACTGCTGGAGTTATTGTACTCAAGTTTACTGATGACCTCCTGTCTGCAATCCGCCAAACAATCGGTGAAGTTCTTTTTTGTTGTTCTTTTTTATGCCATGCCTGATAACTTGTGGCACAGACAGTGTTTCTGTGTGCAAACTGATGGATTCAGGAAGGGCCTTCATCCATTTCAGGCTAATTGTGAGAGTGGAAACGAGGCTCATGTGCGTGCGCCAAATTTCTCAATGCGTGAGCTTTATAAAACAAGATAATGCGTACACACATGCCTTTATAATTCTGACAAAAAGAATGCGTATGCATATTTCTGGATTTGTGCGCACACATCGTTTTACTCATGAATCTACACTGAGTTTTATGCATCTGGCCCCTGGATCACATAGTTTTTGTGCCCAAACCGAACCAAACCTCAGTAACAGGGGCACCAGATCAGAAAAGGCTCATATTTTGCCGTTCAGAAGGCAAGTGAGTTTGACAGTTTATGTCAAACACTTAAAAATATAATCTAAATATAAAGCTATAAAGGTGGGTTAAATGAACTGGATGTTCACCATCAACTGCAGTTGGGCTGTTAAGTCAAAGTCATAGAGAGACAGTGCAGTCTGTAATCCTGTGACTGAATTCTTCCTCACTACCCACTCCCATCTCCTGTATGTCTGTGATAATGAAGCAGGTATGAAGTCACTGAAGTCTGATAGTGTGTGACAGATCTTATTTCCTTGACTGTGATGACAGATAGTGTGGTACCATCCCCTGTTCTATTCTTATCATACAGTCACTATAGCACACTGCTGTTAAAATCAGTAGAGGTGTTCAGGGGTTGGCTACTGAATTCCTAGAGATTCTCAAACTGCTAGTTAATTTTTTGAGGTAAGCCTCCTCAGTTGTGATCCTGTTTTGCTCTGGTATCTACATTTCTTAGATTTATTTTTAAGGCCTTTTCTGGCCTTCAGTCACTCATGTTGTACTGGCACCGATGGACCTGTCATTATGTGCTGTTTTGGTATATGTTAATCGGGAGAATCCCATCGCAGAGGGAAGTTTTCACACTGCTGTGCCCATGCACCTTATCAGCAGCGACATTATGGATCTTTCTTCATATCAGAGTTGGGGACTCTTCAGCTCCTGTCTGAAACATGGGGAGCATTGTGTATATCATGCAGCCTGTTGTGTATATTCCACATGTTTCCATAATCAAAATGGGGTTTGGTTCCATTTTGGTTAAAAAGAGAGTTTCTTTGTCTTATTCTCCTTTGACTGAATATTGATGTTGAATTGATTTCAGTTCTCTGGAGAGCAACTCTGCATTACTCTCAGGTCAATAGACTCCTCAGTCCAATGTTCCCCTGTGTTTTTACTGTGCTCTGCATTTCTTAATATAAAGAGGTGTACCTGTGTGATCTGTTATTCCTTTATTCAGCTGAACCATGGAGTTGGCTCAACCTTAAGCACCTTCCCCCTTTCATTAGAGGTAGTAAAATGGGTTAAACAAATTTAAGGGGCAAATGTAGATACTAGCATATTAAACCAGTGTGATTGTTGAATGTTTAGCAGATAAAAAGTTTCCATTTCTAATGTGGTCATACTCCCCTTGTAGCCTATGAACTGCACTTGGGTTGTGAATAGCCATTTCAAGGAAGGCAGACATTTCAGTCAATGCAAACCATCTTAATTCAAAGACAGTGTAGGATTTCCTTCTTGCATGCCATCTGGCGTGCTTCTCAGAGGATTCTCAGGTACTTAGTGATTCCACCAGAGGCCATGAGATATATAAAGAGGCCAAATGAAACTGTAATGTTCAATTTATGTTCCAGAAGTAGAGGAACATCATTCAAAATCACACTGATAATGTGTAATGATACACATTATTAAAAGGTAACCTTGGAACAGTGATGGAAAGTAACTATATACATTCCTTTAAGTAGCCTACTGTGATTACAGTAAAGACATTTATGAGGTACTTGCTACCTTATCTTCTATTCCACTGCAGTTCAGAGGCAAATCCTGCACTATTTACTCCACTGCATTTATGTGACAGCTGTAGATACTGATTAATTTGCAAATGAAAGGCTCTACAGTCTGCACACTTAAGCCGGTGTTTTCAGTTCCCCTGGTTGATGAACCCTCTAGTCAGGTTGTTGTGACTGAAATTTCTATTTCTATAAACTATAAGATTTGCAGCTCCCAGAGGATGAATCCCTAAGACTTTAGTGATCAGTTTGTCCATTGCTTCAGTTTTGGTAAAAAAAAAAAAAAAATACTAGAACCAAGATCTCATTTCATGCTGTGGTTAGCACCAGCAGTATTTCACACAACAGTGGGACAACAAAGGTGGTCCGGCTCGTCAACGGAAGTCCACAGCGTAGCGAGAGTGGACCCAATGCAGCAGCTAGCTAATGTTAGTATCTTAAAAATGAGCAGCCCGTGTTCTTGTTGCATATATATATATATATATATATATATATATATATATATATATATATGATGTCAGATTTGTAAATTATGGGATTAATCACAATAGATGTAAGGTACAGGTTTCTTTGACAGTAACAGAAAGTATCCTCTGCAAAGAAATGTTAAACAGTATTATTGTACGTATGTTTCTCTGATAAAAGCTGATGAGAGACTCATGAGATGCTGTGGTTTAAATCATTATGTGCACTTTAAGCCTCTCTCACATTGTATATCACATTTCATCAGCATTTGATGACCATTGATTTGCTTGTGGTGAAAGGGGTATTAAAACCTAGAAGAATTTAAAATGTAGGTTTAAAAAAAAAAAAAGAATGATAATAAATGGTGAGTGTAAATAAGCTTGAATTGGTACAGCATTAAAAACAAAACCTTAACAGCGTTTTGAACATGGATTGTGTAAAAGATAATATAATAATAAATCTAATGGCTAATGTCCGGTTCTACAACACAATACAGAACAGAGTGTAGTGGTGTTCAGTCTTCGGTGGAGCAGAAACTTTGATCTTTATTTCAAACTGTCAACATACAGGGTGTCAAAGGAAAACATCAGCATAGGAAAACAAAAGGAAAAGCTGAGTGACAGTAAAAACAGCTGATCAGTTCTGGGAGTCAAATGTTCCTCACCTGCACTGATTGAAACGTGGCTACTGGCTCACTGATATGCCTTCATGGTATTAGGTATTAAATACCTAAGCTTTAAAAACCTCTGGCCCATCCGCATTTTTGCAGCAGGCTGTCACGTCCTGGATCAGTCAGTGCATTACCAGCCGGTACAGTTCTCCTTACTTAGGCTGTAAAAATACACCCGGAGCATCAACACAGTCATCGCAGTAAGTTACAACCTAAGTCCCCCTGTAGCCTGTAGTTCAACATGTTGGGAGGATAGAGGCGCATGTGGTTTTACGCCTCATGCTGCCCTGCACTCTTGTGGCCTGAAGGCTCCGCGACAACAGACCCCCCCTCCCCCCCGCACCTGTCCAGAGCCGTGCGGGGCAGGCGCGCCGCCCTTCCTTTTATGGGCCCCGTTTCCTTCCTGGCAGCCTCACAGTTGGCTGAGGAGAGCGCAGCGCAGCGCAGCGCAGCGCATCAGCCGTCCTTTCCCTGGCAGGAGAGCGGCGGCGGTGTGCACACAGCCTGCAGCTTTCTGGAACATTCACTTTTTCATCCGAAATGATAACGATAAATATATAATAATTGTAGCCGCGACTTGGTGGATAGGGGTGATTTTTTTTTTAATTTCCCCATTTGGTGATTTTTCTCTCGTTTGTTTTCCCTCGCCGGCCGGTCTGTGGAATGGTCTGCGTTTTCTTCCGTGGGTCGTCTCCACTTCAGCATGGGAACTGCGGTGTCCAAAAGGAAGAATCTGAGGAGTGATGCGATTTCTTCCGTGGCAGCAAAAGTTCGGTGAGTGTGGCCGGGGGATGTGTAGCGGGGCTCGGGTGCTCTGAAGCCGAGCGGAGTAAACGAGGAGGCGAGAAGGGGAGATGCCGTAAAACTCCCGAAGTCGATACTTTCAGATGATTTTAGACAAATGACTGTTGGATATGAAGCTACATAGGAGGATCCAGTTAGCTTATATATTCCCAAATTAAGAAAAACTGTTCATCTGCTCCTTTTAGACGATTCGTGACTGCTCCATCGCTCCGGCTGTCTTCAGAGGAGCGCAGGTTGCGTAGCTGCTTTTAAAGTTTCTCTTTGGCTTCTTGCTTGTATTTTACATTCCTGATTACTTTTATCAATATAGAAATCTCTCTTTTTAGTAAACCATGAATAAAATGCGTGAGTCCTCCTTGAATATAGGCTACGTAACATCCCACGTTGCAGCCCCTTTTACGGCAGGATATACATTTCAGCTATTTTAAAGTAAACCTTTCTGTAAACTCCCTTTTTGTGTTAAACATGTGCATCAGTGACAGCAACAGCTGTAACCAGCATGCTTTATACAGTTTGCAAGTGTCCCTAATCTTTTTTATTCCAGTGTAACTGAAAGCAAACATCCGGTATAGGCTCAGTGCAGTGTGTGATTTGCATGTGAAAATAACATAAAACTGGTGTGTAGCTGTTTTACACAAAGTTCAGTCAATGCATTATAATTATGACATCAGGACATCATGCACACCCATGCATTTCCTTTGCTTCAGTAACTTCCAGCTGGACTTGTTACTAATTCAAATGCGACTTTGTGTCACAGGTGTCACATCAGTGTGTTCTCAGTCTGAAGGCTGCAGGATGACTAATGATCTATAGGAGATGCACTCTGTCGCCCACTTGCTGACCTTATTTGCTAGAACATAGACAACTGAAGCTCTTCTGCTTATAGTCATGTGTGCATACTCCTACTTTGCTCTTTAAATGCGTGATTCTATGCACAGCTACTCTGCAGTAAAACAAATGCACATTTGCTTAAGCACACAGTGTGTGACCTTTCCATCTGCTTACGCAGTCAGCACCACACTCGCTTAGCCTGTGCACACATTCTCCAACTCGGTTTGTCTCAGTCTCCCTTTTACTGCTTATCTGTTTATCGCCTCGCTCGCTTCTTCACACCTCTTCCTCAACTCTCCATAAATCATTCCGTTCGAAGCCGAGAGACAAATGTGGACTGCAGCCAAGCCGTGTCCATACTTCCCGCTCCATCAGTGATCATGAGCCACACTCCAGTTGACAAGGAGTTTAATGGACCTCAGTGAACAGTAGCGCTTCACCAGAATCCCAGCCTCTCTGTCTGAGCTGAGCCGGGATTAGTGGAGTCTCAATCCTGCTGCATGATCTGAGTTTATCTGTTTTACACTGAATGAGCGAGGCAAAATTATTTTACCTACTCCAATCCCACGTTTTTGTCTTTGGGTGAGTGTAGTTAATAATACCTTAGAGGGATTACGCTGGAGCTGAGTGTGTGTAATAGAGTCCTCTTGTCCCTGCACTCTGCTTTTGACCCCGTGCCTCACACATCTTTCCCTTTATGTGTTTAGTCTATTCACTGGTTCACTTGAAAATTCTGCAAAGATCTGTGCCTGAGCATAAGCTCAAGTTGACTTGAGATACATTGGCCAGGTTCCGGCAGTAGCAGAAATGTCTTGGTGACTTAGCCAACCAATCAGAAGAGACAGACGGTAACAAAGGTGGGACTGCTGTGCTAGCCAGGGCATCCTTGTTATAAGATAGCTCAGACAGTGATGAGAACAAACCAAAAAAGAATCCAGTGTCTTAACTTTTGCAACTTTGTACTTTTAATTTCTCCTGGCCTTCTTCCTTTTCCTCCCTCTTGTGTTTGTATGGCTGTGGTATCATAGATGAACGCACTGAGTGCTTCTCTGTAGCTATAGGTCTACATTGGCTAGAGAGCAGATTTTAGGTTGCTATTTACAATAAATAATATGTGGCAAAATGATGTAGATACTGGCTTTTCTATACCCACACTACAGTGACGTTATTTTTACAGGGCACTTTTAATGTCTGTTTTAATGCTGGAGCATTTACGTCACACAAAGGAGAGCAGCCAAGCTGGATCAAGTTTAACAAACAAACTTGAAAAAATAAAAAGGAATTCTTACATTAATTATTAAATAACTGTATTACTGTATATAAAAATGAAATACCTGAACAATACCTCCAATAACAATTACATACTGTGATTGGCCAGCATGTCCAGCCCTGTGCACCCTGAATGACAGACACAGAGAGAGGGCCGGTAAAGAGAAAAACAAGTACAGTAAAAATGGTGAAAATTGATTTTTTGGCGGTTCACCGGACCACCACTGTGGCTGGATTACTCCCGCTGCTCCCGATGGCCAGTTTGACTGTGACAGACAGGTTGTCAATATGTTTGTATGTGAGAGAGAGAGAGAGAGAGAGAGAGAGAGAATGGAGCAAGAAGGGGCTGAGGGAATCACAACTTAACAGTGAAATCAAATTTTACCCGTTTGAAACAGTGAAAAAATAGAAAATCAATACGGGACAGCCTCCACAAGTGAATCAACACAGTTGATGAGGCGATGCATCAATCAAGAAGACCCTGAGTAAACTCATTAAATACAGTTTTTTTTCTGCCCTTCAGTAGACAGAGCATTGCAGGAGCAATAGTGTGGCAGGCTGTAAACTTTACAACCAAGTCTTGTCTTAAAATGACAAATGAACCACAAAAGTGAGTGTGATGCAAGTAGAAACGGTGATGGTGACGGTGAGGCAGGGTAGTGCCACTTGTGTTGGCAGCTCTAGTGCTCTCAGCTCTGGTGTCAGGTGTTGTAGTAGCAGCCGCTGTTAATACTGCCAGTAGCAATGATACTTATCTCCAACAGAAGCTAATGTGTGAGAATCAGCATTCTCGGTCAGTCACATGTCACATAGCCAGACCCAGCCCCACACCATGCATATGCTAAATTCATTGAGAGACTCACTGATGCATCACAGACACCTGGAAGATATCCAGTAGGCTAAAGATCTGGACCTGTGGGGGAGTCCAAATCCAGTAGTGTAAAATGTGTTGTGACTCAGTTGTGACTGGTAGTTAGTGCAGTGATGAGCTACAGCCAATGAGAATGCAAGATCCGGGGTGAGAGGAAACCAAGGGAAAAATTTTTTGAATTAATTGCTAAATTCCATTATTTGTAAATGTATTCCTAATATTAAAGATAAGTGTTTTGTCTGTAATTACATGCTGGAGATTCTACAACATGTGTTTATTCAGTCTGTACTTGTGACAGTGTTTTCTGATTTTCAGTTGATCTAATAACACTTTTGGAAATTTGACATAAATACGATTTTTTATTAATATTCAAGCATCCTTATTTCTCCAGGGTTAGAATAATATGTCATTAATTTAGCCAGATTTTACACTGATAAAATGAAAGCCTGGAAGAAGTTACTGGAACTAAACAATCTTTACTTTTTCTTTCCTGTCTTACTCTTTGGTTATATTCTGCTACACTCCCCCAAAGACTTGTGTTTACAAAAGGCATTTTTAAAAAAATGTTTCTCATTAAGAGTTATAAAAAAAAAAAGTATCACATAGTATCGTGTCATTTCCAGTGTCGCTCCTCGTGTGTGAAAATTAGTCGAAGAAGAAGAAGAAGTCACAAGTGCAGCTTAAACTGCCCACGTAACAGCAGGGAGCTCTCTGTCCTGTGAAAGCTGGGTGAATGCTGCGTTCGACTCTTTTCCTCTCTCGTTCCTTCGCTGTTCTCTGGTAGATTGAAGCAGCCAGGTTGGCAAACTGTGACTGTGCTGTGAGCAGCCGACTGCAGCTGACAACATCCTGCAGGATTTCAGGGAATTCATCAAGATTATTTCTATTTTCTAATAGAAACCTGGGGCTGTTGCTGACATGTGATGATTGGAAATTAGCTCCTTTGGTCGGGAATCAGGTGCGAATCAGACCAACCCTTCCTAAATGTATTTTTCTCTGACTGGATGTTGATGTTAACTTCAGGCCATTCTGCTAGTCTCTATAATTTATGATCTTTGTTATTGCTGCATGGGTGGCATCTTGTTGGCAGAGCTGGTTTTACCAGGGGAAGGTAAACTGAGACATTAAACATTAATTATGTTTAATGTCTCAGTTTTTAAGGGAATTTGGGGGGAAATTAGTTTTCTTTTATGCGCTGTACTGGAAGCACAGAGTGAAGGCCCACACTGCCTTCCAGTCCTGTTTCTGAGAAATCTCTGTAGAGCAGCGCACCTGAACCAGGCCGTCTGCTTTGATCAGCCACTCGATAGAGGATTACAAGCACTTTAGCGAACGTCAACTTTAATATTTCAGGAATGTTTGAGTCACTTCTGAAAGCATTGCACAGCACAACAGTTTTTGGGCCTTAATAGTTTCCACTTCAGTGAAAATGGGATTTCATGGCCTCTTTCCCACACGGGTGAGTGACCAGCAGCGACCCTGTCCTCATCACTGCACGGATTAGCTCCAGTCATGGTCCACTGTGGCTATTAGGTAGAAAACATCTGGGCCCCCCCTTTAAAACACAGACCTGCCCGAATATCTGGTGGAAAACTATATATGAGGCTGTAAAGGTGAAACAACACAAGATTTTGAAACCAATTTTGAATCTTTACATACACCTGAAAGGGACATGTTTTTCTTGCGTGGACGTGTCTTTTCAGGGCAGTCCACATATTGTCAGTGGGGTTGAGATCAGGACTTTAGGAAGGCCATTCTGTTCATTTTAGCTTGATTTAGCCATCCCATAACCACTTTTCATGTGTTTACTGTCACTGTGAGCTTAAAAGTATCTGGTGTTTAACTCTACAGCTGATGCTTTGATGTTGTCCTTAGGAATTCAGAGGTAATCTTTGTCCAATGCACAAGTCTCACTAGCAGCAAAACAGCCCCAGTGCAGTCCACCACAATTATTAATATAGGTGCAGTGTTTTAATTTTTTTTCTCTGATGTAGTTTGTGTAGTGTTCGTGTCTAAGTGGGTATTATTTTTTATATGAAACATTTTTGGGGAATGTTATGCCTTTATTCAACAGCCAACAGTAGAAGAACCACAGGAACTGAGGGGAAAGATGAACCAATGATGTTGCAGTTCATTGCTGGCACCTCAGCTCACAGGCCACCTGGGTGCCCTGCTTTTCTGGCTCACTATAGGCATATAAAGTCTTTGTTGGCAGGTAAATAAAAGCAAATGACTCAATAAAAAAAACAACGCCATTTTCTTCCTGAATACTTTTTATGGGGCCTAATTGAAAACTACTTTTGACTAGCAATTTTATGATATTTCTTATTATTTCACAAGTTTGTCCGCTTTAGTATCTGATGTGAATTTCCAGTGAGGAAATGGAGGTCAAGGTGGTGGATGGCTGTGTAGGCTGTCCGACTTTCATGCACGAGTTTGAACTGTTCAGTGTTTTTTGACAGTAACCAATGACCTTATTCCTGCATACCCTACTTTACAGATATCGTAGAAAGAAATAATTTTCAAAACCTAGTGAACATTAAGAACATCTTCAGTTAATGTACAGTAATCTGGGTTTTGCTCCAATCCTCCAATATTGTCCTGTCTTGCAATAAGGTTAGGCCAATTTTAAGTATGAGAAATTAGATTCAAGGGTCAGTAAACCTCGTGCCTTTAATAAAAGCCAATATCAGAACAATATGTCAGCAAACCAACATGGTGTCACCCATCTGTACCTGATGATGCTTTTGTATGAGTGAGTGCGCTGCCTCTCGTCTCTTTAGATGAGATACTTTACATGTTTTTTTCCCCCTCCAGAGCCCATGATGAACCTTCCTACACTCTCTTGGGTGATGTGGGTAATTGCCTGACTCATGGCCTGTGTTGTCAGTGGAGGTAGTGAAACATGTGTCTCTTAATAAAGCCAGCCTTCCTAGTGTATGGTGACTCAGGCAGTGATGCAGTGATACAACAGACAGAGATAGCACAGGCCAAACTGGTGTCTTATAAGGCCTCAGTTATACTCACTTGCAGATGCGTACACACACAGCTGTGGACACTGTGGATGTGGAGCTGTTTTCTCTGCTTGGACGACACATTCCACACATGCAGAGCAGAAGAGCGGCTTTGTCTGCTGTATTGTTAAAGATAAATTGTAGAGGTGAGGGCAGCCTCTCTCCAAACTCAGTGCCCATGTTTGTTTTCCGACTCCTGTGCAGTTGGTCTCCAGTAGAGCAGATGTGCAGTTGGCGCTCTTGTAGCTGACATACTAACCATGTAGCGTAGACACAACAGACGTCCACAGTGGAGCCTTGTGTGTACCCTCTGATGACGAAATCTACCCTAGTGGACCCTTGTGTGTTCCCTGCAGGATCTGTGCTGCTGCTATTTCTTGTCCTTTGTTTCACTTTCCTTTGATTAATCAGTTAATAATTCAACCAATTAATCAATTATGAACAAATGAATGAAAATGTTATTATTGCATCACATATACATATATATACCAACATGTTGTATAGTATATTTTGACAATACTCCAAGAAGCCCCCAAACAAAGAGAACCAATTAGGAAAAAAATCACAATCAGACTGTCATACATTCATGTCTACAACAAAATTCATAAATCATGGACAAAAAACTGTGCAGTATAATACTGGTGAAATCAGAATAAATGATGACTTGAAAAAGCTGAATTTCTGCTCTGCTGCTGCTAAGATCCCAATCTTATAAATGTAATGTCATCTGACAAAATCGATCAAACACATAAGTTAAGACAAAGACTGTGCTGTGTTTTCAGCTAAATTAAAATCATTGCTCAGTGAGAATGTAAGAAGCGACAGAATATCTTTCTTATTTTGTCTCTTGGAGCCTCCTTCTGGGATCCACAACAGTAGCATACATTCTAGGATGCGCTGGGACACATCATCAGTGATGTTCCTGAGGCCACTGGGTGTTTTGGGTCTTTCTACATCATACACCCTCACCAGAGATGATTAGGCTCTGGCTTGTGTCCCAGCAGCATGAGCAACCTGCGGCTGCTTGCCATCCTTGATGAGGCAATGTTCTTCTGGTTGCCGACATGTTTGTCATTGGCCACAGCTCTACAGATGGCCTCTGCCACGGTCTTTAGCACCTGGTCACGCTGCCAGTGGAGTTCCCAGTGCAGTTGGGCAGCTGCTTAAGGTGTGCTCCAGGGAGCCTCTCCCGTAGAATTGGTCATAGCAGTATTTTAGTACGAAACTTTTGAATCTCTTCTGTTTTCCATGTTAAAGTTACTGCATTATGAGTTAATACAAATACACAAAAACACTCCCTGTAACCATGTGGAATTAAAAGCCCTGTAGCATGTTAGTGGACAGAAACCCATCCATCTGTCCATTATATATACCACTTATCAGTACAGGGTTGCAGGGGGCTGGAGTCAGTTCCAGCTGACATTGGACGAGGGCAGGGACGCCAGTCTATCACAGGGCTGACATACAGAGAACCATCCATGCTCATTCATACCTAAGGGCAATGTAGAGTCTCCAATTAACCTAACGTGCATGTCTTTGGACTGTGGGAGGAAGCCGGAGTACCCGGAGGGAACCCACGCAGACACAGGGAGAACATGCAAGGCGACAGCACTAACCACTGCACCACCATGCTGCCTGGACAGAAACCCTATATATCTTAACAGTTTCTGTAGCTCAGCAGTTAGTGATGACTTCTCACTCTCCCTACCTCTCTCCTGCTCTCTCTCCGTGGTGTGTCTTATGTTTAGTTATCCCTCTGCCTCCTTTAGTAATGATAATACATGTAATGAAAGTAGTTTTTTTCTGTAATGCAGACATGGCTTAGTAAAGTGGAAGGGCCAAACTGTGACTGCCTAAGCCCATGGTTGACACCCATATACAGTCCAGCCATATACTATGTTTATACCTAGTCTAAATCTAGCAACAAATGCACTAACGGCAGGCTGTAAACGCCCCCCTAATGTTTGCACCAAATCATTTTGAAAGTGCAATGGCCAGTGGGGAAATATGATTAGTCAGTCAGTCAGTCGTGGACATTCACATTTATAGGGCTGTTGTTGCAGTCCAGCCAAAAAGTGTGAGCTGACAACAGGTGAAATGTGACTTAAAGCAATAAATTGGCATTTAACTACTGAAAGCAGTTGACTTGTTAGTTGAAGGGTAAGAAAGGACCAATGAAAACAAGTTCAAACAAGCCGTTGACCGTCCTTTTGCAGGCTTTTGAAACAAAGCTAGCAAACTTGAACACATTACAACAGCCATGAGCAGCCATTCCAAGCTTTGATCATCTGCACACCTGAGTATTTTAGGATTTTGTTGAGCAATTTTGTACACGATGGACTCTCAAGTCATCATAGCATGTACAATACAAAAGGGAATGAGACTCATTTAAGACTTGTCCCCAGTCACAGTCTGACAGTCTCACGGCCAGAGGAGAGTACTGAGAAACAGTAGTCCTAGATTCTCACTCTTTCCTTTTCCTCTCCTCCGCCTGTGTTCCACATATACTTTTGTTGGCTTTAATAACAGAAAACTCTCTAGGCTATTCTTATGCCCTGTTGATGATAGAAGCAGGTAGGTGAGCAGTAAGATGGCCGGTTCCCTCATTGATCGGACTAATCATGGTCTGTATCAGTGATCACCTCCCAGCGAGGGGGTGGGACATGGAGGGCACAGCAGGGTCAAAACTTTAACAAACCTCCTCCATCAGCTGGAGCTGGTTGTGGAGGCTGCACTCACCTTCTAGCCCGTCACAGTGAAACGTTCACTCACAGACCATATAATGACACAACCTCACTTTAAAGAAAACGACAGCTGCATCAGTTACTATAATATATTACTTAGATGATACATTTGGGCTGATATTGCCTTTTTATTGAATATCGGCCCATCACTGTCATCGATGTCTGGTGTGATGGATGTCTCAGCCAATCAAATTGAGATTTCTTTACACATTTCAGTGCTACGTTTAACTGGTGAATAACATTTCAAAGAAATTCTTCATCTGGAGGCAGCAGTGTGATGGATGTATCGGAACACAGAGCAGCCACATGGCAGGTGAAAGGCTCTGATCCTTGAAATGAGTGTTCATGAACCACAGGGTGTTACACATGCAGCACACAATTTAATGCAAAAGTAGTCTGAAGTACGATATACACAACAGCAACATTAAAACAAAAGGGCTAAGCACACCGTTAACAACATGAGTTGCAAATGAACATTCATTGTGCAGCATTGTATGACCTCAACTGCAGCATTATACAGAGCCAGTGTTTGGCTCTGCATAATGCTTACACACCTCTAGAAGCATGACGCATGCCTATAGTCTTAAGACAACCCATACACCAGTCAGAAAATTGCTCCACATACACACATTGTCTCGGGTCATAGCTTGGTGATATTAAAACTGCACTAATCAGAATTTTTATATGATAATATATATATATTCATATAGAAGACTACAAATAATGTGATAAACCACAGAGAACTGCGTTTCCTCTCAGGTCTGCAGAGTGTTTGAATCTCTTTTTTTAGTTAATTGTTTTAGTTTTACGACCGGCAACATTTAGCATCAAAAGAGTCAGATATTCTTCTCAGGAGTTGCCAAAAACCAAAGCAGGACAGAGCTCAAGAGAGAGTGAACGTTGGACTTATATTTGCCAAACGCAACTCCAAAAGAGGGCTGATGTAGTTCTGTCTCCTGGGTATGTAAATTAGCAGATGTTTGCTAACATGTTCACTATATTAACCTCTAAGGTAATAATATGCCAGTGTAGCGTTTACAACTTGTCCCTCAAAGTGGCTAAAAAAACCCCTCAATTAATACAAAAAAAAAATCACAATTAAAAAGTTTATGATAGTCAGATGCCATGTTGTTGTATAGTGCTACCACACTAAGCAAATTCAATAGAAAATCAGCAGTGTTGTATGAAAGTCGTGTAATTGAGCTTATATACATTCTTTTTTTAGTGGACATCAAAGTGCCCACAGGTTCTCCCTTGAGATACAGCTGTGCATGAATACTTTTGAAGTTCTTTCAAACTTAGCTCTTGTCCTTCTCTGAGTTGATCACTCGTCATGGACCTGAAACAAGGTCATTTGTCAGAACCTCACTGGAATCTTTTGGTGTCCTACAGTAGTCTTAATATTGTTCCAGCCTGGTTAAGATTCAACGAGGGATTAACGCTGAAAGTATTCTGGTTTAAAAATGTTAAAATCGGGGCAGCAATAAGGAAGAGTTTGGAGCAGTGGTTATAAAGCAGGTCCTCAGTCAGACTTGCTGCTCCGCCATTAGATTAGCAAATTTCTGCTGCCTTAAACAGCATCAATCATTTGTTTCATTATTTTACTTTGGCATTGTGTGAGCAAGGAATTTTGTTGTTGTGGAGCTCAGGCATTTGGCCAAATCCAATTCTTTTTCCTGTTAGGACTCCCTGATGCCACCACAGGAACAGGACACAAGCCCCCTTTAGACAGCCAGATATAGATATACATAGATAGAGAATGAGGAGGATAGATAAAGTAGAAGGAAAAGGGAAAGATAAGGAAGAAGAAAAGGAAATGTCAGAGTAGTGAGGAAGAGGAGGAGGCAGGCAAGAGGGAACAGAGGAGGGATGCAGGAGCACAAGATCACACTGGAGAAGTTAAAGGAGCAGAGGGAGGTCAGTGTGGGGATCTGAGCAGGAACATGATTGGTTGAACAGACCGAGTATCTAACCTTAAAGAGGTCACAGGAGAGTCAGTGTGACTACCCAACCACAGGGACATCTTGTCAGAGGAATACAGTAACATATACACAGTGTAAACACTCTACAGTGAACCAGGAATACGGTTACTGTACATGTCATTCAAGTCAAAGAAGTGGAAGTGTGAAGTCACTCTTTAAATAAAGGGACTTGCAGTGTAAATGATGCACGACCACCTATTTACTAATGGTTCAGTATCATACACATGCACAGGCAACCATGTATTTATATAGTGCTTGGCATGTACTGTATACACAAAATCCTTTACACACAGAGCAAAACACACAGAGCACAACCACTCAGTCAAACTGGCAGAGAAAGCCTTTTATTCTTGTATCTGTGCTATTGAGGCTCTTCTGTTTGCTTCTCCAGCTCTGTGGCTTTCACCACTCTGCAATTAGAAGTGAATTTTTCCCCGGGCATCTATACGCTACACCACTTCTATGTACCTGACATACTGTATAGTCATCCCACTGCTTCACACATAGAGAGAAGGAGGAGGAGTAGCTTGACATATGATGAAGGCACAAGAGCATAATACCATTTCTGGATCTCTGTCTCCTTTCTGCCACAGCAAAATGAAGCACAGGTGTATGCATGGATTTTTTTTTTTTTTTTTTTAACCACCAGAGCGTTTTTCCAGTGAACATTGCAACCTACAACATTAACAATGGCTTCATTGACATCCACTGATGCAGTTCCAGGTCCCTGGTATTGTCCGCTGTCATGATGTACTGGAGCACTTAAATAGCAGGGAGGCATCATAATTGTTTATTCGTTCCAGCTGTGCTATTTCAGTTATTAGTCAAGTTATGTGGAAAAGATCTATATCTATCTCTGAATTTCTTCCCAGCTGATTTTGCTGATTTTGATTGCAAATGGTATCATTTGGGGAAAAGTATTTTTTTTTTTTTTTGGGGGGGGGGGGGGGGGCAAAACAAGTCTTAAACACAATACTGACGCATTAGCACCTTTTAAAGCTGAAATGGCTAATGTGTTAGCATTAGCATTCATTCGAAGAAATGTTTCTGTCCATCTGATGAAGCTAACGTTTGTTCATCAGCTGTAGCCAAATAATTTGTGAAGACACACAGTTTAACATCACTGTGCTACTTTGTGTTGTGACCAAGTCTTAGGAGTGAAAGATAATTTAAATTTAAGATAACTGCCAATAAAATACAAGGGTTTTCTCGTACCAGGAGGCACAGTTGCACATCCCATAGCCTGTGGATTCTAACAAGTCATGGGGAAAAAAACTGGTCTCGTGTTTTGACAGAAGTGAAACTCTGCCTTAATCTCATCCCCCGGTCTCGGGTGTTGTTAGTATTGCCTGAGCTCTGCAGCGGCTGTGATGATGACGGCGGGCCTCCGTAGTGCTGGTGGGCGTTGTGATGGTTGCTGCGGTGGTGGCTACTGCGATGGTGGCTACCGCGGGTTACATGTGGGCCTACTGTAATGTTGTATACATTTACCTTATTACCATTGACACACATACATATACACACACACATTTATATATAAGATATGTTTTGACATCCCTTTTCTCTCAGCGCTGTGTGTGGAATTTCTATTGGAAGGGGTTAACGGAGTCAAGCAGACATATCAGAGATGACACCTCCTCCTCTCCCATCATCCAAGCTGGGAGGGAAGTTTTCACAGGGAGTGCTGCTGGCTGCACGTGCCGCCTCATATTTAATTACTTACAGTGTCGTCGCAGGGAGGCATACAGGGTATGGCAACAACACAGCAATTCCATTTCACCGCAGCCCCCTTGAGATTTTTGCCCTGTGTGCATGTAGAAAGCATATTGTGTGTGTATATATATGTGTGTAGCCTATTTATTTTTTATTTTTCTTCATGCTGTTACACATGCACACTCTGAGGATGTGTAAGTCTGCCTGTGTGTCTGTGTGTGCAGATGGCAAGAATGCCACATTGTAGTGAGTGGGAGGAAAATGATTATAGGCTTTACTGTTTCTCTATAAGTGTGTGTGTGTGTGTCTGTGTGTCTGTGTGTCTGTGTGGCCTATATCTTTCATGACATGTAAGAATGTGGGCGTCTCAACTGGAGAAATGTGGATACAACTATAAAAAAATATTATTTCATGCTATAGAACAAAATCATATATAAAGCTGTTGTATAGACTGTGTAACTGAAATATCATGAACAGAGAACTTTAATTGTAATATTAAATTGTTGAGAACAAAAACAAAAATAAAATAAAGGAGAAGGTGTTTCCCGAACAAACACTGAGAGTCAATGATTGGCTGTAAGTTACGCACATTGACAGCTTATTCACACTGCTCTGCCCTATTCACTGAACACAGTCAGCCGAGAGAAAACACTGGCACATGGCAGCAAATTCACTAAGAAATATTAACAACTCTGTTCAAGATAGAGGAATTAAGGTTTGGCCAAAAAGTCTCTGGATTTGTCGCTAGGCTCTTTTTGTAGAAAATAGTATCTGAAGTTGTCTTAAAAGTCGGCAAATTTAGCTACGTTACTAAGTTGGAAACAATAGTTGGAACAGAAGCAATATAACAAAACTGCCTGCCCACACAGATGTACCAATCAAATTACAGGTACCTACTGATTTAGATGGAACCAAAAATTCATACCCCATATAGGGGACATTATTAACACTTAAAATAGTTTTTCTCTTTTTCCTTTTTAGTTTTATTTTTTGTGTAATTACAAGTTTTGACCAAATAAGGACACAAGTGAAAACATGAGTTTTTACCTGAGTACACATACACTTTGAAACTTTCAAATTTAGCACTCATTTATGAGTTGAATCATTTACAAAACTGGCCCGCCAGCAATATAATCTGGCCCACCAGATTATTTTGATGATCTGATTTTTTATTTTTATTTTAGATTGTCACTATTGGTTCTATTGTGTGCTGATAAGTGTTATTTTAAAGCTCTGAAGGCCTTGTCACTTCAGAGGCACAGAGCTTGAACTATATTCATGAGCTAATCATAGTAATCCAAGGCTGTTCCCCCATCCAGGTGCATTGGTGCATTGAGCCATTTTTATGTAACGCTCTGAAGTAGTTTGAGCACAGTATTGTTATAGATATGGTCCTGTAGCAGTGCAGGATATGACATTTTGTTTCCACCAGTGCTGAAAATGAATGTACTCATGGTTGCATAAGGTATTCTGGACAAGATACCTGTTAAATCTCTTTGGTGATACTTCGCTAAAACCTGACAGCTAACAATGCTGAGAGAATTATGTGAGGAGAATGACTGTTGCTTTCATAAACTACAGAGAGTCTGACACAGACATGTTCTGCACACCAAGCCAGTTCCTCATGTGTATGTGCTTGCCTTTGCTTCCTGGCTTTATGGCTGGCACATGCAATGTAACAGTTCCCTATGGGGTCTATCAGCTGCGCAGGGGAGGCAAGCTGTAGCTCCCAAGCTGTTTCCCAGTCCTGCAGTCACTATATAAGAACATGTTGTTCCCTTGGTGAGAGACGGCTGTTATAGAGTGTAGTTTCAGGACACTGACAATAAAATCACCTCTTACACACTGCTGTAGTGGTGTAATCTACTTGACTGGTAGCATGAAGAGGCCTCACAGATAAAGAGCTCAGCCAGACAGTTTCTGTGGCCAAATTCCTGTGAAAGCTTCTCTATGTTTGACAATAGTGGCTGAGCAACTGCTGCACCTGTTGTGTCTCTACAGAGCAGCCAGAGCATTTGGAGAATACCTGTCCAATACCAATCCAGAGAACCGTAACGGAGCAGGTAGGTGACACACACACACACACACACACACACACACACACACACACACACGCACACACATTGGAAATAAAATCATGATGTAGCAACCAACACTGACCATCAGCAAAGAACATGAAAAACCTGGAGTATAACTTAGCCACTAAGTACAACTGCATTGCACTAACAAATTCCTTGCTATTACTTCGGATGGGTTGGACATATTACCCAAAGTGTCAGGGTTGGCATTCAGCGAAAACTCACAACTGGAAGAAAAATGTCTAATATGCTTATATTGATCATCACTGCAGTTGCAATTCTATCAGAGTTGCAGGAAAAAAGCCTGTATTTAGACATCTCATGCCTCACTACCATCCATGAGATAGTAAATGCCATGGACTCTGTCAACATTAAGGTCTCATCAGCATTAAAACACCGCAAAGTCACAGCAAAATCAGTTCATTAAAATGTAATTGCCACGATCACAGAATTCACTTTTTGGGGAATCTGCATGAAACTTTCTGTCAAATATAACTTTGATAACTTTGACATGTGTGTATGAGCCATTTTTTGGATAAACTGTGTGAAAGTATTGTCCTGGTAATTGCTTATTGTTCTATTAATGACTGTCTTTCTAACTGGCAATCAGGCCCTGTTCAGACCAATCACCATCCTTGGTGATCTGATCACACATTGACAGCTTTAAGCACATCAGTGCATCTCCGGATCTTCAGAACTCACTTACCCGCTCTATATGCAAATAAACACGTACATCAATCCTGTTTGCAAAGACTAAATGTATTGCTTTTAATCAGCAGGAGGCAGCAATGCACTTCCTGTGCGTAGTCTGCCATAGATTAAAAGAAAAAGAAATCAAAACACTCCAGGCAAACCAAATTGCTCAAGGGTTTGACACACTCATAACATCTCTATGGATTTTTTTCAGACATTCTTTTTCAGACATCATGGACAAAGCCAGTTTACATGTATAGTATCACATGTATTTGTTTGAGAATGAGATTGTACATCTGCTTATTCGTCGCTGGGAAGCCAGTCCTTTAATGTGCCCCCGGACAGATTTGTGCACCCAGTCCTAAAACAACGGACCACCTCCAAACATGGTCTGAGCGGTCAGATCTCAATGAATCCTCAACTCCTCTTCCAAACATTCACACCTGTACTTAGAGCTGTCCACTTGTAATCAGATCACACAGGGCGCATATGAATGTCAGGTATGACCAGGGCCTTTGTTAGCAAGCCAGCTTGTTTGAGTGAGTTGTTGTGACTGACTGACTGACAGCACTAGTGTGTTCCCACCTAGTTTGTGTGTAGAAGTGAGCTCTCCAGCTACAGTAGTTCATCACTAGTATTACTAAATTACAAAGCTTCTAACACCACCTGTTTTTGCAAAGATGCATGGATGAAATTCCCTCTACCACTTTCTGGCTTTATACTTTTAAAAAAGAAGCCTACTCAAAATAGTAAGCATGCTCTTTTTTTTATTTCCAGTATCACTCTGCAACAAGCATGTGCCATACTATTTTTTCCACAGCAAAAAGAGCATGAAAAAAACTCACCCATTCCCACAAGCTAACACTTATTTACAAACCTGCAGCCTTGCAGCTGCTTGCTCAGTGAGAAGAGGCATCCATCCTCCAAGACTGTACAGGATGATGGGGTTTTTGTTTCTGCCAAAGCCCTTCATACTACGTACTGTACCCGCTCATATGTTTCTACATCTTTTATCATTCCTCTTGTTTTTCTTTTCTATCAAGTTACCTCTCCTGATCATCACAAAAGCTTTGCTGGCTCATGAATGTTTACCACTCTGCTGCTAACCCTCCAAACCTAAGGAGAGACAAACAATCTCTCTGTTCATTTACATGTACATTATAGGTATTTGTCTGATACTCATTGACAAGAGCTGTATAAATTGCAGACAGTAGACTTCTCTGTCACTTTCTTTACATGTGGGTTACTTCTCTCTGTTTTCTTTCTCCTCCATTCCATCTATCTCCAGATCATCTATTGTCTGACACCTTCCCTGGCCAGGACTGCGACTCTCCAGACGTCAGCCGCTTGCATAACAACAATCTTCCCCCACAGAGCTGCTGTTTGCCTGTAGCTAAACCCAACCAGTCCAGCCAATCCAATCCCACTGCTCATCCACAGTCTCAGCCCCTGGCCACCACCCTCCAGACTCCAGCACCTTTGGGCCCCTCCAAACGTCGACTCTCGGTCGAGCGCAGCCTCTCTGCGGAGGACCCACGAGGTGCCAGGGGTCCAGAGGGCAGTGTTGCGGTGAAGCCGGCAAGAGTTTACACAATCACCAGGGAAGGAGGGATGACCCTGGGGGGCCGTGGCACTGAAGAGAGCCTGGAGCTGGAGGTGCTGAAGGGCTCCAGGGAGCAGCCTCTATCCCAGGCCCCTGCCACTGCCAACGACAACCCCTCCTGCACCAGCCAACCATCCGCCTCAGCTGCCCGCAGTAGCCACCATCGCAGTAGCCACCACCGCAGCAACCATCACAACGCCCACCAGCACCATGGAGGCCCGCCGTCATCATCACAGCCGCTGCAGAGCTCAGGCAATACTAACAACACCCGAGACTGGGGGATGAGGCGAGGGGGGTCGAGGGACGACTACACCCCAGACTGTGTGGCCTGCATTCGAGCTCCATGCCAAAGCCAGCGCTCCCTTGACCTGGATACTTCACCGCGGGATGGAGGGAAGCACCGCAAAAAACTGGAGAGGATGTACAGCGAGGAAAGAGCATCTAATGATGACAAGGGTAAAGAGATTGATGGGAAAATCAGTGGGAGCATAAATGGATATGGAAGAGGGAAGGGAACATACATCTGTCAGGGTTCATCACTTACATTACACTTTGTAAAGTCACAGGTTTGTACCCTAAATTTTATGTAAGTAAAACAGTAAAACAAGGAGTGTGTAACTTCATTCACCCTCAGATGCTTTCACTAGCCTCCTCTGCTAATTGTAAGGCCTGTGCTTGAACGTTCTGCTTGCTGATACTACACCTTCCTTTTGTCTTCTGTTTGCAGAGGACACTCCTAATAGCTGGTTTCCCAAAGAGAATATGTTCAGCTTTCAGACAGCCACCACCACCATGCAGGCGTGAGTATGCCATGGAAATTCACTCCCACTCTGTACATTACTGTATCTTACTGAACCACCACGTGTCTGCAGGATAAGGCCTGACCTTGTAGCTCAAATGTAGCTGTTTACTACTCTCTGAAATTTGTTCCTGGGATTGCACATCATTTCATGATGAGCTTTATTACAGGGGGAAAGCTCTCCAAGCTAAAGGGCTTATTTAGCTAGCAGTCAGCTTACGTAACAGGTTCACATAGTTAATTAAAAACATGTATATTGCACCATCAACTTATTTTTCATTACTGTCTACAAACCATTGCTCTTTTGTGTAACTATTCATACTCCCTGACACACAGCTCACAGTTCAGGATAGCTTCCTCCATTTTGGACTCTCCAGCTCCCCCTCCCCTCAAAGGTCAGCACTGTCAGAATGGCTTGCTATTTTTCAACAACACCAAATTTGCAGGTCAAAGTTTAACAAAGCTGAACTTGACAGGAAAGGTTCATAAGGATTTACTTTGCCCCCGCATTAGTGGCTATATTTCCTTGGAATCACTGCTTGAAATGCTGGTTTGACCAGATCTTTATGCAGGATTTCTGACATTAATATCATCACATACAGTATATAGATCCAAATCTGGAACTGACCAGATTTAGAAAGTAGAGGATGTACGTTGACCTAGACAGTTCACACACACACACACGGAAGTGCCTTCCACTCTTCATGACTAGTTAATTATCACCTGCCACCCTGATCTTGTAATTATGACCCTGAAACAGTCAAAGCTCACCCACCATGATCATTGCCCTCAGCTCTCCCACGCTCAGTCTTCTCTCTCCACATGTCAGCGCCTCTCCTCCTTTTCTCCATCTGTTTCCATCTGTCCGTGTCCCTTCTGGGGTCAGACTGTTATATGGTCCTGACAATGGCCTTTGATTAAAATTGTCGGTCACTGTCTTGTACCTCGAATATGATCTAATATGATTTGTTTGATTGATTACACATTTACTTTAGAGACTGACAGTCCTCGACATAAACTGATACATTTGGATTATATTTAGAGTTATGTATGTGCATTATAATCATCTGCCCTATGTTCCTCTCTTCTTTTTCTCCACTGATACTCATGCATGTCCTTATTACACATCTGTCCTTCTTCATTGACATTTTGAATATATATTCAGGACTTTTCCACTCGAGTTCATTTTTTATTGCTCATTGTAACCTCACCACAAGTTGAGAACTGGAACATAACACAGTCTCTGAAGTGTGTGGAGTATGTGGCTGGCCCTGTTGCTAACTTCTTTTTCATTTGGTCTTCTCTCCTTCTTCTCCTCTCTATGTGGCGGCTTTCCAAACCACGACTGTAGAATATCGTGAGTAACTCTTTGAACCGCCCCCACTGTTCTTTCTTGTTGCTCTTCCCTTTTCTCACTCTGTCAGTTAGGTAACATGTCTTTAACCCTTTTCCTCATGTGCCTTTCTGCTATTCAGTCCACTATGTCCTTCACCCCCCCAACCTCAGTGTCTGCTGGACTGGGTGTTTGAAGTTACGGATTCTGTCAATAGTCTGCAGATGTGCAGGGAACGTACTTTAGAAATTAAATGATAATCACACAGATCGGATAGGAATATTCCAAGTTAAAGGGCTGCAGTGTTGAGGCACCTTGTCTGAAAAGGGACATTATATTACACACCAGCACAATGCAACACAGATGATTTATTATACACTTAATGGGTGCCTACAGCTATTAGCTTATGCAACCATCATGAAAAGCATATTGGTCAAAGCAAAGCATAGCTTCAAGCAAGCCATTGTCATTCTTGTTAGGTCTAAAGATAGACGCGGGTGAAGCTGATGAATAGGATAAGCCATGTGTGTCCATATATGTAGCATCAATGCTACTTTTAGCATTATAAAAGAGAAGAGTCTACTTACAAAAATGTAGATTTACATTGAGTTGGTCGCTGTGTTTGTCCACCTGATATGATAATTGTCACAAGCATTAATTCTCTTGGCTGTTCTCTGGTCAGTGAGTTGTCTTCATGCCAGTGTCCGTATGAATAACGCTCAGGCAAAGATGGTTTCTTCAGCAAAGAAGGTCGATCTCTCTTTATCATTTAGATAATTGGAAAGGTAGAAAATGGAACTTAGAGCTTTGTACAGAGTGGTCAGCCTGTCTCAACATTAACAGTCTTGTTGATCGCACATGTCATCAACAAAAAAACCATCAGCAGTGTCATTAGTTAGTTAGTTAGATATCAAACAAGTCAGTTATCAGGTACAAACAGGATAAATTTGTGATCATTGTTACAAGTTATTGTGTTCGGTGTCATGTTGATCGCCAAACAGGCCCAGAGTTTAATTCACAGGAGTGTTTGAATTTGGCAGGAAATCTGCTGGACTGCTTTGGGGCAAAAAAGAGAAAATGAGCTCTCAGCTCTCAGAGGTTTTTTGGTGATGGCAGATGGTGGGCAGTGTGACAGGCTTAAGGAAGAGTCGCTTGCTTCGAACATGTTCATCTTTTCAGTGAGAGGGAAGAGAAAGTGACGGACAGGACGTGACTTCTTCTCAGACACACACTGTCACAGATGATTCTCATTATGTCTGACATCCTGTCAGAGCCATTACTGTCCCCTCTGGGAAAGGCACACCCACGCTGACCAATGTACACTTTTGCAGGATGAGAAATAATGGACATCAAGAGAGTCACACAAAACATAATGTTTTAAAATTCATGTTCAAATGAAATGAAAGTAAAGACGACACTTATTGGACTAGAAATGGTTAATACTAGTGACTTGACATTAAAGTTAACACACATTGGGCAGTTTCTTGGTTGCAAATCATTGTCTTTTCTTGTAGACCTCTATCTTGAATTGTGGTGTGTGTGTGTGTGTGTGTATGTTTGTATGTGTGTTTGTGTACGCGCTACAAGAGTATCCACAATGGTGGATAAAGCGGCCCTGTGCTGTTTGCTCTAACCACGCTAACCACTTAGCAAAGCTACCAAACCCTGCACTTACCCGTATGGACTTAAAACCCCTCACCGTGAACCTTGTATTGTTACCCCCTACCCACCCTGACTGGAGTTTATATTTATGCCCGAACCCGACTAGACCCACAGGGCTTAAGTCTGGTCAGTTTCTCTCAGCTTTATGACATTTAGTAAGGCTTAGTTAAAACACACACACACACACACACACACACACACACACACACACACACACACACAAACAAAAACTGTAGCTCAAAACCAAAAGTATCAGGCCTACAGTATAAATGATTTCTGACTGACATAATATAATTTCTGTAAAGGTTATTTACCCCTTGGGTCAATTTGGGTTCAGACAAAAATTCTTTGGTATTAGATCAGGTGCAGCTAAAACTTAAACTTTATTTCCCCACAAAACCACTTAACGCTTTGACGTCCCGGCAGGGCTTTCCGGGGCATTGCTGAGAGAAAGAGGCGGAAAAGAGAGCAGGAGGCAGCCACCATGATGGAGAGGTACCGTGTCCTGGCTGTCCTGTCCTGTCCTGTGTGGTGCAAAACTGTCCCTGTCACAGCTCCCCTCTTAGATCATATCAGATCTTAAAATCTTTTTTTTTTTCTTTGATCTCTATGTATGGAGGCTTTATTTACCTCAAATGCAGAGAGTACCAGGTCCTCTACTTTGCCATGCTTTTTTAAATTTTTTTTTTGCCAACTCCTGTTAAGCTACTGTCAATGAAAGCCAAAACCTCCAGCACAGATCTTTGAGATCAAAAGCATCCCCATGACTGATATTCCCTCCTGTAGCTTTTATTTTCAAAAACCTCTGCAGGAAATATTGAGTTTCATTGACAGTAAGTTAACATCACTCACATGTGACTCTGTTGGTATTAAGGTTGTAGAAATATACATTATGTTGCATTGACTATATTTACTACAGTATAGGTCATTCCACCCCCTTTTTTTTTTACCTGGACATCATTAGTAACCAGCCGTTATTTGTTCAAGCTGCCATTATTTGAATTATGGCTTTTAAGAATTTACAGTAAGATGTTTTTTCTTGATACAATCAATACACAATTTGGCATTTGAGATTTGATTCAAGCACATGCATATTTTTTCCTTTTTCTGGCACCGGTTTGATTTGATATTTTAAAAACAACCACACATGCATAAAAAAAAATCAAAACAAATTCAAGAAATATAATCATAAAATGCAATATAAACCTAAGATGAGAAACTTTCAAATCCAGCTGCCAGTACTACCTCTATACAATATATGTGAGTTTGCAAGATGTAGCCATCCATCTCCCAGTTCCCCCTCATAATATGAGCTGTTATTGTGATATAACGCTACCACTCTCCACCAGTCCGTTGTCAGCAAAATGCAGTTGGCTGCTTTCAAGTTTTCCATAACACATTGTCTTGTTCCTCTGTAGAGATTTGGTATGACTACACTAGAAAAGTGTTTTCTTGATTGAACTTAGTATTTTGCCTCCAGCACCGTAAGCAACTTTCTAAAGCCATCGCTCTCAGCTACAGAAAATGGCTGTCAGCTGAGGTTATTTCCTCTTTCTAGCTATAGAAAATGATTTCAGAAGTGTTTTTCGGTCGTATGGCAGTTTTTTCGATGTGCTCTTTTACCTTTGTCACTAGTACGGTGGAGATGAGTGTTCGCTGTTGTGTAGATCATTGTCTTCATCTTGACAGCAACTCCTGCCACACCCATGACATACATGAAGGTGGAGCATTCTCTGTCTCTGTATTACTACACCTCCGGGCCCGTAATCTTTAAAGTCTGCGTAAAAGAAATTCAGAGATTTGTTTGTTTGTTTGCTAATAAATGATGGTGTGAAAAAAAATATGTGAAAAGACAAAAAAATTGCAGCAGGCAGTTACATCAGACTTGGTTAATGCCAGTTAATAAGAAATTGTAGAATAATGTGGAAGTAATGTAGAATAAATCATCACTTGATAACACTTAACTCTGAATTTATTTAAATTTTTTTTGCATCAAATGCTAATGAGATGGTGGCTCACCTGATAGACCGCGTACCATTAAGGCTTAGTCCTAACCGCAGCGTCCGAGGGTTCGAACCCGACCCGCAGCCCTTCACTGCATCTCTCCCCCTCTCTCTCCGACTTTCCTGTCTCTCTCTCACTGTACCTAAATAAATAAATAAAGGCATAAAAGGCCAGAAAAAATGATTTAAAATGCTAATGAGATGATCTCATGCTTAGGGACAAATCACTTTTGTCACTATTGTTATACTCAAGCACACAGTGACTCACTCTAGACCCTCTCTCTGCTGTTGTCCTGATGATTCAGCAGTTTGAAACACTGGCTCTTGACACAGAGTGTCACACACACCCACACACACACACAGCACACTATTTATGGATTGGTCTTTGCCTTCCTGATCTACATATACTGCACAACATACTGGTGACCATTAGCTTTACTTCTACACATAAAACACTCCTTTCACCTGTCCTCAGCTGTTGTTATTAGGCCGTCACATCACAAACCTGGAAACGGTGTCCTGTGGTGTGTGTACTGTACCATCAATCCTGCAGGCTGGGAGTGGCAGGTTTAATCAGTGTTCCTCACTGAACAGTGACGTGTAAAGGCAAGGTCTATCAATGCAGAGCCGTAGCTCACCGCTCTGTGGCTGACTCTCAAAGTGAACGACTCAATCAATATTTGGCATCAGACCTCACATCCACCAACAAATCAGACATGCCATTGTGTGTGTGTGTGTGTGTGTGTGTGTGTTTGTTTTGCAAGTTCTTTTGCAGTGCAGGAGAGTTACGTTTCTTTGTGTGTGTGTGTGTGTGTGTGTGTGTGTGTGTGTGTCTGTGTGTGTGTGTAAGGCTGTGTGACAAACTTTCAGAATACAACTTTTTAATAAAAAGGTACATCTCAGTTGCACAAATCTATTTATGCATTGGTTGAATAAGCGAGGCATAAAGGTCACAGCCGGATTGAGAGACTCGGGTGAGATAGTTGCAGAATTACAGAAACACATAAGTTCAAAAACACACACTGACATGAATTTGACTCAATTGTCATGGTGCACGGGTGTTAGTGATTTTAAAAGCTGTTGTCACTAAGTATGAAAATACAGCAGTAGTTGACTGATGGATCCCTCTCTGCTCTGAGTCATCCCTCTATTTTAGGCTCTGCCTTCACGACTTCTGCAGTCTTCACTGACATGTCAACATGTTTTTGCCTCGAAACTGCACCCTGGATATGAAATAGCTTCAGACATAAGTGGACGGGTTTACTTTGACACTTTCACGAACCTCACTACTGTTTGGTCAGGGTTACACTATTATATTAGGTTGATATTAGCGTTTTTATGAACAAACTTAATACTTTCACTTGATGGTGATGTCATTCAGTGTTATGGAGTGGCATGAAACACAGCAACACTATAGTAAAGATAGCAATGACTGACGAGAGAGGTTGGGTTCATTAAAAATAATGAGCTGTGGGTAGTGGGCCAGCCATATGAGCAGCCACTTAGCTTCGTTTCCTATCAGTCCATTTTTTTTAGTGAACCTCAAACTTCATCAGCCTGTAGCTGCAGACACAACGACCGTGTTATTAAAATTACAGCTCCACAAATCTGAAACAAAATAGTAAGCCCAGTATTGTCATATTGATGAGTAAAAATGCAGCTGGACATATCCAGTGTAGGAGCTCATGTAAGAGCCCATCCTGGGTCTACTACTAATGGATCTGTCCTGGCTTAAGTACAGTAAACCCTACTCTCCTTTACCGCCACTGGGCTTTACACTGTGAATATTCAGCTGCGTTGCCAAGGGAAAATTAGAATGTGTAAAGGTGTTGAATTACTTGACTTAGGTGACTTGTCGAAAAATATAGATTCACCAAACTTTCAGCACTCAACTTTCATGATGAAAAATTTTGCCCATTGTGCAGAAATATTTGGAATTGCAGTAATATCATATAGCAATTGCACTACAGTAAAACTGTGGGGCTACCAAGAGACAGATTAATGAGACTAGGTCAAAACCTAGTATATGGCTGGACCACCTATGGTCAAATCATGGTTTTATAACCAGGATGTTGTCTGAAAAAATCACCAAATAATTAAATTACAGACCATGACTGCTCTGTGTTTTCAGCTATATTTACTTATAAAATGATCGCTCAGAGAGAAAGTTAGAACCAGCAGGATATCTTTCTAACATTGTCTCTCACGCAGTGCACAGCCTCCTTTTGGGATCCAGAATAGTTTAGCCTTAATCTACCTCAACTCCAGTTCACTCTAGTTTATTTCTAACTAATATGTAGAACTGGTCATAGCGGTATGTTAGTTTGAAGCCTCATTTTCACTTGCTCCCATTTGCTATATTGAAGTCACTACATCATGTGTTAACGCAAATTCAACACTTCCTGTAATTGCTTCAAATTTAAAGTCCCGTTTACAGGGGACTTTTATTGCTGTGGTGCGGTAAGCGTAATGTCTAATTTCTGGTTTACATGCTATTCAGATCTGCTAGTTTCTTTAGCAGTTACCAGTGTCTTTTCTCTGTCCCTCCCTCTCTGCTGCTCTCTCTGCTCGGTGTGTCTTTTCCTTATTTATTCATCAGCCTCTTTTAGTAATGATGATACATGTAATGAAAGTAGTTTATTTGCCGTATTGGAGGCGGGGCTCAGTAAACTAGAAGAGCTCCTCCACTTCCCTGCCATTCCTGAGCAGCCAGGAAACCAGTGGCTTGGTATACTGCCTGTAACAAGAGGCTCAGCCCCGGGCCCCTGTTTGGCATCCATACTCGATCCAGCTATGTATCAGGTTTATACCCAGTCTTATTTGAGAAAAGTCGTTTAATCTACCGACAATGCTAATAGAACCTGAAACTCTAACTCAATGATGTTTGTCTGACCAGTGGTGGAAATATGATCAGTCACTCAGCCACTCAGTCAGTCATGGGTGTTCCAGAATATAGGGCTGGCCCCGCTGTTGCAGTCCAGCCGAAAAAAGAGGGGGAGTCACTCTAGAAAAGTGCTGTACCCTACCTTTCCCATAATGCAACTCAACAGCTTAGCCTGGTAAATCCCCATGTCTTTCAAATTCTACTCAGAACTCAGTTTGTAATGTAGGCTTCCATTAAAAAATTGTAGTCCCCAAGCCCAGGCTGCGATGACCCCTGATGACATTATCTCTGACTTTAAGCTCACAGGCTAATTAGTTCTCCCAGTTGTGAGTAAACTGATCTTGATGTGTACAACCCGTTGAGTTAGCTATTCATTTCAGCACCAGTAATTTTGCCCTGCCCCAGCTGAGGCAGTGCGTACTTTCTGCAGCAAGAAGCTTGTTTCATAGCCTCACTTAAAGATTTACCAATGCTGAAGTGTGTCAAGGCCTGCATGCACTACACTGAACCATCACAGTCAGACAAGCTTTGATGAATAATAAAAGCTGTCTTTTAGGCCACACATTGTTCCACTTGCTACCACTTAAAGCTGTTCTGTATTCCGTTTCCTCTTCTTTCTCTCTGTTTCCTTTTCTAATTCTCTCTCTTTTTTGCTCCTTTTTGTCCTGTGGTATGAATCATGAATCATACATTGCCTTTCCTGAAAAAAATAGAATTCAGGACTTTGTAATCAGGGCCACAACTCTGTAAAAGCAATGCCAGTCAGTCAACCAACTGAGAAGGGAGAGAAAAGAAAGATGAAGAGGGAAGAGAGTCAACTTCAAGATAACAATTCAATTCTAAGATTTCCAATACAGATGATTGAACATCTATTAAATACTCATTTTCAAATAGCCTGTTTAATGAGTACAACTTTTTAAGAAATTTTCTTTTGACTTCGTGGACTTGCAGGAGTTTATAAAAAGTTTGACATAACATGTATGAGTAACTTCAAACACTCATCATCTAAAGCACTACACTCGATTCTTGGGAGTTTGGGCCGATGTATAAACAAGGATTGATACCAAAAGCACTTTACTATCAGATAGATAATTCTGTCCTCTTCGAACACTAAGGTGGTACCATGCAGTATGTCTTGTAATTATCAGGGAATTATAAAAACTAGTTATCTTGCAGGGCGAGGTGATGAGCTATTGTAGCAGGCAAGCTAACACCACACTAGTCAGCTGGGAACATGTAGTCACTGTAGTCACTCACACTCATGGTCTCTGATTCAAAAGATGTAGATCAGCTGTGAAAACCATGCCTCTGTCCTACATCAAAAATAGACTAAAAACTTCCACCCAGTACAGGTCAGTGCAGCAACACCTTCAGTCATGTTTTAGTACTGAGTTTGTGCATCTTATGTATTAACCTTACATTAAAGTCAAGTCAAGTTTTAAGCCTGTTTTCCATTGAGGTAGCTGAAAATTACACAAAATGTCATTTTACATTGTATCATTTGATGTATTACTTGTTTTATTTTAATGTAGACAAATATAACTGATCATAAAAATTCTCAATTTTGGTTCACAAATTAATATCGACAAAGACATCCCTTAGCATTCCTTTTTCAGAGACATTGACACTTTTATTAATACATGAGAGGTACAAACTGGGGCTTGCAGGTTACTCTGTGCCATAATGAATGCTAACCTTTAGCATGTACACTAAGGAGGCTTTAGGGAGAACTATACCACATTCAGAGGCACTCCATTGATTGACACAAGGCGCATATGGTGAAAAAGCCTCCATGGGCCTCCTCACACTGACTTACATTTCTGTGTACTTTGGCCCATAGAGCATGCTCAGTAGAGTCCTCTAGCTAATTAAGTTGAGAGTGTGCACATTTGATAGCGAATACACATTATAGTGGAAAAACAAGGGTCTGGCACTGTGCATTGTTTGTAAGTCAGCGCAGTATTAACCACTCTGAAAGCTAACAGCCAACTTTAGCTGCAATGGTAATGTTGCAATAGTTTGCTACATTTCAGACTCAGACAGTGTTTTTCTAATAAACGTGGTAGCTACATCTGCAAGTGAATATCTTTGTTTTTTAGTCTTGATATGAGGCCAATTTGTTATTGGACAGTTCAAGAAATTTTCAGTTTCAGTTTCCTTTCAGTTCAAATGGCGGTCAACAGTGATTGGTTGTCATTTTTGGTTTTCTGCACAAATGTAAATATTCCTTGACACTTCCTCTGGCCAACTTCCTGTTGGCTCCCTGCACATGTGAATTAATGAGTTAAGACTTGATGATAATAAAAAATATCATTTCAGGGGGTTTTTGACTATCGAAAACTGTATTCACTGTTTCTCAGCAGCTCTTTTTCCAATATAGTGTGTGAAACATGCTTTTTTTGCTCAGTGTGCATCACACAATGAACATGGAAGTTGCAACATTCTGCAGCCACTAAGCCAAAATTACTTCATAGCAAAGATCCGTTCCTGGGGGCTTAGTGTGCGCAGGCCAGTGATTCCACTGAAGCCTACGAGGTGATGTTGGTACCAGTCTTCTTGTCACATGTCTGGTCGCTTTTGGACATGTTGACCAGTGGCCAAAACTCCCAAAACATTGAAGTGATCCTTAAATTGTGTTGTACTCTGCATGGCCACTGTGGTTAGGATTCAGAATCGTATTCTGTCTGTGTTTTCTATTCATTCAGGTCTGTTAAGTTTGACTCATTCTTTCATTCTCTGGATATGTCTCTCTGTCTTGATATCTCTGTCTCCTCCTCTTCCCCTAAAAATGGAAGGAATTTCCGCAAACACCTTAGGATGGTGGGCAGCCGCAGGATGAAGGCCCAGAGTAAGTCTCTCAGTTTATCTTTATGCATGTATCTGTGCTGCTGTCACTGCTTTTTCATTCATACATGCTCTACAGCCTGTACTATCTTAACATCAGGTTTAACAGAACATATTCATGTTTTAAGTATGGAGTGACAGTACCGTGCATGTGTATGGGGATATTGTGTTGCAGTATCTTCATGAAACTTTAGTCCTTAAGCTCCTTGTTTGTCATTTGGTGAGTCTGCAGTGAAGTTTAAAGTGGTGTATGTGTTAATGACTGTCTGGTACTGTGACTGTGCACTCACTCACATTTGCTCTATAAAAATAATTCATCATGTGGATTGTATACAGGGAAGTTCAAATGTGATTTTTATCTCCCAGTTCATATGTGCTGTTATTCCCTACACTGATGAACTCAGAACCTTAAAACTTACATGCCTGTGTTTATTTGCTAATGTCTCTGACACCTCTGATTTGATTTTGAGTAAAGTTTTTGGTACCACTATTTTTCAAGATTGAATGACAGTCATTGAATATTCAAAATTAAAATTGTGTGTCATTTGGGTGACAGGCAGATCACCGTGTACTGAAAATCAAATGACTGGGTGAGAGAGGGAGTTTAGAAGCCTAGATAAGGATTCAGCAAGAAAATATACAATATGCCAATAGCTCTGAATTCAAGCCTAGCTTGTAACGACAGGAAAAATGTACAGATAGCCTCACCAGCTATAGTCCGTCTCTGTCTCTCACTGGAGACTGAGAGGAAAACAGCTGAAGTCTGCACCACTGGCTTGAGATTCTCTACAAACAAACACATACGTCATCGTTATAATTTAAAAGATTAAAGATGGAGTCCAATACCTTGATATTAGTAAGAATGCTACTTGACTTTGGCTTATATGACAGTAAATAAAATGTCTTTGGGTTTTGAACTCAAACCGTCACCTTGAGCTTTGGAAACCTGCCAATAGGCAAATTTTTAATCAATTAACTGAGAATATTATAGCTAGTTGCAGTTCCACTGGGATGTATGTTCTATTGCATCTATAGCCACATCCAGCAGTGCGGTAACAATATACTGACACATATCGTGTTTACATTACTGCAACAATGTGTGAAGTGCAGTCTGAAATCTATCTCAAAAAGCAGGATTTGCTCTTTAAGAACTTCTGTTAGACTGTCACTATTGTTTGCTTAAAGTCAATAATTTAGACACTAGAATGTTGTAGAATGATAAAAATATGAATCTGACACAATGAAAATCAAATGAAATGATTTAATTACCACCTAGCTCTATGTCAATATAAAACAATGAGGCCACTTACCCAACAAGGACATTAGAACCAATCTAGTGTCTATGTTCTTCACTCACACTGGATCAGCAAGACAGAGCACTTGATTTCTGGAGTCGATTATACTTCGGAGAGTGTGTGTGTGTGTTTGTGTGTGTGCGTGTGTGCATGTGAGTGACTTTCTCCCCCCTAACTCCATCAGCCTTTGTCGAACGCCGAGCCAAGAGCTTCAGCCGCTCGTGGAGTGACCCCACCCCTGTCAAGCCTGACTCACTGCATGACTCCAGAGACAGTGAGTGGACACCCTCTCTATGACTCACAGACATGAACAAAAACACACACTCACACATACACACACACACACACACACACACACACACACAGTTACTCTACAACATGCACACATACACAGACACTTCTCTTAAAAAATAAACATATGTAGCATACACCTTCTCTTTTGGAATTGGGAGAATGTACTGTACATCTACATACTGTATGCACACATGCATGATGTACACACACACACACACACACACACACGCTCTTAGTGTAGTCACTGAGTGACTAAAGTGTGTCTGTCTTCAGTGTGCGTGGCCTACACCTCCACTCTGCCTGTGTGTGTGCTCCTCTCTACATGGCTGTTGCTTTCCTTCCACACAGACATCCACATCTCCCAACCTGTTGTCCCTCTGCCTGTTGCTTTGTGTCATAGCTGTCTGCATCTGGCTAGGGAGGGAGTTATTGTGTTGTTTTGTGTCATCTGCTGTCTGGTTTTAAACGCCCCACTCCTCCCCTCCCTCTGTGCCGGCAAAATAAAATAACAGGTGCAGGAATTAAAAATGGAGCACCTTCTCTAATCGCGTTTGTGTGTTATCCTTTCATCTCGCCCTTTGTTCCTGTGTGTGTGCTTGAGCCAGGTGGTGAGCTTCAGACCTCTTCAGGGACACTGGATGAAGGGCTGGATGAGGATGGTGAGTGGGAGGAGGAGAGGGAGATGGAGAGAGCAGCCTGTGAAGGAGAGGACTTCATCCCGCCGAAAATCATGGTGAGGATGGTTGTCAGGAGTCAGGGTGTACAAACGTTCATAAGGTTTTTTTATACCTGTACGGCCGCAGGTGCTGAGATTTCTGTGCATGTTTCCTTGTTTTCCACAGCTGATATCCTCCAAGGTCCCAAAGGCTGAATATGTTCCCAACATCATCCGCAGGGATGACCCCTCCATCATCCCCATTCTTTATGTGAGTGTCAGCCACCGACAGCTTTACACTACCATTGTATTTAGGTTTATGCCATTGTGTGCTGTATTTGTTTATTCGGCCATTCACGGGTTGCAAATAAACACAAAGCAAAACTGTTCAGATGGAGGAAAAAATTATGATACAACATTGCTTTTCTTAAATTCCCTCACTGGCCTCAGGAGTGTCCACACAGAAAGTGCTTCAGCCTGACAGCCTGGCAGCTTAACCCGTAAAGATGAGTAATATATGACATGTATGTCCCAGTATCAATGGGATGTTGCCATACATGTCATCTATACGGAGATATTATTATCAAATATATATCTGGATATATGAAGGTATAAGTTTATAACATATATGAAAAACCTATAGTAAAATTTGTATATGTACATATATTAAAATATCTATGATGAATCTGTATATGGTATAACATATATACTCAACCACTGTGTATATGAATGATATAACCTATATTAAACTATTTTCACACACTGTGTGTGTGGATACATGTACATTATAATTTCTTATTGATTTTAAACATGGCTGTGTTCTCAGACTTTTGGACCCCATTGTAACCATTGTGTATGATATTAGCATATATTGGCAGGCTTTGGGATGGATATATATTTATGTAATATATGTCTACAATATAAGCATATTTACAGGGAAAGACATGTGTCAATATATGAAATTGTTCCAATTTCAAATAGGTAGATAACATTTTTGCATATGTGTATTTATTCTATACATACATATATTTTATATATGTAAATTCAGTGTGTGTGTGTGTGTGTATATATATATATATATATATATTAGCATACAGCCTGGTTGAGCACCTTGGACTCAGCCTACCAGACTTTGCTCTAAATTGTCAGACTTGATTGAGCTATCATTAGTTCAATCAGACTGGTCAATATATCAGATTAATTCAGTTAAATAGCAACGTACATGTTCGCTGGCTACAGTCATGTCTCATAAACTGTAGGGTGATTAGTAATACTATCGACATGCCACAGTTATTGGGACTGTTGTGACTCCACGCGGCTCATGTCCTCTGTACTGAATGGTCACATCTACAAGAGGAACAGACTGAACAAAGACTCACACTGATCTGTGTGTTGAGCTCTCTGTGTTATTGTCATTAAAGTGGATATTCATGTTCTGCTCAGTTAAAGCATCTGGGAACATCTGGGGGAGCCTGTATTATGCATGATGACAGGCTTGTAGGTAGTGCAGGTCTTTTTTTCTTGCACATGAAGTCACAAAAATATGATGTTTCAGTCATGTTTTAGTTTTCCTGCATGCAGGAGGAAAATTGATGGGAAAAACACAAATCATCCCCAAGCTTGAAAAAATCAAGAATGTCTTTTTTTCATATTTCCCAGCCCTGATCTCAGCTTTGTCAACTTCAGCACAACAGAGGTTGATGAGAATTTGAGTTGGTTTAGAGGGATTCTGTCACAAACTTCATTGGACGAGGGGAAATTATGATTAGTTTCACTAAACGATGTCAGATGATCATCAACATTATTCGGATTCATCCTCTACAGGCCATTAATACTGAATGTCATGGTAATCCACCTAACAGCCGGAGCTGGACTGCACTGGAATGCACGTGGCCCACACACACTGGCAGCGTCTTGACATGCCTAGTTACAGGTTCATGTGCATCAGCTTGTTAGGGTACACCTCTGTCTTATTGTCTGATGTTGACGTGCATTAACTATCTAGAAAATCACAATAGGAAGTTGGTTGAATTTCAAAAAAGCATTGTTTCCAGTTTGACGGCGACAGCCCAGTAAGTGACGGATATGTTCAGTGAAGTACGCAGGGTTAAATTTTGTCTCAGTGAGGAAGAGCGCTGTCAATCATCCACTTGAAATGATGTATTTCCTAAGCAACATGTAGACTCCCTGGCTTTGAGCTTCTGTTAAGTGACATCTTGTGTCTCTGTTTCAAAAAGGACATTGAATAGTACGTCCTCATTTAAACTAAGTACATCCAAAGTCTGACTGAAGCTAAAGATAGCACACACAGCAAAAAAAGAGTCAAAAAGCTCTGTCTTCTATCACTATACAGTTAAAAAGAATGAGTAAATAAATGTATAGTAGATGAGAAATCTGATTACTGACATGCCGCACCGATACGTCAAACAGCTCAAAGTTTTCACTCCTCAAGTGAAATGTCTCAGCACCGAGTTGGTTGATTGGCACAACATTTGTTGCAGATATTGATGGTTGTCACATGATAACTCCTACTCACTCTGGTGATCATGTGATTTTTTCCTTTAGTGTCACTGTTGAGATTTACTGTTGATGATTATTGGTGGGGTTGGCATGTATTGTATATATATATATATATATATATATATATATATATATATATATATTGTATGCATTGACATGAAGTGATGTCTAAAAAATGATCTAAAAAATGATGTACTATTTCTATCCCGTTATTCATCTGACTTCTCCGTACTTCACCTTGTGACTCTTTAGGATAGAGATGAAATGTTGACGGTTGAGAAATTTGAATTGATTGCACGGTTGTTGTAAGTCTCCCTTCAAAAGTCTAACAGGCCATAATTGTGATTGAGTAGAATTAGCACGCAGTCTGATTCTCCTAATGGCTGTAAATGAACTAATGTTCTTTCTAGAAAATGAGTGGAATGCTTCCTTTTAAATTCATTTCTTCTCAGTGGGATTTCATCAATTAATAATTCTGTTTTATTTTCCATTTAAAGGACCATGAACGTGCTACATTTGATGACATCCTTGGTGAGTGGGACATTTTTTGTTTTTTTTTTTACATCAATTCTCAAGTGAAAATTACTCAGTGAAAATGTGGAAAAGACGAGGTTGGAATATGTTTGAGCTTGCTGAAGTGCAGAGATGACTCATTGTTTCTCTACTCACAAGTGCGTGTGTGGTTGTGTGTCTGTCTCAAGAGATAGCCAGTTTATATGTCTCACCATTATGGCTGAGTCGGAAAAATGACACCCCTCTCTCTCTCTCTCTCTCTCTCTCTCTCTCCCTCTCCCACTCCCACCAGACGAGATAGAGAAAAAGCTGACTGCTTACAGAAAAGGCTGTAAAATCTGGAACATGCTCATTTTCTGTCAGGTGAGTGAAAGGAGAGACAGATTTGAGAAATATTGTGACATTATTTGTTCAATTTTTTTTTTTAAATTAGTGTCAGGTTATGATAAGTCAGGTTAGTACTTTCTAACTAGTAGTTATGGCTTGAAGGACAAACTAAAATAAGCTGCTAAGCATATTGATATGTTTATTTTGTTTCTGCCCCAAACATTGGTGTATTTGAAGATATCGGCTGTTGGAAGCTTTGATCCATTCATCAAAATCCATTCATTTCAGTCTTTATTAAAACTCCACACCTCAGTTTAATAATGGTGATGTGGCTGTTTGCACAGACACACTCTGCTGAGCTAGGTGTGATCCTGATGTGGGGATCTTATGAATATTCTGCCTACACTTCCCATTATACAGAGAGACTCAGCACAGTTTACACCGATGCATTGAAGTTACAACAGGGATATAAAAGCAGCATTGCAGGTCAGAATCGATGTGCTTCAGTGAGTGAACTAGGGCTCCAGATTTATTTTGTTTTGTTTTGGTTTTTTTCTAGTGCCTCTGTACTTGTTGATAGTGTCTCCTTCCTGCATGCTGCTCTCATTTGCAATCCTGTTGAATAATGTAACACATTTCCTGCTGCCTTGATAATATGTTTTAGTCATAATCAATATCCAGTATCATATTTAGGCATGCTAATGCTTTTAATTGAAATTGGTTAAATAAGCCACTTCATTATAAGATGTACTGAGTTGTTGTGCCAGACACGTAGCTTTATCTTAAGATAATGGACCTGGTGATTCTCCTCAGGATTTTGTCAGCAACTGGAGCTAAATACTGCTTTGTGTGGTGGCTGATGGACTTTACAGATAAAATACTATTTCAGTTCCACAGCTTTTATACTTACCTGAATCTATAGTAACACAAACACCTTTCCACAGGGGGGTCCAGGACATTTGTATCTGCTGAAGAATAAAGTGGCCACCTTTGCCAAGGTGGAGAAGGAAGAAGACATGATCCAGTAAGATTTTGAGACTCTATGATAATGACTTAGAGAAAGAACAGTCAGTATTCACTCAAACACAGTCATTTCAGCAGATTATTCAATCCCTTTTTTCTTAATTAATAACGGTCTTTCATTGAATAAATAATAATGTCTTATTAGCCACATGTTTAGTAACTGTTGTGTGGGTTTGGATAATAGGGTGGCAAATTATACTATACAAACAGCACAGGGACTTACAGTGTTTATGGTCCTGTCAGCTGTGCTCCCTGCAGCCTTCAGCAATTTAAAAGAAAGATTATTGTTTAAATTGAGATTATTGTTTAATTCAAATCAGCTTTTTCTTTTACCCTTTCAATTTGAATGATGGCCGTTGGTGTAAAAGCACACTGTGAAAACCTCTGAATTGTGTTTATGGTTGTGATCATGCAGTCAATCATTGACTCAGTGACCTTAATCCTCTTATAAACTCTTCTCATTTCCTCTGCTGCTGCCTACTTGCTGTTGATTCTCTTAACCTCCTGCCTCTCCGGTGTGGCCAGGTTCTGGCGGCGGCTCAGCAGGCTCATGAGTAAGCTTAATCCAGAGCCCAACCTCATCCACATCATGGGCTGCTACGTGTTGGGGAGCGCCAATGGAGAAAAGGTAAAAGGCTGGTTGTCTTTGTCTTCTGAGTCACGACAAGCTTTAGGAGCAAATAAGTCTCCGAAACTCTACCAGTTAGTGTGAAAGTTGACTTAAAAATGTCTTCATGTGCTAAACATGCTCAAAGCCATATGCTGTTCTTAGCATGGTGCAGATAAATCATCAAGACAATCTGTTGGCTTTAAGTCTTAATAACGCAGAGTCATGCAGAGTGTAATGAGGTGAGCACTGTTTGCATATGCCTGCCTGGTAAAATAATGACTAATGATGAATGAATGATGAATGATGAATAATGAGGGAGTGGTTTTTGCACTTGTGAAAGATACAATAATGTAAAGGAAAGTGATTTATTGAATTTATTTTTTTTTTATTTTTTTAGAAATCTTAGAGGCAAGTGTATGAATTCTGACCTTAGCAGCACCTCCTGCTGCCTGGCTGCAGCTCTGAGCCTGCTGTCAGGCTGCTACACAGCACAGGCAGGTGGGGGGACAATGATGAAAAGGACACACACAGCACTTTCAAATGACAGGAAAATAGACTCCCTGACACCCACTTAATTAAGCTACACCCACTCAACCATGATGCAATCACACACAAACACACACACACACACACCTCCTCCATTACCTCTGCCACAACCTTACCAACCCAACAGAGACTTGCTATATGCAGACACACTCACATACAGCATATGTACTTCAACATGCAAACACACTAAAATATTGATATTTTCTCATGCAGCCCCTTCAAGAACCACTGTACCCACTGCTTTCTTCACTTTTCTGCACGAGTAGTAAAAACTCATGTCGAGCTTTTCCTGTCCTCTTCATGAAGAAATATCATATTACAGTAATTAGACTTGAATAATAATCCCAGGATATCAGAGGTAGGTGCTGGTTGAAGAGCATTTAAGGCATATCAATTGTTGTGTGTACCTCTTGACCTTAATGGTGAGAAATAGTGTGAAGCTGGAAGTCACGACACAAATGGAACTGATAAACCTTTTATGTTGCCACATGTAACAAGACAATACACAATTAAATTCATTCTCTGAATAATTACCAAAAATAACCATCACTGAGAAGACTGGAGGCCTCTACAGTACAATTTATAATGTATGATGCATTTCTCAAAAACTCGGTTCATGATGGTTGAGAACTCAAAGCTCTGCAACTCTGAGTGGAAAACTTAGTTTGAAAATACAAATAGAGAAAACACAGCAGAGTGAGGAAAACATTTTCACAACTTTGAAATATGCCACAATCAGAAAAAAAAAATCTAAACGTAGCACAAATTTTAACCGATTTCCCAGAAGATCAGCAAGAGAAAATGTGAATTAATGTGAGCCTCCGTCCACCTTCATCATCATCATGTAAATATCAGCAGGTGAAGACCCCAAGGTAAACAGCCAGCTGTAATTCAGTGCCAGGTGCCATTACACTACTAATGAAGAGGCGGCTGCAATAACATAATGTCATTAGAAGAGCTCCAATCAATCCACAAACTGTGAAAACCATCTAGACAACACGCTGGAATTATGACATTTCAGTTTGTCTCATGTTTGAATTTGAGAAAGGTTGTGTCAGCATCTCCCTGTTTGGATTCCTTCAGTGTCGGTGTAGTCCTTCAGGAGGTTTTTACCTGGAGCCGAATTGTCCACAGAGGTCTCCTCCTCTCCAAAACAAACAGACCCGGTGATCCTAAACAGTAAAAACACAGAATTAAGCAGTTTCATATATAAAGTGAGTGTTTCATTGACACTGTAAGGCAGACACGAGATGTCAGGGAAGGGTTAGGAGATGAGACTGCTGCTAACCTTTGTTTTGGTTGTCTGATAACTTATGATCTTATGACATTCAGGAGGTTTTCACCAGCAGCCGAATTATCCACAGGATCTTTCCTCTTCTTAACAAATGGACCAGGGGATAAAAACCAGTAGAAACAATGAATAAAGCAGTTTCACTAAAAATCTGTGATTCGCCGTCCTCTTCGGCTTGAATATGATCAAATGAGAAACTGGAACCCTGGAAAAAAGATTGAGGCACCTCCCTGAATAAATATGAGGAAAAAGCAGCTGTTACAAATTTCCATTCTGTTTAGTATGTTAGTGATTGTGTAGTGCAGGAGTGGGATGGTCCATGTTGTATGGAAGAACAAGAAACACTGTATTAGATGCCAGAATGAAAAATTAAGATTTATGGGTTATATCCTTGTCTGTTGGGAAGTTCTGTCACACAGTGAGCTGTGGAATCTCATGGGTGGGAGCAGCTAAGGTGACCAAGTGGTCAGAAGGGTTTTCCTGCACAGTTTACACATGTTCCACATTTAGCATGTTCCATTATCCAGAGATATGATAGACTGCTAACGCCCTAGGGTGGGAAAAAGCAAGCTTGGCATTTCTCCATGCAGCAGTGAAACTAACAGACTTTCTATCGAACAATGTTCTTATTGCTATTGAAGAAGTGTCTGTTATAATAAAAGATAAAGAAATCATAATAATGATCATAGTAATAGTTTACAGGGTATAAATGTCTTTTGATAGATGTTTTACAACCATTACCATTAAATGTTGTTTCACTGTTTTTGGTGCTGACTTTATTTCAACCATATTTCAGTGTAAGCGTGAAAACATGAGGAGATGTTGCAGCAAATGTTGCAGATAATGCTGGGTCTATGGTCCTTTTCTTGGCACATTGCACAAAAATCATCAGCTGTGTGTGTCTGTGTGGTATTAAGCTTGGCTCTGAGAAGACTTGTTTTTTCTCAGATGATCTTCTCAATAATACGCAATAATAAAAATGATTGTGTGAATGTAACGTGAGTAATATACCAAACTTAAATAAATATATTAAATGAAGGCTAGTTGCTGGTTGACACACAAAAATGCACTTCTAATACAGTTCAGTTTCATTACATAAACTATCACAAAACTATCACTGGCAGAATTTAAAAAAAGTAGGTCAGTCACTTTGCCTTGTTTGGTTTGTTTATGACTGCACAACTGAAGCTGTTAAAACATACCTGGTTAAGACATTCAGAAAGCACAAAAATCATCAGTTGTGTGTGTGGCAGGCTTTGCTTTACAAAATACACAAAATGGAGACACAACCAACCTGAGGCTACAGTGGAGATTTCCACAGGAGCCTGGTATTAGACTGATTTAATACAATCAGAAAGGCTTTGACCTGTGCTTGCTGGCTACACTGACTGCATCCACGTGTACACACACACACATACACACACACACACACTGTGCCTGACTCATATTAGTAGATATTCACATAAAATGATCTGATGGAATTCAGTCACTCAGATTAACCGATTACGCTCGATCCCTGGGCCTGAGTATGTCGCAATGCACCGTGACAGTCACTGTGACATTTGGCATCTCCTCCACAGTGATTCTGTACAAGTAGCACAAGGAGGGATGTGAGCAGGGAAGGGCTTCTTCGCTGCATTTAACAATTTTCCCCCTGCTGCTGCCTGTGTGCGCTCCTGCAAGCTCAGCTGGAGAGCCACTATTAATAGACTGACTGACTGATCCACCTTCAGATGATGCTCCACCCCACCCAGCATCACTCCTTACAGCGCCTGCTATCAGTGGTTTTACCCTGCAAAAATCATACTGTACAGTAACTATAAATTGCAATATAATACTTGCAGCAGCTAAGAACATGAGGGCAGAACTTAAGAGGTTCTTTCAATTCCACAGTTAATTAACTTAGTTACTCTGCCTACTTAAAAAATGAAGTTCAAGCTTCTGCAAGCTTAACGTTGCGACCAGGTGACGTTGCCATCTCTGTCTCTCTCCTCTGCTCTCCCTCTCTTCATTCACTCCAGCTTGCTCAACCATAGCTGTGGAGAACGGGCCAACTTTAAATGTGTGTGTTTATAAACAGAAATCGACAAAAATCAGATTGACTGCGCTAGTAAAACATGAATCATTGCTAAAATACTTGCTTCCTTGCAGTAGAATGTGTGTCGCTGACCCCATCCTTGAAAAGTCATGCTCTATTGATGGCCCGTCACTGTAAAGCCACCGGGAAATGTTGAGGCTGAGCACCAGAGCAGAGGTTGCAATAGCAGCACACATAGTCTTGTGCAGGTTATGTCACCTTTCACCTTCCCACTCAGCTCCAGTTCTGCTCACTGCCCCTCAGGGCAAAGTGCATCTTTGAATCATGAGAAAGTTTCAGAGCCTCAGAGACTCAGAGCACCGGCGTGACCATAGTAATTAATAATTAGCATGTAACTTTTTTTAACCAACAGTAGTTAAAGTGGTTCACTTATATACAGTAAATTTATTGTCGGCTAGTTTATTTTGTTACTTTTCATTACACCACGTTCAGCATGTAACTTAATGCTGTCATTTTGAATGATAAAGGGCAAATTAACACGTAAACCACTTTTGTGAGTTTGGTACCTTTTAGGATGAAAAACCATAGAAGGGTAGAAATATCCCAGGCTGACATCAGTATGATATAAGCAACAAGGCAACCAGTGTAGTCAACAGTATTGGTGGCACCAAGGTGGTGCTGGGGTGGGGGCGCCCAAATAAAATTCTGCTTAGGGCCCAATGAAGGCTTGGGCTGGATCTTACTCACTCACACACCTGCCTGTGTGCACACAATGTGAGAGGAGCAGCATCATGGCAATAAATGACGATAACAGACTAGTGGTCTGATGGTCTGAAGAACTCACTGCTGCTCTGTCTGTCTGTCTGTGCACTGTCAGTGTCTTATCACACAGCGACCTTAAACTTACCAAGATGATTTGACTGAGTGTGGAATGGTGCTATAAGCTGCTCATATACTATTAGATTTTCAGAGAGATTGTGATATGATGATATGAGCAAGGAGACAGAGCTCATTTGGGCTCCAGTCCAGTTTAACCCCTTCTGGAGATGAAACCTGCAAATGCTGCAAGGCTCCATGTGTGATGGCACTGGACCGCCCCAGGGAGTGAGAAGCAGGGCAGGGAGGAGGAGCAGGCAGTGAAAGTGTGTTTGCCAGAAACCTTAGTATCATCAAGTGTCACAGGCTTCCAGATGCACAGATACGTGTGTGCTCTAGAAACCTGCGGTAGGTAATCACAGGATATACCCTTTGTAGACTGATATGTGATGGGACACAGATTGCTGAGCTCTTGGACACTATCAGGTAGTTGTAGTGGTGGTAGGGCAGACCAAGTTTCTTTACATAATACAATTCATACTGAAGCAGCAGGTAACCATAACTCTTGTATTAAAGATTTTATACAAATCCATTGTTCTTAAGGTCAAACAAGAGCCTGACTACAATCTAACATGGGTCAGACTTATTAACTCTAGATTCTTTTAAAGGCTGAATCTGAGTCTGAATCTGACTCTTGTTCCTCCTTGTTATTTGCATCTACTTGTAATTTACATCTCATATAACCCACAGCAGGATATGAGGATATCATCAAAAGACGACGATGTTTAGAAGGAAAAAAACATCTCATCCCCACCTCCCACATCCCCTCATAGTGCTACACTGCTAGTTGTATATCTGAACAATTATTCTCAGTCCATCAGCTGGAGTTCACTTGCTCACTGTATGTGAGGAAGATAGGAGTACATCCTTTGTCTGTGTCAGAGTAGTCTGCGTTTTATGTTTTTTAAACACCCATATATAGGAAATCTTGCTCCAGCATATTTTTTTGGGTGTGCCAGTATCTACAATGGATTTTAATTTATGATCTGACACTTTCCAACTAACTTGCTGCAATCCATTGGATTATGATGGCCTCAGACTCACCACAATGACTTTGCAATTACCCACTCATCCCTGTACTGCTGCAGTAGAGTGGGGTTGTGTGGGATTTGTTTTTGCATTGTCCTACCTGTCCCTCACTTGTTCCTGTTGACCATCATGTGAGTGAAGGATCTCTGCCTGTCCAAATTTCATTGGTATGCTTTGGTCTTGTGTGCTTCTGTAATATGAACAGAAATCCAAACTGCAATTCTAAGAACTTCGTAGAAACAAAATAAGTCTTCTGGCACAACTTCACTTACTTCCAAGGTGCATGGAGAAAGGAGAAGGTCCAAAGGAGTAAAAACTCCAGCAATACTTGTAGTAAACAGAAGAACCTTATTTGACTGATGCGTTTCGGCTTGTGGCATTCATCAGGGTCATCGTAGAATATATATAACGGGTGACATTTAAATAACAGGTATGAAACAAAAAAAACAGCCAGTCATGTGTAAACACAAATCTAACTGCCTATAGGGCTTCTCCAAAGATGGGCAATATAACGTTTCCAGGAAATGATAAAAGGGAGGAAGGGGTTTTTTTGTAGTTTATATAATATATAAAAAAACTTCAGACACTGTTATATTGTGACAACTCAGTGTAAGAGAGAGGAAGCTACTTGTGTACTAAATGTCTTGGTGTTTGGCCTGATGAATGTCTTTCTTTTTAGCGCCACGTTGAAAACCTTGTGAAGAAACAAATTAAATAACTACTTGAAATAACTGAAAAACTAATTGAATCAAGAATTTATTACAGACACAGGTCTCACTATTCTTTGGAAACCAGGAAAAGGCTGGCATCAAAAAGGGGATGAAAATAATCATACAGTAATTTAACAGACCCAAACATAACTTCCCTATATTTTCAGTTATATTCTTGTGTTTTATTTAACTAATGAATGTCCGTTGAAATGCTTCACTTACAGAATGTGAGTGAATGAGAGTCCTAATTTTACAGTTTTTGTCTGTGCAGACATAATAAAACAATAACTAACAATAATAACTGATAATAACTAATGAATCTGATGAGAAAACATCTCTGGGGACTCAGCGTGAGCATCCCCTGCAGCCACGTGATCGTTAATGACTGCTTCGTACCAAAATAAGTTCCCAGACCACTCATAGATCAATTCACTGCTATACTCCAGCCACACCACAGCTCAAATATCTCACAAGCCACAGTGGTCATACAATATTGTCCTGTCTAAATAATTAATTTATTTTTCATTCATTTATTTATTCATAACAACACGGACGCCTCTGAATGAGCAAAAGCCTTTACTTAAACAGAACGTGGTATGTCTTCCATGTAGATAAAGGGCAGAAATCTGTTCTCTATCCACAAAAGTGTTGCAGGTGGAGGAAATCTTACCTGAGAATTTAATGAATGCTTTGTGTTCCTTAGAATACATTTTCTCGTTAAAACTCATCAGGTTCCTGCTTGTGTCATGAATTACCTCATTAATTCAGAACAAAGGTTGGTGTCAGCATTTTAGGGCAGGTACAGTGAGTGAAGTGGCTTCTACCCTGTGCTCTCTCCCTGTATGTGACCCTGCTCTGCGGCACCTTTACTGCACTATAGATCCACTCTGACAGATGTGTCTTTATGGACAGAAAACATATGTGCCTTTCGTGTGTACTCAGCTATTGCAGTGTAAGTGGCGCACTGACCTTTACACATACACTCCACAAACAGAATCAAAGTGCTCCGGTGCCCTCCTCCTGCTCTTTCCATCCAGTCATATCTCTGTCACTGGTTTGTCTGTTTTCATTTGAAAATGCCTGATGGCATTTGGAATTTCCCCCTCACTCACTAACTCTTGCTCTCTTTCTCTCTCCTTTTTCCCCTGTAGCTTATTCAGACACTGAAGAGGCTGATGAGACCTTCCTCAGTTGAATTCAAGTCCCCACTAGAGCTTTCTGCACAGGGTGAGAGCAGTACACACTGCATGTAATAATTCACACATGCACACACACACACGCATGTCTTCACACAGATAACACATGGTTATCCATCTTGTGCCTTTAAAGAGCTGCATGCACCACAACAAGTATACACACACACACACACACACACACACACACACACACAAACACACAAAAACACATGCATACAGTATTTGTATTGATTTAGCAGCATCAGACTCACCAATACGCCCACTGAATGTTAATAGTGGGCATTAATCAATGCCAGTGAGCTGCTCAGCAATGAAGAAAGCACATTAGGGAGTGTGAGCAAATACAGGTGTGAACTCTGCTGGGCTCTGAACACATCCCTCATCAGTCATTTTCCTGACATCTATTGATGCAACACTAATTATTTTCCTATTAAAATGTCATTATTGCATCTATGGCTTTTCCTATCCTGTATTGACTCACCACACTTTGCTTCATTTCCGCCTTTCTTTCCTTCTTCCGGATATACACCGTGCATGTAGTGCTGTGAGAGAGCATTCAGCACTATTTTATTCATATGACCAGACTGAATGTTGGAAAAGAAAAAGACGGAAAAATAAATATATTTAATAGTGCAGGGCAGAGTTCAGCCCTTAGACCTCAGTATCTGATGAAAGCCAGAGGCTGAGATGTTTGCACAGTATCTTTCTGCCCTCAGTATTTTCTTTGCATTTTGCATATCAGATTATCTTTTGCACCGCAGATCTCTTTTTGCATGTTGATTACTTGAGTAAAGTGTACATATATTGCCTTGAGTAGAACGAAGCATTTGTTTTCTAGGTCATAGAAGATATTACGATTAGAATTCATTAGCATGAAGCATCTAACATAACACTCCATAAAAGTGATGTTTGAGAAGTGATTTTACAGTTTGTCAGTTCTCTCAAAAACGGTCCCATAATTTAATTATTATAGTTATATGTGTGTCTATTAAACAGTTCTGTCACAGTGTTAATTTAAAAAAAAAATGTTGATTTGATTTTCTCCCTCTTTTCTGAGAACCTGTTTCTGCACCAGCCACTCACGGTCAGATTTTGCTGCAAGGGCAGAAGAAACCGCCCACTATACATCAGTGCTCTCGCTCGCCCACTCACTAGCTCTGCTCGTGGCACCTAAAACTGTCAAAACTGACCAAATGATTTAGTCTTTGCTCTTCAAAACAACTGCTAACAAAATGTCTCTAATTTATAGCTACCAACAAAACTTCGTTTTACGCTGATTTACCTTTCCGCAGACACCTCAGCTGCGCTTTTATCTGGTGTCAACAGATAAACCAGATCAAATATTGTTGTAGAGGAATGACTGCAGAAAGCGACTTCATATTTTCTTATCATATTCTATACTATTAACCTTGTTTTCTTTTGTTTTTGTTTCACTGTAGGCAAAGAGATGATCGAGATGTACTTTGACTTCCGCCTGTTCCGCCTGTGGAAGAGCCGTCAGCACTCGAAGCTGCTGGACTACGACGACCTCTTGTGATGTCACTCACCTTCTGTTGGCTTGTCAGCTGGTTATCTCATGTCTGAGCCCACTGATGTACGGTGACAGGGCCTTTGGTTGAAGGGCGCCTTAGAGGCACCCAGACCCGCTCTGGGGCAGAACTGGAGCAGCAGCACATGTTGGGTGCGTTTGTCCCTTCTGAAGCAACACGGTGGCCCTGCAGTTTCAGCCAGTGGTGTACTTTTTCTCCCTTATCCATTTTCACTTTCTGCCTATCTCTCTGAGAAAAGGGAAAGAGAGGGACAAGAAAAAGGAGGCGAAGCGAGGGACTCATCATCCTATCCTTAATGTGTCAGAAGACACTAACTAGAGTTAGATCCCTAAGTTCAGAGAGGATGTTAGATGAATGAGCGGCAGCGGAGAACAGCGAGAGTTTAGAGGGTGACAGTTTATTTGTTTTTTTGCCTTTCTTTACCTCATCTGTTCTCTCAAGATTGAGGCTTATAGGATGGAAGTATTTTCTTTGTCAAGTGTGGAAGTTATTTACAAGGGAATTTAGAGCCTATATGTAAATAAACAAGTGCTTACTAGAGCGTTAGAGAATGCCAGCATCTCTCACCATGCTATCGTGTGAAAATCTAGACATTAAAGTAGTCTCATAAAAAAATTAGATGTCTCTACTTAACACAGCTTTTTTTTTTTTTAACTTTAAATAACTTTAACTATATTAGCATTTTGTACAGACTGTTTAACTGTATGAACTCAGGTTAAATCACTTGTTTGGTACTAAAAATTGTACAACATACTGTAGATCGGAATCCAAGGCCTACATACTCCACACAGAGTTTCCAGTGGAACGTTATGACTGTCAGGGATGTCCCATCTCAGCCTGTGTGTGAAGGATGGAGGTTTTCTACATTTTCATAGTCTTTCTGGTCAATTGTAGCTGAACAGACAGATGTATTCATGCATGTTTCTTAACATTACAGCATTACATTTGACCCTGCCGAGCCAACACTTGCAATTCTTTCTCGAGCTGTTGGCTCATGGGTGCTGATTCCTTTTTATCGTGTTTGTATTTGGTGTGTGTCCATAAGCTTACTTGCATTTTCTCGCTCTGTAAAGAGGTTGCAGGTGAAGACTGTGACACCAGACTCCTGCACACCACTGGCAGTGTCTTTGTGAGAAATAGATACAAATACATACTGATAACATTCATACTGTACTGTATAATGAATTTATTCACATTGTTTTGAGGAAATTAGAATATCCTATTAAAGACTTAGCTTGAATCTTTCAAAGTAGCAGTGGCAGAGGTGATACTTTACTATGTTATTTTGGTTTCTCCTCACCACCAAATTGTTTTGTGTTAATAGGCTCAAGTAAATAAATTTTAGTGAATATCACAATATAAAGGTTTGTCTCTCAAAATAGTCCTTCTGGCATTAATATCCATTTTTAAAACATCAGTACATTTTAGATGTTAGGTTGTTCAATTTGAAGTTGAAATTATGTGTATTTTCTATAAGCATTAAAACACTTAAAAAGCGCACTCTGGAGATTTAGTATCAGACTTCCATAAAGTTGGGGGACTTCAGAGAGACAGGTTAAAAAAAGACCAAAATATCCTGTGGGCCAAACTCCAAAAACACTGCACCATATGTTTCCCATAATACAACAGGATAGCATCTTTTTCTGTTAGACCCTGCCTGCATGGTAAATGCAGTCTTTCAACCTCTGACCTTCAACTTTTGCAATAGTCTCTTTGTTAAGTCTGAAGCCCAAACTTAGAAACCTGGGTGACATCATTGGACACTATGACATCACCAGAGGTATTTTCTCCAACTTTAGAAAGCTCCCTTCAGACATACAGAAGACGTACTCCTTATGACAAATGAACTCATCTTCATGAGTGCCTAAAAAGGGTAAAAAGAAATTCAAAACTTCACCAGACAGGCATCAATAAAGGTTTTACAAACTTTCATCCATTATATCAGACCTGTTTTACAACAAAGGCCAGCATTAGCCGGATGCTACATTACTTGTATTTATTAAAAACAATGCTATATTTTTTAAAGGGCTTACCCTATTGCACTGTATAGCCATAGAATACTCACTCTAATGATAAATAATGAACTCCTGCAAACAGTTAATTTAAACTAACGATGCAAGTTATTGGGGAGAGTGTTGTTAGGAAACTTTTTGGAACAGTATAACTGCTGGACTGCGGTACTGAGCAAGTGTAGTGTCAGATAGGATGAGTGGCATGTACACTGCTCCATCTCATGCTTGTGCTGAGGTGGCCATGTCCTTTGTTATATATTCTCCCTCAAATAAGCAGGTTCATTATTTGATAAAACTCACTGTTTGTGTGTTCTGCAGACCCAGTGTCCTCACAAAGATGTGAAAGTATGAGCAGAATCCACTGAAAGTGTGTAGACTTTTTGCATTTTCATATCTTCCGTAACTTGGTTGCAGGATCAGGATTACAATGTGGATTTAGTTTAAAGTTAAGGAATGATTCAAGGAGGGACTTTCAGTGTAGTAACACAATATGTGTCTTTATTTATTCACATATGCTTCCTACCTTTATATCCCAGCTTCCCCGCACATGTAAAAGTGTGTGTCATGACCTGTTTATCTTTACATTCTTGTCTTTAGCTGTTGTTGCTTCCAGATCCATGGAAGTCTGAGAAGAAGTGTCTATTGCATTTAATGTTTTGAGCAGCTCTTAATGCATCCATGACGACATATCTATATACATCTATAAGGAGCACTTTGGTCCAAAATGGGACATAAAGGCAATTGAAATACCCCCTTGTTACCAGTGAGGATGTAAAACATGATATAAAATATTGTGACATAAGTCCTGCTATTGAATACTAATTGTCTTAGGAGCACTGTTTTGTAGTATAAGACTGAGGCCCTTTAAGTAGATGAAGAAAGTGAAATGAGCTATTCTAGACTTCACATTGATATAGACCTTTGCATTATCTGGTTCCTATTATGAACTGGGATGATATTTTTTCTGTACTTAAAATATTCATGTATCACTGTAAATTATGATTACCTCCTCCAAGGAGTGTATGTTTTCACCGATATCTGTTTATTTGTCAGTAGGGTTATGCAAAAGGTACTGAACTGATTTGCACCAAACTTGATGGAGGAATGGGGGACGGCCCAGGGAATTTTTTTGGGCAGATCCTGATCATTTACTATGAATTTGAAGTCTGGCTCGTGTTGTTTGACATTGGCCTTGGTGGACATCTGCGCTCTCTTGAGTGCACTTCTTGTTTATGTCTGTGCTAGTGTCACATAAAAATGCTTATGCCTGGGACACACTGCCTGCGTTTCATGTGCGTGGCTGTTGTGGAATGACGTGAGTTTCATTTCGGTGCCAGTGTTAACAGACTAGAAGAGCCACACAGTCTCCTACTGCTGCGACATGTCATCAAGAGTTTTGGGGTCTCACCAATTTTTCACTCGTGACACTGCAAAAATAGACAGTGAAGATGTGTTGATAGTGATAATGGCATCACACCAGTAACATGCAATTACATAACACACACACACATACAAATACACAGGGCAGGCAGTGCGTCCCAGACGTTACACAGACAGTCCATACAACGTAGCATGTATCACTAGATCACTCATCAGTTCATTGTGCAAGTTTGGTAGAATAACTGCAAACAGCTAGGACCATAGTGGTCACAGTGAGACCATAGTGGTCAACACAACATTTGTGTTGGAAACACTAGTATGTGTGTGGGTTACAATACTGACATTAGCCAAGAGAAGCAGTAGTTTTATTGATGATAAACTACTCCTGGTTTTTGCCATTAATCCATCCAGCACATTGTGAATTCTCAAATAGTAGCCAGATCCTTTAATTACCTAAAGCATATTATCTTTGGCTTATATTAGATATACAATCATATATTCAATTGTTTTGAATTCTTCTCTTTCGTGAGTATATTTGTCACGTTTTAGTAAGAAACCGCCCTTCCTACAATTTTATTTGTGGGTTTGCTGTTAATGCCAAACTTCCTCCAGTTTGATCTGTTGTCTTGATAAATACAACATATTGCACATTTTCACAGCATTGGTTCCATCAGTACAACAACCGAGTCATATCATACTCATCATGCTGCTGTTGGGAGTGTCCCTCAGAAATATTTCAACTTCCACTTTGTTCTTTCTTTAGTCGTGGTTAACTGTCAGTCCCTTCAGAGGAACACAAGTGTTTCACAATCTGTGTGTTGTTTTTATTCTGGTGGATTTAGTGCTGTGGCGATGTTCATTGTGCTGAATTTATCAGGTATTTTCACCCTGCCCCCTTAAAAATGTTATATTAACTTTATGAACTTTCCTGCAGCCAGTAGGTAATGCCATTCTCATTGATGGTCTTGCTTGTTCACAGCTCTTATACCACCCTCAAAATTTATGTAATGTTCACTCATGTTAAAATCACAGTACACTTTCAGGTTTCTTAAAACATTATATCCTGATTATTGAACCTTGCAGCCTCTCTCTTTGTCTTATGTGTTATCCCTTTGCTTAAAGGTAGGATCTGACCTTTGTAATGGTTGTACATTCAGGATTTGGCTTTATATATTTGTTTAAACATCACCTGTTCTCCAAATCTCTGTAGCAATATACTGTGTGTGTGTACATTTCTGTATGGTTATTTAAATTTCTTTAACATAAAGGACAGAGTACACTGTTCAAGGTATTGTATAAGTCTGTAATACCTTTGAATTTTAATGACTATTGTTTTACAGTACTGTGGATGATGGACAGAAACAAAAAGTAATAAATAACATGGAAGACTGACCCAGCAGAATGCAGTCTGCTCACTGCTTGGCTCCTGGAGTGCCATCTAGCACTAATCCTGCTCCTAGAGGACTCATCTGCTTTCTCCTCTGCTAGGAGTTTTAGTAAAGTCCAAACCCCAGAGCCTCATTACATACCTGCTCAATTCTTCTATCTGCATTTCAGGTTAATATATTTAATCCTGCTGCTGCAGCTGGATTTATTATCAAGTTAAGATGACTCAAAACTGACATGAGCCTGAAGGATTTCTAAAGAGTTTTCTGATCACAAAAAAAATAACACAGATTAATTATCTGCCATTAAGCTCAACAAAGTCTCCCTGAGGCTGTGAACAGATAACACACTCACCTGTCTGAAACACAAACCAGCACTAGTAACGTGAAGCAGGAGCTCAGCAACACAGCAGCTGCATAATTAGCACTAGCTAGCAACCCTGAAGAAGCAGAGCTGAAAACATGTTGCAAAGATTAGTTAACATTGTCGCTGTTTGCTTTGGAGAAAATCATTCTGAAATGTAGGATGGTGTTTGACATCCTGCGAAGGACAACACAGCTTAGACTTATATCCACTTTTTGGCTCTCCCTTGATTCAAAGTGCAAAATAAAAATGCACACTATATAATATATGATATGTACTTTATTCAGAATCAGAATCATACTTATTGCCAAGTAGGTTTTCACATATGAGAAATTTGCTTTGGCTTTTTGGTGCATAATTAAAGTAGAATAATATAGAAAGAAAGTAAAGCAAGTACAGCCAGCTAGGCAGCATAAATCGATAATAATTAGATACAGTTGGGGTCTCTGGTCTTGTTGATGAAACCAACTGCAGTCGCTAAAACACTGTTCGTGTGGTATGAGGTTTTGGTCAGCAGTTTGTGTGGGTCAGCCACAATCCTCCCTGCTCGCCCAGGGTCTTAAAGGCGTATGGAGCCTGGTGGGACGGCAAAATATACACTATATAATATATCATATGTACTTTATTCAGAATCAGGATCACATACAGTATTGATGTGGGACTTCTTTCCTTCATGCTGTACCTAAATGTGGTCTTTACCAGGTTGAATCAGTCAAATTTTGTTTCAACTGTCTAAGGTTTTAAAGCTGCATTAATTTTTTTTTTTTGGATAGCAGCCCAACAAGCTAAGGACTCAACAATGACATACTTATCACAAGTTATGGCTGATGTTTAAGCAAAAACACCACTGCAAGAGACCCACTATACACAGTTGACAATATAAAATATATTGCTTAGTGCAGCTTTAAAGTAAAAATGAGCTCAACTGTATGGGCACTGGAGGAAGCAGAAGATTTCACCTAACATAATGTTTTTCCAAGCAGGGGAGGAGTCAAGCAGGGGTACCTGCAGAGAGAGTCATGCAAGGACAGCCGTGGCAATCTTTGGTGGATGCTAGCAACTTTGAGATAACAACCAAATCTCGGGCAGAATACCTCCGATGTCAAGAGACTAAGATTAACGCAAATCCATTACGCTAGATTCGACTAAACAAGCAACACACAGAGCTTAATTTGTCATGTTGGCTCACTGCAGCAGCCATTTCCATTTCATGAGAACATACAGTAATTAAATAAATCAACAGATTGGTCTTTGAACACCTCACATCTCCTGTTATTTCCCAAATTAAACTGTGTGCCACTGTTGAGATGCAGACCCCCCCCCCCCTCCAGGCCCAAGCTCTTGCCAGATTGCCAGGGCTCAGTTGGGAGTGTGATTGAGTTTGATGAGGATGATGGATAGATGCTGTTTTCATTACCCTGACACCGCCAGTCAGGCTGTGATTGTATTTTCAGAAGAGTGGAAAATAATGTGTTTATGTAACGTCTGTTTCACTTTGAATCAACTTCTAAGTCTGAGCATTAGATTTTGGAATAGCTAGAGACTTTAAGAGTGATACATGTTACACTAAGGTTAAAAAAAAACAAACAGGTTCATCATCCATATGTCTTGATAAAGAGAATTTTGTTCTTTATAACAGGTATGATAGCAATTAACATTACTGTATACTGTATCTGTTGATTTTGATATTAGTAAAAGTTACTAATATATCTGGGTAGCTTTGATGAGCTTTTGGGTTCTTCCTTAGAATAGACATTATAGATGAAACTTGACTCCAACATGGTGAATTATCGTATCTGAACTATTAGCAAAGAAATGTGATTGCATTACGCAATGTCGGTACCTGTGAGAAAAATGATTGTTTTTAAAGCATATTTTCAAATAAATCTTAGTTCTACACAGCTTGTTTCATTGACTTGTTATTGACTGAGTGACATCATCAATGCAGTTGAAATGTGCTACTCTCAATGTAGCAGACGACCTGAAAACTTAATGCCTGTGGCCACGAGTGTTGCTGGTGTGGGGGCGTAAAACCAAGGCAAGAAAACCTACAGCCATGCTTACACAGAGTGTAAATACTCATGTATAATGTTTACCATGTTCATCATCTTAGTTTAGTGTGTTAGCAGGCTAAGATTTGCTAATTAGCACTAAACACAAGCTCAATTGAGGCTGATTGGAATGTCAATTCAGCAGGTATTTGGTCATAAACTAAAGTATGATGAAGAGATGAGGGCCAACATTATTAGGATTCATCTTGAAGAGGACATGAATGTATGTACCAAATTTCAAGGTAATCCATCCAATAAAATGTTGCTATATTGCACTCAGAGCCTTATGTTGGCGCTTGTGGAAACCTCAAGGTGACATCAAAGTAATCGGGCTCACCTTGTCACCATGGAAATCTGCTCCAAATTTCATGCTAATCCATCCAATAGCTTATTAAGATATTTCAATAAAAACAAAAATGTCAACCGCCTATTGGCGCTAGAGGAAACATGAATCACCAAAATCAGTAGGATCCATCCTCTGAGAACCATGAATGTCTGTACAAAATTCAAGACAATCCATCCAGTAGCTGCTGAGATTTTTTATTCTGGATCAAAATGGTGGATTGACAGATCAACATTGCCATGAGACATATAGCCATGCCACTATAGGCCAACTTATACTTACACTTATACTTACTTATGCAAGAACTGTGGTTGGTCCACTTGGTCGCTTGTCTTGTCCATTTCTCTTGGTGGCTCCACAAACACAGAAAATTCACCCTCATTCTGCCTTGACCCCATCCCAGTCAGGGTGCCTCTACCAACCTATGAAATGCTTTCGAAACAATATTTTAGAAGTGGAACTTGCACTTACTGATAAGAGGAGGGATGTGTGTTTTCCAAACATATATAATATATATCAGTTTTTGGAAATAATGCTTTTCTTTTTTATCCTACTTCTAAAATGACATAAGACAGAGTTTTTGTCTTGCATAATATAAATGTGTCCTGGAGTGCTAATATGCATTGTACCTCCACTGTGATTAACAAATATTATTATTCATTTAACATATGGAGGTAACATATGTATCGAGACTCCAGATGTGCATTGTTAGCTACAGCTAGGAAAATGGAAGATGCTTTAAAGTCATGCTGCATCATCATGCATTCCTGATTGGCTGCGTGACTGACTGAGTTTAACATGTTGAAGGTAAAGACCAAACGAAAACACAACTCACCATGCACACTGACACGCACTCAGAGACATATAAGGACACTGTAGCCCTCAGAAGCTGGCAGCCTTACAGTAACCATCATGTGATGAATAATTGAAGAGAGGTTGGAGTGAACCAGGCCACACCAGAACAAGAACAAAGATGGAGCTCAACAGTCAGGGGATGAGAGGCAGCCAGAGAGGCTGAGGGGCAGGTGAGGACCAGAGTGTGAGAGAGAGAGGCAGCAGGCAAAGATGAAAGTTTTTGAAATTCTCTTAGCCTTGTGTATACAGCCCCCAAAATCTCTCAATCCTTTCCATAGTGTGTACTGATACACTGACAAACTACTGATTAAAAACTTCATAAATATATTTTTATCAAGCATGATGCACCCCTCTCATTTAAGTGCCAAAAGCATGCAGCAAAAACCATTGTTAAATGCATAGTATATAAAATAAACCTCTTGTTCTTGGAATAGTATTTTTCTTTTTTTCATTACTCCAAAGATTTAAAAAAAAAAAAAGAGAGCTGCACCCGATTCAGAATTTCATCTATCAAATTGGATTTTGGTTTTTTTGGGGGGTTTTTTTCTTAATTTTTATTTTTTTAGATTCTTACTCATCTGAGTTAAAACTTATATACAGTAATTTAAATATGTTTTATATTCAGTGGGACACATTCTCTCCAATGCAAATAAACATCCATTGATCTATTTTTAAATCAGAGAAAAAGAGACTTATTAGTACTCACTTAATTTGCCTGAGAATCAGTAAGGCTCAATATTGTATAAAGTGAGATTTACATTTAATTAATTAATTAATTTATTTTTTAAAGCAGGTCTAAGTTCTGTATAAATACCGTGATATTACCAAAGCATCCATTCCATGGAGAAATGCACACACAGGCCATATGTCCCAACAAAACAATCACCACACCACCCTCGGCACCAGTAAATGTTCTTCCAATCACTACCCTTAACGCTGCAGCCGCTCTGTTGTCTGCAGTCTCAATCAATCCTATTCAAAACTTCACATGGTCTGGCAGCCTATCCTTCTTCAACTCCTGGTACTCCACTGACCATAGAGTGCAGGAGTGATCACATATTTTTGTAGGCCAACCCGGAAGTTAGCATCCCTTTGGCTCCTTTGACCAAAAGGCAATGGGATTTTTCCACTGGCTTTTGGATTACTGTGGAAAATAAGCTCTGTGAGTAACAAACATATTATGATACTAACACGGTTTTCATGAAGATAATCTTTGCAAATGAACACCACCTTTATGATTTTTTCCAGCTTAAATACAATCGCAAAAGCTAATGTAAGGCTATGAACAAACAACACGGTCACATGAATCAGAATCAGAATCAGAATCGCCTTTATTGTCATTATACATAGTACAACGAAATTTGAGCGCTGCTCCCTTGGTGCAAACAATGCTAATTAAATAAAAATAAATAAGAACCTAAAGAGAACACAAGAATTAAAAATAGAGGAGGTATAAAAAGGCAAGTGATATGTACAGATATATTTACACGTGGTATGAATGAAACCCGATTATTGCACTTTAGGCCCAGTTTTATTGCACAGGTAGTTGGAAGTTATGCAGTCTGATCGACCGGTCATCCGGATTTCTTTTTGTCTTTGTTGACTGCAGTGATAGCCCTCGGGAAGAAGCTATCCCTGAGTCTGTTTGTCCTAGTTTTGTGTGACCTGTACCTACGGCCCAACGGTAACAGGTCAAACAGGTGGTTACCAGGGTGGGAGGGGTCCTTGATGACTTCATCACCATCACCACTAAGCTTACATCTTAGCACTTAGCTCTTCTACAAAAGCCTTTCATCATAAGAGCGTGAGTATAAACATAACAAGGCTATAAAGGGAGTCTGGTGAATGTATTAGTGTTTGTGCTCAGCCTGATGATGTTTAATGTCCCTGACCATCTCTGTAGTCTGATTTAGACACTTGTTAGCTGCTGACTTCTCAAAGTCGAATAAAATGTGAAAATGACAAGAGAACCGGAAGTTTCATGACTAATTTCTGCAGTACTCCATATTCCACTCTCACTGTCCCAGGTCCCTGATTACCCACCTCCCTGATGTCCCTGATGGTCTCAGACTTGGCAGCCATGCACATTCCCCTGGCTGGCCTCAGCGCACACTGGCACCGTACTGGTCTGCCCATAGGGTCTAGCAGCTGAGGAAAGTGAGCTGGAGGCGGCTCTGCTACTCCTGCATTAAACCTGGATGCTGCAACATCAAACAACTTGTCTGTACATTCATGTGTACACTGCACAGGGGAACTCCTAATAGCTGATTCAGTATACTTTTACTGGTGCCAACAAGCGGCAAAAAATGAACATCATGTTGTATTGAAGGAGACTTGAAACTAGTGACTAAGACCATAAACTCATTAGGAAAATGTTTACTGAGGTAATAAATCAGGTGAGAAGTAGGGTCATTTTCCCATAGACATCAATACAATCAGACTTCTTTTTTGCCCCCTGGTGGTCATAAGATAGACTTCTGCACTGCCTTCACATTTCAGACCCAGAGTCTACATCTATTTTTCATGTACAGTCTATGGGTGCCAGTTTTGTCTGGGGGCACAGTGTCACATTCTGAAAACCGTTGAACTAATCACTTTACATAGACATATGCAGCCAGTGATTAGAAGACACAGATAGAGAATAATTGGGAATATAATACACCACCTGCAACTAGTTTGACTAAGGTTTATGGGACATGCCCTGAAGCCATCCAGTGCCATCCTATCCTCAGCAGGCTGTTGTTATCCCACATGTGATGAGAAGTGTCCAGACCTGTCTGATTGAAACTGTGAGGCGAACTGCTTTCCTCCTGATTGGGGGATTTGACACCCTGCTACAGACTGGTGTCAAGGGCTCATAAAAAGTACAACATAGTTCACTGCAGCCCTGACCTTCAGCCTCCCCCCTGAGTCCACTCCTCTTTACTCACAACTCTCCCTCCTGGAGGCAGATTACAGAGCAGATTTTATGGATTCTATAAAAGGCTTTTATAATAACAGAAGCTTTAAATCCTGCTGCTGATCGCCCTACAGCGCCTCTCAGGTAGGATTTTAACTGTCTGGATGAGGTTGTGGTGTGTCGTAAATTTTGATGAATGCAATCTTTTAGAACAGATAATTTAATGTTTGGGAAAGGGTTGTATGTTTTTAATAGGCTTTAATGCAAGACGAAACACAAATCCTCAGACTATTTTTTTAATGAACATTAACTTAAGGGTCTTTGTTGACAGCTGCTACCACACTATAAATTCCTGCACTGCGATATTTCAAAATATCTACTCTGACCACCTTCACAGTAGACAAAAAAACCACAAAACAGCATACATGCGTCAATTTCAGCGTGATTAGGGCATCTTTGTTCCTCTCTGTCTCTCACCCTTTCTCTTTTTTCTCCACACGAGCACACGCACACAAACCTCCTCACACCCCGGCCTTTGTTTGAAGGTTAATTGGATTGAACTCCAGGTATACATCATGGAGTTAGGATCAGGAGAGGTTTACATCTGATCTCTCTCTCTCTCTCTCTCTTTCTGTGTGTGTGTGAGACAGAAGACACAGAAAAGAAATGGATTTTGTGAGTGTTGGATATTGACTCACAGCACCATCAGTCTCTTGCTCATAGCTGCTTCCTAATCACTTTAAGTTAACAGAAATAAATTTCTCCTGGAAAGTGGAGTTGTCACTGTGAGCGAACATTGGTCCCTGTTCCTCACTGATTTCACGTGTTTCAAACCAGCAGCTGGATCTTTGCTCTTTTAAACATCCACATTCTAATTTACTACGTTATTGTAAGATAAATCTTGCCCCAGAATTACCAATTACCTCGTAGAAATTTCATATATTTTTTTCAACTGTTTCCCTAATGATGTTGCTCGTGTTGCGCACCTACAACATCATCCTCACACTCATTATTAGCCTCAGCACAAGCTTCATCATTAAACTCATCACCGACGTCATGACATCATTACAGCATCAACACAAACCTCATCAGCAAGTTCATCATTAGCCTCAGCCTGACCTCTTCAGCACCATCATGAACCTCATCAGCTCTCTCACAGCAAAGCACCACTTTCCCCGACTGGTCACTGCACTGCAATAAAAGAACTCTGTCATTATTAATATGAATTCATGGTACAACAAGGCAAGAAACAACAGTTCTTGAGATCCATTTATTTTTGATCCTTAAGTAAATAAGATAAGTGAGGGTAAGACAGGTAAGTAAATTGGCCTTAGGGTCATTTCAGATAAATCTTTGGTGCCAAGAGAATTTATCATGCTGTGAGCAACAAAGTGTTAAAGTGATAGTTCAGGTTATTTGGCAGGAGGTTGTAAGAGGTACTACTGCGAGTAGATTGAAGTTGGCACGCTTCCAGTTTGGAAGCAACCAGGAGCAATGGCACTGAAGCTCAGTGATGTACCACTGTAGGTGGGGACAACAGCAAAAAAAAGTCCACCTTAAAAACCGATATCAGTTTAAGTGTATACAATATTTTGAACATTTTCACTTCTTTGTCTTGCTGTCAAATAACGCTTTCCTTCAGCATGACATTTTCTCAACCATTGAACTTCCATAAGTATCTGTATCACACCCCAGACCACGGTTTGAGTCATAAAAGGATGTTTAATGCTGTTGACACTTTTTTGTCTGCAGAGAACATTGCCTTAGTTAACTTATTAGCAACAGCAGTTACAGCTACATCATCCGAAGATTAAATAATAATCCACAATGACAAGTCTACCAACCATGTGTTACACAGGCTTTAATGTCGTCATAGAGTACCTATATTACATTCAGACAGTTAGATCTATAATATGAGGTTAACTTTTCAAGTTAATATTAGGAAAGAAAATACTCCAGCGTAAATTTGAGCTCAGTCTTTAATATAAAGATACATCCTTACCAGGATTTGAAGTTTATACACAAGATCTTAGCAGTGTACATGAGTCTTAGTGAGATACAGCCACACAACTGTTCCCTCCATCCCGTGCAGTTGGTCCTACTGTGCAGAGAGAATGACTTGAGGAGTGTTGAGGTGTTTTCAAGTATTATCGCAGACCTTAATGATTTGGAAGAAGCAGGGATTGATACAGAAGAGGACATTAGAAAAGTGTCTTTTATTTCCATTTGTGGCGATAATCTTGATGGTTTCAGCAAAAACTTAAGTTGCAGTGTACATCTTTGCAGATAGTCCACTGCTTGATTACCAGAGGGGATTTTCAGAAGACCCCTCTAAGTTAGTTCAAAAAAGAACAGTCCATCACAAAGAGAATGTGAAACAGCTATCCACAACTGGCCAACACATACAGTATTGATGTGATACCTCACATGTATCAGTGTGACACCAGTCATACCACCTCAGGGCTCACTTTATTAAGTTTGTTCCAGCTGATCAGCTTTTTGTTAATTTTATTCTAATATCTAATATCTATTACAGCTGATGCTTATAATGATGCAAAATGTACAAATAACTTGCAAAACTGAGTACATTTGTAAGGGCACTCTATAGGAAGATATGGTAAATATTTATTTGCTTGTTGGGCTGAAGCATCTTCTTCATCAGTATAAAAATAGGTGGGCTTTTGTGTGGTCAAGAACCCAATAAATATTTCAGAAGCAGATTACATAACATAATTGTAGAGCCTGTGACCTTTTAGTCACACCAACAATCAATTGACTGTGGAATTCATCATGTCTCCCCTGCACTGTGTGAAGTGCAGCGTTAATTAAAAGTGATGACATATAGTAGGCTATATACTGTATGTTGTTAATTAAACTATAACAAAACAAAGAGTAAAAAAAAACAGAGAAAGAGTGATTAACCTGTTAATGGCCCCCAGAGAAAAAAAACAATAGCTATCTGCACCTATTGTTCTGAATTTCTTTGCATTACTTTGGTAAATAAAGGGCAGAGGTGGGGGAAGCATTCAGATCCATTACTTAAGTTAAAGTAACATATCTGCACTTAAAAAATACTCCATTACAAGTTAAAGCCATACACTGAAAATGTCGCCTAGTCCAACTGAAAACTCATTTAGACTTCTCACTTTTTTTTCTTTTTTAATCAAAAAGACGGAAAAAAGGGGTCTTTAGGGAAATATCAGAAATCCTCCTGGCTGGAGGGGTGTGTCCGTGTCTGTGTTTGATTGACAGCACTGGGATACACGGCCAAACTGTGCTACACTGTAGGGAACAAGAGACAAAGTAAACAAACCTGGCTTTAGCTACATTAGCTATAGTCATGGGCAGACAGTGTGTTGTTCATGGTACTGAAGAGTACGGAGCACACCAACATCTAACTGGACCAAAATGACATTTGCAGGTATGTTTACATTCTGTTAAATGTGCTGCCGCTGGACTGCAACTTAGCCAAGGAGGCAGCAATCTGGTGTTATCAGGTCACTTTCGTCTGGTCAGTGTTTGGGTTCTTGCTTGTATGCAGGTTGCAAAATATAGTATATTATAATATAATATACAATATATAAATTTCTCTTTTTTGGTTGATTTTTTTTTCTTCAAAGGAGAACACAGGACAAGAGATTTACAGAGCAGATATGTATATTACAGCTGACAACAAAAAAAATGAAAATCTTAAGCCTCAAAATAAGTAGCTAAAACTGTCACCTAGTAAAGTAATAGCTTTGATGGTTCCCTATTAATTGCTGTGGAGTAGAAGTATAGATAATGAAAATACAAAGTATTGTATAAGTTCCTCAAAATTTTCCTTAAGTATTTGAGTAAATGTACTTAATTACTTTCCACTAGTGTGAAAAGGTGACACCCTGATTGATGTTAAAGGTCCCATATTGTACAAAGTAAGATTTCATTGTCTTTTCTGATCAGGGTAAGAAGACAGGCAGATGAAGTGATGCACCCATCATGCCTAGTGCCTACTGTACAAGCCTGTGGGGGCAGTGCTGTGATCTGGGGTTGCTGCAGTTGGTCAGGTCTAGGTTCAGCAACAGTATGTGATCAAAGAATGAGGTCAGCTGACTACCTGAATATACTGAATGACCAGGTTATTCCATCAATGGATTTTTTCTTCCGTGATGGCACGGGCATATTCCAAGATGACAATGCCAGGATTCATCAGGCTCAAATTGTGAAAGAGTGGTTCAGGGAGCATGAGACATCATTTTCACACATGGATTGGCCACCACAGAGTCCAGACCTTAACCCAATTGAGAATCTTTGGGATGTGCTGGAGAAGGCTTTGCGCAGCGGTCAGACTCTACCATCATCAATATAAGATCTTGGTGAGAAATTAATGCAACACTGGATGGAAATAAATCTTGTGACATTGCAGAAGCTTATCGAAACAATGCCACAGCGAATGCGTGCCGTAATCAAAGATAAAGGCGGTCCAACGAAATATTGGAGTGTGTGACCTTTTTTTTTGGTGGCAACTTTTTTTTGGCCAGGCAGTGTATCTTCTTAGGGTTATCAAAACTTCAAATAAAACACCAGAGAAGTGTAAAATATGTGACCTTTTGTTCATTTTTATTTACAGGACTTTATGTTCAGGCTGTTGTAATTCATGTTCCACATGGACAAAAGCTTTGACACACTGACACATTGTGAAAGGTATGACAAACCCACACAGAATTATCCCCTGACTGCTGTTCCCCTCAGCATCTTTTAACTCATGGTTTTGGTTTTGCATCCTGCAACATACCTGTTTTGATTCACTTTTACCACTAGTAGTGGTAAAATAGTGTCATTTCCAAATGCCTTAGCTATTTTCAGTGAAAAGGATCTAAAAAAAACCTCCAAGACAGATAAGGTTTGTGATGGGCTGGTGAAACATTTAGCAGCTGAAGAGACACCTGTTTCCCTCAGGAGTTGGGAGAGACAAAAACAGAGCTAGAATGACAGTGAGTATTGGACTTGTCAGGTTGCCAGAAACATGACATGAAATGAATGCTTATGTTGCCAATAGGCAGCTGTTTGCAAGTTAGCCACAACAACTCTGTCCAGAAAATCAACTGTTGCAACTTTCAGGTTCGGGATTCATTGTGATTTTGGCTAGATATTGAATAATCAAATAAATGTCTTTTCAAACACAGTCTTTCCCTCACCTGAAGTGCTTGTGGTCACATGAACATAACCAATAAAACATGAATCCATGAGCGGAAACAAATAAAATACACTGTCAATCTGCACTATATATACAAAGAGCAAAAATACATTTTCTTTCAAAATCTACAGGGTTGATTCTTCCAGGTCTGTCTGCAAATAGGCTTTTGTGTCTGTGTATGATTATGGATTTTCTGCATGTCTTTGGGTGTGGATATGTGTGTGTTAGGTATACACAGGGGACTGAGCTTCTTCTTCACTGACTTTCCTTTGAGGCAGCCTGACACATTTTCTCAAAGCTGCAGCAGTATTTCATGCCATTTTCTTCTCTTCCTGCTGCTAATGCAAAGATTAGCTTTGATAGCTACAGTACATCCAAGAAAAAGGTGATTGTGTGACATTGTCGGAGCCACAGCCACCACTCCACAGCCACCACAGAGGTGGACAAACATGTCACAGCAATTCGATAAAAGCACTGATATAACTGGTGTTTGGGTGACGATGCTTTGAATGAACTCCATGCAGGACATTTTGATAATGAGGAAACTACACATAAGCTGTGATTTTGCAGAATTGTCAAGGAGCAACATTCTTGTCTGGTTAAGGGTTGTCCAGCAAATGTGTGGTGTGATCCTTTAAAGGGAAACTCCACACATAATTCACACATACTTTTTTTTTCCACATTAACCTGAATTACTGAACGACACCCCCATATCCCAGTGAAATCACTCACACCTGAAGGCTGTGAAATCATGGACCATTTGTGTGGCTCTGCATGTGCAGTGCAAAGCATCCACAAGCCCCCACAATAACTGAGGGACAACCTACAAACTCACTCCCTCACCTCACCTCTTCTTCCACTAGCCTCCGCTTTAAAATCCTACTTGGCTGCACTTAATCACTGTGTGCTGGAGTCCTCACGCCGGCATTGGGCCAGCTTTGGCTAGTGGTCAGTGGATAACAAATGACTCTGTCAAGCCCAACGATAGTCCGCTGCTCCTCTGCCAACCCTGATCTATCTTCAGTCACTCACTATTGGCACACCAGTAAATCCTCCGTCAGTGGGTGCACTCCAATCTTACTAATACATGGAGAAATCTCATTGTGTATTTCTGTCTGTTCTTCAGTTTTCTTGACAACAGCTGATCTGATCGACTTGAAACTTGGCGAGGTGGGGATCACAGGGTGGGGGTGTCATCTGTATTGGAATGGCCAGACTCCCTCGTTGGCTTCCCCTCCTCCCTCATGTTGTTGTATGCTCTGTAGATGCTCCTGTAACAGGACGCCTTGGCACTAATGCACATTGGCTATACTTTTCCAGCTCTCTCAACACTCTAAGGGTGAGTCATTTGTAGAACAAGTGCTACACATGATTATAGGTGATTATGTGAAGCCTACAAATCTATGGTCACATTTGGTTATGATGCACTGATCTGACTTTCTCTCCCTGGCAACACCAAGTATCAAACTGACACCACTACTCCTCCAAAATGTAAAATCTGCCAACCTCTCTGTGTAAAACCTATTAAGATGTGTGTCAATTTGAAGCTGTAACTACAATTTCAAAGATGGAAATGTTCATGGATCATTATGCTTTTTAGGCTTGTGAAAACTTCATAACAACAAACACACCATCTGCTGTGATAAACCAGTAGATCCTGGACTCGCTGTGTCACTCTGTGTACACACAGAAAAGGCTTCCCTCATCTCTTTGTGTGTCCTCGTGATTTTTCCCCAGACCAAGACTGACCTGCTAAACAACTTGCTAAAAGTTTGTTGTTAATGAGATGTAATATAGGCTAAGTCCTCATTTCATGAATCATTCTCCCTTGGTAAACATGTAGCAGAAAATGTGTATGTGTTGTTCCATATTTCCATCATTTTATTCACATTCTGAACCTTTGCATTGGTGATGCCACAAATTCAGAAAAGAAATATTATATGTATATATTTACATATACGAATGTGTGTGTGTGTGTGTGTGTGTGTGTGTGTGTGTGTGTGTGTGTGTGTACAATATATATGATAGCTTACTGCTGTAAATGATTTTATTTCAGGTGGATGATGAACATATAACAGACTGTTGGATACCTGGTAGTTTGGAGAGATTCCAATAAAATTTAACAGCACTGTGGGTAAAAAAGTGCAAAAAGCACCTGCCAATTAAGATGGATAGGGAGTTGGCCCCTGTGGTTAGACCGGTTGCTTGTCCCGTGGTTTCACAAAAATGCACACACTGCTGGCCTGTGAGCTGCCTCTGTCTGACACAAATGTCCTTCCAAAAATCCATCCTCCAAAATCAATTTGTGCTTCATTCTTTGATATTAGCTCACTTTTGCCAATTCCCTCTTTGTAGACCAGAGACTCATCCTGGCCTACTTAAGTCACACACACACACAGACACACACACGCACACTAGCAATTTGTGACTCTTGACTTTGACCTGAAAACAAAACTATTCAAAACCTTCTATTACAAAACAAACTCCTATGTGGGCTGTTTAATAGTCAGGGAATGAAACACGAAATAGTCTTTGGCAACATGTCCCTGTTTTTTTTTTTATCATGAAACACTTATAGACACACACACACACACATAATAGCCACCTGAACCAACATCACATGACAGTCTAATCAGCCAGGATCTCGATCCGTGATATAACCCACTTTCTTCAACTCCAAATATTGATCTTAAAAGCCATCTCCCACAGCACACCTTCACGCACTATTTCACAGATGCCCCATCTGTCTGAACTATTCAGGCCATACATTGTGAATCTGTAGGGAACTGATCTGACGCCATGCCGAATCCCGCTGTATCCTCCTGGCCTGCTTTTTTCATGCCTGGAGTCTGACGTTTCCAGGCTGTTCATCCATCAAAGGCTCCATGTGTTGGTTGATGTGTTGAAAGAGCCTGGCACGTACCGGAGGAGGTGCAAAGTCTACTGAAATAAGTGGAGGTATTCAATTTGTCGACACCTAATAATACAGCCTGCAATTTAAACTGTAATGTCTTTGCAGGAATCAGATGCCAATGAAATACTGTCAGGTTCCCACAAGTAGTTAAATGTAGGTACAGTGGAAGAAAGACTACATCTGATGTTTGGGATTATCAGATTAAAGATAAAAATAATAAAAAGAGTCCAATTGTGTAGCATTTATTTTTTTATTTATTTTTTGCTTTTTTTTCTTCTCTTTTTTTTCAGACCAAGGACCACTTAGCCACTAAAATAAAACTCACAGACCTCCTCACCCCCCAAAATCCCCAAAACCAACAGGGCCACTACTTCAGTAGTGCTGTGGTTTTTTTTCATTTTTTTCATTGTGATGTCTTTATGGGATAGGAGAGTGAAGAGAGATGCTGGAAAAGAAAAGCAAAGCAGCAAGGGTCCAGTCAACCCCAAACTGGGTTTCACAGCTCAAATCATGTATGTATGTTAGTGTTCACTGGTAACCCTTGTGCCTTAACCACTGCAGGACCACAAGAGTTACTATTCATGTGACATCGAACTTAACACACATGAAGCTGAGGTGAGGTTACTTCTCTGAGTGTGTGGAAAGCAACATTTTGTGAAATTGTCAGTCACCCTTAAGGATGTCTGTGATCATCATGTCACCCTTTTCATTTTTATCAACATCAACACAGTTTTATTACAACTGCCAAAATGTGGCAGTGTGATATCATTACCATTTCAGTGCTCCTGTACAATGTGAATATTTTTTATGCCTCTGCGTCAGCGACAACCAGAGCCGGAGGCATATTGTTTTCGGGTTTTCCGTCCATCCATCGTACATCCTCCTCCATTCTCGTGGACATGGTATCTCAGCAACACCTTGACAGAACTTCTTCAAATTTGCCACAAACATTCACTTGGACTCAAGGATGACCTGATTAGATTTTGGTGGTCAAAAGGCAACGGTCAAGGTCACAGTGACCTCACAAAATGCAGTTTTGTGAACGCAATATCTCAGCAACACCTTGAGGGAATTTCTTGGTATTTCTTGGAATTTGGTAGTAAAAGTTCAAAGGTCAAAGGTCAAGATCAGTGTGAGCTCACAAAACACTTTTCAGCCATTATTCAAGACTTTACACAGCAATTATGACAAAATTTCACGCAAATGTTTATTATTTTATATGCTAAGATGACATTAAACTTTAACCATAGTTTATATGACTCTGGTACAGGGATGTAATCTGAAACTAGTCTTAGTCGTGGAGACATACAACTGTGAGGCGGTAATTCTAGTTTTTATAAAAACGAAGGCTTTTGAACATGAATGAGACGTCATGCCTATGCTCTGATCCTTACAGCTGTGATTTGATATAGCAGCCTGCATCCAAATGTCCTGTATGAAGCAACAGGTTCCATGTGAGGAAATCTGTGCTCAAATTTTTATTAACTAGATTATTTTCCACTGTTAATGTTTGCAGGACTTAACTCAATACCATCTTAATAGAAAAAGATGCAGCAAACATTTAGGTTCATCCCATTTACACATTTACTGAGTCTCTTCACCAGGAAGAGAGGAAGAAATGAGGATGCTAAATAAACAAATGGGATACACCATTATTTACACAAATCATAGACACTGATCTTTTGTTTGATTTAGAGCTAGTCAGAACAAGTTTAATGGTTTATTATTTTCATCCTCATGGCAGGCAGCCACCCACTCTGAATCCAGTTCTGTTGGAGGTTTCTTACTGTTAAAAGGGGGTTTTGTCCACTGTCACCAAGTGCTGCTCTCTGTGGCAACTGTTGGGTTTCTCTCTATAATATTGTAAAGTGCCTTAAGATAATGTATGTTATGATTTGGTGCTATACAAATAAAATTTTTACCGAACTAAAATGGAATTACCAAAACTCAAGAAATAGCCACATATAGCTTAAGGTATATGATGTGATTCCAGAGCATTTATGCCTCTGTCCAACCATGTGTAAACTTTCTGCAGGAGAGTGTGGGTTTTTGAGGTGTTAGATGAAGGTCAGTGTAAACATACCTTTCTCCTCCAGGAGTGAAATCATCTGCTCCTCCCCTCCAGACTCCTGTGTTCACCTCCATTTTATACAAAATATTAAACTATTAAACAGACATTCTGCCTGGCCTGCAGTGATTACTGCACTGATAACATCCTGCAGCAGGAGGACTCATAAAAAACCTTAATAGTTGCTTTTATATGGCAATCTAACTTCAATTCCAGACCCTTATGATACACATTAGCAAACACAGACGCATACACATCCTACTGTGTTCTTGGGGACTTAATGCATAGCCCCTTACCCTAACAGTAACACAACCATCACACACACTTTGTGAGTGAGTGCCTGTTGTACTCACTCACAAAGCTACACACTTCTGGTTGCACAAACACACCTATCCTTACAATCACATGCTCACAAACATATGCACAGAGACCCTCATATTTTGTCTCTACACTGTTGAATACCTGGGTTTTTATGGCTTTTTTATGAGCTAAGTGAGACATGAGGAATATTAATCTTTATAGTCTCAGCCACAAGTCCAGAAACTCATTATCTCACCAGGTGTGGGCTCATCATATTTAAATCCATGTCTAGGAGGCAATGCATACACATTTTCTCCACACACTTACACACACACACACACACACACACACACGCACACACACACACACACAAGCAGTTAAGGTTTGCTTAGCGAACATCCAACCAGCACTGAGGCAAGACTTTCTTGTTTGACCCTCTACAACATAGGACAGATGTCATGAAGACCCACTTTCATGCACACACACTAAACACAGACATTTATTTAACATATTTCACACATTTATTTCTCAATTTAAAGGCACAACCCTCTGGAATTCCCTTCCTCCTTAAAACGTTTATTAAAACAGTCCAGTCCTGGTTAAAACATGGCCAGAATTATAATCATGACACCAACTACTATGCATTTTTATGTATTTGTTTTTGTGGTCTGTGTTGCATTTGTTTGTTTGTGTGTTTTCATGCATGGTTTCTGCTCTTGTTTTATTACTATATGCACTGATTTTATATTCACTGACATGCACTGCAATGATTTTGTATTCACTGATCTTAAACTGTGATATATAGCGCATGGTCTAAAGCACATGGTGCAACTGCATTTAGGGCATGTCCGTATTACTTTTGCTATTCTGATGGTGGAAATAACACACTGCTCCAGGCACATGGTTCAAAAGGGTTCATCAATACGCTGCACACCAACGACTATACATAGAAGCAGCAGCAGCACAATGCTAAACATCTTTTATGTTATATTATGAACTTTTATCATGAAGCCACCCAGCCACCCTGGCTTCTTGGCTACTCAGAGGCTGTGGGGAAGCAGAGTCATGCTTCAAATTCACTGAGCCTCGCCTCCATTACGACAAAAAAATTTATGTGCCCCTATCTCTAAAGAGGGCAGCAGAATAGCTAATCATAAGACACACCAAGCAAGACAGAGCAGAGGAGTGGGAGGGAGAAAGAGTAGCCATCGGTAACTGCTAAGCTAAAGAAGCTAGCAGATCTGAATAGCATGTGAACAACAGAAACACCAGGAACCAGACAATATGCTGACTGCAGCACAACAACAAGAGCCCTGTTGAGAAATAAAGGCTTTCCATCCACTGAAATGCTAAAGGGATTTCTATCTGAAATTATTACAGGAGCTGTTGAGTTTGTACTAAAAAATAATGTACTCACTTTAATATGAGTGGATCAAAAGAACTCTTCATATTGAAATACCACTATAACTATTTACATAAACAGAGGGAATTACAAATAAAGCCCTGACTCTTAAAAAGCCTGGTGTCTTCTGCAGTTGAGGTAAATAAAGGCCCCAAAAGCCAAAAAGTCGCTGGCAACAATGCAGGCTGTAAACGTGCTGCTAATAGAAACTGTTTGCACCAATTCATTTTGAAAGAGCAACAGCCAATAGGGAAACTCCAACTGTACAAAGGTGGAAATATGATCATTCAGCTATGATCAGTCAGTCACTCACTCACACAGGGACATTTACAATTATAAGATTGACCCCGCTGTTGCATTCCATCCAGAAAAAAAGGCAACTGTAGGCCTGTGATGCCAAAGAAAAGGCTCTAAAGAATCATTGATATGGCCTTGCTAAGAGGACATAAAAGACCATAGACTGCAAATACAGATGGATGTAATCTCCATGACGTCACCCGTAGGTCTCTGAAGAGCAGTTTTGAAGCTCAGTGGGTTGCTCCGCCATCACCATCTTGGCAGTGCTGGACTCTACCCGACTAACTGAAAAATGAGCAAAGGGCTAGGGTGCGTGTGGAGCCGAGACTTCGCTGCATGCTGGTTTGTAGCAAGCATACACTCACCCACCTGTCAATCAAAGCAGCAGGTCCTGTCAAACCCTGACAAAGAGAATAGTTCATCTTCATTGGCCCTGAACACTGTCACAGCCCTGCTGTAACCTCAGCTTCCCCCCAGTTTTTCCCTGTGTCTGTGTTTTTTTTTCCCTATGAGTTTCTCCCTTGTGTCTCATCTTCCCTTTGTGTGTGTGTGTGTGTGTGAGTGTGTGAGTGTGTGTGTGTGAGTGTGTGATTATCTCTCAGCAGGGATGTGGCACAGCACTGGTAGTCTGACACACCTACAACTCAATCCTCATCAAGCTCTGTAGAAAAACCATGGTCATGCACCCACTCGTCACCAGATTATTCCACGTCTCATGTGGTAACACCTCAGGCCACTCAGGCTCTCGAGTGTCTCTACAAAGTTTGATTGCGCTGTTGTTTTGTGGATCACAGTTGTCTCACCTGTGTTTTTCTCCTCGCTCCAGTTATGTGCTCTAGTGCTGACATCTGCTCCTGCTGGGAATCCCACTAACCATCCACGCCACTCACCCGCTACCTCCACACCTCTCTGCATCCTCCACGCTGCCATGCCATCGGCTACCACGCCACTCACCTGCAGACACTCATCCTGTCCTCCTCCCGGATTCCTCCCACATTCCCCGAAGACTCACCCTCTTACTGCCAAAATATAATAAAATCCTTTTATTATGTCGCAACTACCGGTAATTGTCTGAGTCTGAATCTGCTCTAAGTAACAGAACACATTTCAAAATACAGCCTCCTAACATTAAGTCAGCTACAAAAAAAATCTGGGTATTATCTTGGACTGTGGCTGGAATACTATGTGAGGAGAGTAGCCCCATAGTAGTGTTTTTTTATCAGCTGAGGAATTTCTCCAAAATTACACTGATTCTGTGTCTTTTAGTGACACTGAGAAAATTATACATGCTTTTATAACCACCCATCTAGATAATTGTAAGGCCTTGTTTACTTGCCTAACTCCAAACTATTCAAAATCGAGCAGCCAGAATACCAACCAGAACCATATCACACCAGTCTTGGTTTTATATCAGTCTCCTTTAGGATCCATTTTAAAGTACTGTTAATTACAGACAAGGTTTTCATGGTATGGGTCCAACGCATATGATGCAACACAGAACTGGGTCTTCAGGTCTGCCAGTCTGGGTCTTCTAACTGTTCCAGAGGATATTCCTTCAAGGGGTTACTGAGGTATCACGTTCAGGAGAATAGGATAGACACGGATGGATGGACAGACAGACAGACAGACAACCCAACCCGAAAGCATGATGCGTCTGACCCTGGCTGTCGAGGTACAGAGGCATAACAAGGGGAGGTTGTGCCTTTGCTGCACAGGCTCCTTGGTTCTGGAAAAATGCTTCGACTTAGCAAGAGAACTCACACACAGACAGAGGATAAAGCCCACTTAACATCTGAAGCAGTAAACACTTCACTAATATGTTATTGCCACATAAACCTTTAATGTGGAACCTTTTAGTTGTTGAACACATTAACAGTTGGCTATTTACACAACTTTCTGGCTGCTGTTTGGGGCTGAGCAGGTCGTGCACAGGAAGCTAATCAGAGCCTCCTTGCTGAAAACCGCTGCCTGCTGCTGCTGAAAGAACGGTTGATGAGATCAGTAAGACTGAATGAATATGGTAAATTTGTTTCAAAAATTTGAATAGTGAAATCATAACCATTAGCAACAAGATTCTAATACATACATAATACTAACACTAGACTAATTTGAAGACATTTGTTTGATTATCAAAAATAGGAAACTTGGCACACTGTACTTTTCATTGTGGGCCACCAGGTTAGGTTTAAGGGGACTGGCTGTTTTGTACCACCAAAAAATTGTGCTGTTAGGCACTCAATGCTCTTACAAATAGTTTTTCTCCTCATTAAAGTCAAACAAAAACTGGCCAGATATGCAGTATAAAGATCCTCTCCAGCAAGAAGTGACACTGGCTCCACTACTCAAGCACAATCAGTAACTGACATCCTGACTATATTTGTATGTATTCTCAGTAACTGCACAGCTAGCACATTGTGACAGTGATTTAAAAAAAAACACATCAGGTGCCATTTAAAGCAGACCTGAAATGCTTTTAGACCAGGGAGGCATTACTTCAGTGCAGCCGATGACACTGTGGTTCATCTTAACCTTTCATTTACAGTCTCTGGTTTCAGAATAAAGATAGTAAACTGTTGACATTTCTGTCCCAGCGTTTCCCATCCATAGCAATTCAAGCTGTGGAACAAGAGGCAGAGTCTTGGTTGAGCAAACACCACCACTCTGTGGACAGTCAGAGTAATGTCTGTCAACCGCACAGTGCAGCATGTGCAGAGGTTGACGAAGTGCACAACTCTATTACTAGTCAAAGTATAGATACTCCTTGTCAAATGTACCTCCAATGCAAGTGAAAGTCGTTCAGTCAAATTTTTACTCGGGTTAAAGTACTGGAGTACTTTTACTCAATGCACTGACTTACTTGTACAACCCGTAGAAAAGAAAGCTTGTAAAATATACTACAAAACCTAAAGAAATAGTCATAAAAACACAATTGGATCAACAAAAGGACAACCTTTTTTTTTCTCCTCGCCCCTCATCCCACAATCATGGCAATATTCTGACATAGCTCTGTGTTTGTGCACATGTCCATCAAACAGATAGCATCTACAGCCGAATTGCTGTAGATGCAGCATCCACAGGAAAAAAAAAACACAACCCAGCCTCATTACACACCTCTATCTTCTAACATAGCCATCATTGCCACTGCCAAGTTAAAACTGAACTGCTCAAAAAATGTAGCAATCACAACATGACTGACAGTTGAGTTGGCTGTGATTTGTTTTTGGTTGTTTTTTTTTTTATTTTTCTCCTGTGGCAAACACAGCGTGTGCTATATCACATTTTCAAATTAAAAGAAAATTCATTCCAGTGACTGAATGCTCTGCAAAGTAAAAAGTACTTCATAGAAATGTAGTGGAGTCAAAAATATAGTAATCGTCAGTGGAATAAAAGTCAAGTTTCCAAAAAGAATAATACTTGATTTAAGCACAGATATACCAAAATGAGTATGTGTGTGCTGTTCTTGCTTTAGACCTGTACTCTTCAGTGGCAGACTATTTTTCCCCTGTGTGTAAGGTTTACTATAGATTCACATAATATAATTATCCATAAGTATTAAGTAAGAGATGGAAAAAATCCAAATGTTCACTGTTTTGAAAATGTTAATTCAAAATTGGAAATTGGAAATGAAGATGCAACCTTTTTAGCCACAGATGGGTTATGATGATATAGATAATTTTGGTACGGCTTTGTTTCTGTGATTATATAAAGCTAAAGCCCATGTTGTCAGCTAATATTTAGAGTTGAAAGGACTGTTAAACATTTTCACCTTTTTACCGAGAGACGTTTCACCACACCATCCTTCACATTTATACGCTCACAGAGCTATTTCCCCAGATTTTTCTCTGTAAGTCTGGACATTTTTGGACAACAAGTTCTACTGACTCACCACCGTCTGAAGGCATTCAACAGACTGGAAAATAATCTCACCCCAACACTGTTCCTGTAAGGTTTCTTCACAGGTCACAGATTCAAAGCCTCACAGGCTAAAAGGAACTATGAACATATTTATACCCATCTTCCTATAGAATGTGACTTGAGCCTCACCTTTCTAGCAATACTGTTTTAAAAGCAGATTATGTTATCTTTACTTTGTACACTTTACAAAGTGACGACTTTCTTGTTTTTAAAACTATTGTGGACAATGGCAATTTCCATTTTTATGTAAGAGGACATGTAAAGTTGGACCATAGACCTTAGTTCTGTTTGAAATTTAGTCACTTTTTAGGAATTTGACTGGCACTGATAAATTGCTGCCATAATATCACCAAATTTTTTGGAATGTTTTTTTTTTTTTTTTGAGGCAAAATATTGCCAAAGTAGTCAGATTGCATGACAAAGCTCGTGATCCAGTGTTTCATAAGAGCAAAAACACACATTAGCAAGTGCAATAGTTTTCTTGCCATGTATGACCTTATGCATTCAGAGAGGTACTATATAAAGCCTATCATCATCCTCATCAGACCTCATCAAAACACCCACAAAAACAGATCACTGTCTGCATAATTCATCCTCATCAAGCCTATTCTTTCTATTCTGATGTTGTGGGAGAGGTGGAGGGCAGACAGAGCGTGTTGACAAAAAAAAAAAAACCTGAAAGGAGCCACTGAATCTTTCATGATCGTTCGATGGGTTTGTGTGGCGCTTTTATGTAACAGTGTGTGTGTGTATGTGTGTGTGTGTGTTTGTGTGTATTTGTGTGTGACAGAGTGTGAGGGACTGGACAGTCTTGAGAGGCAGGAGAAAACCTGAACACCTAGGTCATGGCTTAAAGGGAAGTCTCGCTTTGTTCCTTAATTAGAAATATTTCCATTATGTTTCCACACTGATTATGTTAAAAAGCTTTGCTTCAAAGACACAATTAACATGGTCAGCAGCTGCTTGGAAACTACTACATGCTCCGCTAAGAAGACATAAAAGCAGTTTGCCCACAGCTGTAGCAACAGATGTTTGTTAGATCCTGACTTAGAAAAAAAAACTAAGAGCAAGGAAAAGTTAAGATGGTAGTTTAGTATTTGTTGTAATGGACTCTGTCAAAGCTGGATTAGTCACTCGGCAAAGCGAGCAGCTCCAGGGGTATATATGAACCCATACTGTTTTACTGTTACAGAATTGGAGTCAAAGCTTAGTGCATCAAACCTGACAAGAGCCAGAGTAAGCTGAAGGGAAGAGAAAAGTGGAAGGGAAGCAACAAATGAAGAAAACAAAGCAACAGATTTATTTTTAATGGGACAAAAAATAATTATCCAATGAAAATGAAAGAAACTGTGTGTAGTGCATGACAGTTTTTGTATGATTACATCTATGAACATCATTCAGTTTCATTAATATGAGCTAATTTAAAGGAACTAGGGCTGTCAAACTATACATTTTTTTTCTCAATTGCCATTAATTGCTGAATTTCAATAGTTAATTGCATGATTAAAATTATTTTGCGTTTCAGAACTGTTCTCTTGCTTCACATAACCATCAGTCTGTCTGAACTAGAAACTAATGTTAGCAAGTCTGACATGTAATTATGAAGATTGGATTTAAACACTTCAGGTCTCCCAGCATGCCCCTTTATGCAGACAGGAACCACCCCCCTTGCCATGAAGTATCTTGCTCAGCCATGTAAAATCTTTGTAGGAAGTGTCTGTGGCAGCTTGACGACAAGTAAGGGTGCATCAAAGGGTCATAATAGCAGCAGCAAAAGGTTCTAGAATGTAGCGCTCTAGAATCTTTGGTAACAGCAGCAGTGAAGGTGTAAAATAAAGAATCTTTGGTGGCACGAGATTAACATGATTAAAAAAAAATAATGCTTTATGCACAGCCCTTAATCTCATCGCGATTAATGCTGACTGCCCTAAAAGGAACAATAAAAATTTGAAAGACCCCAACCCCAAGCATTAACCATTAACAGCTAGATCGTAGTGGCCGTGCAGGTGGTTCCTTGATATGAAAAGATGCTCTTGAGATTCACTGGAGATGCATCCATCTCAGCAGGCCGACAAACATTCATAAGCTCACCTTCCATCACCTCAGTATAGAGTTTGGTTTAATGGGTAACAAAGTCAAAGGCAAGAGAACTACATAACAACTAGAACAAGATAGACCTAGATTGACTGAGAACTAGATTATAGACCTAAGAACTATCCAGAACGATCTAGACACTAACAACTGAGAATATCTTTGACAGAGTTCTCTGTAGTCTTTTAAATGGTTTACGATGGGCTATAACATGTCATCAGTTGCTCAGCTGCTTGTGACTCCAGTGTTGAGAAGCTCTTCCCCTGACTGACCATGGTAACAATAATTTGTGGACAAACAATGTCACAAACCTGTACACAGCAGACATATGCATCAGTTAACATATCTAATGGAGGTAGACTTTCACTTATCACACTGTTTAATCACACGTGTGTTAGGAATTTCTGTCCACTATCTAACGTCGACAACCACTGACTCTCCTCTACATAATTTGTGTCTATGTACTGTTGCTGTTCCCATGCAGAGAGCTGTCTTTGTTTTGCAGGGAGTCAGTGGTAGAGAGTGAAGTGGTATAAAAAGGGACATCAGTTGTATTATTAGTTGTGTGTATGTGTGATCAATGAATGGCACTTGAGATAAAAGCTAAGTTTTCTGTAGATTTTATTTAAGATGCCTTTGACAAGTTTATCTTTGTAATTGACAGTTTTGATGGGATAAGCAAATATAGATAAATGATTCCATAAAAAGGCGGTATGAGATTTTATGACTTTCTTTCCTCTCCAAATAGGAACTTTGTCCCAAAGGGATGCATACAATGCATACCATGCATTATAATAATAATAGCACTCAATTGTATTAAAATTAAATAGTGTGTAATTTATGATGCTGACTGTATTTTGAAGAGGCATTTACACAGTAGTTTACCGATAGAAGTAAATGACTCACACAGACAAACAGTGGCTTGTCAGAAAGCTCTGATTCTTTAGTTAAAGAGGAGAAAACAGTCTCATGTCTCTATCTAAAACCACTGACAACTAATAATGTTCTAAAGACAACGTGACATTTGGGGGTGGATGCTGTCCTGTTTGCATCCAATGAGTTGATTTAAAATTAATTTAACTTAGAAATGTATTATTAATTCATAGCAACTGTCTGTTCCTGACTGTGCTGTGTGTTAAGATAAGTTAAGTCATGGGATAGAGACATGCTGTTTTCTTCCTCTTAAACTTTCTGACAAGCTCCTGTCTGTCTGAGTGAGTCATTTACTTCCGTGGGTAAACTAATGTGTAAAGTCTGAAAAGATTTGGATAGTCTCACTGCTTGTCTGGCGCATCTCTTCATTCCACTTGTGTGTATAGGCATAATGAAAACAGTGCACTGTGGTGTATAGTGTGCTAAATAAACAAAATACTTTTGTAAACTGTTTTTACTAATTTCAATCAAGAGAACGTGGATAATGTACAAGAAGAAAACTCTATTCTGCTGTGAGGCAGGTCAGGACCTCACCACATAAACCGCCTCTGCCACTCCGTTTGTTTTCTGTTATGATTGATGTCAGAGGACTGAGATCAGAATAAAATATTTTTTTCTGGTCCCTACCTCTGAAAACAGCACCGCCACCTCATACTTGGTGAAATTTTTCCATTTGGTTTTGCCATTTTCCTGGTTCTGAAGAGCGGGGTAGTCCAGGCATGTAGACTCATTAGCATATTCAATTTCGGGGGGAGAGACGATGGAGTGTGGTATTTGTGTACACGTGTGCTCAATTCCACGTCAGTTGGGAAGTACAAAGCAAATGTGTGTGGAATCCTGCGTGCGCATGGTTTCATACGTCTAAATTATTTGCTGCATACACAGATTTCCAGTTTCACACATACGCCACGTTTCAGTATGAACTCTACACAAGTCTTTGTACATGAGGCCCCTACTGGTGTGTATCTCCCTGTTTTGTCATGGCCGTGTGGCCTGGTTTTTGACAGCTAGTGCTGCGGGCTCAGTGCAAATGACACTCGACTTTATTGTCCCTGTAAAAAAAGAGGATAATAAGACAAAGGAGGTTAACCCCTTGATTTAACTCTCAAACCCACAAATTAAAACAAACATTGTGAAAAAGTCACAGCTCTACTGATCCATGCACTTCTCAGTAGTAACAACTTCATGAACTTCTTTAATAATCAAATTCTAACTATTATAGACAAAATTTACCACCCCCTGCCTTCAACTGGCAATGATTCTGTAATGGTTTTAGAATATTGTGGACCCACGAAGCAGAAAACACAAACTGAGGTGCAACAAAAGATGATTCTTTTATTAGCAGTTTGTGAATAAAAAGAGTCTTTGCGGGTAAGGGGGTGGTGGAGCTGAACAGGGGGCACCCTGCTACACTGGCACATACACACACAGACAGACCAAAAGGCAAACTGGGGACAAACAAACACATGAGGGAAAGTGTTACGTGCCGGAGTGGTGTGTGTGTGTGTGTGTGTGTGTGTGTGTTGGTGTGTCCTCTGCCCTCCCACTTTTCTCCAGCAGGTTGGTTGGCACAGTGGTTCCTGGTTTCAATAAGAGGCTGGAGTACTAAGGAGCCCATCAGACTTGTTAGGATTGGCCCAATGAAAGTCCCTCACCATATCATGGTCTAGCATGAACCAGGACTGCTCCTCAGGGCCATCATTCTTGAGATTCTTATTAAGTCCATTAACAAAAACTCCTCACATAGCTTCATCATTCCAACCAGAATCTGCACCCAGCGTCCAAAACTACATGGAGTAATCAGCTACACTCCGATTACCTTGGCAGAGTTGAACAGGTGATTGGAAGCATTGCCAGAATAATTCAGGTGATCGAACAGAGACTTAATTTTAGCAACAAACTTGTCGAAGTGCAGAGTGGTGCTGTTTCAGTTCATAGGTTTGGCCCATGCCAGTATTCTTCCCCTTAATAACCCAAGAACATAGCTTACGTTGGTGGAATCAGATGGGAAAGTGAGTGGTCACAGATGGAAAACCATGTCGCACTGCATGGGGAAGCTCCGACACTTCTCCAGATCTCTGTGGAATAGGGAACAGGGAAACAGGGCCCACAGGGGCCTAATCCTAACAGCTTCATCCTCAAACACAGGATTAGTGTAACCCCATCGACCTTCACCAACTAACTTCGACAAGTTCATCATCTGAACTATCAACCAACTGTATAGCTAACCTTCACTTTCTCTCTAAGATCCTTGAGAAAGCAGTCGTCAATCAGACTTTCTATATAACAGTAGTTTATTTGAGGATTTTCAGTGTCTGTACGTGTCTTGCTAGATCTTAGTGCTGCGTTTGATACCATAGACCATCACATTCTATTACAGAGACTGGAACAATTAATTGGCATTAAAGGAACAACACTAAGCTGGTTTAAGTCCTATTTATCAGATCAGTTTCAGTCTGTAAGCGCTAACAATAAATCCACACCAGTTTTATTTACTTTATATATATATATATATATATATATATATATATATATATATATATGCTTCCTTCAGGCAAAATTATTAGGAATTAAATTATTAAATTATTGGGAAAAACATTCCATTGTCCTGCAGATGATACCCAATTTTACCTGTTGAGCAAGCCAGATGAAACCTATCAGTTAGCAGAACTTCAAATTTGCATGGACATATAGACCTGGATAACCAGCAATTATTTTCTATTATATTCAGACAAAACTGAAGTTATTACTTGGCCTCCAGCACCATTATAAGGGATCTAGGAGGATATGTCCTCTAACTCCCACACAAAACAAATTTCAAGAACAGCCTTTTTTCACCTACAATCATCCACTGTAGTTTCTCTGACTCAGATTGTGGTCTTGTGGTGGAGTGGCCATGGACGGACTCATAGAACCCCTGAATTACTAGCTACATGCTGCTCTTCATCCTACTGCAGAATGGCCCATGCAGGATGTCAGGCTACAGAAGCATTATATAAATAAACAGTGAAAATGAAAAAATATTTAATAAATCCCTGTACAAATGGGTTGTATATCAGTCATTTCATTACAAAAAACTACCATTGAATCATCCTGGTTAATAATACATTTAATGAGCATTTATAAAGTTTAATCATTGTTGCCAATAAACGTAAAATATAAGTTACACACAGGTATTTATATTAAATGGGACTAAAACTTTCTTGTGCAAAGTTTATTTCAGTAGAATAAATGAAAATGTTACATTAGTATTCCATAGCATGATATGAAAACTGAAACAGTGAGTCTGAATGATAATTTACCTGGAGAATGAAGAAAATGCCTGTGTAACTGTCTACATGAGAAATACAGTTATGGATTATTTTTATTTTTTCTCCTTCTCAGACATTCTTCTCCGTGGTGAGTTTGTTACCCAATTCTGTATTATTTCTGTATGTAAAAGTCTGCTAGGGTTTTTTGTGTTTATTGTATTTCAGTATTGTGTCATATTTTTCACTCTTTTATTGTGTATATGTGCAAAAAAAAAAAAAAAAAAGCAGAAGAAAGTTAATAGGGCAGAAAATAAAGGTCGCTTTTCTGAGTTCATTTTGTATTGTAGCTGCCTGAAAAATCAATAACACACAAACCAGAAATTAGTCAAAACTGGTAAACTTAAAAGAATCTGGACACTCTCACTCCCTAAAAGGTGGCAGAATCAAAAAAAGAGAGAAAGCAAAAGATAAAAGATTACATATTTACACATAGCTCACAGCTCATTGCTCAAAGTAACCACATAAACATAAAAAATAACAAACTACGTCAAAGGAAAAAGAGATGAGGACGTTAAATTTTGCACATGGTTATTAAAAATAGCTGCTTTTTGTGATTTGTGATTGAACTCAGTGCTCAGTAGTTATTACTAAATTATACATGACTACTCAGATCTCATCGGTCATACCACACCGGTCATTGAGTTTGGCGTTCACTCTGATGTCAGCTACACACCTGAAAAGTTTCATGACTGTATCTTGAAAAGTTGTGATGCTCTCTCATGGTGTCAAAAACTGTCCGCAGACATTTAAACGCCTGCCACTCTCCTCTGTGGTAGTTCCTGCTGCAGCAGGTGTCTCCAGGACCACGTATTTGCCATGATGACACACACACACTTACAAGTTTTTCACGAGGTGAAAACAAAAGCAGCCAAATGCTGTTGAAAATGGAAAGTCATCATGCTAAGTAAATTCTAATGGCCTTAAAAAAATTTTTTCTATCAATACTTTCAGTATTAATAGGTTACCAACATTAAATATGGCATAATATGATTGGGTTTAACTTTGCCATATTTGAGGTTTCTGTCTCAAGTTCAACTATTCAAAACATACAAAACAACTCATAATCTGTTCAGCTCCTGTTTCCTTAGCCCTGTATTTGTTGTGTGTATCTATTGCTTCTCTGCTTTCAGAAACAGTTTTTGTCCCATCTGGTATTGAGGAATGTCTGGTGATTTCTTGGTTAAAGTCCCAGTAGAGAGCAGAAGATTCTCACTCAGTCTACAAATGCAATTTCCTGTGGGAGAAGCATCGAACCGGAGTCCAGGCCTACAGAATCAAAAGGGACAGGCAAGCAGACAGAGGAGGCAGAGAGTACATCAACAGACTTGATCACCTGTCTCATTGGTTACAAAATAAACCACTCACAAAGAATAGGAGGAACAGAGGAAGGAAGACGGGCTAAATTTTTACTCCAGTAAGACGTGTGCCAAGAAAACAGAGGTCAAACTGCTATTTATATGTACACAAATGTGTCAAAGCATTGTGTCCGTAAGAAGTCAGGATAATTTCCATCACTCACTGAAAACATCTAACACTGTATATCTGCACCACATCAGTGAAGTTAGGTTCCACGATGGTCATGTGTTGTGCAGTGGAGAAGATTGATGCCAGAGAGGGCTGAACACCTGATCAAGTATTTTTTGCTTTTATTCAGTCCAGTTTCCTGTCCCGACAGTGACGGATAATCCAAGACCCTCTGGTCCTAAAGCTGAATAGGTGGGGTTTACAGGCGAACCACTCAGCTCGTGGTCAGATCAGATTTTGGCGGCAGCTCCAGGGTCTCAGCAACTTCACCCAAGTCATCCAGCAGCTCTGTGAACGCCGGCCGTCTGAAGGACTCCACCTTGGATTGGAAAGATGACAGTGGCTCTGTGAAGATATACCTTTTTCTGGGAGTTATCCACAATATCAAATTAATGACATAAGGTAAGGTAACATGTCATATACACTGAGTTGCCAGTTTATTCCACCTGGTTAAAACTAATGCAGTCTATTCTATAGTAAATCCTTTTTTTCATAAAGTTTATAAAGGTCATTTATAATGGTCATTTTGTAGTTGAATTGTATAACATTATATTGCATGTTTTTCTGAGGTGAAATAAAGAACATAAATGAAACATCCTCTCTCTCTTTCTTTTAGTGGCTCACTTACTATCTCTTTGATGCTCATCCATCTCGTTTTATGTGCCTCCATTTAACTTAACTATCAAGCAAGATAAAACACTAATTAAACTACTTTTTAATACATAATTACTTTATGTCTAGTATTTTTTTCAGTTGTCCTCACACATTAAACATACCAGTCTTATAGCTTTTGATTTAAATTCGACTTTTTGTACAAGGCGAGAACAATGCTGTAATCTTGTTTTTGTGTTCATGTGTTTCCATGTAGCCTCTTATATCTACCTACCATACAGCAGCTGGCTGCTAACTCCAGGAGACGCTGAGGACAGTCGCTCACCAACTCCCTGAATGTTTCCACATCCAGCCCGTAGTCCTGAAACACATTTCCATTAACAGTCACTGCAGTATGGGCACACTATGGCACATTTTACCATGCATTGTGTCCTGAGTAACACTGTGTGCTACACTGTACACACTGTGTGTGTGTGTACCTGGGACAATGAACATTTGTGTCCCTTTCACAGCTTGTGATAAATTGGTAACAGCACATTTTAAGCTAACATATGCTGCTATTCACAAGCTGTTTCAAAGAACAGTATTCATGGCTCATACAAGTCAGTACTTTTACAATGAAGAACTGCTAAGTGCTAACATTTAATATTATTATGTCCTTAGAGGAGCCATTTGTAGGTTTTGCTGTTACTATAGCCAAACTTAGCACTGACTGCTTTTTATTTGCAAATTTACCAATAACTCCTTTAAATCCAGTAAAAGTCTGTTTTAAAGGAATAGTTCGACATTTTGAAGAAAGAGGCTTATTCCGTTTCTTGTTGAGACAATGATACCACTCAGGAAACAGCTAGTCTGGTTCTCTCCAAGTTTGAGAACCACATTTCTATGATATAGTCCACAGTTAGGGTCAATATCAGGTGAAATATAAAATATATTTACCTGATATATATATATGAAATATATACATATACATATACATATACATACATACATACATACATATATACATATACATATATATACACACACACACACACACACACACACACACACACATACATACATACATACATATATATATATATATATATATATATATATGTGTGTGTGTGTGTGTGTGTGTGTATATGTATGTATGTATGTATGTATATCAGGATCAGGTAATATATTATATTATATATAATATATTTTATCAGGTAAAATATAAAATATATTTCACCTGATATTAAGTTAATATCAGGTAAAATATATGAATCTAATACTAAGTGATATCTTCTGTGAGAGTGGGTTTCTTTTTGAGCTCTACCTGTGTTCTGGGTAGTATCTCTGGGTCAGCAGGAATCCTGGCCAGGATTTCACAGAGCACGATGCCAAAGGAGAAAACATCCACCTGGAACAAGAGAGAGATGAGATGCAATAATTTAGGCTGACAGACAGATTGGCTTGGAGTTTATAAACACTACTTAAGTCCAGCCTCTCACTTGTGATAATTTGCTATATTTCCTTCTCTCATATGATAGTAAATTGATAATCTTGGGGGTTTCAGACTATTGGTTGGAAAAACAAGCTTTGAAACACCACATGTGCATGTGTTCCCTGGAACAAAGTGAACATCCAGCTGCCAGACGAACAGTCTCTCTCTACTCTCTCCACTTATCAATAGGCTCAATAGGATCTGCTGTCAGCACCTTTCCAGCACACTAAACAATTCACCCACATCACATATGAAGAGAGTCAGTGCACAGCAAAGACTCAGTCAGGTTTGCCTGTGAGGTATAGGTTGCCTCCATCACCCTGACTGACTGATATCTGCTGCCACCATGGACGGGCTTGAGGAAACTGTATTTTTCACTGTTTTCTGACCAAACAATTAACAGTTTAATTGAGAAAATAATAAGTAGATTAATCATCATTAATTTCCCTACATTACATTTCCCTACATTATATTTCCTGCTTACATGACAATGAGCAAAGTAGTGAGTTAAACTCTACAGTAAATCTGTATCGAGCTGAAACAGGAGTGCGTATACTAAAAGCAGGAAGTTTATCCAGTGCCTTGCGGTCGTACGGCTCCCCTCGGAGCATCTCAGGCGCCATCCAAAAGGCTGAGCCCACAAGTGAGAGCTTCCTGGCAGGATCTTTCACTGGCAGCTCCACCACCTCCCTGGCCAGGCCAAAGTCAGTCACCAGGGCCTCCCGTCCCCGAGACGTCACCCGGATCAGGCAGTTCTGAAGAAACGCAAACAGCAGTTACAGGACAGGCATAAATGCAGCTGCAGGTTAATGCAACTGCAATGTAACATTTAGTCAGCAGATGGCAGTGTAAGGTCAACATGTGAAAAAGCAGGCAGCATCAACAGTCCCTTTTGTCCACTTTGCCTTTAATATTAAAACATCTTGATCTTTGAATGTGTTTCCATTGAGTGTGCATGTGTTCCCTGGAACAAAGTGAACATCCCACTGCCAGACAAACAGTCTCTCTCTTCATTCTCCCCACTTATCAATAGGCTCAATAGGATCTGCTGTCAGCACCTTTCCAGCACACTAAATAATTCACCCACACCACACGTGAAGAGAGTCAGTGACTCTTTTAGGTTTGCCTGTGAGGTATAGGTGGCCTCCATCAGCCTGACTGACTGATATCTGCTGCTTTGTTAAAAAGTTGATAATTTCTGTAGAAAAAGACAAATCATGGTTCAGTGAGTTTAGATGCTGAGAGCTGGAGGTGTGATGACAGTTGTGTAACAATGGTGGGTGGCCTGAAGTGTGTGTGAATGTCTAGTGTGTAACGTGTGTGTGTAATATTGATGCATGGGTATAAATCTGTATGTATAGGAAGAGCTTTGTTGGTGGCTGCAAAAAAACCAAATGTGTCTGTCTTTGCGTATCTACTATAAGTGAGTTTGTGTGTGTGTGTGTGTGTGTGTGTGTGCGTGTGTGACTGGGTGTGTGTATTGAAGTTAAATCTCTTAGCATCTGGCTCCCATTGCACAAGAGGCCTTTTCCATCCGGTAGCCTGTCATTACGAGGCTCTCCTGAGAAAAACTTCAGTCCCACACTTCACCCCTAAATTTAGCCCTGGCCCCTCACCTCTCTGCCAAGGAAAGTAACGGTTTGGGGAACAAAAATGGAAAGCTCTTATAGATACAAGGAGAAGAAGGCAAGCTTGTAAGCACTAATTAAAAGGGGCCTCAATTTTCCATAGCTTCAGCACAAGCTAATCTGTTACTGAGGCATATTCACAATGACTGCATCAGTTCAAGAGGCTCTGTCATTTGCCTTTTGGATGCCCTGAAACACTGACATCAGAAGTTTCACATGTCAAGACACCGGGCACAGTGAGGAACTTCACCCCGGTAAACTTTCTTTCAACAAATTTAAAGTTCAGGGTGGTGGCAGTTCTCAGGGTGGGGTTTGGATTACAATCACTTGCAACTATATGGAGTTTGTGACTTTGTCACACCACAATAAAGCCATGCCACAGACAAACAGGCTACTAGGAAATATGTAAAATTTGAAGTTTTAACTTTTTAATAAATGAAAACTTGGATTTTTTTTTTTTTATTTAATCTTTCTACCATTAAATGCAGTCGTTTTCATTAAAGCAGACTCTTATATCTTCTCGAACAGAGAGCTGAAGTCATGACATCATGTCTGGACGAGCCTCTGTCTCACCAGCTTCTGCCAGTCCAAAGTTGAGCACGGTGGAAATATAATGTTATTTTTCTGCAACAATAGTTGAGAGACCAGGTCTCTGGCCTGAGTTCCACCCAACACACATTTTTCCCAACAGCAGTAATGTGTGGGGTTTTTTGTACCAAATATATTTGCGTTTTATATATAATTCCAATTTAAACCAAATGGAGTGTTAAACTTTTTATTAACGCCATGAGAGAATTTATTCCTCAAAGTTCAGATAAAGATAGACTGTGATACACGCATCTCAAAACCAGAAATATTTGAGAGGAAAAAAGGCCAATGTCCAGGAACAAATAGTCATCTGGTTGAATCTTGTATATGTTGTAACTGTCCTTTGGTTCATTATGTTTGAGAAATGTATTGATAATAAAGAAATTACTCAAATAAAGAAAGAAGGCTTAATAACAATGCTTCCCAAACCAGATGAAGATCAGCTTCTAACAGATGACGGAGTTATCACAGTCTATAAAACACTTTTTTTGCCAGTGGTTTAACAAAAGACTTAAGTGAAATTATTGATAAAACTCAAACCAGTCTACTAAATATTAAATTCTTCTCCTCTTCTACACTTACACTACAACAAATACTATTAGCAATATCAATATGTTGGAGGGGATATAGTGAGAGACATGCTTCATTTACTCATATATTTTGACATTCTGCAAAAAAATAGACTTACATGAACAAAGAACAAACACATGTGCCTGAACATAATGTATTTCATATATTACACAAGAAATAAATATGTGTTGGACTTCTGACATCGCCGTTTTAATTAAATCATTTCTGGTCTTTTTTGTTTCTGTTTTTCTTTTCATTTTTAGACGATTATAACACTCTGCCTTTTACTAGGACCACGTACACGTTTGCACTCATCTGACTTTCCTATGCAACAACTCCAAAGCATTTGGTAGTTAAAGAGACTGCAAACAAACCACAGATTACAGTTGTGGGGAAAATATGTCTTGGGAGGAACTCAGGCCAAAGACCTAGTCTCTCTTACTACATGGTCTGTCAGCTGTGCTACCAGGGCTCTCAAATCCAGAGTGTGAGCTCAATCTCTTTCGCTTTCTTTATTGGGGTAGATAAGAGACAGGTAGGCATCTAAAGAGAGGTTGACTGGTTAGGCTACTAGCATGTACTCACCTACCACGCTACACAAAATAATTTTGTCAATTTACTTTGACTGTGGGATAAAGTTTTCCTTCTCTTTGGCCTTATAAATGTCAAGGTCTACTACATGCAGGAACTGTTAATGATAAGAGGTGAAGTTGCTTTGCATCCAGAAGTGATGTTTTATATCTGTCACTTATGTGGTCTGGTCTTTCACATACCTGTAAATCCAAATGGAGCCCATCAACCAGAAGAAGCCTCCGTTGAAATTAAAATTTTAAGACCAATTCTACAATAGAGATTAAAAGCCCTCTGTTCCAGAGTGTTTCAGAAAATGTGGCTGAGAACCAGTGTGTCACTATGCCTATGTGTGTTGGGCAGTTTATGTTACATATCAGTTAAAGTTTAACGTCTGCAATTATTACAAATCCCAAGAGGTATGGGCTCTGATGGTACACTTGAAGGTACATGCATGTTTTCAAGTTCTCAATCTGTCTTGGTGCGACACTATCAGCTACAGTGCATGCCCTGTGAGGTCTCTGTGGTGGCAGACTGGAGTAGCAGTTGTGACAGCAGATGATGATAAATGAGATGGAACTTTAATGATCCCTGTAGGACAGTGGACTTACACAGGGGACTGAGGGTCTCACCTTTGAGTTGAGGTCTCTGTGGTAAATGTTCTTGTAGTGCAGATAGATCATTCCTCTGCTTATGTCACAGGCCAGGTCCACCTTCTCTCTCCAGCACAGGGGAACATCTTTCCTGGCCAGAAGCTCCTCCAGACAGCCACCATTTACATACTGAAACAGCCAACAAACAGTGTCAAAATAAAAGACTCATCAATATGAAAAATTAATAAAAATAATTAAAAACAAGAAAGACTTTGAAATCGAGTAGTAATAAAGCATTAGTTAAGTTTTTTTTGTATATTATGTATTAACATGAAGTTACTGTAGATCAGATTATGATTATGTGTAATTTCTTCCCATGTACAGTCTCATTACTCTGAAGCAATGGCTAGCCCCACCTTTATGATAATATCTGAGATTCAAGATCACTGCAAATACTGCTGGACCAAGGTCAGTTGCATAATTAACACCTGACTCAAGTAGCTCAACATTTCATTGTCAATATCAGCTCCCATCAGTGTTATCTATAGTGTTTTTCCACACTTGTAACAAAGCCAGCCTGGGAACATACACAGTAACAAAGACTCCAGCAAAACAAGAAAGAAAACGGAAGGACTCACTTCTAAGATCGGATAGAGTTTATCTTCTTTGACGCAGATTCCCAGATATCTAGAATGAGAGGAAGCACAAGTGCTGCTTACATGCTTTTTTATCCACTTGATGATTTAAGTTGAGTTTCCCAAGAAAATAGCCTTGAATTAATTTCAATTAATTAAATGTTTTTTTGGTCATTTAAATTGCTTATGTATATGCTATATTTTCATTTTGTTTATCACTGACGATAATCATGACATCGATCCCCTCACAGAACATTTTATCAAATCAGAGACCCCTTGGTTAAGTTGAGCTAATAATCACTATATTTGAAACAAAATAAGATATGCTGATATGGTCCTTAATGAAAGAATAAGGCTAGTGATATTATTTAATTTTCTTGTTGTCAATAAATCCTATGAAAAGACCAAAACCAACAATGTCTCTTACAGTACTATTCTCTCTTGCGTTTGGCTCTTAACAACAAGTCTACTGGTTCCAACCAAAGACCAAAATCTTTAAAAAGTGATTGAAAATATTCAGTTTCATTTTTAAAAAGGCTCAGTAATTCCCTAAAACAGCTGGTCACTGTCGTTTTTATCTAACACGACTCAAATGACAGGAAGTAGTGCATTTGTTGGGGACTATTTCCAGTGGTGGATTAATCCACCTTTGATGTTCTTGGGAGAATTTCTGGCAGCAGGATCGTGCATATGGGATTGAGCCAAAATAAACTAGAGAATGAATGTTCATGGTAATAAAAGAACATGTCACCCAGTGCGACCGTGTGGCTCACTGTTTTAACAATGGAGCTTTGTGGCACAGAGAAATACGAAATATCAGACTGTGAATGCAACAATACTTGCTAGTAGGAGGCATTCACTGTTGGTTTTAGTCTTTTTATGGGTTTTGTTGACTATCCACAGACGTATAAACGTACTTAAAATGGTTAAATCAGCATTACAGTGGGTGTCTTAGGGACCACATTTTCCAAGATGATACACGCAGACTCACAAGCTGGTAACTAGCAATTTGGGAGTCCCTCTTCTGTTTGAGATTTTTCTAAATCAATTTATTTAGATTTTTCAGACGTGATTTTGTCGTTTGTTGATCACAGTTTATTTTTAAAGCTGATATTTTAAAGAAGAGCAATGAAGCAACCTCACATTGTCTTGAGGACAATGGCTTCAACAAACTTTTAATCTGACATTTCGTTTTGTTTGGTACCAGGTACATTAACAGTATGACCTCAGCAGCTACAAAAAGCTACACTCTGATAAACTTGCTGCCATGACCCTGCTATATGGCTAAGTTAAGACTGCTTAGACAAACATTATGTCTGCCTGGTTTCTCACCTTATGTAACTGCTGTAGATGACAGGACCTGTGTCAAATAGCACCAAGGTCTTATTTCATTTGTGCTGACTGTAGCTGCAGAAGGGCTGTTCTTCAGTCAGATTACAGGCTCCAAGCTAAATACAGTTGATAACACTCTTACTGGCAAGCTATTTGAGTTTTTAATACCAATTTCTGTTCTGAATTTTAAGGTTGCTTTAATCACCTTAAAAAAAAAAAACAATGGCTATAAAGGGGTCACTGGTGATAAACCTCGACTCTGCTGTTTCAGTTCTACAGAGCTTTTCAGTATTTTTCAGCACATTGTTTTGGTTTTATGAACCGTTTTCTGTTTGGGTTCAGCCTCACTGCTCTCATCCATGTCAGTTTCCTCCACATTGTTTTCACCAGAAAATCAGAAACCCACTATACACCACCTACTCAGCGTCAAACATCACGTATCAAGTTAGCAACTAACAAGTGAATATTGTGGAGTATTTACCCCATAAAGGGCCAGATATTTTTCTCAGGACTTGGTGGAGCCTAAGATACATGAAAGACTGATGAACCCAACTCCACATAGAGTAACTCCATAATGTCACTTTATGTCTGTTGTGTAAATAAGCAACGTTTGCTAATAGTTCTTTTTATGTAAGATAATTAGAATGTTGTGTCAGTATACTGAACCCTACGTGGTCCCTACATGCCCAAAAGAATTCATCACTACATTTTTTGCTCATCCCCGTATAATTTCTTCTAAATTTTTCCTACTATTTCAGGCAGTCTTGGTTTCTATTCATTTCCATGTGGCATAAAAATCAAATGGCAAACTTGCCAAAATCTGCGTCCTTTAAATGCCTTAAATACTGCTACTGTAGAGACAGACAGAGAGACTGAATGTGTCATGAGGGAAATGCTCAAGCAGCTCCTTTTGCTGTAGGAGAACTCAACCCATTAGACAAACCATGAAGGCTTCAGTAAGAGGTGGGACTTGAGCGGACTGTTACCTGACGATGTTGGGGTGGGAGAGTTTCTGCAGCAGGCTGATCTCTCGTACAATGCTGTCTTGGTCCACATCGTTTTTGTAGATCTTGACCACCATCACCTTCCGACTGGTGTTGTGCATCACCTGAAGGATATTGGTGTCCATGAGTAGCAGAGACAGTGGAAGTAGAAGTAGTAACAGCAGTTGGAGTTGTAGCTGTAGTAATGGGGGGGCTGGTAGAGATAAAGTGGAGATAGTGTGACAGGAGTTTTTCAAATAAATTCTGAAGGTGTAGGTAGGAAACTGATTTGTGTTTTTTTTTTTTTTAGAGAGCTGTACTACAGTGAAAACTGTACTTTCTCAATCTCTCTTTATTCAAAAACATCAAAGCTCTGACTTCCCCATTCACTCATCCATCCTGTGGCCTCTTTCTAGCTCATTTCATCATGACAAAGCCTAAATGTATGAAAATCTGCTCTTCCTGTTACACTGCTCCAGCACTTGTTTCACATTAGGAGTTATGTAAGGTCTCAGCTGGGGATGAGTATTGCGCCCCCATGGTCTCCAAAGCTGGTGGGCCAATCACAGAATGGCAAGAATGTCCCAATTAGTGGCTGGAACAAAGCAAGCTTTGACGGCAGTCACACGTAGGCTGGCAACAAGGCAAAGTGAGGAGAGGACAGAGGAAATACCTTATAGACTTTGGAGAAAAATCCGCTTCCGATTAGCTCAGCGGTAAAGTTTTCCCAGAACTCCAGTTTGCGGACGGCGGTGCGGAGCTTCTGCCAGCGGTCCACATGGTAGTACTTGTCTGAAGACTCACCATACAGGGTGGGGCTGGTGGGCTCCGACGACACATCCACATCACACATCCTGGAGATGTCCACTGGGAAAGTGGGGAAACATAATAATAATGACAATTGTTGTATAGCATAGCATATATATATATATATATATATATATATATATATAGAGAGAGAGAGAGAGAGAGAAAGAGAAAGAGAGAGAGAGAGAGAGAGATATTGGACCAACCTTTTAAATTGATGGGAAAATCGCTGACACTGACAGACAGAGTGGAAAATATTCCAAATTTAATCTGTTGAAGGGCTAACTGAACCAGAGCATCACGTATTAATGTGATTGACTTTCATTCACTCGCAGTTTAAGCTTATAGTCTTACAGGCATTGACCAGCACCAAGTTACAAACACTAATTCATATTTATATTCTATATCTACATTTATGTACAGGTATATACAGTGTCAGCCCAACAATATCTAAAATAATTTCACTACACAATGCTGCTAAACTGATCAACACAAAAAGATGATGACAACCAAAAGGACAATTTATGCATTTCACAGTATGAAAGCAATCCTGGATGAAAGCAAAGCTCACAAAAGGTCTAATTTCACTCTCCCACTTATTAGCTGATCAGATGAGAGAAAGTGCCTCCACTTTACAGAGTGAAACAAAGACGGTAAATAATGTCAGGAACTGAAAATAGAAGCAGGGCCGATGGATAACAGGGCTGGTCACTGAACACACACACACACACACAGACACACACACACACACACGCTGTTCAGAGTGGTCAAGTGAGATGTTTGTCCTCAACGGACATAATGTAGGTATAATTAACAATTATATGGCTGATACAAAACATACTGTAATATAACAGAGACGGATGGTAAATGTGCATTGAAGGTAGACTTCTGTATGGCCATGATCATGTTTGAAGTTATCTGTATAATACATTTCATTATTTCTCCTTTTTTAAATTCTTTTTTCCTGTTTGTTTCCTGTCTGCAGTGTGTTTTACTGCACACACATAATGCCAGTTAATGATATACAGTATATAGACTATGTACAGTATACTCACCGAACATAGGAAGCCTTTGTTAACTTAGATAACCACTCTTTACAATTATGGTGTCTGGAAAAGAGTCTCAGACTCTGGATGGGCTACAACAACAGAAGACTATGTCAGGTCCCACTCCAGCTAAGAACAGAAACCTGAGGCTGCAGTGGACACAGGCTCAACAAAACTGGACAGTTGAAGACTGGAAAAATGAAGCCTGGTCTGATGAATCTGGATTTCTGCTGCGGCAGCAGATGATAAGGTCAGAATTTGGTGTCAACAGCATGAATCCATGGATCTTATGTCAACAGTCCAGGCTGGTGGTGTGATGGTGTGGGGAAGTTTTGGCATACTTTAATACCAATCATGCAACATTTCAATGCCATAGCCTGCATCTCTTTATGGCCACAGTTAACCATCTTCTAATGGCTGCTTCCAGCATAACAATGCACCAAGTCTCAAACTGGTTTCATGAACATGACAATGAGTTCAGTGAACTTCAGCGACCTCCCCAGGCTCCAGACCTGAATCCAGGAGAACACTGTTGGGACGTGGTGGAACAGCAGATTGACAGCATGAATGTGCAGCTGACAAATCTGCAGAAATGATGTGCTGCAGTCATGTCAACATGAAGCAGAGGAAGGAAAGTTTACAACATCTTGTGCTAATATGGTGTTCCTAATAAAGTGCATGGTGCTTTGTGAGAAAGTATTAAGAAGAAAATCTGAATTGAATTTGTCAGCAGCTGATAACATAGATGGTTCACATGGATGATAACCAATGATGGTTCACAAGAAGCTACAGTACGCAGCTCAGCTCCAGCACAATCAACAAAAACCTTAGTTGACCAGAATTTATTCAAACTTAAATTTTTTTCTTCAAAGCTACAATATTCAAGTTCTGGAATCAAGCTTGTGCTTGTGTTGGTCTGGAAAGCAAACCTCTCTGCTCCTCCCACTATATGCCTTTCACAGCCCAGCCCTCCCTCTGTCTCATATAACGCAGGCATAGAGAGCTTGCTAGCCTGTGAGTAGCCACAGTGACTTCTTCTAGCAGCTAATACTGGCTTGAAACCTTGATGTGATAGGAGTAGTAGACCAGTACTGTGTTCACATATCGATTACCAGTCATGAGTTCCCGACCCTGATTTTAGTCTTTATGGTTTTGGAGGTTGAGACTTTCTAAAAAAAACTTTAGAAAGGAATATCATATGCAACCAGCAAGTTAACAGAGGCTTTTGACCGCACCTCTTCGCATTAAGATATGTTATGGAGTATATTTCAACTAAAAATATTTGAAAAAAGTTACATACTCTACTGCTTTCAATAATAGAAGTAGTTCACCCAACATTTTAGTCGTTAGTTTCTGCTTTATTGAGAATTGTTGTCATGACAGAGAGACAACAACACTAATTATCACCTATAATTACAATCAATAAAATATAATTTTTATAAAATTAGGTCTAAAACATTTGACAATTCAACCTGCTGACCTTTATGGAAGTGAAGCATGTGTCCACTTGCTGCATGATTGCACCAGAGGGAAAAGATGATGGAAAAATTGACACCCTGAGAGATATATAGAGTTCTAGGACTATAGGAATAGTAATAGGAATTACACTTAGACACACTTAGCTTAGTATAAACACCTAATTTTGCTCTGCTCAAAGGGTACCACAATGAGTGAGTGCATCTACATGTGTTTTAGTATCCTGGTTTTGACTCTTATCCAGTTTCGGGATATAGCGTGAAACACCTGCTTATTCCTCTCCATATACATAATTATAACAGAGTTCAGGTTTCTCATTGTATGCCTGCAGGTGTGTCTTGCTTTCATATGGTTCAGAAACGTGGATAAGTGTTAACATGCCATAATGTCAGAATGCTCCAGGTAGTATATCCAGGTTTCTCAAAACTGGGATAAGGTGTCGTTCAGGTTTCTGAAACTGGGATAAGCTGTTAACATGCACAAAACATAACCAGAATAGGATATTAGCATGCATGTAAATGCACTAGTTGTACAAAACCAAAATATAAAAGTGACACTTTGTGATTAAACAGGGACATTTGTGCTGGAAATATTTCTTTGCCAGGCCTGTAAGTTCCTGAAGTCTTCACTAGTTTTAGGGCAACTTCATGGTGGCAACAAGACAAGATGCCAGGCTGGAAGTTTCCCTCTGCTTCCAGTCTTTATGTTTAACTAAGCTGATTGCCAGCTATATTTCCCAAAATGGCCTTAAACACCCAACGTAAAACAGCATCCAATTCATGCAGGACAGGAGTAGGCCGGCATTCAATAATAATAACAATTAGTAAACAAAAAATAATTCTGAACACTCAGTCCCCAAAACACTGTAGGATCCCAGACCCCAAAGGGACTCTTATATCATAATCATTCAGCAACTAAGAGATGTCAATCTGGCAAACTGGACAAATCAACACAAAGTAAACTGTAATCCTGCCTGGCATCATCAATTCAAATAGGAGAATATATTTTCACAGGGAGAGATCCAGAACAGATGCTGAGCAAACTGCCATTATTTCATTGTTTGCATTGTGGCTGAGTGTAAAGAGCAGTGTTGTAAAAACTTCAGTCACCACAGCAAAGCTGGCTCTCTGTTCCTGATAGACCGGGTATTCCTGACCTAATTTCAGCCACAGAGGACGGGTGTGACAACACTGAAGGTCAGAGTTTGTTTTTCCCATGACAACAGCCTCTCTCGTCTTTGCAGTGACGCTGGTGGAAAGCACACGCTGACACGCAAACACAATTGGTAGGGTTTCTACAATCAAACTGGGGGAATCAACCCCGGCTATTCAGGCTGCTTTTGTTCATTCGGCTCTGGATCACTGCACTTTCAGCTCCAGCACTGTCAGAGAGAAAAGGTTACAGTGCAGCCCTATCATCTAGCTGTTACTCGCTCTGTCTCACTACTGTCCTCCACCGCTCCTTCCTTCCTCATGTCATGACCCTAAACACTTACATTACCTGCATTTTTACGTTATAATGTACAACACAGACACTAGGAGCGTAAGGAGGCCACTAAAATTTAACTGGAAAAAACATCAAGAACATACACTGCAGGTTTATTTTGATGGTTTACATGAGTTTCTGTTATGCAAATGAAAAAGGCAAGTTATACCTCACACAAACCACCAGAGGTTTTACACAGAACACACTTGACAGGCTTTGTCCTATTTTGGATTCGACTGATGAGGATCTTTTTTTCTCTCCCCATCAAAACCTTGTCCTTCCTTGTACCAACCATGCTGTTTTTCTTTGGCATGCTTGAGGGTGTGTGTCAACAAAACACAACAGAATGCATTATTCAGTAGAAACTATAGTGCCCAGCTGCTTTATGTTTATTTTAAATGAAACTATATATCTGTGACCAATATTTTAACATTAGCTGCTTCAGTAAGAACAAATGGACATGTGGCTGAGTGCCCCAGAAAGTACAGAGACAGGACAAACGTACTGTCAGTTTTAGTGAGCTGCCCATGGAGTCACTTACTGAACATAAGTCCAATATTCACTCTCCTGTTGATCAACAGAGGAGAGCTGAGAGACTGAACAAAATCAGTAAAGTTGCAGGCCGTACCACCAAAACAATGAGGTAAAAGACACTAAAACTCTCCATACAGGTGATGGGAAACACAGAGTTGGGTGACAATTCTCTGTGTGGTTATCATTACGAGTGACTCCTTTTCACAAAAAACAGCCATTTCAATTCATTGTTAATATGTTAAACCATCTAAAATCAGGAGTGACATAATTTCTCCTTCTCATCTGTATCTCGCATCAATATTCTGCAATAATGTCGCTGCACTGACAGAATTTTTCACATCTTTTTTTGTTTTCACCGTTGCTGCTGAAGATAGACACACTCTGCACTTTGTGTCTCTCCTCCTTTCTCACTCTCCATTTCTGTATTCCTCACACCGTTTCCCACTTTGTCTGCTTTTCTTGGCTGGTGTGCTGTCAGCTCTCCTGAGACGTGATTCTTTACCGGCCCAATCTTTGTGTGTTTTCACACTCAGGATTTGAAAGTTACACAAACAACACGCAGGAAATACTGTAGTGAAAGGCACTTATCACAACCCACTGTGAGTTTGACCTACGTCTGAAAACACAGCGAGTCAACAGGAATATCAGGGCTGGCCATCACCGCGCTGACGTCCGCTCAGCTGATAAGGAATGACGCCCATGAACGCTTCACTGAAAAAAATCAGTTCACACAGAAGTGAGATTTCTCAGCACAAGGATTCTCTCTGAAGAAGTCCCAAAAGATCATACATGCATGTGATATTAGCTCAAAGCAGAGGCTATGTATATATATATATATATATATATATATATATATATATATATATGTGTGTGTGTGTGTGTGTGTGTGTGTGTGTGTGTGTGTGTGTGTGTGTGTTTGTGTGAGTGTGTGTGTTTGTGAACCAAAGACTTCTGAGCAACCCTGTTACCTTCAGCTTATGTCAGGGTGGTGACTCACTCATGAGTTCACACACAAGGACGTGCACTGCCTGAGACCCCATAAAATATCCAAGCACACACACAGAGACACACACAAATATGGATAATTTCTAGTTGCACTCCATAGCAAAACTGGAAATTAATTAATGCCAACGAAGTCTTGAATTCAGATTTTAGGTGAATAACAGCATCCTCTGTGCCCCAGTGACTTCAGGCATAAAATATATAGACAGCCAAGGCAATTGCACCATAGCAGACCACTGATCTACCTTTAACAGCCTCTAGTCCTGACATTTTTGGCTGTGGCCGCATGCATTAAAGCTGAGCTCTTAAACCGGCCTGTGCCAAGCCACAGTAGCTGTCAGTTGCCTCATGGATTTTGCTAAGCAAGGAGATGTTGGCCTCAGAGCCACAGCAGCCTCAGAGCTCGGCCTTCGTCTGCAGGTTTTTGAAGGCAGAGATGGGTTCGATTACTTTTGAGTTATATCACTGTCTGACAAGGCAAAGATAAAGAAAATGAAGATTTGGGATGTAAACTTTAAATACAGCTCAGTGTGTAGGATTCAGAGGGGTCTATTGGCTGAAATGGAATGTTATTCATAATTATGTTTTAATAGTGTATAAGCACTTGAAACATTCTGTTTTCATTAGCTTAGAGCGAGCCCTTCCAATCTACACAGGGAGCAGGTCCTCTCCCACGAAGTCTGCCATGTTGGACCGCCATGTTTCTACAGTAGCCAAGAATGGGGAAACCAAACACTGAATGTAGAGAGGGCCTTTCCCATTTTTTCATTACCTGAAGGCCACAGCAGGTTCTCCTATGTGCAATCTGCACCCTCACTGCTAGATGCCACTAAATCCCACACACTGCTCTTTTAAAGTGGTTCACACCTCAGCACATCTCCATGTCATAAGCATAGTGAGCATATTAACGCTACAGTACAACTGTGTTTGCTTTCCTCGTTCATAGTATTTTCTGCAACTTATCAGGTGAGTACACCTGAGAGTAGACTTGGCTTCCTGTTTACACTGGCTTGCGTATGCCCGGTGGCCATGAATGGTCCTATATGTATGCATTTGCAGGTGTGTTAATATGGACGCATTACTGATACGGAGCTAAAACACTTGTCTGGACGGAAATCATTTTCATTTTAAAACAAGAACATAGTAGTGTGGACGTAGCCTAAGTGGTTAGCTAGCTATCAGACCAGTGGTTCTCAATTGCTGTCCTTTTAGTATGCCGTGGAATTTTAGCACAATCAAATAATTTTGCATTTACCTAACATGTCCTCCATCCACTCCATCCATCCCAGGCTTTGCATAATGTATTTTTGTTTGGTGGTTTGCTTAGAGCATTTGACTACTCAAAAGCCTTAACGTTTGTAAATGAGCCCCACCCCAGTTAAAAATACCTCTGTCAATGTGCCTTCCTGAAATGCATTGACAGTGGGGGTTGTGCAACAGCTTCAACAGGCTACGTATCAATGACACACGACACACATACTAGACCTACATGCTGATGTCATCCAGAGATCGTACTGCAGTACTAATTTGGGCAACAGCTTTAAAAATAGCATGTTCGGCAGCAATAAATGTTTGGTGGTATGAGCCTGAGGCAGTGTCCTGCAGAATGTGCAGGGATCCATGGGAAGTACTACCACAGATCAATCACTTTAAATCTATTTCCAACTAATGCAATATTGACTTGGTCTTGTAAACAGTATGTAATGGATGGTAATGGCAATAATGGTATGATAACTCCAGTATAATATGCACAGTGTTCCTGTGCTTCCACAGAACTCCAGTCAGGTTAATGTTCTATAATTTAGAGGTGAAAGCAAAACTTCATTAACGAAGCATGACACAGCACCACGGGTAATGATATCACTGCTCAGCATGACTGACTTACTGTATATGGCTGAAGTGTATACTGTCAGAAAGACTGCTGCTACAATAACCAGTGAACCACTAGGTCATACTTTAACAAGCCTCCAGGAAAGTCATCTAAAATCAGCATTTCAGTATAATAAAATTAAATATGTAGTCTGTAAGTGTCTTAACAGCAACCACAAAACTGTTTCAAGCCTGTGTGTTACCTGTACTTGATCATTTAGCCAGTGTTTCTTTTTATATATAAATGAGTGCAAAATAATGCTGTTAGATATTTTTGGATGCGCACAAACATGCATCAGCTTTGGCTATAGAGAAGGGAACAGTGTTTGCTGAAAGATATGTGTATCTCAGTTATGGAATGTATGTCATACAGAAGACAACAGGCTGATGAAAAAGATAACCATTTGGGATAAACAAATAAAATAAATAAAATAAAATAAATTCAAATTGATATCAAAAGAAGTGAGCACTTTGTTCAACACCAATACTTGAACATTTTGGGAAATATGCTTATTTGCATTTTTGTCAAGAGTTAGGCCACTGATACACACAGGTCAATTACACTGTTGCTGATGTTGAGATCATGGCTATGAGAATGGTGTTAATTTGGGAGGATGTGCTCAACTAGCACTCTCAAGGAACGCGGGACACACGAGGCAGCAATGATGCACATGCAAATCGTGATTAAAAGTAATCACATCACTGTGTGTATGGTCAGTATGAAGCTGTTAGCCTGTTAGTAGCTTAGCTTAAAGACTGGAAATAGCTGAACACAAGAGATAACTTATTAGTTAGTTAGTGAGATTTGCTGGAAGGTGGACTTGGTTACATTTGGACAGCTGTCTTCAGTCTTACCAGCTGCTCGCACTAACTCCACTTTGCTTCCTGCTGTCGTTATTGCTGGGAACCATGTTTCGTCTGATCAAAACATAAATACATTGTTTATGACACATTTACAAAGACTGATTTGGCTATTTACGTACGAAACATTTAATTTAGTCTGGTAGATGAGGGCAAAAGAAAATTTAATCAGGATAAAAAAGTAGGATTTTAGTAAGTGCACGATTCATTTGAAATTTCATAGTTTTTAAATGTTATTCAAACTTCAAAATGAAGAATTTGTTGATAAGGCTTCACATTATACTTGTGGCACATGGATTTCACTCAAACTGTCAACGGAAGACATGGATACAGATTTTGCCTAATATTTAGAGCAGAGGTTGAGTATAGTCTGACCCAGCAGAGATTTCTGGAGTCTGATAGCGTGCAGTTTGTGTGTAGACTGAGGCTGGACCTGGGCCTGCTGCTCTAAACCGCTGCAGTCCAAGCTTAACAGAGCTAACGAACAGGGAACATCTTCAGCATCATGCAGATGGATAGAATTTCTATCCAGAGGCAAGATTTGGCCTGAGCAAATCTATCTAATGTGAAATGACAAAATCTGTTTTTTGCAAATTTGTTGTTTGCTTGGAGGTCTTTCCTTGGAACAATCTCTTGTCACTGAAGACATGATACAGGATACATGTCTTCTTCTGTTTCTTCCGCTCCACTGACCTCACAGACTATTGTCATTTACCTTTCTCAAGCTCAGGTTACACTGTTTTTTCTAACCTGTGAAGTATTTCTGTGGTCAACTCATTCGCCACATGAGCTAATTCACACTGCCTGTTTTCTTTTGGCTCTTTATGCTGGAACATCCAAGTCTCAAACTAAACAAACAGGATAATTCAGAGAACAGATAGTAAACACTCATTACAGGTTTGATTGCACAACACCTACGTCATAACCATCATGAAGATGGAAACGCTCTCAGAAACAGCAGAAAGCTGTTATTACAGTCATGTTTGTAATGTGCTCCGCCCTGCGGTACACCACCTAATACCATGGGGAAGTGGTAATGTGGTTATTGTTGCAGTCCCAGCACCAAGTTCCAAGGAAGAAGAACAGTTATGGATACACTGACCTGGGTAATCTGTTGGAAGAGCTGTGCTAGGGGACTGAACAAGTCCCTTTTGGAAACAGTCATATTAAGTGACTTCAATCTTTCCTTTTTCCAAATGCATGCAGGCCATCTGGGAGTGGAGAGTCTAGGCATGGCATCCAAACAAGCAGTGCAAATTTTATTCCACAACAGAATGTTGCCCTGACGCTTCTTTGAAACATTGGCAGAGAACTGACTCTAAATTTTTTCTGCAAGGAAAAATTCTGTTTGAAAACAATATGCCACTTGTAGAGATGGGCAAGTGGGCTGGAGACACTGTGTTGGAGGTCAAACAAAATGTGCAAACAGCACATTGTATCTGCAATGTATCTCTACAATGTATGTCCCTTTCTACCGCTTCCCACCACCACTTCCACCCCGACACTGACCTCATTCAATAGTCGAGCCAACCCGCAATGTTTGTAGGAAAAATGTGGATGGATAACCTGAATGCAGCATTTGAAGCATGGAAAAGTTGACACCAAATAGCAGGCAGTAGAGTAGCAACCGCAGCTAAGTATTATTATCTTTATCCTTTCAGTAACAAGTCCCCTTTTCGGCAGCAGCAGCAACAGTCTGACATCTGCAGCACATGTTCAGGGTAGTTTGTTCATCGTCAGACAAAAGAGCTAAAATACTCACTCAGTAAGAAACTCAGCATATCCTCAGCCTTTTACTATAAATTATTTCTAGTGTTTCTTTTCTATTCGTGTGATCACATTGTTTACATTCCATATTAAATATCACTGTAAGCACTTAATTCATGGTTCTGATGATGTTGCTTATAATTAGTTAGCCGGATAAGTAAACCCAAAGTTGCCTGAACCTGCTTCATAGTAATAGGTTAGCCAGGATGGCCATTGATCGGTTGTTTTAAACCAGATAATGAAAAAATATCCTGGGCATGTGGAACAGGAGGGGTAGAGGAAGGGGAGATTGTACACTAGTTATTTATCTCAGATGGTGTTGTCTCAGGTAAATAAAAAGATGAAAATAAAATTAGTATTACCACAGTATGCCTCCACCACTCAGACTAGTTTAAGGTCACATCCCTGATGTATCCAGAATCATAGAAAATATTGACCATTTGTGTGAAATGCAGTCATAATTGCTGTGTGAAGTCTTGAGTAACCTTTGATCACCAAAATCTAATCGGTTCATCCTTGAGCCCAAGTGGACATTTGTGCTAGGAAAAATCCCTCAAAGCATTACTGAGATGACGCATTCACAAGGCCAAAACCGTGTTTTGTAAGGTTATCGTGACCTTGACCTTTGACCACCAAAATCGAATTTGTTCATCTTTTAGTCCTAATGAATGTTTGTGCCAAATATGAAGAGGCGTTACTGAGACATCCGATCACAAGAATGGGATGGACAGACGGACAGACGTATTTGTGGACATACGGGCAACCAAAAAAACATAAAAAAACATTGTCGGCACAGAGGTATAACAATATTAAATGGGTTGCCAGACATACTTAAGTGGCCATTAATATACCTGGGCAGCCCACCCAAATAAACTCTATGTGTGGGAAACACTGCCCTGGAAGCAGTACAAACTATATCTGGCAGGTGATAGAATACAGCGTCACACCGGAGGTAAGTGGTACACTGATTGGTCAGAAGTTGAATGTCCTGCCCGTCTGATGACCTGGACAATCGCTCATCCTCAGAGAGAAGGGCAAGGGCTGAGGGTATATCAGAAAGCAAAAGGCTAGAGGGAAAGCTAACAAGTGGGTCTGGAGCTCTGATTGTGGGTGACTTTGCTATAAAAGATGTGAGAAGCATATGCAACAAAAATGCCAAATTACTCTTTTTCCCAAGGATATGGTCTGTGACATGAATCCCGCATATTGCGGCCGCACATCCAACCGTGAAAAAGATCATTGTGCACAAAGGAACAAATAATGTTGTGAAGCAGGTGTCTGAGATACTCTCTGAACACTGAGTTGTTTATCAGTGGCCCTTTACCACCAGTTAGAAGAGGAGCCAAGACATATAGCAGATTGTTGGCATTAAATACATGACATTCAAATGCATGTACTGCCCACTCAGTTCACTTTATTGACAATTTCTTTTCCAGGATAAGCCAGTGCCCCGTGCGCCAGAAGCTTCCTCAATTCCCATCTTCATAAGAAACAGAAAAAGTGGACTAAGCAGGCAGCACTCAACATGTTTTGTGAACACATCAACCCTAATACCTGTTCATTCCTTAGATAAACCTCAGATGGTTCTAAGCCGTTCCAACATTTTAAAGTTAGCTGCCTTTAACATCTGATAATCACTTGCCAACAAAGCACTTTTAGTTTTATCTCTCCATACCAGTAATATTTTATGTTATTAACTGAAACATGGTTACAACACAACTCAAATTCCATTGATGAATTTTCTGAAATGATGTCAATCATTTCTACAGATTGTAACACTTTTATTATAACTGGTGATTGTAATATTCACATTGAACTTATTGTTTTGTTTGATATGTTTGATCTGGTATGGCATGTAACTGGCCCAACTCATGTTCGAGTCACACACTGGACTTGGTTGTCAGCAAGGGTCTCAGTATTCCTACTGTGAATGTAACTGACTTGGCTCTCTCTGATCATTTATGTGTTTTCTTTGATTGGCACGTCACTCCAATCACCCAGACCAGATCCAAAACTGCCAATAAGAGGTACATTAATGAGAATACCAGCACTCTGTTTAAGGAAGCAATAAATATGACACCAAGTATAACAGCAGAGTCTGGGGACAACCATCTTAGTTTTAATCTAAAATTCTAACGGTCCTTGATGCTATTACACCAGGTTAAACTGACCTCTGGTAAACATAGCACCATGGAGAAATGTCACAGCAGTAGCAAATCAAAAGAGAGAATGCAAAAAGGCTGAGTGTAAAACTAAGCTTCAAATTCACTATGCCATTTTTAAAGAGAGGCTCCATATATATAACTCCATATAACAATCTTACTTGGGAATATTAACAACACTCATGCTCTATTTGCCACTGTGGATAGATTAACAAATCCCCCAACACAGTTACCTCAGGAGTTTATATCAGCTAAAAATTGTAATGAGTTTGCTTCTTTTTTCCGTCAGAAAATCAAAAACATTAGAGTAAGCATTAGCTCCACCCATTCGAGCAGTGACTCCATAAAACCAATGCCAACACTAAGAAAAAAATACAGTCTCTATGGCTGAATTTACTGCCATTGACTTGAAGAAATTGTGCTGCATCTGAAGCCATCTACTTGCTGCCTCTACCCTTCAGTGTTTTTAGCTCTTCAGAAATCCAAACTTTTACATATTGTGAATGGCTCATGAAACTTGCTCATGGATGTTTAACCTGTCAAAAGTCTGTGAGCACACACATACTGGACACATCCGCATTTGTTTTTCTGCCTCAGCTTGTGAGGTAAGATTACAAGACTGAAAATGAATGCACAAACCTGCAAAAAGGATCTGTAGACAGATACCTAAATATACAAGATTACAAAATTAAGATTATAGATCTTACCTTACCTTTTTGAATGATATAATATTCCATAGCCCTCATTAAGGGACAGAGATGAGCAGCACAGATGGCTCGCTAAAAACTGCTTTCAAAGACAGCCTACACAGCCAGTGAACCTTGTAGCTAAGTAACCAAGCTTCCCAGGCATGTAGCGTGTATAGTAACAGAGTGAAGGTAAATAGAAAGTCACTAAATTAGACCAGTGCTCATTACAATGCAACCAGCTCCCCACAGAGCAAAACTGTACTTTCAGGAAAAGATACTTTTAACCTCATGTAATTTACACATACTTGACATTACTTACTATTACATCCATATACTTTGATTTACTTAATTCGACACAGGCTAAAAGGCTACAGATATAATATGGATATATCTGGATCATTTCACATAATAAATAAAAAGCACACAAGCCAGTGGTCACTAGAAACAATCCTCCATTTAGATGTGGTTCTCGATATCAAATGGAAACTGTCATATACAGGTGTTTGTTTTGGACTGGGACCAGCGTAATCTGATGCTTTTTGTACCTCTGCTCTGGTCGTATTTCTAAATCACGCACCAAGAGAGAACAATCCACAGAGCTCAGGAAAACTGGTGTATGATCTGTGCGTTTACTGTGTATATGGAGCTCAGCAGCTAAGATTAGCTGGTTAATACAGTGTTACTTCAGCAGCATTTTGAATCGAGAGAGTAAAAACACATGAAGTCTGTCTCTGAACAGAAGCTAGTGAACACTGCTAACACTGCCTCCACAATTTGATGCTCACGAGCCCACCCAGCTAGTTAGCCAGCTACCTGCTACCTAGGTAGCATGAGTGGTCTTTTTGAGCTAAGGCTACAAATTGTTAGTTCATCTGTATTTTACAAAGTTTATTCATATGATTACATATGTCATCACGTCTCTTTTATTTATGAATTGAACACTGGGATTCCATATTTATCTGATACTTGAAAATACATGACAGTGCAAGTGCTGTGATGGATGTGAGACACTGACATAAAGCAGTGCAGCACTGCACACATAGATCAAGTCAGCTGACAAAGTTTTGGTTTCTCAGTTGAGTGTCAGATTACTTTTGAGTGAGTATACAGATAAAAATCATCAAAATCACTTCTGCCTGGAAGATACATGATTTATGAATGCATTTACTGCAAGAAATGCAATGTTAGCACCATGAAGAAGAGTTTTCAATTCAAAAAGTATTTAAATCTCTCAGTACTTACTCCATTGGTTTAATAAGCTATTCATATGCATCTTGTGGATGATGGAACAAACTCAAGAGGTCTCTGTGAAGAAACTGAGGAGGAACCACATACATGCAACAACACATAAGCAAAACCACAGACACAGTACAACACATAACTGTCAAGCAAAGCAACACTGAAACATGGAGACTGACTGGCAGACACAAGACAATGTTTATCCTTGATTTCAAATGTGTCACATATTAGTTTATTTCCTGGTGACAATATTAATGCTTTGGAAAAGATGTTGGATTGGAGATACTGTAGCTGCCACCTGTTTTTAAGATTGATTGCAATTGCAATTGCAATAAGATTTTACAGCAGAAAAAACAACTCTGAGTAGTGGTCCCTCAGTAGTTACTACAAACTTACCTATTTTGATAAAGGCCCCTTTACAGGACAGGACCTAGATAAACGTGGGGCAAATTGCAGGAGCCATACTATAAAGAGCCTTTACAATGCCAGTATTAAATTGGGTTTTAGTTGTGCATTACCAAACAAATCAGTTTCCACACAAACAACCTTCTGGGCCGCTGGGGGTCAGAATATGTTTTTCTGCCTGTCATCATCCCTTTAATCAGTTGGGAACCTCTAAGATTTATGGTAGGACCCCTAAAAGGCACTGACGGGGTTCGACAGCATTGTATCAAATCTGAATGCAGTTCCATATCCGCTTATCAAAACCAAATCCTTTCACATCCCTGTGCAAATCTGTTTAAATAATGTTTGGCAGAGACATGTGGATGTATGGTGAGACATCTGTTAGTTGAAATATGTGTTGTTTTTATTTCACTCAAAGAGCTAACAAGACAAAAGTCCTATTATTGTCTTATTTTAATTACTAGGGAACCACCCCCTCCACCTCTTCACTCACTCACTCTCTTTCTGTCCTTCTCTCTCACCCCATGAGTCAGGCTCTGTTCAAGGTTTCTACCCACTGAAAGGGAATTTTCCTTTGCCACTGTTACCATGTGCTCGTTCATGGAGGAATGTTGGGTCTCAGTGAATGACATTATAAAGAGTATGCTCTTTTTCAGTGCCCTGAGATAATTTATGATTTAGCCCTAAAGTTGATTTGACATTGTGATGGAGTGTGGTTCCTTTCCTTATTTTGTCACTGCTCTGGGACATTAATTAAATCTGTCCTCAGGTCCCCTGCAGGTCACAAAATGTGTCTCTGTAACACCAACACTAGGCTGAGGCCAGGCCCTCCTCCTTCTCAATGATATAAGTCAATATATCAAATATCCCACAGATATTACATTTTGCAGTTGTTTCATTGACTTTGGAACTTTAAGTCAGTCCACCAGTCTTTTTTTTCTTTGCTTATGCTTGTAGCATCAGAGAGAGAGAGAGGCAAAATAACCAAACAGAGAATGTGAATGGAGGTTTTGATGAGGGATTCACTGGCTGCAGAGCTTAAGGAAAACAGGTATTTTACCAGCTTGGAACCGGATCCAAAATTGCACCAGCTATGAGAACCCACTCTTACCTAAGAGGTCTCAGTTCTTATGTTGGGAACCACTGCAAGGTAACCACAGACATATTCTAGTTAATAGTAAGCTGGTACAGACCCCACTGAGGTTTTTGTACCTGGAGTTCTAATATTTCTGGCATATTTCTAATTGTATTACCTAATTAATTAATTAAATAATAATTTAACATACTTGATGGTAGATTAACATTGCCCTTCTGTGGAATAACAGGCCAATCTCTGAGCATACTTGATATGCGGCCCTCATTTGAACATGATATCTGTCTATATTATTGTTGCTTTCTTGTTTAGTTTTGTAGCAGACAGTTTTAAACTTTCTACAAACACAGAAGACAACAAAGCCTAGCAATAGTCTACTTACATGGCTTCTGCCCCAGCGTAGTTGTGGGTAAAAACACAGCTCAGTTTTATATTCTTGATGAAGTATTACGCCTCATATATCCGTTCTAGTTTGTTGTTCGTGCAGGAAATCCCGGTTGTTCTAACACTTTTGCTGTCACAGCTAACGCGTCTCCTGCAGCGCCCCGGCGGTGCGTTCAGTTTCCTGCAGCTCACTTCGCTGTGGTTGAGGTGATGAAACAAGCTTCGCAACTGCAAATGCATGTTTTATGGGTTGTCTTAGAAACCAGCTTCACCAGCGCGTCGGTGAATTTTAACTCCACCCACGGGGAGAGTGGGTCGGCCGGAGCGCAGCAGCGGGCAGGCAGCCTGTAGTCTGTGGCTGCTTCTCATTACCTCATTTCACGTATCTGTATGGAGGACCACAAGTGTCATGGAAATACTAATAAAACATTTTATTGTTGTCTAGTAAAAATAGGCATTAATACTTTTTTTTTTTTTTTTACAAAATAATGTATTAATTGCAAAACAATTATACTGAATTATAAAGCAGTTAATTATTTGATATTTGAATGGGTAATGATCCTCAAATAGGTCTGATCCTCAAATAGGTCTGACATAAAAGTAAATGAGCGATTTAAAATATATGTAATATATATGTAATATATATGTAATATATATATATATATATATATATATATATATATATAATGAACAATGGAATTTAGAATTCAGGCCCCCACTTAAGTAAATAAGCTCACAATAACAGCATGTAGTCTTTATTATAGTCCACATTACTGTATAATGCCTCAGAGTGACCATTTGAAATGAAGCACAGTCTCTTCTGAAAGCTGTTTGTGCTGATCAGAAGTATCTAGATACAGCACAGAGGTGGGAGTGTTTTGAACAATGTAGAGCTGTGGCCCAGAGCTTTAACTCCCACTCAGTCAGTGTGGGAAATGAATAGACTCGAACACAAGGCACACAAATGACAGACAAATAGACACTCTATGGAGAATGGAGGAGAGATAAAAAGAGAAAGGAACAACAACAATAATTTAAGCTGCTGAGATGGAGGTTTATGTTACTTTAATATGTACAGTAAATTTAAAAAATGCAGGCATGCGTAGGAGAACTCAAGTACTGAGCATGATGGAGCTTTTTTGCATATTGCATGCTAACATTGCATAAATATATGCATTTTCATTTCAGGCAGTTATTCATACACTTTTTTTGGTTTGTGATCCCTTAAAATAATGTTTACACGTGACACCACATCACAAGTCATGGCCTTTTGTGATTGTGAGCAGGTCAACCAAAGAATTATTTTCATGATCAGATTGATCGTTAGACAGATTGATGATACAGGCTTGAGAATGCTCATTTTTAGTTTTTATGCCACAAACTTAAATGTGTTTGGTGCCTTGTTAATAATTTAACATTTTTGAAACTGAATTTATTTTGGTAGGTGAGACGTTCACTGAATCTTTTGATTATTAAAGGGGAATATTAATTTTACACCTTAAAATCAGTGTTCATCCAGTGAAACCATCTATGCTGCCACCTGTTGTAAGTTAGGGTTAGGGTTAAGTGAAGTGCAATACTAACTTACTAGCTAGTGTACTCTACGATGTCATGAAACCGTTGCTTTAAGGCTCAGTAATAACATGCTCTGAGTAAAAGACAGACTACTTTGTTCCTCATTTGCCATTGCTGGAGTGATGCAGAGAATTGGCTGCTCTCCAATAATGGCCAGATAGAAACAAACAAACAAACAAAAGACCACACAGGGGTGGTCCCAGTGTTGGTGTAGGTCAGTTCAATAACATTAGAGAAGTAAAACTGAACAATCTAAAGTTTGTTTCCAAATACTGGTCATAAACGTCCATAGTCTGGGGATAATCTGTTGATCATGAGACAGTTCAGTTATGAATTTGTTAATGTTTTGACATTAATTTTGTCAGCCACTGACGTGTCAGCCAGGATGTAGTGAACAAAACAATATTAAAAATGGCTTTAAGTGTTACAAAAAAACAATATACAAAGCATATAAGCTTTTCTGACATTTTCTCTACAGGCGACAATATTTCAAAATGAACTTACAGTATATGCAATATTTAAATTCATCAAGTGCAATTACATTCAATTTGGTCAAACTTCCTGTTTGCATTGCTCTAATCAACCTTTTTTATAGCAACAGCAGCAAAAAAAATCCAATAAATCTACCTCATACTGCATGCCCAGCACTGCACAGCAGACAGAAAAAGCGACTAACTGGTGAACTTGGTGGAGCATTTAGCAGCTAGAGCCAGATTTTACTCTCAGAGATTGGTGGAGACCAAAATAGAGGTAAAAGGAGTGTGGATCGTGGACTTGTGTCCATATAGAGCATATTTTCTCTGACAGAAAAGCACTGGCAGAGCACTAGGAAGCACTTTTTTTTCTATGACCATAACATCTTGATAACATATCATCACCTCCATGGTATGATAGTTGAGCAGTGCCCCTTTGCGTTTGATTATCATTTGTTTTTTCACCATAAATACCAACAGAAGAATGCTTGCCCTCTTACTCTGTATGAATAAGCTTGTCACCATTCAATCTGATAGCTGTAGAGCATGGAGTTTTTGTGTTGTGTTGACTACACAGCTAACAACAAGCTCATGTAAGTACAGGGATAAAAAACACTTGAAAATGGGCTGAGTTCGCCATGTTGTAGTGCTGTCCAAATGTATAGTGAGAATTATTAAACCCTATATAGTGTACTCATAGTATCTCACAATGCATCTGAAAAAGTAGTGTACAACCGATGGTCAGTAACCAAGCAATATATACCATCATGCAATGCACCCGTGGTGAAAGACTGAAAAATGATGCAGAGAAAATTACCCATGTAGTGTCCAAAAGTGTTTTTCAGTTTTACTGATGAGCTTACTACATTGTCCTCTACACAGAACTCCCTGGATAGTGAGCAGGGAGGAGTGAATGAGCGAGTGATTTTGGACACAACCATGGCCAGAACAAGTTTCTTCTCCATTTTCTAGATCACCAGGGTGAGGAGTCCCACCCCATCTGATTGGTTGCCTGAAAAGGAGCTACAGTGATGACACTGGCTCCTTTCTGAAAGGTTCAGATATGGACACATGGCCTTAAGATTGGACAGAGATATCAATACATATGGATAATGTTGCTCTTTGTCTGCTGGGTGTGTAAATACACAACTGATTACAAACACATTAGCTATAACTTCTTTAAAGTGATAATATGTCAGTGTAATTTATAATATATTAAATCCTTTTTCAAATGTTCAGATATTTCAATCTGGACAATCTGATATAATTACAAAGTAAAAGTGTTTGTGAAAAACCAGAGTGAGAAACATTATACAATTAAAACACCTTTTTAAGTGTAGTCACATTAACATTTCAAACTCAACTTGTTCACAGCTTTGTTGATCCAAAGCTGAGGAATATCAGTATTTCCACAAGACGGTGTGCTGTATTTCAAGGGTTTGATCAGATTTTTGATAAACGGTGGCACGACATACAATATCAGCCTTCTCCGTCTGTGATTAAATACACCAGCAGCTGCCATCTGCTGACACTCTGCCTCACTGGTGAATCATGAAACAGCGCCCATCTATTTCTGAGCCCACTCACCATCTCTACTGCAGTCATCAGCCAGCAGGCCAGTCAATACACAGCATCTGATGCTATTACCTTCTGCTCTCAATAGGTCACCATCATCCGGGATCTTGATGTGATGTGCAACAGGCCCTGTTTTAAAGGAGCAATTTGTAAGTTTTCCTCTTACTATACAGCATAGTTAGCATTAATAGACTATTCATGTGTTTGTTGCATGCATTTTCACCCTACCAAATGAATTGTGTAAACATTTTATCTAAATTTATTTCAAAAAAACAAGAAATTTAGTTTGCTAACATCTGTAGGGAGTACAACAACCTAGGTCATATATTGATTTTGAGCACATTTATCCTGCTTAACCAGGAAACAGGTAGAGTCCCCCACCTTTATGTGCCTTGTGAGGTTTAAGATTAAGCCCCCAGTTTTTTAAGAGAGGGACCAGTTCTTATTCCAATGTATGTCATCTTATTTGGCGGCCAGTGAAAAGAAAAGCCACTAGGTGGAGCACGGTATTTTAATAAGTTCACTTTAAAAGCCTGATAGGTGTCCAACTTGTTGTAGACATTCAAGCACACATGGGATGGTGTATTCTATCTCAGCAGAGTACAGCAGGGCATTGTCCAAATAAAGATACATTTTATGTACTGTGCCTTTAACATTAAATCCCCTAATCGCTAAGGTAGCTCTCATAAGCTCTGTGAAATAGCCAATCCTAACAGAAGGGGGCCCAAAGCCTTAGAGGTTTCCATGCTCTAATGGGGGATCTGAGCAGCAGGAATTAGTAAGAACAGTTGCTTTAGGGGACAGATAAAGCTATTTCACCCAATCAATGAATTCTGCACCAACTGCAAAATTTTCCATAGCATAGTAAAGGAAGAGCCATTCAACCCTACCCTATGCTTTCAATGAGTCCAGAGATACTATCAAATCCCTTTTATCCTTATCCTTCTTTCAATGTTCAGGTGAGCCCTGAGCCACATCTAAGTTATGCATCTATAGGCCTAGACTGCTGGGGGAACTCCCATGATGCATTGAGCATCTCTCTCTCTCTCTCTCTGCATTTATATCATACTACTGCATGTCAATAACTTTGTAATTTCACTCTGCTGTAGTTTGTGCTTCTCCTCTCTGTGTCTATCTCTGTCCTCACCTATCTATCTATCCATTTATCTATCTATGACAAAAAAATACCAACACAATAAATCATGTTTCAAAGGATGTGACAGCCATTTTGAAGAACAAATACATTCACTTCAAGTATATTGTTGCAATGGAAACATTGCTTTTAATACTTTAGTACTAATTCTGTACATTTACTGTTACAGAATTTCCATTGCAGAACTTTTACTTGTATTTTTATATTTTAGGATGACCATTTTTGCTAAAGTTAATGATCTAAAAACTATTTCCATCAATGCACATTTCATATCCCACGTTCCATATCCGCTCTAACTAATTACATGTTTACTTTTCAACCTATTTGTTCCTTGTTTTTCTATTTTCTTATGTCTGATGTGCCCTTAATAAAGCCCACATTTTATAACAGCTTGTATACAGTAAGCAAAATTTACTGTACTGTATGTAACCAGTACAGTACAAATATGAATACATCTTGAATCAGTCTCATGGGGAAAAAAATAAACACCTGTAACAACATATTTGTCCAATAATTTGTCCAATAATTTTATTTAGTCCTGATATAAACAGCATTTATTACAGCATGTATTGACTAGGCAGCAGGAAAACTTCAAAACAATAACAGCAATAATAAATGATGGAAAAATCTCCTATTTCATGAGGAAAAAAATCAATAAAATATAATGAAAACATTCACTTATAGGTAGTTGGTTGCCATATATTTTATCATTAACCTGCAGTAAAAAATATATAGCTTCAATATCCAGAGATGAGATAAGTGCTTGCCTTTTTCCTGCATTTTTTTTTCTTACTTCTTACTATCAAAAGGCGAAGTGTATCTTCAGCTGCTGACACATACTGCCACCAACTGGTTCTCATATATAACTACAACACATACTGTTTATAAATAGGCACTCTGCAGACACACAGTGTAAATAAAGAGGCGCAGTAACCTAACAAATAAGCTGCAGGTTATTTTAAAGGGTTTAGATTACGTGAAGCTCTCAGCACAATGGAGCAAGGAGCCCCACCATCAGGCACACACTGAAGATTAGGTACAAGGGCAGTAAAATGGGTCTACTTTTAAGTAGTCTTTGGTGTAAGTTACAATTTGTGAGGATACATTATATGATCTTCACCCCTCTACTATCACAGCATTACTGTACAGACTTTTCCACTTTTCCAGCATTTTGATTCAAGAAGTTGAGGCACATCGACTGCCTACAGTAAATAAGGCTAAAAGAGTGCTTAGTCAAGCTAACATGCAAAACACCCATTGGTTCCAGCTTCTCATCGGAGCACTTCTGCTGCATGTTTAATTTTTATTTTATGTAAATAAGTAAACTTAATTTCTACAGCAGTTCTACTTTCAAAACCAGAACTATGAGGTGCAGGAATTTGAGAGCATCATTCAGTTATGAATACTCAGCTGCAGAAAAGTTGGATAAAGGCTATCTGGTCCTTTTTACTCCTATGGTTGTAACCTGAATATTCTGAAGACCTGGCCTTGGTCTCTGTTAAATTGTGATAGTAACTTTTCACTATTTTCTGCCATAAAATGTCATATACTCAGTTTATGATGATATAAAGCACAAACATATCTATTATATAATTTGCTCCTGATTATGTTCTTCATCAATCAACCTACTGATGACTCGCCTCAAATTATTTCAGAACTACATTCTTTACATCTCTGTCAAGCTGCAATCTCCGCGGCTGAAAAATGAATAGCTAATTTCCTCCTTCATGACAACTGTGTAGGGGGTGAATTGTTATATAACTCACCCATTTAAATCTTATTAAGGGTTAAACTATGCATAATTGAGGACATGTCGCTTAGAGTGACAGGTGTATGCTTCCCACAAACCAACATGCACGAAATATTGACTCCACACACACTTTCATTTTCAGATTAGCCGGGAGTTAAGGTGGAGTTTCATTAGAATATTTGAATAAAGTTTTCTAATACAACTACACCCACTACCCCATCACCCTTCAAACTGAACACCCTCACCCCATGCCTGGGTGTGTAATGGCTTTCTTCCTTTACAGCAGGCTTCAGATTCCATTATTTTTCATGTTCTGTCATACAGTCTTTAACTGTGAAGCACTTGGCAAACTTCTCCGTCAGCAGCTGGTGTAGCCTTTGGAGAAATCCTGCCAAACGTGCTGCAGTTGTGATGGCTTAAAGCCATTAACAATTATGAGTTTAGAAAAGGCACACCTGTTGTACTCCAAGTTTCTTATTTCAAACAGATTCCTGAGGGTCAGCAGACTGAAGGAATACACTGGCCGGATACCCAGCACACGCAGACATAACCCCACATAGACATCCTCCAGAGGGATCATCCGGACAAACCTGGAAGCCCAGGAGATCCTGGCGGCCAGGTCTGCAGAGAAGACATACCCAGCTCCAGACACATATGGAGGGAAGCTGTCTTCTGGGTACTGCTCCTCTGATACATACCATTTACTGTTACTGTCCCTTCTCGGCCTGCCATCATTGATCACCGATCCTGTCATGAAGCTCTGTCGTGGGGAGCTCCTCAGCCATCTGATGAGGTAGAACACATTGACGAAGATGTCGGCATCCACCTTCATGACGTAAGAGGCGTTTGGGCAGTGGGTTGCCAGCCAGTTCATCATCATCATGGTCTTGATTGTCAGATTCTGGTAGCTGTCCTGGAAGTTCATCTGGATGATATCTGCATGTTTCCTGTTCTCATCTCCCAGCTTGCTCTGTATGCTTGACAGGTGCCCCACCTCAGGGAGCCCCATGAAGAAGAGAGTAAGAGTGTCCTGACTTGGTGAACCCCATGTTTTCCTGATGGCCTCCCTTGCTTCAGCTTCCTGAGGAGCAACTGGAACCATAAGGACCAGGAAGGGGCTTCTATCCTTGCATACAGCGGGCTGGTTGAGAACATACGGGTACGTTTCAGGGGATATGACCCTGTACTCCTCCTCAGTAAGGGGGCTGAGCTTTGGTAAGTGTTTACTCCGAGTGCTCACAAAGATCTGAACAGACAAGACGAGAACCGCTGACACGGCGAGTAATTTGACTATCCTCCAGGAGCAAGGTGTCCTCATTGCCTCAGAGGAGAATCTCCTTTACTTCACCGGCGCGTTTCGGCGAAGGGCCTTTCTCGTCTTTTACTAGTCCGACGCGAAACAAGGAGTTCCTGAGTCCCACAGCATTCCTGTCGAGAGGGCAGCGGCCACTCCCAGCAGGGAAACCAGGAAACGGATATCTGCCAAAGACGGCAGTGATCCAGATGTCCGACTGAAACTGACTCAGCGGGCGGCAGAGAGAAAGCTTTACACGGTGTTCATGATGTCTCATTATTATTAATGCTCTTATGCATATTTCTGACGGAGGGACTTCAAGTAAAGCCGCCAGATGAACAACTACAACAACAACTACATAATAATAATAACAATAATAACAATAATATTTCTGCTAGACGTTGACACGCTCTGTAGATATCAATCCACCCATCCATTATCAATTCAATTCAGTTCCATTCAGGTTTATTTGTATATATGTAAATCATAATGTACATTATCACCAGCCACTTTACAGGGTCAGGTGGAGACCTCACTTCTATGGCAGCTGTATCTGTTTTGACACTCCTCCACGAAGCGTGCACTCATTACTCTGGTAAGTACTGTACTCTGTTTATTACATTTGTTTCTGAGGATATGACTTGATGTGAATATCACAATGTGGTCTGAATATGATGATTTGAAGACTTGTTTAGAATCCTGTTGTCTCTGCCACTAATTGTTAATTCCTCTGCAGACATCTAGTAGATACTTGTTAGTTTTGTGTGATGGTGTATTACATTATGTGAAAGAGAGAGAGTAGTAGTCAGATAATCTGGAAGTCATGAGAGGTTATTACTAACTTCTCAGTATGATGCATCAGTTGTTTATTCAGCACATTCAAATCTTGCTTATTCATTCATTCATTCGTAGAATCTCCATGAAAACTTAGCAAACTCTACTACTGAGGAAGACCATGAGTGACACTGTGTCAGCTTTTCTTTCACAGACATAAAAAAAGCTCTTCAATATCTTCCTTTAAAACAAACTGTTTATTGTAATACAGTTTACAGAGAAACACCTGTTGTTCACCCAGTTATAAACAAACGAAACAATAAAACAAACTTAATTTACACAGGCATTCTTTAGAGGGTCAGTGGTTTAGTATCCTGCTATAGCAGGGGATGGGGGCAGGGGGTTGTGGGTGTTGAGGGGTAGAAACAGTAACTAGTTCTCTAGTTTTGGCCTGTTCAAACACTATTTTCAGCAACATATGCATTGAGGCCTTACTATATCAGTTGGAATTCAATGGGACTTGGCCTTTTTTCCATGTTTTGAGCATCAATATCTTTTGTGTCAACAACACATAACATTCTCTTGTTCCACGTATACAGCATGTACTGTATTCACATTTTGCAAAAAGAAAGAAAAAAACTATGTAATCACCGCATGTCATTATATACTGAATAATAGGTCCTGCCTTGGATTCAGAGGAGAAACAAAACTAATCAAAAACACGTCAGCTTTTCTTTTTTTCTTGTTCTTTAGCTTTTAAAACACAATACTATGGTTGTAGCATGATGCCTTCAGGTGCTCACATAATGAATGGAAACATTGCCATCCAGGTGGACATGGGAAACACTTTTCCACAGAATAGTTTTTTTCTCTTTACATTTCCATCTCTATAACTTCAGATGTTGGCTTGTGTTGAGGGAGATGAGGGGACCTGGGGAGGATAAGGTGACACTGACACAAGTGAGGTTGCACAAAGACAAACAAATGGCAAGTTAGATGGAAATATCTGACATCTCAGTAGTGCCATCTGAGGAATATCCCTTTTTAAATGTTTAAATCAGATGCATACATGTACAGTGCTGTACAAGGAACAGGATGATAATCCAACCGAATTATCACTGTTTTATCAGTTTTAGCAAAGAGGCCCTGATCCTAAACAAGACCACATTGTACTATAAACAGCCTTTTCTATAATACCCCAAACGTGGCTTAGATGTGAGATAGGGAACTGTATTAATTACTGTACACAACATAATGCCCAAGCTGCACTCACGCCTCCCCACAAATGCTGCAACACAAGAGAAAGGACCAGAATCAGGTGAAATGGAGTTGTTTGTGCTCTCTTTGGTGCGTGAGTAGAATCTGCGTGGGCTTGATTTTAATTCCAGTTTGTAACATGCACATTGATTTCAGCACTGGCAGTATTTCCACGACCGTATCACAGGGGAAGGGGGTTATAGAGTCGAGGCTGATTTCTGAGAAAATGGGAGGGTGGAAGGTTTTGTGTGGAGGCAGCAGGGCTCTTGGCAGTGGCTTTGGTAGCTGCTGGGTGGGTGGGTGTGGGAGTTGAGGTGGTTTATGGGGAGTCCAGACAGAGTAGTAGCAGTGTGGTTGTTAGTGGTGGTGGTGGTGGAGCTTTCTGGATCGTTTATGATCGTTTCCTCCTTCCCTCCAGGTTTCTGAAGTTGGAAGGCCTGATCTTCATCTCAGCAAACTCGATCGAGTGCTCGTGGCCTTTCCAGTGGAACCAGTTTACGCCCTGAAGAAGAGGACATAGACAAATTATGTGGAGGCCTTTAGCCATGTTCCTGTCACAGATTTTTATTACAGCAAAAGCAACTCTGTTGCCAGACAAAAACATTAATACCAGACAATTTTGGAAAACCTAGACTGTGTTCAGTACCAATGTTTTAAAAAATTCTTGCTGTCAACAGTCTCTGTACATGGCAACTGCTGTTAGAGTTAAAGTTAAGGGAATGGCCACAGTTATAGCAAATAAACAATGTTTGAGTTATTGATAGGCTGTATTTACATTTCACACAAGAGGTTAACGACAGGCTCACCATAGATATGTACAATGTAGGTTCTGATTTTTAGTTTAGCATCTGATTTCTCACCACCACCACAACTCTAGACTGATCGTATCGTATTATGTATTATTATTATTATTATTATTATCATTATGTATTATGTTTTTAACAACATTTTCTTGTGACACAGTGATGGTGAACTACGTAGATAGTTATATAACTGGAGTTACATCCCAGCAGAGCAGCTAGCTTTGTTAAATGTGTACTACTGAAGAAGAGAAGATAATTAAATCTTCCCTAAACTTGCTTCTTGTTGTCTTCACCATATAAATGCATCATTTTTACCAGGAATGGGGGAGGCATGTCCCCCTCAGTTATATTACAGGTTGATTTTCTTACTGAAGTATGTTAGAATAAACAGTCTTATCAAAATTTATTGATTAAATACAGTATAGAAAACCACAAACGAGAAAAAACAAGTGGAACTAACTGACCAATCAGAATTGTTGTTTTCACAACACACAGGTGTATCTTTACATCTCTGGGGAGCCACTAAGCCTGTGACCCCAACACAGTTAGTTTCAGAGAACTAAAACATTTGGTTTAGGTTAAGAGATACAGAACAGACACAGAAGTGTCTTCAGGGGAACAATTTCAGAATCACCCTCTATTTTGGAAAAATTCAATAACCGCGTGGTGAGCTCTGTTGTATGCAGCAACACTGTACCTTGCTATGACTGTTGTCTCCATATCGTCCCATGAGGTTGACACGGTGACAGTTTTTATACCAGAAGGCTCCCTTGTAGGACAGGGCACAGTTGGTGACTGCGATGTCATTGTCGTGGTCGTAAGTGGAGAATGGACGACCGTGGTGGTAGGTCATAGAGTCACCTATAAAGACACACAACAGAGAGAGAGAGTCAGCTAAATGACCTGTGGTTAAAAATGTGTGACAAATATATAGTGAAAAAAGCCCAAAACTCTAATACTGTTATCTGTATAAGAAAACTTATAAAATAATGAATAAAAAGAATATATTACCCAACTTAGCAGCACTAGAAATACACAGACAATCTCAATACTTCAGTTTACCTTTTTATTTTCTCCTGCTGACACACTTTGGCAAACACACAAACGTTCGCATCAATTTCCCCTCTGAATCATATTAAACTAATTCTGTGCACAGCTGAGATAAATGCATCAAATCTTAACATGGTTCATCACTAATGAATCCAAACATATTTACAACGTAGTAGAAGGTAAGCTGGTCACCAAATTAAAGTAGGGTTTTTTCCCTATTTAAACTACTATAATCTGAATAATAACATCATACTGTAATCTCAGTGTTTTGAAGTTTGTATGTGTGTATTTGTTTAAAAGTTTTTGTTTTTAGGGTGGGATTTAATGTCATTATGTAATTTATTTTTCTCTCCTTTTCATGATGAAGTGTTGTTTGTATATTATTGTTTATTGTGGTAATAAAGTTCATGCTGCTGGAAATTCTCACTAGAGCATCAAATGTGTATTAATCACTGAGCCTTTTCTAAAAAAAAAAAAAAAACAATCATATACTTGTAAGCAGTGTAAAAGATGTCTACAGCAGCAACCAATGGGCATGGGGCTGAGAGCCACAGACAGGTCCTGAAAAGTATTGAGAGATGAACTGAAGTGTTGTGTACATGTTTGGCTGCGGGCTACAGAAGTCAGCTTTACCTGCTGTTCCACTGTATCCTCCTACGTGGACTTTGTAGCGGGTTCGAGGTTCAGAGACAGAGAACTTGTCATACTGAGCGTAGGCTGTTTCTCCTTTGTCTCTCAGGTCCACTCGCAGCTCATACTGACCTCCAGCTGTGATCTTATGTAAGTTGGAGAGACCTGAGTGAGAGAGGAGATTATATATAAACTGGGCAAATAACATTGATGAACAACTGATGAGCATTTGTGATACATAACGTAATAATACATTATTTTACATTTAGATAACAAAATATATAATGTTAAGAAGACAAAATAATATTTGATGGCTGATAACTACTTGGATTCAGGTTTCAAGGTTTACCTGTGCTATTCCATTATTTAATATGTTAAATTAATTTAGTTTAAGTGTTTCATGCCTCCTACAGAATATCATATAATTTATATTATCCAATGAAACAGAAGTTCATACACTTATTGGAAATATTGCCATCAGTGTAGACAGTCTGATTGATCTGTGAGCTGTGTTTATATATTTTGCAATGAACATATAATCAAACAAAATACATCATATGAGCAATAGATGACAAAGGTAACAGTGAATTCATTTTGTATAAATCACCTTAATTAATTGCTGAACCTATTGGTATATTACCATATCCTTATGTATTGTGATCTCATGTTTGATAGAAATTACCGAGCCAGAATTCATCATTCATGTCACCGAAGCCAGCTGTGTAATTCTTCCAGTTGCGGAAAAATTCCAGTCGACCGCTCTGGCGTCTGAGGAAAACCTGCAAAGAGCCAAACAACAACAGATTAATAATGTGACATTCTGCTGTTCTGTTAAATTAGCTGTATGTGCAACATCTTTAGAAGCACAACCTTTACACATGGGTTTTCAAAACCAAATGAGATTTTCAAGAAGCCAAAGAATCTTGAAAATATTCTGGACATTTTTTTCACAAGAGGGCAAACTCATTTGAAATGAACTGGCACAGAGGCAAAGCAGATCGTAGACTCATATATCCACAGGAATGAGTTGTGGGCGACAAAATAATGAGCTGAAAGAGGGTAAAATGCTCCACGGAGCTGAGGAGAACTGCAGGTTTGGGTGATAATTCTCCGATGGTTTGTCACTCTGAGTGACACCTTTTACATTACACATAGTCATTTGACTTAGTGTTAGTATTGAAACAATGCAGTTTTCAATGTTGACACATGTTCATCACATTTGTCCCCGTTAGCCGTTGACTTACAATCCATCCGCCTCCATCGCTGCTCATGTCGCAGTAGACCTGGATAGGCTGGCTCTCATCTCCCCCCAGATAGATGGTGTACAGGCCCGATGAGGTGTCACCGTTCAGCAGGGCCTGGGAACAGTCTCTGGGGTGTCTGTACAGCACACCAGCTACACACACACACACACACATACACAAAATGATGATGACGTGGACTAGATAATGAAACAAAGGATAGTGAATTGTGTATGGGGTAAAACAAGAATGTGTACAAGTATGCTGAACAGGTTGGTAAGATGGTGGCGCTAGTGAATGCAGCAGCGGCTCGGCTCGCTTGACTGAGATTTTACTTGACTGAGATTTTACTTATTTGACTTACTTAATTGACTGAGAGTAGCCAAGCAAAGTTTCATTGTACTGTCTTGTATAATGACAATAAAGGATCATTCATTCATGCTGGAAAAAGTCTCCTTAGATCTAACTCTCGATGTTTACTAATTATGCTAATCTTTTTTCCAGTGGATTCTTACATATTTTAGGAATTGTAAAAATGAAAAAGTCACACTGCATTACTGATGAAGGTATTAAAAATACACTAACCGAAGATGGCAGAAATATGTTTGTTTGATACTACAGATCTACAGACCAACAGCGGTGAAACCTGTGTATGAATCTACTCACTTGTGGTGAAGACAGTAGTGATGACTCTGCTTCTCTTGGGACCAGCGATGGCTTGCAGCCTGACTGAATACTCTGTGGAGGCGCTGAGCTGAGCCATGTTGTATGATACAGCAGTAGGACTCAGAACCACCTCCTGGTGGAGGAAATATGTTCAACATATATTTCTTTTTTTTTTTCTTATATAATTTTAAGGCACAACTGGACAGTTAGACCAATATCGATGGAGTCCTGGTTTCTACTCACCCGGATGGTGCCGTCGGCAGACTCAAAGCTGAGAATGTATCCTGTGATGTCAGCGCGAGGCGGCTTCCAGGTCAGCATGCAGTTCTCTGTCTGGATGTTAGCGGCGGCCAGATCCTGAGGGGCATCCACATCTAAACATATTCATTTAACACAGTCATTTCAAGTAAAATCATATTGTACAACTTTAATTTGATGTCACTCACAAAACGCAGTTGCAGCTGTAGGCCGCTCGCCTGTTAGAATGCTACTTTAACTGTACTGTGGTTTGAATAACGATTCAGGCCCCAGAATAGAAACCGAGCCACTTTCAGGGAGGACTGCTCACCGGTGGTAAACTCAGTTGTAGTGGCTGCACTCTTGGCCAAGTCCCTCACAGCATACACCTTCACAGTGTAGTGCGTTGCTGGGGTCAGAGAACTCATCTCAAATTCTACCACATTCCCAGACACGCGCTCCATCACTGGAGCCACTGGAGCGACACAGACAGGGAAGGACAAACAAGCAGGGTAATATTATTATTATTATTATTATTATCTAATGTACAGTATCTGTGTTTATCCATATATCTGCATGTTTTAACACTACATACCTGAGTCTGCACTGTAAGTGATGACGTAGCCGTCTACAGTGGCTATAGCGGGCTGCCAGAGCAGTAGAGCTTCAGCGTCTGTGATGTTGACTGCAGTCAGACCACGAGGCTTATCCAGAGCTGTTCCGCACACACACACACACACACACACACACTCAGTCAGCGTGAGTTGACCTTACTTAAACATCTTCCTCTGGACACGGCTGTTGTGTTGGGTTGTGTTGGAAGGAAATGAAACCTCTCCAGATTTAGCCATGTGGTTACTTGAACACAAATTACTAAACACGCTTAATGAAAACACTTAAATAAGACATTGTTACTGATGTATTTGAACTAACTGGTTGCTTTGACAAACTCCTTTTAAAACCTTTTACATGAGCTGTTGATCATATCAGTGCTGCACGTATAGTAAGTTATACAAGCAAATTTTTGCAGCAATTTTGCTTTAAGACAATGAATGAGTGTGTGTGTGTGTGTGTGTGTGTGTGTGTGTGTATGTGTGTGTGTTATGGTTTTCCATGAGCCTTACTGTACCTGTGGTGACACTATCTGACCCAGGCTCGCTCTCCCTTTGACCCTTGGTAGCAACAACGGTGACCTCATAGGTGACCCCGGGTGTCAGGTTTGGCAGCACAGTGTGAGACTCAGAGCCGTCAACTGTCAGTGTTTTAGCATTACCTGTGAGTCAAAACAACACACAAAGGTGACTGTAGAAAAAAGTTTATATTTTTGCTTAAATTTGTGTCTGCATTGTATTTTACATCATCATGGATTTTGTTGTCAGCAGGTGCCTTTCTGTCCAGTAAACCTTTATTATGGTGATTTCAGTATATTCACAGTGATGAAAAGTTTGGTCTGAATATAAATAGACATTTACAGGGTAAAAACAATTCTCACTCCACCTCCTGTTTTTTCTGTCTACTACACTGCTTTTGTGTCAAACCTTAAACTTGACATCTAGGGTTTAAATATAATCTACTTAGTTACTAAACCAAATTCAAACTTTAAACTAGTATATTACATTACTAGTAGTACAGGAATTGATGATGGGGACATCATGATCAGAGACTTTACTCTCATCAAATAGCATTATTTGCATAATTTTCTGGTGATTATTTGATAATTATTTCTTTTCTCTGAGCACCTCCAATAGAAATATCTAGAATTAGTCACTAGGGGGCAGAATCAGTCTATCAAAAGGTTTGCCCTGCAGCTGACAGAAGGTTAAACTGACTGGTGGAAAAACAATGACAGAGTGGGTAATTTTCAGCAATAACCTGGAATATAACACTGAGCTGATTTCAAAATAGGTTGTACTGTGATCCATTTATTGGAAGACGACAAAGCATTAAATCTTAGAAGCAGTTTTTCTTGATGTGAGCAGCTGACAGTAAAACTTTTAGAGCTGTGTATGTTGTTTAGTATTTTACAGCGTGGTTGAGCTATGGGGGGTTTTCAAGTGACACTGCTGCAATAAGCAGCCAGATCTTCCATGTTTCAGTTGTGAATGACTTACCCACACATGAGGACACTGACCTCCATGAGCGGGCACATAAGTGACCCTGTAGCTATCCACCCGAGCTCTTGGAACCACCCAGTGAACAGTGGCAGATGTGTCAGTGACATCAGAGAAGCGGATGCCCTTGGGTGAGCCCAGGTCTGGCACAAGCAAGACAGAAACAGCAGGTGGGGGCAAAAACAGACAGAAAACAGATGGTTTAGTCAATATGTGTAAAACCCTCTTAGCATGGCGAGGAGTGGAAAACAGAACATACAGTATATGTGTCACTAAACTGAATGAATGCACAGCATAGATATATTATAGTGAGTAACTTCAGCTTTGGAATTAAGCAGCAGACAAGACACACACATATTCTGTTATTGTAGCCAGGACAGATCCACCACTGAGAGACATTCGTTTTAGAGCTGAGAGAAAGAGAGTGTGTGTAAAAGAGAGCGAGGCAGACAGACAAAGTGGGCCTGGGGAGGCTAGGTCCCATGGAGACACCCTTTCCGGCTAACAGCAAAATACAGTACCTTGCGTGACAGACCTGGGGAGATTAACTTGCCCCCATTTCATGGACACACAAAAGTGAAACATGCACTGTGCAACCCAAGAGTAAAGCCCAAGGGAGGACAGGGGCCACAGCCATAGACACCCATTCTATGTGACATAGACAACTGCCCCTCCACCTCCTTTACAAAAAGAAACACTGTGACACATGGGGCCAGGCAGTTAGGGACTGAGGACTGAATGAAGACAACACAACGAAAGGAGCAGAGTAAAGTGCTGAGTAAATGTCCTGAGTGGGGGTCGACTGCTTTAAGCTTTAAAGGGCCTTTTTTGATAGTTTTAAGCTGCTATACTAATATACAAATGCAGTTCAATATTCAGCATCTTTACCTTTGACCCTTTTTTTTAAGTCCAGAATTATATTCATTACCGGGTGGACAAACATTCAAAACAGCATTTAGACCATCATGGGATACTGGATTTTGCAATAAAACCAGAATAAAACTAGAGTAATTATGCATCATCAATATAGCTGCCTCTTGATCATCATTTCACCATTCTAATATCAGTAAACCCATATATAGGTCAGATCAGAACAGCAGCCCGTATGCTGCCAAGTGGCCCTCTACTCTCCTCTGGAACCACTCAGGAACACTGACAGACAGGTTGAAACACATTGACACAAGGCATCAGTCACCATCTCTTAAATGCATAAAAGAAATTGTGTTAAAATTGACAGAAGACAATTGGTTACCAGGGTAACCCAAATTCTCTGAAAACTGAGTGAGGTATCTCACTATAGGAAGCGCCCTCCAGTGTACCACTCGTGGAAGCTCGACGCCCACCACGTCCGTCATGGGACAGACCACTCATCTGAGCTACATGATCCAGCATGCATCCCTTTATAACAGGGCAGTGCTGTGACATACAGGGTAGACCAGGGTTACCCTGGGAACCAAACATTCTGTTTCAAACCTCACTCGATATCTCGCTATGGCCCACTCCTGGATTGCGTGCTCTGAAGGCGACAATACCTCGATCTGAGAAGGTTGACAGCACAAGCCCTCCCCGTGGGCTAGCACGCAATTAAGATTAACTTACCCTACAGAGTGTGCCAATGAGGGCACTGTCACGTGCACGCTGTAAAACCAGACATGTTTGTGGGGAGCTAGCAACCGCACAGACATCATTCACAGAAAGGCCCCTGAACAGGGCCCATTGGGTGGCATTCCCCTGTTGGAATGAGCTTGAATGCCCTCTGGGGTCTATAAGCCACTACGCTCATGTACCAAAATTATTGCCTCCACTACCTAGTGCAACAGACATACAACGCGCATGTGGATGGTGCCATTGCAGCCTGAATAGTCTCAATCACCCTCAAAGGCAGAGCCCACTCAATGAAATTCATCCTCTCACTTGCCAGGCCCAAAGAGCAAGAGGCTTGGGGTTGGGATGAAAATCTGTCCATGCGCCTGTGGTATTAAGTCCCTGCGCAATGCCAATAGCCAAGGCTGGCTGTGGAGGAGTCACACTAGCTCCGCCACCCCTGCTCTGCTGGGCCAGTTCAGGGCTGGAATCAAAGGCAGCCACTGCTCCCTAACTCTGGCCAGCACTGGAGCTGTGAGGCTGAGAGGGGGGAATGTGTACAGTAGCAACTTTGAAGCGTGAATGAGCCAGTGCATCCACTCCCAGTGGTGTGTCCATGATTCACAACAAAAAGAAGAGAGGGCACTGCATGTTTTCGCACAATGCAAAGGGATCTACAGGAACACGGCTGAATCTCTCCCACACCAGTTGAACAAGGAGACATCAGTAGTGAACACATCCAGGTCTCTCCAATTACAATGAGCCAACAGACATTCTGGGGAAACCCTCACTACTATTTGCCTGATATGACGTTGTACGTCCAGGATTTAGGACACCCAGCGCTGGTAATCCATCCTCAGTAATTGCTGAGGAACAACACAAATCACTGGGGCCATAAGTCCAGTCGAGTGCATACGGACTCTCTGGCAAATTTTTTCACTCAACCTTGTGACAGAAAAGCATGAAGCCCAAGCTGGTCAGGAGGCATAATAGCACATTAGTGTCCCTCTCTGTTTCCCCCTACTGAGGACACACAGGAGAAAATCATCCAAATAAGCCCAGACTCTGAGACCCATAGCTTGCACAGGGTTTTGAGCAGCTTCAAAGCACTTGCTGAATACCCTCATGGCGAGTGAGCCCGAATGGCAGAGTCTGATAGTCACAGGCCATGACCTCTGAAGCTTTCTGCGCACTGCATAGAAATGCAGCCTAGAGGTGCTTATGTGAAAATAAACGTCCATTAAATGATCCTGGGGGCGGAGCAACAAGTGCCTCTTCACACCTGTGAACAGAATGAACATGGTGGGCCGTTGCACAGCGATGACTGGGGCATTCTCCTTCTGTTCTCCTCATGGCAGAGAGAGGGAAATGCTGATCTGGCGCAGAGCAGAGATCTCTCTCAATGGTGACTGCTGAGCCTCTGTTTCTGCTAACCACAGCTATGAAGTTGTGGTGGTGGTGGTGGCTGTGGTGAAAACTATTTTTTCCCCAATGCTTCTGGCCCTGAGATCATAGCATAACTGGTCAGTAAACTGTAGAGTAGAAACCCAGAGTCTGGACAGCTGAAGAGCTTACAGTAAGTGAGTTTCACAGGGTAGAGAGCCAGAATGCAGGTAGGGCTGCAGGTAGTGATAAAAGGGGATGGGCTGGATCATGCATCTTAGATGACTGGTCTGTCCCCTGACAGACATGCTGGTAGTGGACCTTCTATGATTGGTCAGGCCAGAGGTTGCTTCCCATAATGACATACTGAGTGAGGTTTGAAAAAGGACCTTTTTCATTTTGTAAAATAAGTGCCTTGAACAGATACTATGACACCTTGTTACTAGATTAATAGACAAAAGATACGTGATATGAAAAACAAGTGTTAGGACACAGGTATTAATGCTTTTTTCATGCTGTTACCATAAAAGACAAAACTGACAACATTGGCTACACTGACAAGACCAGTCCAGAGTTTCAGTTCACAGCTCTCAGCTCTGTACCTGTTTTCACCCTCTCGATAACAGACTTGGAGTGTTTTCCCAGAACGAGCCCAAAGATTTCGATTTTGTACTCTGTGTCCTCAGAGAGTTCTGTCATTGCTGTGCTCCGCTCTTCGCCGCCCAGGACCAGCTCTCTTGGTTGGCCTGGGCCATCAGCCTGGCTGACCATTATCACAAAGGTGTCGAAGGCATCCTCTTCAGCCATCCAGGCCAGCCTAAAACTGTCGGGGGCGACATCGGAGACTAGGAGAGCCTGCACCTCTGGTTCGGTCTCTGAGCGACAGGGGAAAGTCAGTTTTCCTCCTCTGTGGGACTTAAGAGTGCTTTGACATTTGAGGAACGTGACAGTGAAAAGAGAGAGTATAGTCTAAAAGCTAGCATTGGTTATGCGGAAGCTTAGCGTCAGTCAACAAATAAAGCTTGGGTTTGCAGAATAGAAAGAGAAAATGTGGGTTTTACTGCAAACTGGCTAAAAAAACACAGATGGAAGAAATTACCTCCAGGCAACAGAGTGTTTCAAGCCCAACAAAAGCCTCCAGTTGCTTTTACTTTAGGCTTGGTGAACTGACCTACCAAAGCCACTGTGGTTAGTAGGATGGAAAACTGAATTAGTCAAGACTATGACTAAGACTGTTATTCATTTTCAGGAAATTTTAGAAAAACAATTAGTCTGACATAGAGCTGCCATTAAAAAAAAATATATGAACTACTGTTGAAACTCATAATGCATAAGGGCCCCATTCCATGCCTTATAGGCTACTTGTGCTCTAGCAGGGTGAATTTCTATATCTGCAAAATGAATCCATACATCTTTGTGAAATATTTACTTCTGGAAGCTCGGTGATGGAGTAACTACTCACAGATCTAGATGGTGAATGACTGAAGGAAAAGCAAACCACTGGCTGGGCTACAGCAATTCAGTCACAATTACTGTATGAGCTTCTTTCTATTTTCTCTGTGCTGGGCCATTTACTCTGAACTGGCTTTTTTTTTCTCCAGGATCTTGTTTGATAAAGGTAATAAGCTGAACTCTCTGAACTAATGAACTTGCTAAATTGGCAAAATTGCTAAGTTAGCAACCATTTTAGCTGAGCTCAGACAAAACGAGTTCATAACAAGTTCATACAGTTTATTCAACAAACAAAGCTTGAGATTGAACTGAAACCCTTTGATTACATTTAAACTAGATTCTTTTTTGGAAAGCCCTGATTTGATCTTGTTCTTGTGTAATTCCTAATGATTTCAAAGTAGAGAGGCTTCTTTCAGAATAGTACTCACTGCGGACATCTAACTATGTGCATACAAAAGGGAGTGTGTACATGTGATGCACACAAGTTAGTATTAAGCAGTCATTGGCAGCAGCTAATAATGGCAGTGGTAGGAACAGAGTCTGCGAGTCAGCAGAAACTGGAGAAAAAGCTCTGTTTCTCCATAGGATGAGTCTGTTGCAGCTAATTAGCTGGAGAAAACCTTCAGTAGCAGCACAGATGGATACATGGACTGGACAGAGCTTTTAAAGCAGTCTGGATAGCAATAGATATAAGGGGGCTAAGGAAAACCTCAATAAAGCTCAGCGCCATTGCTCATTAAAACGCTACACCAAATGTGAGGGTCTCAGGGGTCCTTGAACTAGCCTGAAACCCCCTTTTTTTTCATTGTGAGGGGAAATGCATGAGGCATTTGATGTGAGAAGAAGCAGTGGAAATGAGAAGCAGAGCAGACAAATCCCAGGGAGCTGTCACTCTTCATTAGCCACCGGGCAGCTTTAGCTGGTCAGTGGAAGAGAGGGAGGGCCACGTCCATCAGCTAACATGTGCTAGTTTACTTCTGATTTCACCCTCCCACCACTACCACTTCTACCCTTCTACCCCATACTCCTCCAAACAATCTCTGCTCTCAAAAGAGAGCCTGTTTGCAGCAGAGGACTTTATTTTCCCTGTACCATCGTCCTCCAGCAGACTGATGATGACCACCATGCATAACATAATCAAATTAGCCAACACTTGTATTCACAAGTTGGAATGTTTTATGGATTAAGTGATGCTAATGAAAAATGTTAAGCTGCGTCACCAGCCATTAGCATGCAGACAATGGACCGTGCTGAGTGTATGCCATATTCTGCGTGGCCCCAGAAGCCCCTGGCACTCTAGCACCAGAGCCCAGGGGCAATGGCAGCATGAGAATGAAGAGCCGTCCAGGCTTGGGGGAACTAGGGATGCATACAGAAGAGAGCCCTCACACAAAGCGACAAAAGCGCCTAAGGGTTTTTTTTTCTTCTGTCAGTCCTTCCATCTTTCTTCCACTTGACTGATCCTCATCAGTGAAATGTTGAATGATGTCTGAATAGATGCTCCCATAAAAAAAAATGTCAACCAAAAACTGGTGATTTTTTTCTTTCTTCTTCCTTTTCTTCTTTTAGTCTGGATGAAATGATTTTATAACCTCAGAAACACACTTTGTAGTGGTTAAGCTTTGTTTGTAAAGGTGCTCAGGGCCCAGTACAAGGCGTCATTAGCATATTGTGGTTTTGCTGTTTGCAGCCCAGTAATTAGGCACAGATTGTAATTACTGTCTTTTTGCCCGTTCACATAACAGTCTGGATACAGCAGTGAGTCTGAAACAGACCAGGTGCTGTTTCAGACTGGACTCGTACCAACAGGCAGACTGACAACTTAAAGGTGGATCAAACACAGATCTGTGGCTGGACTAATATACTGTAGACTGAATGGGTTTTGTGTGCGTGCTGCTGGAGTGTTAGTCCATTTAACAAAGGGATAGGTGCATGATGGATGGCTGATGAGGGGGTTTTGTTTGGGCATTTGGATTGTGCGCACTGTCTGAATGGCAAGGAGATTTTGTTTATCCTGTGAAGAATAACTTCCACCACAGTGGCTGATAGGTAGGTTGTCCTTAATCACCTTTTTGAAATGTACTCTCACTGCTGAAGGGAAACAGTTTGTGCTCAGAAAATGGGAGCTGAGTTGCTGTCTTAAAATATGTCTATGGGGACGAACAAAACAAGCTTCCATCCCCACAGGTACAGCAGTAAGAAGGTTAATTCTGATTCTATACCACAAATGCTAGGCTCATTTTAAAATTTCACTTCCAATCATTTCGCTTCCACTGGATCACATTTTTTTCAACAATATTCCTGAAATCAAGATTTTTTCCAAACAACTCCTTGACACTGATGTTTTTTGAAGTGCATGGATAAATCGACAGCGCTAAATCTAGACAGGGATGAACAGCCACAACAGGGCTCCATGAGTAGACAAACACCATTTGACAGCTACAAGTAACTTTGTTGAAAGTGTACATGGAAAAAGTGGTTAATTCGCTGCGTGAGGAGAAGAAAAGGGAAGCAAAGGAAGTAGCGAAGTCCTAGCATTTGACGGCGTTGATACCTGTGATGGTCTCTGCATAGACAGGATCTAAGAGGACCCCCCTGTACACCCCGTACAGGTTGGCCTTGTACCAGGTGGTGGGGGAGAGGCCAGAGATGGCGAGGCTGCGAGCATCAGCGACCACTGTGTGGTTTTGCCACTCAGCACCCATTTCTGCATCTATAACCTCGACCTGAAAGGCCTCAAACGCCCCGTCCTCAGCAGACCAGGACAGGAGGAAGCTGTCCCATGACACGTTGCTGATAGTGACATTTGTCACCACGGGCTTCTCCTCCTCTGGGTGATGACAAAAACATCAACATGGAGTTACAGGACTAGGACACACATACAGGATGAACAAAAAGGTTGCACCAATATAGGTTTTAAAGCTCATACTGGACTTTTTGGACTGAAACAAGACAGACTCAAAGTAGACTGTGGATTTCATCATTTGAAAAAATCCAGAATTGGCTCTGCATATTGGTCCAACCTTACAACATAAAAACATGCACAGATTCAGGAGATTCTTGGGGTGTATTTGGTTCTTTTCTGTTGAAAACAAAAAAAATTGTGACATATATAAAACAAACAAGACTGAGCTTGTGCTCAATAGTGGATGAGTCCTCGCGGACAATATCTGCTGCAAAAAGGGGTCAACGTTGTTGATCATTTCATGCTGCTGTCAAGAAGTGAAGTCTGGAGGGGAAATATTCCCCTATTTACACTACAAAAGGTTAGAGGGAACAAACCGCATCATAATCGATGGCTGCCTATAGCCATCTCTTCTAAATTACCATATAAGTAGGAAGAGAGCAGCAGGCAGACATGCTGATGCAGTTTGTGTGCATTAATGGCTGTGAATGAGCCATTAACATTTGAAGGTGGAGCGTAGCCCAGCCTGTATGGCCGAAGTACGTCGTCCACTTCAAACCCATGGGGGTGCCATGCAGAGCCACATGCAGCTGCTTATAATTGGAGGCCATTGTGTCTGCAAGCATTCAAACAGTCGATTAGAAAGACACAGAGATAGATGGCCCAGGTAAACACCCAGGCTCCCATTATCCTCTTTTCACTGTGTAGAGGAGTGGAGAGTAAATGGAAGAAGACAATAGGAATGTGATGGGATGGGGCGTGGGTATGTATGTGTGTGTGTGTGTGTGTGTGTGTGTGCATGGACAAGGAAAATGGATTTACTGTATGATGTGTCTGATAAGTGGGCAGCATTCAAGTGGGCTGCAAACCTCCTTTACTGAAGTTTCAATAAAGTTTTTCTGAGGTAAAGCCCCCGTGATTAGCATAAGCAGTCTTTAAAGACTGACAACTATAAGACAACTATAATTCCCCCACACATAAGGGGAGGCTGGTCCGTTCACATAATGATAATGATAATGAATGACAATATGGTTGTAATAATATAAAACACCTTTCATATAAGAAATTAAAACGTGTTTTATTTATTTTGCTCATAAATACTATAGATTAATAAACAAATGAAATGAGTACAACCACATTATTGGTGTGTAATAAATTATTTATTAAATGTTGGTAAACTGCCTATAAATACTAAATATGTGGACTTTAAGTAAAATGACAAGGCCAGATAGACTCTAAAATTGCCCGTAAGTGTGAATGTGAGTGTGAATGGTTGTTTGTCTCTATGTGTCAGCCCTGTGATAGACTGGCGTCCTGTCAATGGGTCATCTGGGATTGGCTCTCGTTAGTGGTGCTTACATAAGCAACCTCAGTTTCCAGAAACATTTTGCATTTTCATAGGGACTATTTCCTTGGTTGAAAGCAGCTTCACAGCAGTTTCTGGAAAGAAATGCTGTTGTTCAATGTTCTGAATGGTTTTTTTTTAATGTTTTGACTCTTATAAAATTAAATTCTCCTTCATTGTATTGATGTAAAAACAGAGACCTCAGAGATAGACATCTCTGATCCTGCCTACATGATGACATATTATTATTTGTGATGGGGAAATATATAGATATATTTATAGATTTTTTTTTTTTTTGCGATTTGAGTAAACCAGTTCTTTGAACTCAGTTTCAGTTGTTGTTGTCACATGCAGTTAAAGATATGTGTCATGACTACCTCATGAGATATCACTTTGTCATTCTGATATCTGCCATTTGATACACACTCATTCATATAATACTACAACAATACAAATGCATCAGTCTTCAGAATGAGACCCAAGCCCCTAATTCATGCTGCAGCACAGATCACGTCAGTTCATGCAGGACAGTGGTCTGGCCTTGTTCATGCTTCCTGTTCATCCTCATTTGAAGTAAGAAAAACCAAACTAATGACACCAAAATGATGGCAGTATATGTACAATGGTGATTAAACATACAAAATACATGTCTGATATCAGTTCAAGACTCTTCTGTGTTCAGTTTCCCTTTGTTTTTTTAAATTTTGTAAAGTGCAATGGCAGTCAAACATGTTTGTTCAGTTTTTTCATTTCTCCAAATACAGGTATTGAATGTGGAGCTACTGCTGGAGTCATTAGAATTTCTACGTTTGTTTCCATTGTTCTGTGAGCTTTATTCAGTCTGTGAATCTCCTGCAGTCAACTGATTACTTTAAATTATGATAATCCTGTCGTTTGTTTACTGATTTCACCGTTTTGATTCTATTGCTATAGCTTTAATTTAGGTCCTAAACGTATCTTGATTTTTAGGAGCACAGTTTGGCTTGGTATTGATTCAGCAGATCGCTGAAACACTCAGAATCTAATTCTTGTAATTGTTCCAGTGATTGTCAGGGACAAGCAGAATCTCCAACCTCCAAACCTCATCTCACCTCGTCCACCCCCCCTCTCTCCTTCAATCTGTCCTGTAAAAGAGTGTGATCTGTGTTTGTGCTACATGTCTGGAGATGATAAAAGGCTGCAGATCGGCCAGGCTGTGGATTAGAGGGCTGCTGATTTTCCAAGACAATGTTTTAACAGGAGTCCCAGCATGTGGCCTTTTATCTGACAGACCCACAGTTCATCGTGGTCAAATCGCACAAAACCAGAGGGGAGCAGGGCTTACGCCAACAATTATCACATGAATGAACATTTTGCAGGGTGCACACATGTCCATACAACCGCGCAGCCTACCACACACACATATACACACAAACACCCAGAGCTTCACTATATCTGTATCAGTCTCTCAATCATACATGCCACACATCAGCACACAGACAAGTAGACATAGAGGGTAGACACGTGCACGTGCGCACTCACCCACCCACATTTACACTCACACACACACACGCACACAGAAGTCTGTATTCTGTTCTTCTTGGCAGTGTGCAATCTACACAGCTGCAACAAAAGACAGTTATTCCGAAACTCACCAACTTTTCCCTCATGCCATATCGATTTTTGCCCGTAGCTGTGCATTTAATGGGCACTCGTTGCATAACTGGAAGATTTACTTGTGAAATGTTTGGCTTGGAGGCACCCTGAGCACAGCACGGAAAATATACCACAATCACCTCATTTGTCTTTTCTTGTTTTGGTTTTAAAAAAAAACTGGGAAAAAAAAGAAAAATAATCCCACATGCTATAAATGGACCTTGACGGAGGGGGGGCAGAGACAGAATGTCTTACATTGGGTAGTGAACAATGAATTCAATTCATTACCTCAGTTTGGCTGCAGTACTGAAGGACAAAAAATGAACCTATGGTTAATGAGAAATTCTCGTACCCTCTAACCCTGCACCACCAGCTAGAAAGTTCATGGAAACAGTGAGCTACATTCAGAGGAGCCTCTGTCTCAGATACATTTCATCTTACCCACACAGAGTCTCGGCCTGGCTACTAATAAAGTCAAGGCAAAATTGTACTTCCTCCATGGTTATATGTAGCAACTCGTGTATAGATATTAGTGCAGCTTTCTGGAAAGCCAAAACATTCTCCTTGGCTTCTACTTCACCACAGTGAGAAAATAAGGTTTTTGTAGTTTGAGTGAATCAACTGTATTAAAATAGCCTGTGACAGAAATCTTATGTTTGCAAGGAATCTGAAATGTCAGTATTATCATGTCAGTATGAGTGGAATTCCACTGTTTCCTCACAGACATTTTAGGCGATCTTAATCAGAAACATTGCATTTGAAAATAGAAAGTGTGTTTTTGGCAGCACTGACCTGTGGGTGCTGAGATGGTAGCCGGCACGCTTGTCCTGCGGCCCCTCTCAGCAGTGATGCTGATGGTGTACAGCATGCCAGGCGTCAGGCTCCTCAGGGTGTGAGACTCTGAACTGCCCGGGACCACTTCCTCAGCCCTGTGGCCCTCAGCTGAAACATAGACCAGCCTGTAGGAGTCCAGTTTGGCCAGGGGGCGCTTCCACTCCAGCATAATAGTGGTCTCTGTCACATCTGCAACAGTCAGGTCCTTGGGAGCATCCAGGGCTAATTAGAGGGGCAGAGGAATAGTTGTGAATGGATGCTTAAGATTTGATGCCACACAGACAAACCTTGAGGCCATCATGACATTTTTATATGAATTTATCTTTTGTTATTCTTGAGTGAGCCAAATCACATACAATATGGCAATATTAATTCAATCAAAGCCATGTTATGAAACAGTTTCCTCTCCTCTAGCAAACATGCAGTCATTTGTTTCATGTTCACATTTTATTTCAAATTAAGAGCAGAACAACTGGACAGTTAGCGGGAGCAGCAGCTGCACAGTCAAAGAAAGCAGGACCATACTCTGAATTCTGAACAGCTAAACATGAAGTGACAAAGCATTGGAAAAAAACTGTTTGCTTGGAGGAATATTGTGAAAACATAACCTCCGTGATGGAGGTAACTATGACATCACAACAGTAAACCACTGTCATGCTGAAGAGTGTGCACAGTGGCTGAAGCTTGTTAAATGTGAAAAAAAAGTGCTACTATGCTAGAACACTACACATCATAATAAAAGTGAACAGATACGCAAAATTTATTTTCAGGCCACATTTAGTAATAAACACATGCAGGGTCATATTGTTGGAAGTGTCCTGCAAGCTGGAAGTTTCACACCTCAAGTCAATGGAAAGCTGAATTTTACAGGTTCAGTATGCCTGTGCATGTGTTAGTGTATACATATGTATGTTTCTAACTATATAAGGTGCATATATTGTATGTATGTAGATATATGTATGCATATTTGTGTACATACTGTATGAACACTGAGTATGTGAAAGCATCTTACCAGTCACTGCATTGGTGGTCGTCGGCAGACTCTCCCGCTCATCTTTTACTGCTGTAACACCCATCCCGTACTCTGTGCCGGGTCTCAGGCCTACATAACAGCACAAAATAAAAACTCTGTGATACGGAATCACGTTTTGTTTGTTCAAATCCACTGAGGTGTAACTAAATGAATGATGGGGAGACTCTGCAGTCAAGTGGCCAGCTGTTTGGGCTAATGGTTCCCGTGCCTATGGCAAACACAAAAACACTCTCATGTGGCTTGATTGCATAATAGATTGCAGCCTAATTGCATTTCATGGTAAGTCTGCACTCACCATGGAACATCAGTGTTGTATTTGCATTGATGGATCTATAGGGCCCTCGTCGTGGAGCAGAAACACTATTTGCTATGATACACCAGACTCTGGTGGCCCTTTGGTCTCCACAATTAAGCCCTCTATTGGCCTGATCGCCTCCAATTCCTTTATTAACTCCCACAGAGGTCATCACACACAGAGTCTTGCAGCATGAAATTACACCTAATGCCCAGGAAACTCATTATCAATAAAATCACAAGCGTGAAGGCAATTACAGATAATAACTGCGTGAAAGAAGTGCTGAGGTGTGTGTGGAGCAGAGGGGGACGTCGGTTAAATGGACAAAGTGTTTTATTTCCATGGGATGGGCCTCCCAAGGACAAAGAATTGGGCCAGACAAAGACACTGTTAACCTGTTTTTAGAAGCTTTTTTGTTGTTTCTCATGGTGTCTAATCCGGCCATGCAGCAGCACAAAGTGTGGAAACAAAGAGAAAAAAACACATCCGCCTTAAAGCTTGGCTTTATAATGTCACTGGTGCAAATATATGAAAAAGTGTATACTTTTCTTGTTTGAGCGAGTTCTCACAGTGTAAAAATCCACAGTGTTACTCCATTTCAAGTCTGGATGCACTCTAATAAAGTGCCTGTTGTGTAGATGGCAAACATTTCACCACACAAACAAAGGCAATACATTTTGGAAATGAGCAGGGTGAATATAACACTTACCATTTAACACAGAGCACCACAAACACTTCCCCAAAGAATTATAATTAGAAGAATAAACTAACTTTTTCCACAGCTGTGCTATTTGGATGCAAAGCTAATTGTGAACTCAAAACACAGAGGGTATGTACAGTATGCAGTGACACAGGCCATTCATTTTGTATTTTGACTGTTTTTTACTTTAGTAGTAATCAGTAATGGTCTTGGCCTAATTGCATGTTGATATGGTGAGTTGGTGCAATCAAAAAATCAATTAAACTCACCGTTACTGCAAAATCCCTGATTCCTTAAACCCAGAAACACACCAGCATCAAATTTATCATAACAAGTTTTGCTCTTCTAATGTCTTAGATAATAAAATACCATATTTTGATGCTAAAATGCTAAAGCTAAAAGAGCTAAAACAGTTGTCGGAGATTGTTTTCATTTCAAAAAGAACATATCAAATATGATAAATATTCTGGGTGAGCAAACCTTTAAGATTGCTGGCCTGAGGATTTCACTTGATGAGAGTGGCTAGGTTCTTTTATTTCTGATTGACGATATCACAGCCATGAGCCTGTGAGTTCCCATTCACACTAATGTGAGTAAAGGATAAAAATGCAACTCTTTCAATTCACCAGAAATTGAACAGTGGTGAAGTGTGTGGAAGTAACAAGTTCTATTTACTCTAACAAAATTGTTTTTTAAATATTTTTTAACTCAAGTATTATATATATATTTATATATGATGTCAACCTTTGTCGGTGTGTGTGTGCGGCTTTGCAGGGTAGTACCTGTGATCTTAGCCTGGGTGGTGTCTTTGGGTCCTGGGGGGAAGAGCAGCTCTCCATGCTCACCTCCAGACAGAGGACCATACTTGATGCGATAGTTGTCCACCTTAGCTTGACTGTTCTTCCACTCAAGGGTGATGCTTTCGTCCGTCAGTTCCACCGTCTGCAGGTCTCTGGGGGCGTCCAGATCTAACACACAGAAATGGACTTTAGATAGGCATGACTTTAGACAGACCTTTCTACTCCAGGTCCAACCCTAAGTAGTTCCATTTAGAAGCCAAGAATGATATTGGGGGAGATTAATTAAGATTAACTTATACACTCAAAAAATATTTAGCTTAATATTTAAAATTTATGTATTTGTACTAATAAATTAATAACTAATGTGCATATGTTTTAAATACACAATTACCAGGTTTATATTACATAAAGATGGTTATTAAGCATTTTAAACACATTTTAAGAGGTGAGTTTTCAAGAGATTCTTGAAAATAGAGAGGGACGCCCCTCCTCTGATAGAATTTGGTAGTTCGTTCCACCATCAGGGAACCACAAATGAGAACAATCAGGACTGCCTTGTGTGCAGGGATGGCAATGCCAGACTGAGAAGGAACATAAGGCTGAGTAATTAAGTTTAAGTAGATGGTGCAGACCCAGAAGTCACTCTGAAAGCAAGCGTTAGTGACTTGAATTTGATTCTGGCGGCCATGGGTAGCCAGTGTAGGCTGATGAGTAGTGGAGTAACATGTGCCCTTTTGGGTTGATTGAAAACCAGGTGGGCTGCAGCATTCCAGACTATCTGTAAGGGTTTCACTGAGCACAGAGGATGGCCCGTCAGAAGAGCATTGCAGTAGTCGAGGCGAGAGATAACCATGGCCTGAGAGATAACCATGGCCTGAACTGCGCTGGGTGGTGTACTGAGTCAGGTAAGGCCTGATTTTCTTGATGTAAAGAGCAAAGCGGCATGACCGAGAGACAGATGTAACATGGTTGGAGAAGGATAATTGGTCAAACATGACACTTGCGACACATGACTTTCTTGCAACCTTAGATGATGCAAGGGATGAAGAGGCGATTTTGATATCAATATCATGATGAAGAGACTGACTGGCCGGGGTGACTAGGAGTACATGTAGTAGGACAGCTACTGGTTAGAAGTTTTAACACATTGTTCTCAGTGAGAGGGCTGAATAAGGAGGAAGTTGTCTCTTTTGCTTGAGGAGGCCTGGGTGGACATGTCTCTGGGAGATTCAGAGAATTAACTACTGATGGCCAGCACCTTTTCAGTGAAGAAGGAGGCAAAGATATCAGCTGAGAGGCTAGTGTCTGGTGGTGGTGGTGGTGGTGGTGGTGGAGGATTGAGTAATGTTTTAAAGGTGGAAAATAGTGTCTGTGTAAATATGCATGAATCCTAAATACTAAGATAGATATATAGATGAATACATAAATCTTAAACATTAAGATAAATACTTTTTGAGTGTACTTGGCAGGACATTTGTTCCTTCAAGGAACACACTCATCCACAAACACATAATTCAACAGGATATAATCCCTTGTAAAACATATAGCCATAAGTATACCATGTGTGGTCCTGAAATACAGAGCATAGCAGGTCGTTAGACTATGATAAACAGTTAACATATACACATATTATGATATACAGTACAATATTATGGTAGATCGATTTCTTTTTCTGAAAACACAGCACAGCAAATTGTTACTGGTCTTACCTGTGAGGAAAAACATATAAACAGGAATGCTGGTCCTTTCTCCCATCCGAGCTGTCAGAGACACCTCATACTGGGTGTCAGGGGTGAGGCCTCCGAGGTGGTATTGGGTGTCGGTGGAGGACAGCTCCACTACGTTGCGGTCAACAGGGTTTGAGCTGGGCCCATAGGAGACACTTAAGCCATCCACCGTGGCCACAGGCTGGAACCAGGTCACCAGTGCTGTGGTGTCTGTCACATCGCGCACATTCACCTGGCTGGGGGCATCAATCACTAGAGGGGTAGGGGGTGACATGGTGAAGGTTTTTAAAGGACTCTAAATAGTAAAAAAAAAACATTTTATTTGTATACACATATTTTCAAAGGTCTTTAATTAAAGACGATGTTTTAAAATTGATGTTGTATTGTTATTCCAAATAATCATGACTTGTGTTCTGAAAATGACAACCAATGATTTTCATCTGCAGAACTCATACAGTGTGTTGCACAAAACTAAAGCTGCATTCAAGTTGCATCGTGTAAAGCCAAAACTGGGGGCCCAGTAGAAATACCTTAATCCCTGAACTTTGAAACATACCAACATCAACATCACGCTGGGTCTGTACGCTGTCCTCCTCTTTTAAATAAATCTCTTACATAAGAAACAGTTGTGTTGCAGTGTTCATAATTGGTGTAATTAAATCACAAATCATTTAACACATCTCATTGTTCGTTACAGTATGCAGAAATTTCCTTTCTATGGTTATATATTTCATTATATTATAAAAATTAGGAAACTAGGAACTCTCAAATTCAAGTGGTTGAAAAAGGTGAACCACCCATCATTTGCATGATTTTTAGTGATGAAGCATGCTTTGTATAATTGTAACTTCAATACGTGACTTTAATGCTTGACTACCTGCCCAGACTCTGTTTTTTTTTGTGCTTTTTTATTTGAAATCACCCATCTTTTGTGTCTATGGTTGTTCTACTTCCTGCCCTTATGTGTTTCCTGCCCGTTTGATTGCCTTCCCTACCTGTTTAGTTTCACTTGTTCCCAATTACCCTTGCCTTCCTTGTGTATTTGGTCCCTGTGTTCCCCTCACTCTTGTCAGTTCATCTTTTTAGTTTTCTGAGTAAATTCCTGAGTGTCTTCTTTGTTAATCTGCTTTTGTTCTTCCTGGTTATGCTCCCTCATGTTCTTCATGTTAGTATCCTGTTGTTTGTTCCTGCCTATGCCTGTCCACTACCTACCAGTTCATGTATCCATCTGCCCGTAAGCCTGTTTATTTTCATTATTAAAGTATCTTCTCTGCATCAGCTTGCCTCAGTGTCTGATTCTGGGGTCTCTCTGGCTGTGCAGTGATAGTATGAAGGTACCAAATAATGGACTGAGCACTTCATTTGAAGATAAATTATGTTCCCTTGTGGGTTGGTTCGGTTTAAGTTCTTCTCTGGATATGTTTTGAACTATGTAAAAATACTCTGCTATGATACATATTTTGTTTAACATGGTTTTCCTACATAAGTGAAAACAAAATCAAAAACTGGGGCTGTAACCACAATTACACTTACTTCCTCACTGAAAAATCTGGATCAGGCCTTATGCCCCACCCACTACTACTGCTTGCTCTAGGTTGACAGGTGAGATAGCAGAGCATAATAAGGGGGAAACATCAGAGAGACCCAGCCATATGTTTGAGCCTCAGTCAGACCCACACTCAGGCTGACACTCACTTGTTGTGAACAAAAATTGACACTTAGACATATCAGAACAGTAAGAGTAGTTAATCATTTCTTAGCTTGTAACTGGTAGTGGCTGACACAGTGTTAGTGGCTGTGCTAATGCAAACTCTCACTCTCTGTACTGAAAAGGGAGCAGAGACTATCAAGATGGTTAGTGTTAGAGGAAACATCAGAGAGACTCAGCTATATGTTTGAGCCTCAGTCAGACCCAGACTCAGATGAGGAGTCCAAAACTGTTGACTAGCAGACATATCAGAATGGTTAGCACGTTAGCATCTTTTATTTTTTTATGCTGTTTGTTAGCTCACAACTGGCAGTGGCTGACACATGGTTAGTGTTTGTGCTAATGCAAACTCTCACTCCCTGTGCTGACAAGGTTTCAGGTTTATTTTGCCTGCATCTTGTCCCCGAAAGTTGGAAGGATTGGTTCCTTTATTATGTTATGTATAAAACGTATGCATAAAACATGGTTCACGGAGACATCAATCACCCAAGCTCCCCAGCTCCAACGCAGGGCTTTCACTGAACATTCTAAATTCAGTTATATAATTGAATTGTAAGAAAATCTAGACATTCATTTGTAAAAATTAATATTGGATTGAGAAAAAAAGCAACACTACCATATCTGTCTGCCTGAATGCACTGCATGATGGAGAGGTGTCACACAACATCACTTTCATTTACTGAAAATGGTAATGATGGCAGAGAATTCACAACCCAACTCAGCCGCAGCTGAGTGAGTTGCACTCTAAGCAATGTAAAAAGTCCTGTTTGGAAATACTTTGGATTTTGGTCATAGGCAGCAAAATTGTGGAACCTCAAAATAAAGTTGTATTCAAGCTATGCAAGCTACAGTGAGCCTGGCCTCCCCAAATGAGCACCTATACAAGTACTTATGTCTCTCATATTGGTCTGCTCAGCACCGTGATTACACAGCTGACATCACCCCTGCTCCTGTGTTGGGCGTCCTGGCCAACGTCTCACCTGTTTCTAAGTCAGCCATCCTAGCTGATGTCTCAAGAGTCATGGGTCCTGGCTGATGTCCTGTCTGTTCCATGTCAGAGGTTCTGGACAACGTCCTGTCTATTCATGAGTTGTCCAACAGCAAGCCTATTCCAGAGTCCATTCCTGGGTTGGCCATCCTGGCCACCATCAAGCCTGTTCCCGCTTCAGCCCAGTCGGCTGTTGTAGGACTTTATATTGAAAATTTTGATGAACATCATGTGCTGATGGCTACACTGCCTTGAGAAGAAGAACTCACATTCCATAGCAAATGAAAACTATTACAAAATAGGCTTTGTCATGCACTGCTATAATTGTTGGCTGTTGTCACAGGGTCAAACAAAGCTCAAGTTAGCTCAGTCTGGATAAGCCAGTGTTTTGTAGCTCAGCTAAATGGCAACAACAACTGAAAACTTACTGCATCACAAACATGTGGTAAAGCATGGTACTGTATCAAGTAAAAGTTTCCATGTGAGCATCCCAGCCCGTAGTTTTCTGTACAGCCAGTGTATTGGTTTCAGGTGAATAAACACAGACTGTATAAAAACAGTCCTGCAGACAAATTTGCGAGGCAAAAAATTGCAATATCCAAATGAGTAGACACTCTCGTATTTTAAGGACTATCAAGACAACCTCCAAAATTAGCTGAATATAGCTACTAGTTACATATAGTATGAATTAAGAATGCTCTTGTTAAAACAGTAACATAGTAGACATTACAGTTAATTACGTTAGAAGACTGATTTAAAAAAGTGGAAATATCTTTAAGACTAGTTGAGAGGTTGTTTAAGTCGTGGTCAGCCAGTGAATGCTGATTAGAAGAAATAGATTTAATGATACTGTCAAACTTTGTGGTTTTGTCTCTAATGAGGAGTGCATGGAATCACTAATATCCACAAGGGTACAGTAATGAAACTTGACAGACAACTGGCCCATGATAAAACTTTACGCTTTACATAGTCAAAAATCATTGCAATAGTGCCACCATGTGGCCTGTTATTGATTTATTTAGTTATTTCATTAGTACTTTTATACCTATAAATTTTCTTATATTTTCATGTCCCTTGCATTAATCACAATAACGTCCTTTTTTTCTGCATTGCTCACCATAACGGACAGCAGCAGCAGATGCAGCAATCACATGCATTTTCGTCAGAAAACCCTTCAGACCCTGACCATTGTTATCCGCATGAATATAATCGTTTCAGCAATGTAGATACTGTCATATGTGACAACCCTCTTACATTTATGAGGTTATTCATACTATTTATAGATCAAGTCCCAGTGGCCATGAAGGGCGTCTTTTCATTGTTGCTGAATTGATTTGTCACATGCAAGCAACTTTAGGAAAGTGTCCTCTGTGCAGGGCTGATAAAATGAAGAATCTATGTTTGAGATTAACACAGATTTGTCATCTGAGAAGGCTGTGAGTGTGATGTTCAGATGTCACAATACCATTCTCCTGGGAGGCCGGTGACCCTCTGAGCCTGATTGCTTGACTGACTGGTACCTCCCACACATGGTGGGTTGGGGGGAAGGAGAGATAGGAGAAGAATAGTGGGACCCACTTCACACAATTAGCCCTTCAGCATGCAAATCCCACAGTACACGCTGCAAGATGGTGTATTGGGAGACATTAAGAGAGCGACAGAGAGTAACACGGATAACTCTGAACCTCATAATCCAAATAGTGCTGACACGTGGGTGTACATATTTGTGTGCATAAATTAATGCATGCATTAACCAATGCTATGAAAAATATTCATCCTCTTAGATTTTTTTCTTGTCTTACATGGCTTTAGATAAGGAAGAGAAATTGCTCTATTTTTCTGCCAACGATGAAAAACAGACAAACACAGCCAAACCAATTGCCACAAACACACCAATAGCAATTTTTCGCCAGCTTGTTGCTAATGCCATAACAAAAAATGCAAATTTTCTTTTTTGAATTGTGTGAAAATTTAGTTTCATGTTTCTAATAACTTGTTGTTCAGATTATATAAAGATCAAAAGTATGGTCAAAAGTGTTCAAGTTACATATTTTCCTTATCATAGCATGCAAAATCTTTCAATTTTTACAAGAAACATTTTGCATTTTAAAATCTAACTTTATCTTTTTATGACACAAAATTTTCTCATTATAACACAAAATCAACATATGCTAAGACTTCATACAACCCTGTTTCCAATAAATAAAAACAGAATGCAATGATTTGCAAATCATGTAAACCCATATTTAATTAAAAATAGAAAAAGACAATATATCAAATGTTTAAATGCTAAAATTTTATTGTTTAATGAAAAATACATGCTCAATTTGAATTTGATGCCAGCAACACATTTCAAAAATGTGGGGACAGGGTCATGTTTACCACTGTGTTGCATCACCTCTTCTTTTAACAACACTGTAAACGTTTGGGAGCTGAGGAGATCAGTTGCTGGACTTCTGAAAGTGAAATGTTGTCCCATCCATTCCAGATATAGGATTTAAACTGTTTGAGGTCTCCCTTGTTGTATTTTTCGTTTCTTGTTGTGCCAAATGTTGAAATATGCAAGGCCTTCTCTGAAAAAGACGTTGTCTGGATGGCAGCATATGTTGCTCCAAAACCTGTATATACTGTTCAGCATTAATGGAGCCTTCCTAAATGTGCAAGCTACCAAAGCCATGGGCACTAATGCCCCCCCACACCAGCACGGATGCTGGCTTTTGAACTGCGCGCTGATAACAAGCTGGATGGTCCCTCTACTCTGTAGGGTGAGGGGTCCTTGATTTCCAAAAAGAATTTGAAATTTTGATTGGTCAGACCACAGGACAGTTTTCTATTTCACCTCAGACCACCTTAAATGAGCTCGGGTCCAGAGAAGTCAGTGACATTTCTGGATCATGTTTAGATATAGTTTCTTCTTTGCATGGTAGAGTTTTAACCTGCATTTGTGGATGAAGCAACAAACTGTGTTCACAGACAATGGTTTTCAGAAGTGTTCCTGAGCTCTTGCAGTGATTTCCACTATAGAATCATGTCTGTTTTTAATGCAGAGCTGCCTGAGGACCTGAAGATCACAACCATCCATGATTGGTTTTCAACCTTGTCCCTTGCACTGAGATTTCTCCAGTTTCTCTGAATCTTTTAATAATACTCTGAACTATAGAGGCTGAAATACAATTTCACATTGAGGAACATTATTCTTAAATGGTTGCACTATTTGTCCACACAGTCTTTCACAGAGTGGTGAACCTCTCCCCGTCTTCACTGCACAGAGACTCTGCCTCTCTGGAGCCTCTTTTTATACCCAATCATCTACTGACCTGCTGCCAATTAACCTAATTAGTTGTGAGATACTCAACCAGGTAATTATTTTTTTTTAGCATTGCACAACTTTTCAAATTCAAATTGAGTAGATATATTTCATAAAACAATAGAATTTCATGTTGTCTTTGTTCCATTTCAAATGAAATATGGGTTTACATGATTAGCAAATCGTCATATTCTGTTTTAATTTACATTTTACACAGCGTCCAAACTTTTTTGGAAACAGGGTTGTGACAATGTAATTTTGTTGTATGAACCAAGAACCAATAAAACTCTGACCAGTTCAAGCTGGTATTTAAATGTATTGTGGGTACAGTGGAAGCAAACATGACTATGGGGAAAGGGGATGTATTTGTATGTAATTTTCTGCTACTAGGGGTCTCTCTATCAAAACATAAGAAAAGATTGGTGATGTCATGGAGTAGCGTGGGATCATGGGAGCTGTTGTCTTCACCATCACTGCAATTATTGTAGTGAGCTTCTCCAGTTAGTTACTGACAGGCGACCAAATGAAAGAGACCAATTAAAATTTTGACAATGTTCAAGGTCTAAAAATTCCTGGAAACATTTGGGGTAGTGTAAGTACACAAATAATTAACTTGGGTCTAGCTGTTTTTAGACATTTTGACATGGAAAAGTTACACATTACAGCTTTAAGTGTTTTTGTCAATGTTGGGGAAAGCATGTTAGTGGGTTTAGTAACTGTAATAATGCTATTGAGAGGCAGATGAGAAAATCAATACAACTCTCATTTCTGTCAGTTCATTATGAAGCTGGAAACAGGAGATAATTGGCTTAACTTAGCACAAAGACTGGAAATAGAGGAGAGCAGATAGTCTGGCTTTGTATGAAGGTACACCGTGGTTTTCTGTTTCAGTGTATAAAGAACCATGCAGTACCACATATCTCCATATTGCTCATTTTGAGATTACATTAAAATTGACTTTATTTCTTTTTTCTCATGGTGGCAGCAATCCACTGTCATACAAAAGATTTTCTTTTCAATTTTACTTTTCTTACATGCTTGTCACCTGCGGGTTATTTAATTAATATAATGGGGGATTTAGAGTGTAGATCCGTTTCCCATAGAATACAGAACAGTGTGTGGTATTCATGAGAACAAAGGATTCAAACATCACAATACAATAAAACTACAAAACTGGCATTATTACTGCTTTTCTGTCTCACTAGTATAACTGTAGAAGTCACAAATAAATGAGAAGAAGACCACCTTAATGTGCTCTACACTTAGTTATCACTGCAATTTACCAAACCTACTCTTACTGCTGGGTTTAGAAGAAAAGGTAATGACAGACTTCTAATGGTATTCCCATGCATCCTTCTGGTGCAGTCCAGACCATTTTCACACAGTAAATAAGGAGAGAAGTGGCCTGACACACTGCTGGAAAGAGCTGCCCTATATTAAACGTATTGCTGAATATACGGCGAACATTGCTGTGCTTGCTGAAATTGCTTTGTTAAAACAGAAGTCTCCCAAGAGTAACAACTAGCACAGTTTGAGTAAAGGTTTAAGTTTCAGCCTGCCACAAAGCCTCCTTTTTAAGAAATTACACACTTAACAACCTCAGCAGGAGTTGGAGCTGTGTGTTAACCTACCCCAGGGTCTAGTTACCTAAAAATAGTTTGGTGGTTGGTGGATGATCTGGCAGGTGGAGTCACACATTCAGCCCTGTTTTCTCTCTTTATATTGATCCCAAGCCCGGAGTTCCCGAGAGTGTTACAAGCCATTGGGCTTTATTGCCTAACGGAGCTATGGAGATATCTCATAACTTGCCAATAGGGCTGGAAATCCATATCTCTTTTTACAACCGCCACTAAATCACAACAATACAATGAAATCTAATGAGCTAATCAGTCAGGGTGGACAATTCAGGCTGTTTACAATGCTCTGCTGGGAGCTGCAAGATGGATAAGCCAGACGTAGAATTCAATGAACCTACACAAGGTATGAAGGTGACAACCTCTTTTTGCACTTAACTTTGACAGCTGTAAGTGACACTTTATTTCACAATAACTTCTGTTTCTGGAAAACCCACTTCCTGCAGCACTGGCTCAGACTTATGAAAAATGAGTTTAGGCTTATTCTCTGGCAAATGTGTTTTTAATACATTTGTTAGGAGACTAAAAGGTCAAGATTACATTTTTTTTTATATACAGTGAATTGTAAGCCTGACCAGCAGTCAAGAATATACCATTTATTCAAACTGTCCAAACTAGCAAAAAATATTTACAGGAACATTTTATGGTCGAAAGAGGCGAAAGGAATCTGATAAAGTTGTCTGGGTCTTTTTCTGCTGGCAGTGATGACTGTGAGATTGAGGCAGTTCTATAGGTTTCTCTAGTCCAGAGTAAAAGATGCTATATTAAGATATTTCATTTTAAAATTTCAGTCGCTGCTAACCAGCCCATTGTTAATGGTTAAACAGCTAGCCTGCTAACTGTAGCTAGCGATGGTGGTTCCTTTACCTCATAAATAAATAACAGCACTGTTTAAACAAATACTCCATATAAACTAAGTCTAATTGGTAGTGACACAGTTCGTAAACAGAGGACAGCTACATCGGAAAGAAGCATCAAAGTGGTGGGCAAATACGAATCACAACTTCCAGTCAGGACTTTCAGAATAATATCAGAGCGGAAAGAGTATGCAGAGATTTGTGAGCTGGGGCCTTTAGGCTTGAGTTGAGGTGGCAGGCTTGTGTCCAGGGAACCATATGTACAACTAATCATGTAAGAGCTCAAGTCAAAATGATGGAAATATGATATTTATGTTTCTGATATATTAATTTGAGGAAGTTTGCAGTCCCCACACAGATCTGATTTTTCCATCTCAATGGAAACTTGAACGACATTTAAGTGACATGCTTCATGTATAACATCATTTATTCACTGTTTGCTTTGTTTAATTTTGTTTGTATTGATACGTCAAGTTTTCCAAAACTTTCTTTACAATATTTTGACTTTTTTTTTCAAATTTCTGGTGTTTACGTTTTTTTTTATGCACAAATTGAACATAAAAACAGGTGAATGGAAACTCACTGATATGGAGGAAGTAAGAAATAACTAACAACGTATTTCTTAGGCAATAGCAGGGTGCAAAAATGTGACGTACAGCTCTGTCTCAAGTTTCCTGGGATTCCACACTGAATGATAATCCAGATAACAAAGAAAAAATCTATTTTTTCACCTTATTATCACACACTGAGGCAACAAAAGAAATCTGGGATGAGGTGGAGGGGTGAACAAAGGTTTTGATACATTATCAGACACATTACCAGAAGACCCCAGTCTTCCAGGAAAGAGGGTGAAATATGTTTGAGAAAGAGTGAAAAAAATGATGCAGTTAAGGGTTAAGTCAGAGGACCCAGTGCAAACTGTGTATATGTTCTTCCTTTTGAAATAGAGCCATTCCAATAAGTCTAAAACAAAAGATTGATAAGCCACTTAGCAGTGTGAATGTGTACACTTACTTGTGACAACGTTCTTGGAGGCAGGCGGTCCACGCTTGTTGTTCTTCACCACCTCCAGTTTGACCTCGTATTCCTGGCCGGGCCCCAGGCCCGACTGCTCAAAGGTGGTCTCTGGACGGCCAAGGGAGTTAAGAATCTCACCATCCTCCTCTTTCTGGCAACACCAAAACACAGCAGTCATCAGCCACTTCAAAGACTAGTCCTGGCATAATGTGAGCAGTGGGGGAAAGAAACATCCAAATCATACATAATGGCGCTCTGGGTGGCGTTTGGACTTAGGAGTTGACAGGGTACTCAGTTTAATGGTGTGGCTTTCAGTAGAGCACAGTGACACAGTTTGGAAAGGTTTCTATGAACACTCAAAAAAGAAAATAAAGTTGTAAACAAAGTACCATTTGCTATGTGCTGTATGGGGCCATTGAAGCTGTCAGGACATGCTAACAGTTTTGACTGCTGTGTTTTTGCACTCTGGCTTTCCTAAACCACTTTCCACTGGATGCTTACTCTGATCCTCTTGTATGTACTTCAAGGAATTACTAAATTTGTAGGTGGGAGTCTGCAGTGGTTCATATATGGTTTCTACCAGAGGAAAATATGGATAATGACGTTGTAGGCTCCAGAGTTCAACCACTTCCTGGAATACAGAAGCCCTATCAACATAATGGGAGGCAGGACTCACTGTATTTCTGAAGATGAGGTTCCAGCCATCGAAGGGAATGTCCAGCGGGTCCCACTGTACCTCCACTGATGTCTCCCGCACTGACTTGAACTTGAGTCCCTCAGGCTCGGGCAGATCTGGGAGAAATGCAGCAAAACTGTAAATACATTTCATCAACATTTATACACTGGATTTTGTGAATTACCATAGAGAGGAATCACATACGTGTTGCAACCCTTGCACTGACAGGAACACTCCTCTTGTTGCTGAGAACAGCGTAGACACTGATCAGGTACTCAACACCAGGTTCAAGGTCCTGAATAGTGGCCATCTTCTGGTCCCCAGGCACCTGCATGTCCAGCTCCAGACCTCCTGCTGCAGTGGGCACGTAGGTGATCAGGTACTCGGTCACACGCATCTCATTCTCCCAGGATAGGTCCACTGTCTCTGGGGAGACCTCCACCACTGTCAGGTCCTTGGGTGGTGAAACTGTGGAGACACACTGGAGGTCAATTATCTGTATTGAAGATTTTAAACATAGTGTAGTAACATAGTGACAGGGGTTTTATGGTCAGAAATGTTCCCATAGGTAAACTGACTTGCTGAACATTTTTAAAAGTGACAGAAGAGATTAGACAACATCAAGTTGATGCCTTGGGAATTTGAAAATTGATTTTCTGTGGAAGTTAGTGACTTTATCTCAACTTATATTTTGCAGAAAATATACATATGAACTGAAGAATTGGTACAGTCGTCGTTATTGTTATATAATACAGGCTATTCAGGGATTGAAGTGATTCTTTCATTAATTTATGCTTTCCAGAGGCACAAAATACATACATAAATATAACAATTAAACCATGTTCACTGATACAAAGTTGAATTATATGCAGGGGATATAATATTTAAAACATGTAATTAGTGTTTTGCTGACATTTTCAGGCAATGCTTGATTTGAGCCGCAGTGCAGTTGGAGATCTCTGGGATTTTCTGACTGTCCTCTTTACCCTTCGCCCCTCACTGAGGCAATTTTCCACACAGACGTTTCTAACACCACATTTTAGTATCTTTCCAAGAGATGTCACAGAAAAGAGCTGAGCAACATAAACCACAGCAATTCACTGCATGGTCAGTTGCAACAGGAAATCAGAACTCATACGTCACCATTTCACAATCACATGAAACAGAAATATTTCCCATCCATATGTAGAAATAGAAACATTAGCTGTAACTGTAAGTGAAAAATGTTCAGATAATATATTTGAGAGTGTAATTACATGATATAACCTAACATTGCTTTGTCAGATGCCAAAAGGAAAAATAAGATCACACTCTAGTACACTTATTAGATTCCTGAGGGCAACTATGGTACAGGAAGCTGGTCGTCCACTAATCAGGAGGTTGGTGGCTCGATACCCAGCTCCTCCACTCCACATTGCAAAATGTCCTTGGGCAAGATACTGACCCCCAAATTGCCTCTGATAGCTGTTCCATCAGTGTGTGAGTTAATGCAGAAGTGCTATTCGTGTGGAATGTGTGTGAATGGGTGAATGTGGCTCCCACTGTAAAGCACTTTGAGTGGTTGATTAAACTAGGAAAGCACTATGTAGGCACAGCCTATTTACCATTTATCTAAGTGACTTTCCACAAAAGTATTACATTTCATATTTTGTTAAATGGCAACTGGAGTCTGCTCTGAATGTCTGTCAAACTGAAGGAGCTCACTGTATGAATGTCTCACTGTATAAACACAAAAGACGAAAAAATTACTCGCAGCATTCTGAACAATGTTCTGTAGCTCTTTCCCATACTAGACACAGGAGGCATTTCAGTCATTTTTCGGTCATCTTCCTCATGTGTGTCTAGCGAAACAGATACTAACACTCTGACTGCTGCCAAGACTCAGGTGACCTACACTCAGTGCTGTGCATCAATGCATCCTGTATGGACACAGACGGACTGAATCCAAATGTCCAGATTTCACTGACTCACAGAAATTCCCCATTTAGCAAGTGCACAAGGCGGCTCAAATGGATTAATATGTACCGTATTCATTTTGAGGACATCTGCTTTTTTCAGTTGTTGTATAAGTTTATTGACGGCTTCATATTTCACAGACAGAATATGAACTGACGGAATAATTTGGATTTGTAAAACTGTGTAGTTTTGTATTTTGTTCATCTGTGGTGTGATAAACCTTAGTTGAGGGTTGATTGTAAATATAATATTGTGTTTGGCAGCACATGTAAATTAAACTGTCACTGAGCCTTCTTACAGTATTTTCTATGGCTACTGTGTGGTCTTACAGACCTGCACATACACAGAAGTTGTATCAGTAGTGTTGTAATATTGCATTGACACTGGAGAATATTAATACCTGTAAGACATATTAATAAAAATTACTTTAAAATTAGTTACAGCCTCGCAGATTTCACATGATGACAGTGAAGACATCACTGTGCATATGAGGTTTAGATTCAGAGGAGTGAAGCTGCCGCTGCTCTGCTAATGTGCTGCTCATGCTACACATCCTGGGTGGACATGACGTGAGAGTCCAAATAGTGTCCATGTGAAATCAAGCAGTGCCAGAACACAGTGGAGCATGTAGAAGCTAAAGAGTCTCCTCGGCAGTTGGTGGAGACCAAAACAGAGCTAAAAGCAGAGTGAATACTGGACTCACCCTCTACTTGTGTCTCAAGTAGTAAAATTAATTAAATAAAATGCTTACGCAGTCTGACTTACCCTCAGAGCAGTCCTCTCCAATGAAGCCCTCATCACAGACACACACTCCGTTCTCACAGCGGCCCTGGTTCTGGCAGTCTCCCGGGCAAGTCAGTATGGAGCAGTCTGGTCCAGTGAAACCCTCATAACATACACAGTTGCCATCAACGCAGTAACCTCTGTCTAGACAGTTTTTAGGACATGTCTTCTCACTGCAGTCCTCACCAGTGAAACCCTTATGACAAACACATTGCCCGTTCACACAGTGGCCACGATCCAGGCAGTCATTGGGGCAAGTCAGCTCGCCACAATCTTTACCTGTGAAGCCGGCGAAGCACTGACACTTTCCCTGCACGCATTCTCCACGTCCCATGCAATCTTTTGGACAGGTCTTCATGCTGCAGTCCTCCCCAGAGTATCCCTTGTCACATATGCACTGTCCATTAGCACAGCGGCCCCGGTCTTGGCAATTGTTGGGGCAGGACAGCTCGCTACAGTCTTCACCTTGGTATCCTATGTCACATACACATACTCCGTTAATGCACTGGCCTCTGTTGCTGCAGTTGTCAGGGCATGAAAGGATGGAGCAATCTTCACCCTCAAATCCTGGATCACAGATGCACTTCCCATTGAAGCAATGGCCCCTATCGTTGCAGTTTTTGGGACAGGTGAGCTTTGAGCAGTCCTCTCCACTGTAGCCGGTCTGGCACACACACTGGCCGTCCACACATGTGCCACGGTTGTTACAGTTGCCAGGACAAGTGAGTTCGCTGCAGTCTTCCCCGGTGTAGCCCTCTTCACAGTAGCAGGTGCCGTTGATGCAGCGTCCACGGTCGTAGCAGTCATTTGGACAGATGAGTTCGGAACAGTCGAAGCCTGTCCATGGCTCCTCGCAAACACACTCATCCTCTATGCAGCGTCCACGGCCCAGACAGTTGTTGAGGCAGTTGGTCTGGGAGCAGTCCTGACCGATGAAGCCGTCCTCACAGAGACAGGACCCGTCGACACAGTGGCCATAGTCACCGCAGTCCAGCAGGCAGAGCTCAATACCGCAGTCATCCCCGCCAAAGCCCTCAAAGCAGTCACATTTGCCATCCACACAGCGACCCTGGTCCTGGCAGTCGTTGGGGCACTCGGGTTCGGTGCAGTTGGGGCCCTTCCATCCGGGCTCACATGTGCAGCTGCAGGTGTCAGTGCTCCAGTTCCCACGGCCATTACAGTAGGGCTTTATGGACACTTCACCTTGGGGAGGGCAAGAAAGCAATAAACAAATAAAGTATTTCAAAATTATTCCAATGTGATCAGAAATCATTAATCAGTGTGTAGATCTTCAAGCACAGAATTCCAAAACATCAGTCCCTCTAATCAAAGAGAGAAACTGTTCATGCAAATTGGGTGAATCCATATAATTTAGTGGAGATATGGAACTGATCAGTGTAGTTTTAGCCAGTTGACTAAAAACTGATTTCGTGAAGTATGAAATAAGTTTTTGAATGAACTGGGTTCAGTCCAAGCTATCAAAATGCACTTGACAGAGACTTGAATTAGTTATACTTATATTTCATTTTATATGTTTTATATGACAAATCAGGTCCATGTCAGGTCCTTTCATGCACAAAAAGTCAGACAATAATGTATTTGACAATAAACAATAATGACCTACTGTAATGGATAAATCATCTGAAATTATTTTTATGTTTTGGCGTGCTGATTTTCATACCATAATAAAATTAATGGATGCCAATGGCTGCATAAAAGGTTGGTTGATGAATAATCTATCTTTATATATGCCTAGAAAAAGGGATGGCAGTAGTGTAAAATACAGCCAATGTATGGTTAATGGGCTAAAAAATGCATTCACTTGAGTCAACAATAAACTCATGGGCATTAGTGCACATTAATTACACTACAACAGTGCATACAATAAAAGTTATACCTGTAACTTGAGCGCCGCAGCAGCCTGTCCCACTGCTGCACTGCTCCCTCAGACTCGACAGCTCTGACTCTAGCATCTCCAGCCTGTTCAGGATGTCCTTGAGGTCTGGCAACTGGTTGTTGCAACCGCACGCCTGCTTGGGGATATTGATGCGATGGGTGAAAACAATCTGATTTTCGCCGTCCACCGTGTGCTCCATGTGCTCGGTGTTCTGCATGTCCATTGGGATGCTCTTGTGTTTTGGCTCTGTACTTCCGGGTGACTCCAGGTCCACAGAGCAGAGGGATGTCGAGGGGACGTTGATGTTGTAGACGTGGTTGAACACCACCGGCTGGTCAGGGTGTGGCAGGGTAAGGTTCTCCTGTGTTTTCTTGGGCATCAGGGCCTCTCTTCGGTGGCGGATGACCTTCACCAGGCCGGCTGCAGAGAGCTGGAGGAGCAGGGCCACAGTCAGGCAGCCTAAAAGAAAGCCTTTCATCTGCATGATGACAGCCTGGATCTGCAGCTTCTGACGAAGTAGCAGCTGAGTGGGGAACAGTCTATTCAGGTATCACGTGTTCTTGTCTTGAGTCCTAGAATGAGGAAAATTCATTTTTTAACTTTTTTTAATTTACTTTATTTGCAAATTTCTCTGTCACATAGTTCTTTATGTGGAAAGAGCCAAATAACCACATAACATGTAGAGGAATTCACATAATCCTGTTGGATATGCACTTTTCTGCCTTGCCCTTGCCATTTAGGATCGATCGAACATATATCCATCACACACACACACACACACACACACACACATCATGGACCATAGCTGGAGTGAAACATTACAGTATCCCACTAAAAAGCAATTAACCTTCCGCTGTTGCCCCCAACAAAAGACCACCTCCAATCTTGTTGCTGCGTCTGACTCATTTTAGCCCCTCTGCTCCCAGTGGAATAGACACACACTTAATGGATGACATTGGGGCATTCTTTTCACAATTTGAGCACCAAGAGCAGCAATTACTGCTGGGATGACACGTGACCTTGGAGATCTGAAGTTTTCTTTTTCTGATCATGTTGAGACAGGTTGCCACAAACAACAGCTGCGTGGTGGGGAGCCTCCTCTTTACTCCACAATCCAGACCACAACCCAAGCTGACAGATGGATACCAGTATATACTTTACCATCTGTGTTTGTGCAGAAACTTGGTGCTACTTGCAAATTGGGCAGGTCAGCATTCCCAAACTGCTCTCCTGACAGCCACTGGGTTTTTCTTTTAGTATTGTAACATGATTCTTATTGCTCCCACCTCCTGAGACATGATTCTTTTAGAAGGTCTGCTGGAAAATTGTGCTGAGGTAGTGGCAGAGAAGCCAGCGTTTAAACCAGATGTTTTTACTTGCTGTTTGATCTTAGTGATAGATTAAATACACTGGTTGGTTGAAGGTGTGCCCTCTCTACATGTAAGTCTGAGTTTGTTACATCTTCTACGTTGGTTATATGAGGATAGGTGTATTTATGAACAATGGGACTGATTCTCAAAGCAATTTGTTTCTCTAATAATCGGATTTCCAGATATTCATACGTAGGAAGCTGATGAAAAACATGAAATAAAATTATTGGCCTGTACTGGAACCAAAAGGGAAAACTAAATTATTAATATCGAGTCTTAGCACAGCTCAAGTCTGCCTGTTTTTTTAAAGTGTCTGTCTCAGGCTGAGTTTATATAATTGCACCTTTTACACCAACTTGTCTGAGATGCTGACAACAATAATTTCCTACCTCTCATAAAACCAGTGTGAGCCTTGGCATCTCTAAAGGTTAAGAGCAGCTGTTCACAGCCAACGTGAAAACATCTGGATAAGCAGATATGAAAATGCATGATTACAGGAATACATAACATATTCCAACCCTGTGCTGGAATATGTATGAAGAGGTTTCATTTCCTCTGCTACTACCTGACTAAGTCATACTGATGAGTGAAAACATGGGGCATCTTTGCTGGGCTTTTCCATGTGTGCGTAAGAACGGGGGGCTGACAGTCAGCAGGTAATATTCTAGGAAGAGATGCTTGGTCTCCTCATCCCAGCCTGACATTTGATTAAGAAAGCAGACAGATGAGTTCAGCTTGGAGGGATCCCACGGCTTCACCCCCCCACCATCCCCAGCCCTCCTCAGCCCCGATTAGACAGGAAGGGATGAGCGCTTCAATGATGGGTAGACTGTAAAAGTGCTAATGTAGCTTGCTGATGGGAGCACTGAGGATCTGGGCCCTCAGGGATCCAAAAGAACCTCCCCCTCACTCACTTACACGCTATGTCACACAGACACGGCCACACACACACACACACACACACACACACACACACACACACACACACACACACAAACTAATACAGACACACCACTGTGCCCAAGCATCACAAACCAGGGATTAAATCACAAAATAGGCAGAAAATTGCTTTGAGTTGCTGTTAAGGTTTTAGTTTTGGCCGAATGGTTGGCTTTCCCACTTTAAGGGGTGGCTGCTCTCCACATGGACCTCTGAGCGAGGCAACCCTGAGAGACCAAAGCAGGCTTTGTCTGAGAATCTGTGGCTCTGGCAAAACTCAGCTTCATTCAGAAATAGATTAAGAGAAGAAACTTCCACACAGTCTGAGAAATTGTTTGATTTGACCTTTTCTCCTCTTAGCTGCCATCTACTAATCTTTAATGTGAAGCACAACAATCACAATAAGAGAATCTGAGTGTGACCCTGAGAAACACAGGGCTGATCCCTCTGTTTGGACTTCCTTCATCGGCACCCTGTGGCCCTGGCATTATGCTAATTCAGCCGGTTGCTGGCACTGCAGACATGGACTTGATACAATCTGACTGCTGCTGCTTTGTAATGCCCTCACTTGGTTTTGCTCTGTAGTTAGCTTCTCAAACAGCAACAAAGCTTGTTGCCTGCCTTGTGGTCAAATGTGAGGAGAATTTTATCATGGGAAACCTGCTGGCACGCACTTATTGTGCCATGGAAACACAACACAAGTTTTATACTTGCCACAGTGAGAACTGGAAATGCTTTTAAAGCCCTACTGGGAGTCCATTTCAAGTGATTAGGCCTCTCACTGTCAGAAATGTTCGATTCATTTTATGCTATTGTTGCTTCAGGATATAAGTGAAAGGGGTGCGCCAATCAAACAGCCAACCCTTGACCCTAACCCTAACACTAAAAACCAATGCACTGTGGTCTTCATATTCCCAAGCTCACATGCTTCACAATCAACAAGTCAACAAATCTAAATTTAAATCAACAATTTCTTGTCATTTAAAATCAACTCATATAAATGTTTCCTGTTTTCACAACACAATTTTAAATTGCTTTCCAAAACATATTTGACCACTGCTGAAATGGTTCATATGATCATGTTTTCTGAACTGCTATGGTTAAGGTTTGGTTAGGTTTAGGCAACTTAAACTCCTTGCTAAAGGTCGGAGAAAGAGCACAGTCATGGACAAAAGAATATGCAGTGTCGACTGTTGCAGTCTCCAGTGTCATAGTCAGATCCCTTATACACACCGCAAACTCAATCAACATCTCCCAACTCCCAAATCTCAACAACTCGTGTACTTGAGCATCAAACAAGCTGATTGGTTGATGCAACTCCTGTTGGGAGACAGTGACAAGAAACATACAAATTACTAAAAAAAAAAAAAAAAATGTGTTCATTAAAAAAGCCACACAAATGTAAAAAAGGATATTCAGATATATTTGCTTCAGTGTTGCCTGGGGAAGCATGTTGCATATTAGTGGTTGCACCAACCTTCTTTAACAAAAGTTGACACTCCTCCATGTGTATAGTCCAAAAGAAACAGTGGCATCCAAATTTACAATCCACAGAAGCGTCTCCTTACATAAGTCTTGCCTCTCATACATCCCTGATTTTCCCATTAGTGTAATGTAAAAACCATCGCACCTCTAACCAGTTCACACAGCAGTAACTCCCTCCATCCTTGCAGGAACTTGAATTGTTTTCCAGCATGTCCCTAGATGTTGTTTCTTTTTCTCTGCCATAGTGTGTAAGTCTAAAACCATAATCCTTGAGTAAATCAAGAGAATGTATTTATTTCACACAAAGGAGGATCAAGATAAGAGTAAAACCAGGGCAGTGCAGTCAGCACAATTCCCCCTTAAGCTACTAGATACCTCTAGTCCAACATGGCATGCAAAGATCTGTCTTATGCAATGGTTTATCACACAGCATTGATCTTGTGTCTATTTGTACAGTTCTGTTTAAATTGAAATGAATAAATCCTGTATGGATGATTACTTTACCAGTGTTATTTTTTTCTTCCTCCGACTGTCTCCTGTCTTTTAGACACAAGTTTTACTTTCAGTTCATTGAGAGATTGATGAGAAGACTATGTCTGAGGAGGATCGCAGACATCGTATGCAGAAATTTCAGCCAGGACCACATGCTGACAAACTTAATCACTGTAGTTCACCTTTGCTGAGACTCGACCATATGGCAGGTCCAAGAACAGAAAACATGTTAGTCAGCAAGCATTCAACAGCCATGTCATTTGTTTAGGTATAAAAGACAATCAGTTCTTATCATTGTGTTCAACAGCATAGTGTGGTAAGTCATTTAAAAGTAGACCAATGTGGAAATGCCGTCAGGGCTTTTGATGAAATGAAAAGAGAGATTTGTGAACAATCATTGTATAATGGCAGCAGTGTGAACAGATGCCGCAGCATCCATCTGTAAACTCGACAACAAACAAACTGAATAATGAAGCAGTGTGCCCCACTTGATGTGTAAAAGCTGTAAATATTCAATGACCACAACTACAACTCAAGTCCCAGGACTGTATGTTAAACAGATCTGATAGGATGCACAAGCTTTCTTTTCATTTCTGAAGAATTTATCAAGCTTGCTTAGTTTTGTAGGTCACCCATGACAAAAACTCAGCTTGCCTTCTTTGGTACAGAATCCAAATCTGGGTCGCTGGTATAAGGACTGAATGAAGGGTTATTGTCTGGGGCTCCTTTCACCTTGAGATACTGTCACACTATAACATGGGAAAATGACCAGTAATTTGGCCTCAGTGACCGACACCTACAGTTCTACCATGTTAAGGAACCTGAAATGGATTTTTCTAGCTGCGCCATAAAGATCTCATATCCCAGAGAGACAAATCCACTAGAGCTGAAATCTGCTGATAAAGATATTTATCATAATCAACTTGCCTACAAGGTGAAAGAAACCTTCCACATTCATCCTGAGCCAGAGCAGGTAAATATTGATTTGGATACTGTATCTCCACCAAGGTCACAGCCAGATAGAGAGTGAGTTGCTGAGGCCAGCACTATGGCCATGAGTTATAATCATCAAAAGCAGAAATGAATTTCCAGGAACAGGCATGGCTTGAGTTGACTGCTCAACACATGATCGATGGTATAGTTGTTGCTGCTTCTCAGAAAAGGTTTTTCAAATTTTATCACCTCATGCTCTGGAAGACACACGGCTTCTTTCTCTCTCTGCCTTTTATGACCGACGTGGCCATTGCTGTGCTTCACGAAACCCAGACAGCATGATAAAGAAGTAAACTGCTCACTTAATGGCCAAAGAGATGCAATGTTAATAAAAACAGGACTGAGTAGCAATAATTTTCAACTCATTTCATTGTGGGAGAAACAAGCAGGTGATATAAGGGTGAGTGCAAGATTTGGTTTGGCAGTGAAGTGGTCAGGCCTTGACATCAGGATACAACTAAGCCTCCTCTCAGTCTGCTCGTCTGGAAAGTCTTTTAGCTTCTGTCTGGTTTGACAGATGCATATTTCAAAGACAGGTTAGGTTCAGCAGGTCATTGTACGCTGACACACATGACCTGAACAAATACAGACTGAGCTCAAAATATTGTCTTTTCCACAGTAATGCAACCAGCTTCCTAGGTCAATTAATTCATATGCTATAAAGTATAAAACGATGACAGATCTTCATTTTTGAAAATCTCCATCTCCTCAATCTCAAAAGTGGTTGCACTTTTTGTCATTGCATAATTTCCAGCAGCATGCAGGATATGTCTGTGTGTTGGATGTATGAATGGGCACCAGTTGGTTAACATGTTTAAAGCTGAACAGATTAGTCGATTGATTAATCAACCATGAGAAAATTAATCTTCAGCAATTTATTTTTCATGTAATTGTTCATACAAAAAATGTAAATATGAATATCTAATCATCCTGTGCTTATCTTCAGACCAAACTTTAATCAAATAATTGCCTATTAAAAGTTAATCATGTAATGAAAATAATCATAATACTCATCAATCATCAATACATCAATAATTGTTGTAACCCTAAACACGTCATTACATAAAACCACTTTGTGAAGTGACAAAATGTCAGTGTTGTGTTAACAGATTATTCTGCTAAAGGTCTTATTTTCTTAAAACAAGCGTGGAAAATATTAAATATCAAATATTTTAGAATATTTTCAATACATTGGCAGATTTTTTTTCACTTATTACAAGACTGACTTGGAAAATGGAGATTACATTTACAATTTTGAAAATGGCTATTCATATTTTGGAATTGCTTATGATCTAAGTAATTCCAGCCAGGCCAATGTGGTTGTATTGGTGAATATAAATTAAGCAGTAACATGTAGTTATTATATTCAACAAAGGTTTCTCTCTGTTCCACCGCTCTGAAAAATAAGATCTGTCCATCTCTGCACAACACCAAACAAATCTGACTGTAGGCAGTGACGTGAAATCAATAAAGCATATCAATATTTTCACTGCGATTCTCTCTGTTATCGTTATTTCCCATATGGTAAACAGAAATGAAATGGGGAGTACACTGTTTTTGATGGGAGAAAAAAAAATAAAAAAAAGATTGATTTCATCAAACCAAAGCTATGCTTATTGGCTCTCTGCTGTGACCCCATTGGAACTGATGACACAGATAGCAGGGGAGTGGTGGGGGTAAGTGTGTTCATGGCTGATAAGGCGCACGGGGAGGCTGGATTTGAGATACTGGCAGAAACACTTATCTGGGTACTCAGAGAGAGTGCTCTGCCAAGGCTGAGCCCTATCACACGCACAGAACTGCCAGAGTGATTTGGAGCCAGAGTTGACATGTCTGACTGATGTCACACCAAAAAAAGTCTGTTTCCTTCAACCAAAACCAATTTCCCATTTTGACACTAAGATACGGTGAAAACAAATGTTGAGTGAGTGAACAACAGTGCTCATTGGGTCAGTTGTACAGCAGACAGTCCAATCTCAATTTAGTTCTTTTTTTTTTTTGTGACTTGACTCGCACCACGCCGGGAGACCCATCAATATTCTTTATGGCTCTTCCCCTGCATAGTCCCCCTCCTGCACTGCTGTTCTCACTGGGTCCAGATGGAGAGGTTAGATCCTAGTCATTGTTCATGAGGTTTTTAACATGCTGGGTACCGGTGGCCCACTGTTTATTAGCCTAACCCCTGTGTGGTGTGGAGGCTTGGCAGCCTTTCCAGCACATCCACCTGCTGTTTTCTCCAGACACTTGTAAGTGTATAGGCCTCTGTTCTGCCTGCTTCCTCTCCTCTGCATTTACACTGCAATTACTATAAAAATCTGACTTGTGCTTGGCTGCTGCCTGTGTTGTAATTTGACACAGAGGGATTGATGTTGACTTCTGGGAATCATCTAAACTTACCATGTAACTAACACCTTCCCGCTCAGGTAATGAGCTGCAAGGTGAGAATGCAGTGTCCTAACAATCTCAAAAGAGCTTTGGCTGGTTTATTTTGCATGACTGTCTTTTCTTGTGAGCTTTTGAACATGTAATTGCTACCAGTGTATTGTCTTAAGTGTGCACCAACAGCAGACTTGATATAGAGGAGTGTGAATCAGATGAGTTGTAGAGGGCCTAGAATTGTACATTGAGATATTGGAGGGAGATTTTTTTAATAAATTCCAGAAAATGCTAAGTTAACATGTAGAGGAGTTTGCCCAGGCCTTTCAAAAACTGCACATTTCAGCACTTTACACTGGAGATTTATGGGTTACTTCCATTCAGTCGGGGAGGAAAGGATCTGTTCTCTCCACTACAAATGGAAGCATGCATGTTGGCCGTGATACCCAGACATCTGTTTGTCCTTGTCTGTGATGAAAGTCTGAAGCGTGTTCCCTGTCCAAATTGGGAGTGCCTTCCATTCAGACACTTGTATGAGCCTAATGACCCGAATCCCCAGGGTCAGCTCTTCATTGGCTTCCCCATTTTTTACCATTTTCCCAATTTAAATTGTCTACCCTGCTCAAAAGGGCTCCCATCATGTTCCAAGAACATAGTCGCTCATGCATTCCAATGTGTGAAGTCACTGGTGGCAGTTAAGAGTTAGAACGAAGTATCTCCCACATGTGTTTTATACTGACTGCCCCAATGGAGGGCAAGGCAATACAAAGGCATTCCAGCTCCCACAGCTCCAAGACTTCCACTTCTTTCCCGTTACACATTAGCATCAGAGGAGCATTAAAAACCATCTGGGATGCTTAAAAGACTGGATTTCTTTGGGGGGTGGGGGTGGGGGGTCTTTGTTCTGTGGTGATGGCTAATCTGACTGGGGCGGACTGGGAAACGGAAAAGACAGTGCTGAATGAAAATACACAAAATACAGTCTGAGACTTACAAACATTGATTTTACCACAGAAGTAGTGGATCACAGAAATCATACTACTCTGTGATGCAATCCTTCAAGTTCAAGAATCTTAAAATGTGAGAAGACAGGATTTGTTAATCAGGTAAGATTAATTCAAAAACTATGTATATCTCATGTCCTTGCACTGCCCTTCTGGATAGAGTCACAGATGTCCTTGCATTTCTGTGAGGCTGTACTTTTTCTCAGTGTATCAGTTGTACTTGGACATTGCTGTGCTTTGCGCTCTAATGTGCTCATAAGGACAACGCTAATGTACTGATGTTAAGTGGGTTTCATTTTTACCTTTGACATTTGCAAATTAGCACAAACCTGAGGCTGATTGGAATGTCAGTAGGTTTGCAGGTATTTTGTCACAAACCAAAGTGCTGGACAAAAAAAAAAAAGTCATGGGATCCCCAAAATCAATAGAATCCATCCTCTGACAACCAATAATATCTGTACAAAAATATTTGAGTAGCTACACTTCAGGCTCTGATATCTGTATTTCTATTTGACTAAAATTACAAATGCCACGCGCTCTTCCTTTAACAACAGATCTTCAGTTTCACTCTGCTGACCACAGGTGGTCATGTCCACTGGGCGGCACACTCCCGGTGAAATTATCCAAAGATGAACCCATACATTAAGTCAAACCTGGTGAAATTTTTAAAGAACACCACAACGTCTAGTGCAAGCAACACATTTCAACAGAAACCAGTGACGATGTTGAAGAGGAGAGACAAAAGGTAGAGCAGGAGAGGAGGAGGCAGCAATGGGAGTCTGGAACAACCTGAATTAAAGATGACGTTCATTTAGTCAAGCAAAACATCTCTGCATCTCCCCTGAGTCTTGCCCAGCATGGGTCATCATGAATACCCACAATTATTGTTTGCTTTCAATCACCAGTGAAGGAGCTAAGTGGGGTTAAAGACAGTCACCCTCTCAGTGAGCTTTGTAGGGCACAGAGTGTTGGGAGCTAACAGCTGTCCAAACAAAGGCCCGTTTCCCACTCATCGTTGTGCTGAGTGTCACTATCAGTGGCTACTCATATCCACAGCCAAAGCATCATGAAATGTTAATGCACCAAGCCTGCACTGCCACCTACGATCAGATAGCGTGCTCGTTTTTGCTGAGCAGAAACCTGTACTTGACAGATCTGTAAAACACTAAAAAAAATAAATCCACAGGAAACAAAATCTTTCACATGGACTGACAAGCCTGCGGGGAATCTGAAGTTACATCTGCTGAAACACAGCCAAGCTGCTTTATTGTGTCTGTATCTCCTCTTCATACTCAAACACCATCCAGCAGACGCTGCCTTGGTATCCTGGGGGTCACCTCTATCCAAGCCCATCTCACGTCTCCATACGCACCCACCTCTCCCTCTCCTCAGTGACTCACCCAGTTTCCTCTCTCACTCCCTCCGAGCTGCTCACTCTAAGATGTACTCAGAGCTACCTTGATGATCCGAGTTTCCTCAAACAGTTTCAGTGGTAAACAGCGTAAATTTGAATTTTAGAATCGTATTAGCTCTCAGCTGACATACTTGGACACTAGATGCAGTCTAGATGCAGTTTTGATAAAGAGTAGGATTGGGGGCAGAAAATCTGAAGCAAATTTTGAAAGCAGAAATAGCACATTTACTCTGTTATTCATTTTAGAACTTTCCATTAAAAACTTTCAAGCTCAAATCAAACACATTGATGGACAATAAAAATGAAAGCAATTTGCAACAACCCAGCTGTCAAACCCCTATATCAGTGAATCCATCAATTATCTCCATATTGTCTGTTTGTCCTTCTGCAGTCTCCCCACAACTGCCAAAGAGATGAAGCTGAGCTGGAAATAGGAGACTGGGAAGCACATTGAGATGAACAGTCACTGACTGTGTGTGTGTGTGTGTGTGTGTCTGTAAACGTGTGTCAGTGAGAATGTCAGTTTACAGCCCGAAGTGTGTGTGTGTTCGAGATCTGGGAGAGGAACCAACCAGCAGCATCTAATGCAGAGCAGCTGTCTGTCTCCTGGGTTACACAAGCCTACTGTCTGCTGGCAACCATAAAGTGTACAGCTGGACCTAGCCCGTCAAGCAACACACACTCACACTCACACACATGCACACACACTAACCCTACCCATCTCTCCTCTGCTAGCCCATCAGACCACAACTCAGCATCGGCCCTAATGCAAGCAGAATAATTCAGCAGATCATCACAGACCTCCCTCTCTGGAGACATTTCTCTTTTTAACTGCTCTGGTAATAAATGGAAAAAAGCCAGCAAGAGGAAAAACTTTCACAGTAAAACATAATTGGCACCCAGGTGCATGCAGTAAAGAGCAAAATTAAGCCAGTCTCTGAAGTCCTCTCTTGTAAAACATGAGGATGAATTACAGGAGCTGCTTTTATTGCTAATAGCTCTCATACTCTTTGCTGGCATTTAGCATGGTCACTGAATGAAACAGTAGATTAATTCACTGCAATTCTAATAACGATGAATGAATGAATAATATAATTTATCAAGCAAAAATGTTACATTTTGTTAGTTATATTTACATTCATAGTGTTGTAGATTGAATGTTTTAGAGTAATGGACAAAGCGAATGATTTCAAGATAACTTGAAAGATATTAGCATTTTTCAGTATTTGTTTTAAAATTTTGTAGACTAAACAAATAATATGCAACAGAAAAAGGCTAATGGAAACAATCATTAGTTGCAGCCTTACAGCACATTTCATGAAAGTTTTAACATCAAGTTATGTAAAAGTGGGGAAAAAGCTGAGAGAATGTGGTTGAACTTAAAAATTTGTCAAGCTCTGCCATTCAATCATCATAATTAGGCAAAGCAATCAGCTAATTCATTCTGCTCCCATTCAAACACATCCAATCCATGCAGGTAAAAAAAATAAATAAATAAAAAAAAAAAAGGTGACTTACCTCACACACAATGTTCACAGCCTCTCCACTGATTAGAAAATGTGAGCAGAAGCAGTGTTGAAGGCAGCCTTATCAGCCAGCCCTGGCAAATGTTCTCACCAGTCTGTATCTCTCAGAGTGCTGACAGCTCTGTCATCTTCCCTCTCCTCTCTGTTCTCTTAGAGTGTTTACACGAGTCTACCTAGAGAGCCGGCTGATGTGCAGCCAGTGAGGAGAGAGAAAGGGTGAGGGTGAGAGAGGAAGACAGAGAGACAGAGAGAGGCAGAGAGAGAGAGAGAGGAAGCGAGTGAGTGAAGGGGAGAATTCCCTTTCTCTTAAACAGTAGACCCTCTGCGGTCAGACTCCACTCCCACTTACTGCTCTCTTAAATGCCCCCCACCCATTCACCCTCTCCACAGCATTGTGACTGAAAGCGAAGGAGCTGAAACAGGACGCCTCAAGGCTGAAATGAGAGAGAGAGAGTGACTGAGAGAAAGACGTGGGGTGGGGGGTTGGGGTTGGACCATTAGCTGCAAATTGCAGTTGCCAAGCCAATGGAAAGCACGAGATAGATAGATAGATAGATAGATAGATAGATAGATAGATAGATAGATAGATAGATAGATAAACTTCGAATTTTGACATCAAAATTAAAGTTTTGAAAATGCTAACTTGCCCACTGCTGCTGTGATAACTTCCTCCATTTTCTCTGGAAGGTCGGCACTGTTAACATGGTTTGCGTGATGGCATAATTTTGCATGTTATTGTTCACTAAAGCTGAACATAAATATTTTTGCATCCTCTGCCTTTGCCTAAAAGCATCATGTCAACAAGGACTTGTCGCAGAAGTTGTTTGCCCAGAGGAAGCCTAAAGAATTCTGATAGATTTTGTCAAGACATCATAAATGGTCTTCTGCAAAGCTCATGTCATTCCTGATGCCTGTCTTCATGGTCGTGCCACTATCTGAGCAGTAATATTAGCTGTCTTCTGCTTCATAATCTCCAAAACATGCATGCATCACTGTGACTCCTTTGTGTGTGGATGCACAATTGGGCAAGAGTGGATTTCATTACAGTGAATACTAATTATAGAAAAACAATCAGGGGAAGCAAATGCAAAGAATGGGGACAACTAAAAAAATGCCAGCCACAAATGGTTTCCAGTATTGTACTAATATTATGAAAACATTAGGAGCTTTAAGCTGGAGATATATGCTGGAAATTTCATACTCATTTCATTCATGTCACTGACCCTAGTCATCTTGTGAATGTCAGAGGTCCAACAGCGTCATATGTGATTGAGATGATAGTTATGTTACTGGAGTAGCTGAATGATGGTTTCTTTGCCACTGACTCATCCATTCAACTGCTCAGGTGGCAACCACCCAGTGGAAACCTGACACACTGGATCAAACAGTTGTGTCAGTAACCATCTCTTGATTAGAGTTTGCTTGGGGTGAAAAAAAAGAAAGAAAAAAAAAAGTACACCGGGTACAATTACCAGCCATTCTGTGGTCAAGAATTTGATGTAAACAGGCAGAATTTCCACAAATAAACACAGGAACAAAGAGCTCAGGAGGATCCTGCACCACACAGCCACTATCCAGTCCTCATTCTGAGGCAAAAGCACAGGCTTCAAATGTGCATCGAAAGATCCACCATGAGAGCCAGTGTGGAGGACGGCATGACTGATCATACAGGCTTCACTGGTGTTGATGATGGTGGGGAAACAATAACGATCTTCACAAATGTGTAGGTTTTCTTTATTGTTTGATGCATCATAAAATCATAAAATTGGAAATTATAGAGGAAACTTTGAGAGGTGCTAATGATGCAAACAAGTCATTTTGAAGCTGGATAAATATGTTTTTTCTCACTCATGAAACAGCCTTTGGGAATATACGCTTTCCCCATCTCAAATGCTCCACATGTTGATAAAGCTTGGTGGTATGTGAGTGAAGATCTATACTGAACACCAGTGGGGTATGTGCGCTGAACGTTTCGTCTAGGCTGAGTAGAGCTTTTCTCAGCAGGGGAAATGATCCTCATCTTGTTGCTGAGAGCCGGTAGCCAGTCAGGCAGAAAAGATCCTCTCTAATCCTATACACAGCACAATGGCACATATGTAGCACGGCTATCGGGTGATAAAAAGCAAATTCAATGACTTGAGGGGCCCTAAATTCATTTTCATCCCGCTCCCCAGGGAGGGAGAGGAAATCTATAGAGTCCAAGGGAAAAGATCTTTTTTTAATGACTTCTGGATGTAATGACATCATTTAGATGAGATGATGGGTTGAAAGCTTGGCTATGTATAGCACCTGTTTTAAATGACTGTAAATGTAGATTCCCTGCTTCTCTCCATCTGTTCCTTTTCTCACCTTCCTGTCACACTCTCTCTCCCTCTGTCTCTCTCTCCTTCCTTCACAGCCTCACCAGGCATTGCAGAGAATTGCTGTGGGAGTTCTCTACCTTCTTGTATGTGAAGGTGTACCTGTTCACCGACTTTCAGAGCAAGTGAACTGAACAGGCTTGATTTCCCAGATGACACCCCGTATGTGCATCCTCGCCTGTCATCCAATTTCTGCCTCTCCGGAACCCGACATCTGCTTGAGGGAGCCTTTTTTTAAATTTCCATTAGAGCACAACAATGTTCAGTTTTATTGGCTGTCATTTAACATATACAGAGACAGAAAAATACTACAGTAACAGGCCAGAGAGAAGACAGCAGCTACCTGCATTGAATGATGTTGCATAAGGCTGGGAAAATCAGGGATTGCAGAAGGATAGGCGATTTTCAAAAACAGCTTTCCACTACACAACCCACTTAAAATTAAATGTAAGAACTGTAACGTGCAATTAAATCAGTTATGAAACAATACACAGTAACCTAATTGTGCTAATGATATTCAGAGTGTGTAACCCACTGCTGGAAAGCTTAATCTAGTAGCAGAAAGAGGGAAAGTGAGGGAAAGGTTGCTGGGAGTGAGGTCTTCTTGCCAGTGTATAATTGATCATATCTAACCTGAAGGAAAGAGAAGGGACTCTGTGGGAAGTGAGACTCGTTCCGTCAATGACAGTGAGACCTAATTATACTAAGGAGCCCCTGCAGCCATGGAGCATGTCAAAGAGGGCAGCAATAAGGCAGCCGATGGGGAAGACACACTACCCACCGTGCGTGTGTGTGAGTTTGCAGGTGACCTGGAAAGACCTGTTTACCTCATTAAAAATGAATCACAAGGTAATAAGGGCCCCCGCTCCCATTCCTCCCCTCCCTTCCAATGTCTGTCCTTCATCCATTATGCAGCAGCAAGGTGGGACAGTGTGGGTTAAATCCGCAGGGAGGGTCACTTTAACAGAGACCCAGTCTACCTTCTATTGAAGCCCCTGCCTCAGTAATGCAATAATGAGACAATAACACTGTGATGGGAGGAAGAATACTGGTGATGAGCGCTGAGGTAGGGAGTTCAAGTAGAAGCAGCCATCAGCGATAAGCCTGTGACCACAATAAGTTAAACAAGAGAGAAGCAGCCTATTAGCAGCGATCCATAATTCATAACGCAGGGAATAGATGGGCCCCGAGATAAGCTTTCATCAGACATGGACACACAGAGAAACCAAGGGTTTGTGTGTCACTTTTCTGCAGCTGTTTATACAGCTGTTTCCATCATATATGTAAAAAAAAAACATTCTGTAATACTATCTGGAGAAACATGATAGGAATCAGGCAGGAGGCAAGTGTCCTAGAATTAAAGCAACAGTTCAACATTTTGTGAAATGCACTTATTCGCTTTCCTGCTAAGAGGTCGATGAGATGAAACAGCTGTTTTCAGTAAAGCTCCGGTGAACCCGGTGAACACGACCTGCCCAGCACTATACAGCAGACACAGTTAGCAACTAGCTGGTGAACATAGTGGAGCATGCTAGCAGATATTAGCAGATATTTCCCATCAGGAGTTGTTGGAGACCAAAACATAGTTAAAAGTAAAGTAATTAAGAGACTTCTATTCATCACATGGCCAGAAACATGACTCTGAATCAATGCTAGTGTTTCTCTGTGTCTGCTGGATGTGTACATAGACAACAATTTGCTAACATGTTCACAACTTCATAAGGTGATAATATGTCAATTATGTGTCATCTTGTTGCAACTGGTCAAAATATTGATTAATGCAGAGCCCAGGGCTGGAGTCACGAGGTCTTTCAGTTAGCTTAGCATGATGACAGGAGACAAGGGGAAACATCTAACTTCAACACCTCTGAAGCTAATTAACACATATCTTAACCTGTATAGACCTAAGAGCTTAAGATATAAGATACAGTATATAAATGAAACAACTTCAGAGCTGCTGGTGGGCGGGGGGTAAGAATCCCCCCCCCCCGCTTCCAGTCTTTGGGCTAAGCTAGGCTAACAATGTCTCGACTCCAATTCTGTACATGGCACACAGGTAAAAGATCGATTTTCTCAGAAAGGCACCTAACAAATTCACATTTTCCACAGTTTTGAGCTATAGCCTTTAGAATTTAACAACAGAATACGTGGTATATAAACGGGAGGCCTTATTCACACGCACTGCCGTTACAGACCACACACAGTCACAACTGCTGCACCCATCTGTATAAATGGCCTGTAAATGTCCTCAACACACTGTCAAGACCTTGTATCTGTGCTGTGGTCTCTGACCTCTGACCTTATAACCATTCTTCTCCTACCTTTTGTGTTGCTACAGTTGGCACCCTGTTCCCTCTGACTGCCAACTACCACCTACAGCTGCTTCAGTCATCCAAGCTGACAGTGCACATGTGATATTCTTACTCTTTGGATCTGTGTGATACGCAAGACATCTAGTGAAACTATGTGAAAATATCTGTTCTGTCCATTGCTGGCATTGAGATGGAACGGTGGAATGTGTCTAGTAAGAGCTGGAGGACCTCCTGGGTGAAATGACCCCTTGTGATCTGACCTCACAGGGGTGCGACAGGGAGAAAGCAATGCCACTGAGATGCCCAAATGAGCCCAGGTTGCAAGATTCTCAGCTTTCAACTCTTCTGTCTTCCTGCAGGGTTACACAAGGCCAAGAGAACTCTAAAATGAAGGTGGACAAAGACAATAAAAGAAAAAGAAATTTGTTTATCTTTCAGAATATATAATACAATAACTATATATTGTTATTTTATTAAAATTATACATCTAACGCAACTTTGCTGGTGGCGATAAAAAGACAACAACCAAAAGCTCATTAAAAGAAACTTGTAGTTGTACTATGTTGATGTGATAAGAGTTTTAACACTATAATACATCAAACTTAATTTAAGCAAGTAAATTAGAACAATATGCTAAAACAAGTCATTGAGTTAAGCATTTAAGTCAGACTACGTGAAGAGGGTCATGAGAAATTTGTATCAATTAACAAGGCACTAGCAGTATTTGCCATTTAATGAAAGCAAATACTTTTAAAAGGTCCAATATTTTACACTTTTCCTGTGTTTTATTTGAAGTGTTGATATCCATAAGAGGATCTATTTGTCATTAAATGAACCAAAAAACATTGCAATGTAGTTTTATAGGCTCTGAGCCTCTCTCCTGGGTGGGCTGGGCTTTAGACATGTTTGAGAGCCGTGATTGCTTTGTTGCAGTGACATCACCTTGTTGTGACATCACAAAGTTACAGAAGTCCTGACTGCTCATTTTAAGCCACAGTCTCTAAATATAGATTGTGTTCATTTCTCTTTGGACTGAGCCTTTGATACTTTCATAGTATATAGAATCTAGACCTGCTATATAATAAAAAAAAATAAAAATAAAATAAAAAAAAGACCTTATACAATATGAGACCTTTAAAATGGATATGTAGATTAATGATAGGGTCAAAAAGATTTTGACCCTTTTAATCTTGTAAAATGATATTCACAAATAATTCCAAAGTTTGTAGTTGTAACTCAACCTTGAAAACCGGTAAAATAAATCTGCATGAGAAATTTGAGTTTGTACAAGTGTTGAAAAGATTTGTATTTGTAAAAAAAAGAAAAATGAAAAAAAAACCACTGAGGCTGTGTAAATGAAAATCTGTGAACAAATGATATCAGTGGTGAGAAAAAAAGATTTTGTTCTTTGTTCTTTTGTGAACAACTGCATACAGATACACAGAAGGAAACTTGTATGATATCATCAGCGTTGAGTAGCAGCAAACGCAGAAAACTGCAGGAATCCACCACTGCAACCAGGCAAGTAATCCAGTTTGATTACGAAATTCATAAGAAATGATGCTGGTGAGCAGGATGGGCCATTTCTGGTGTGGAAAGAGAATTTACTTCACTAGTTTTTGAAACAGCTCATTATTTTACTCATGAGTTTGTAATTTCCTGTGGGCACAATTCAGCCACTTGTCATGCTTGACTACACTGGGAATTAAAATCACACACTGCAAATTGGTGACTTTGCTCTCACATTATTTTGATATAAAACAGGGCAATGTGTATCATGATAGGGCTACACCCGTATCAGCAGGCATTGTCTTTAGGAGATAATGGGCATCACATTCTTAAATCTCACATTTTCAGCCTAGGATTCTGCATGCTTCATTTCAGTGTGGACCACATATCAACCCACACCAGGTTTTTTGTAATAATATGTAACAGCATGGTTGCATGCTGACACTTGGTCCTTATCTCTTCTATTTTAAGCTGTGCAAAAGAGCCCCTATAGAACAGTATGGCAGATCCCACCCATTGCCTCCTAGCTGAACCCAAGCTCAACATCAAACAGGTGGAGAAAGATAAACAGCTACTGTATGTCAGACTATGGCTTTGTAGATTAACGTGTCGGGAAGTTCAGAATATTCCTACAAGCCTATAAAACCTTCAGTAATATAGCTTATGGTTTAAACATGATGTGGTTTGCGCCATAAACCATGACAGAAGCATAAGCTGAAGGATTCAACCTGACAACAAGGATCCAGAGTTGATATTTTACTATCAGGAGCAAGTTGCATCATTGCAAAAAGAATTTAAATTCCTGTATCTTGCTTCTTCAGCATACTAACACAGAGCTCACATACTCATTACTGTGGTGAACGTAAGAGCCTAATGCACTGCAGCTTAAGAGAACACATGCAAATAGACAAAACACAGGAAGCTGGAGAAAACAGCTTCACCAGAAGAATTTCGAAAAAACTGCAGCATGGAAGTAAAACACAGGCAAGTTGAGCAATACATTAATCTTGACATTTGACAACAGCAGCAAAAAGAAATGTGCTGCAAACACAAACAACATAACGATATATACAGAACAGAGTACAGAAATGTGCTGAAGTTTGATTGCCTCTCAAAAGTGTTGCAAAATAATCCAGAACTTTTCAGTTTTCACATTTTAGTTGCATAATACAAATATTGTTGCACATATGTTTTGCACATCTAATGTCTGGCAAATGTCTGTACAGTAGGCTATATAGTGCATAGGATTACATTAATGAACTCCACCCATTACCCCTGGCAACAACTCATATATTAATATGAAGTGGATATCACTTTCAAAGATGGCACCTTACTCATTATTATAAAAGGTATGGAAGACCATTTCCACTACTATGTTGGGAGAAAAAGAACCCTGTAAATCATTATAATGAGTTAGCATCTCAAAATAACTTTGACGATATTGACTTGGGCCTGCCATCACAAACTTATGTGGACTAGCTAGCTTTCTGTTTGTATGGCAAAAGCGGTAGGCATTGCACTGATGTTGAGCAAGCACCTTGCAAATATAGTGATCTCAATGCGACATGAGGGTATCGCGAATCTACTTTTACAAATGACAAAATGTAGTAAAAAAATTTTGAATGTGTTATTACACTCCACACTATCCAGATTAACATTAAAGATAGCGTGCACCATGTGGGTGACCAGGCTTTACTCTGCCAGATATCAATGGCATCTAACAATAACAATGACATTTGATTCAGGTCATGTTAACCTTACAGGCTTTTACTGAATAAATTCAATTTATTGAAGTACAAAGTTTACAGCTCTGTTGCTATAATTCTTTTTTTTCTGTTGTATGTGAGCCGGCAAAAATAGAGCCTGCACATAATGATAGTGGAGTGGGGAAAAGAACCACACATGAGACTCGTGGCAAATTGACCTGGATGACACATGCCAATTATTATGGACATTACGCTCCACCTCTACCGGTGCCTCTAAGATATATGGCTCTCCAGGTTATTTCTCTATCATGTAAATTGAATTGAATTGAATTGAATTGAACTGAATTGAATTGAGGTAATCTTAGATGCCACTGGTGTCTGGCAGAGTGAGACTGGTCAGTCACCCATTAGTAGATCCAGGACACCTTCATGAAGCTCACATCTAAGTTTAACTTGGTATAAAGAGTACAACAATGTCTATAAGTTGCTTGCTCTACATCAAGGGCTCTAAAACCTGCTTACCTTCAAAATAAATAACTATTGGAAACAATTGGTTTCTTAGACGTACGGTGATAGCCGCATAAATCACAAACCATGACCATGAACAGCAACATGACATTACAATATTGATACATCATAGCAGTATAAATAATAAAGTATAATTAGATACACAGCACAGAATCGTAACCGAAACATACATTTATTTACATATTTCACAGCAACAACTATAAAAATAGAAAATCGAAAAAAAATATATATATATAGTGGGTGATTACCTTATAACTCCACACTATGCAGCGCTCCAGGAAATCATTATTTTGAGACACTAAGTCATTATTTTGGTTTCTCATTATTTTGAGAAAGTTTCTCATTATTATGATTTACAAGATCTTTCTTTATTATTATACTGGTGGAAATGGGCTTCCATAAAAAGGTGCTCCTGAGCACATATGTCAGAAAAGCCTCTGCAGGCTTCCTCACTGTGGATGTATTAAGGAGAACTGGATACTGTCCTCAAAGATAGCACTCTATTCATTTGACTTTTTTACAGCTTCTCCAATGATTGTGTATGAGGAAAAACATGATGAACTCGGACACTGCAATATCCTGTGTGGTCACTGCTCCAAAATCACTTCACAACCTAGTGCTGATCCTGGTGGCTTGGTGCTCACCAGTACAGATATCTGCTAGAAACTTGGTTTGTAACTTATTTGCAATTGTCTGTAGGACTTGCAACATTACTGTGATTTGTTGAGTGAATTTTCAGTGCATCTGTTTCTTTATGTGTTGCTGTGGTGACTCTATTTATAGTATATCTCTGTGTTTGCTTGTAATTATCTGTACTGACACAATGTTTTTGTGTTTGGTTTTCTTCTATTTGCAGAACTTTCACTGAACTGCATATGCGTTGGGAGATCAAGGTGGAGATGTTTTCTTTATTCAATTGAGTAACACATATTTCTGTATTTGATTGTGTTGTTTGTGTTTTGTCTATTTGCGCTTTCTTTAGTTGCAGTGAATTGAGCATTCAGATCCACTGTAGTGTATGGTGTAAGTTAAAGAAACATAAAGATGCACAGAATAATGAGGACACCCTCAGAGACAGAGGCTATGTAGTTAAAGCTAAAGGGCTTCCCGTCACAGTGCAGCTCCATTCAAGCTCAGCATCTCTTTATGGTCGCTTTACACAGTCTGTCTGGGCAAAGGGTTCAGGCCTGTGTCTCTTCCTCTTTTGTCTACTCTCCTGGGGGACATGAATGGGAGGTTGGGGCCTGAACAAAAGGCAGATCATGGTTCTCTTGGGGGGGACAAATGAGCTTAGTTTGGGTAATGGCAGCCAAAAGGAAAAGGAGGTCTGGAGAAGTATTGAAGCTCACCTAGGACCGGAACGAGAGGGGAGATGAGTTCTTCAGGATGAACAGCTGAGATCCTCCTTCCCACACTGCACATGCTCCATCACTATCTGACAACAACAGGGCCCGCACTGTCTACAGGCGGAGGAAGGGAGTGAAGGGAGGGTATGGGTGGTGAAAGGGAGAGAAAAACCAGCTGATTGCATGTTTCTCCATGGCAACTGTTAGCTCTGATCAATGCCATGGTCCTAATAAAAAGGAGGATGAACTATGACCACTGGCTGGTGATCATCACAACAAAACAAAAACTTATTTAAAGATCCAATCACCCTAATCTTATTCCCACCTCAATACTATGTGATTAGCAAAAAAAAGGTACAATTCTCATTCCAAGTGAGGAATCTGAATCTAAAAGGGTTTGCAATCTGTGCTCATTAATAGCTTCTTTTGCGAATTCAGTGCTCCAGATTTCAAAATGACTCCTATACTGTGGTATATTCCTTTGTTACTACAACTTGTGAGCAATAGCCAGACCCTTTTTCTCAGGGATCAAGATAAAAACCTTTTCGTTCAAAGGAGATGGAGGTGAGATTTCTCTAAATGTCACCTTATCACAAATGCCATTTGAATTCCGCCATTCCGCCCACCTTTGCTACTTCATGCTTTCATTTTTTGTTGTATTGCACATCCCTGTTCCTCACTCATACGCACACACTCCCCATGCCCCCACCCCCCCACACCCACACCCCCACCCAGCTCCCTCGTGGTTTGTGTTTGCTGTTGCTTGCTTATAACCCCTTCTCCTGTGTCACTAATCCTGCAGACAGCAACACCGAGAGCAAGGTATACACTGCAGACAGGCAGAATATTGGCAGTTTACGGTAGAACAACAGGAAAAGAGAAGAAAAACTTTATTTTTACTATGTTGTTTTTGAATCTATTCAATAGTCTCTATACATACTATATGCCTATCAGACATTGATGCTGGTATGATAGATATCATGGTTTCATTGATTATATATCTGCTTCTGCTCTTTTTCTGAGATTGACTGGTATTTTCTATGCAAAACTGGGACAGACATCCCTTAAGTTTGTAACCATTTATGCTTTTTAAATCATTTTTTATGAACAATGTCAACACCATTTCAAAAAGTCTGTTTTACAAATAAAGTGTAAAATTGTTTTGCATTGTTTTGTAAGATTGCTTTGTTTTTGTTCTTTTCTATGTACATTAATGGGTCATTTAATAGAAACAAATGATTATTAGTTCTAACAATGAAGGCAGCATTAATTAAACAACAAGACATTGATATTAGTAGCTGTTGTAGTAGTAGTAATTGAAATAACTAGACTGGGTCGCAAGGCTGGATTTTGTTTTACTACACAGTCTCAAATGACCCATTTTATGATATAAGTTTAAGGATTGTTGGATTCTCCGAGCATCCAAATTCTCGTTAGATATTTCAACTTTGTCGTAAAAAATAGTGGGTGAGCAGGCGGGCTGATCAAAGGGAGATTTAAGTTTTTTAGGCATGAAGAAAAATCATACCTCAAAAACTAGATGTTTATTAAAGATCGTTTGTCAAACTGTTGTGTGTGGTGTTCATTAATGCTCTCGTACTGCCCTACACTAAAGAGATGAAAACACAGTCTAGGGCAGGCTGTAATGATGTGATCTTGGTGATGTGACTGATGACCAACAGCAACCTCTGGGTACGAGGTCGACTGACGAGCTGACAGGTGATGTGTAAAGCAACAGGAGATGAGCTGCTAAATAATGGGCCCTTGTCAAAGCCTTTTCTTTTGCTTTAGAGGAGCTAGCACACAAGGCAACCACAGCCTGGGCTCCCATGATTGATTCCCACCTCGGGACTGGGCTCTGATAGGCTGTTGGTGGTCCCTGAATGTGAATGAAATGTGGTTTTTGTTTCAGTCATGTCAGAATGCCACAATATCTTCATTTGCTATAGTGGTAAGGACATTTAGAAAAATGCCATGTTTTGCAAATTTGTCTAAGCTCTGTGAGGATATCTGTGAGAGAAAGTGTGGTGCAATGAATTTTAATGAGGCTCATTCTTCTAGAAATACAATGAAAGAGATGTTTCTAATAGAAACTGAGGCATGGGGATGTTAACTTTTACAGCTTATCTCCACTGTTTATATTACCCAGCAGTAGAGCTGGAGGCAGACACAGTGTGGGGAAGGCTTCTCTTCTCATTTGCTACTCCTTCTCTTCTTTCTCCCATCTTTTCTTTGTCTTCTAACCTTTACATAACCATCCTTTACACATCTTTTCTCCTTTGGCTTTCGTCAAGCTGTGAAAAAACCCAGCACAAGCCACTCTTTATAGAATTTCAAAGCGCTGTGTTACTTGCCACTATCTGTCTACGATAAATCACCTGCTGAAGAAAGGAGCCTTTTCCTCTGGAGAAAGCACCTGTCCATCATAACACTGCAGCTGCTGTGATAGATAGAGGTGAGAGGTGAGGGCAGGCAGGTCAGCACAGAGCAGAAGGTCCAATGGTTGGAGTAGAGAGTGTTGCTCAGAGAGGCAGCTTTGCACAAATAGAACTAGGCAGTTGTGAAGAGGTCCCGAATACTGCCCTGCTCTTCACATCCATTATATTTCCTCAGTCAGCTTCAAGGAGGAGCCATTAAGATGCTCTTCTATTTGCCATCATTGTGCTCCTCAGGAAAAACACCAGACTGATGCTTTATGAAAGGTGGTAGCCACTCATGAGCATCAAAATTGCGTATTCTGCCATTTATTTCACCCTTCTGATTCTTGCCAGGTGGAAGTCTCCTGCTGCACCCACACAGCCCACATGAATTGAAGATATGTTATATTGTGTTAAGCTGGAAAATTATGGGGTCATCAGACAGTTTTCGGACTGTCCTTTACATATGCTGATGTATTATCTTTTCCCATCCTCCTTTTTTTGGGGGGTGGGTGGGTGAGGGGCTCAGTGTGTACGCCAAAAGCATGTTTGTAACTATTATACTATACTTTCATTACATTATGTGAGCTTGCTTCCAGTCAGTAACACGCCACAGAAGTTGACAGTGCATATTATCTGGTTCTGTTGTTTCTGTGACTGAATTTATGGAATTGGTATAGATGGGGTCATCTTTATTGTGCTCTAGCTCAAGGTACTGTAATACTTGCTTGAAATATTTCCACGCATATATTGTGGCATATGCAGCAGCACAATGGCTGCAGCCACAATTGTGTGAACAGTCAAGGTTTCAATCTTCAAAGCATCTATCAACCAATATGTTCCTGAACAGGATACAGTACCTGGTAGACAGCTGCACAGATGGCAAATATTGTTTTGTTGAAGGCAAATGATCATGGTCGTAGATAAAAAGAAGCCTATGTTGAGTAATGGTGGGAGAAGTGGTCTCCCTTGCAGAAGTCCAATGTTTGTATTGTCGCTCTATAATAATGTCAAATGACCTTTTCCTTTGATCCAAAACGAGACTTTGTCACTTGAACATTTTGGGGCACTGATTCCACTGTGTTTTTCCTTTTGGAGAGTCTTGCTAGTTGCTAACTTTGTCTGTTTTGGTAGTGCAGGTAGTGTAGTGGATTTATCACAGTTTAATTAGCTGTGCCTGAAAATGATACAGTGAGAATGAACCAAACAAGTAAAGGTTTGGGCTGTAAAACCAATATAACCAGCTAAAAGATATTAACATGCTAAACGGAACTGAAAGTCCTACAGAGTTGGTGGTAATTCTCAGTGGTTTCAACTCAACTGGTTTATGAGTGACATTTTTTTCATACAGCTGTAACTGTAATGGTCTCTTATCTAAAATCTTAAATTCTGACACAAGACTTCTTCCGATTTTAATCTTGTTAACATGTTGCTTGTCATCAATTTTGGTGCAGAACACGCACCTCATCTGAGTCTGGGCTGACTGAGGCTCTAACATGTAGCTGAGTCTCACCAGTGTTTCCTCTAATGCTACCCATCTTGATAGGTTCTTCTCTTTCACCTGTCACTGACACCTTGTCAGTACAGAAAGCGAGAGTTAACATTAGCACAGCTACTAACACTGTGTCAGCCACTGTCAGTTACAAGGTAACAAACAACATAAACAAAGCTTACTGTTCTGATAGGTCTGCTAGTCACTGATTTTGGCACACAGTAAACTCCTCAAAAACCCCTGAGCCTGGGTCTGACTGATGCTCAAACATGAGGCAGAGTCTCTCTGATGTTTCCTCACTAACCATCTTGATACTTTCTGTTCTTTCACCTGTCAACCCAGCACAAGCAGGTGCTGGTTGAGGCACAAGGCCTGATCCAGATCTCAATGAGGAAGTAAGTGTAGATATGCTTACAGCCCGAGTTTTTTTTTTTTTTTCACTTACTCTTCATGTGGGAAAACAAAATATTTGTCATAGCAGAGTATTTTTACAGAGTTTAAAATATGTCTGAAGAGGAACTTTAAGTCTTGACACTGACTATTGCCATAGAAACTGCTTGTCCATAAATCACTCTGATGTGGTCCCATGAAAACCCTCTCGTTATCGCAGATCATCAGTTCCCAGAGTCCACGCTGAACAATAAGTGGTAGCAATTAGTTAGTCTGCACCACAGACACAGATGACATACACACACACACACACACACACACACACACACACACAGACAAACCTTGCACTTACATTTTTAGCCAGTATTTATTAACTAGTTTTCTAGTTCTCAGGTGGTTTTTATGATCCCTTTAAATCATTGTAAAACACTGTGTAAATTTTTGCTTATTGCAGTTTGTATTCTTCCTAATGTTCATAGACTGAGAGAATTTGCCCTTGCAGTATCAAAGTGTCTAGCGCTCTCTCTCAGCTTGTAGGCATGTTCATCTGTAGAAAACACTGTTAATGATTCATATTCTCCTGTGCAGGGATGGAGCAATGAAGGTACAGGGAGGGAAGGATGGAGGCAAATGGGGACTACTAAGTGTTTATTAATGATAAACTAGCTACAGAGACTCCAGAGGGCTCAGTGATCTCCTGAGGTGTAGAGTCTGCTCCATTTATTCTCACAACCTGTCAGCCATTTGAAAATAAGACAAAATATATTTGGAGCCCTGCTGCGTTCACTTATGGAGCCTTGCAAATGTGTCACAAACACAAATTACATCCAAATGTACCCCAGAGCTTTTCTTTAATGATGGCAGGTCTGTTTGAATTCTAATATACAGTATTCAAATTTTGAATTGAAATTGAGTGAGGAAAAAGAAGAACAAGAACAAGAACAAAATTTGGAAGGGATGTGGCAAAAAGTGCATGTTACATATTTGAAAAAGTAAAAAAAAAATAGTGTAGTAATAATATTATTATCCAGTATGCATGTCATTATATAAATAAATAGAGTAAAAAACTGCTTTGGTTTCCACCAGCTATAGCAAAAAAACATCTGTCTCTGTCTTTTTCTGCCATTTAAAGTTTTCTGCCATGGAAAGTTAGCATTCGTTGGGTTTAACAGCTATTTCACTGAAAATAACTGTGCCGTCTTGCTTGAAGCGGTGGAAGTGAACCAAAAAAGTAAAGATGCGGACCATTAAATCATAATAATGAGCTGAGACACCCTTAAAAGCTCCAATGACTGCATGTTTGTATGGAAGGAGGGCTGTGCATTTTAGTTGCAGTCTGTGGGAAAAACTTAAGGCCAGAGAGTGGAGGCAGCAGAGACCAAGACCTATTCTCAAGTACATATGTGCACATCAATATTGTTTTAAGACAGACTTGAAAAATCCTGAACCTATCCTTGGTTGGTTGGACATGTCCACGTCATCAGAGGACTGTTTTTACTGTACTCAGTGGGAATCAATTTAAACAAATTAATTCATTCTTTAACAATAATAATTTCAAAAAAAAAAGTTTAGCCATGTTTATTTTGCAACTTAATACTGTAATTGAAACTGTGCTAAACTCCCCAGTTTGTTTGTATTGTGGCTGCACATAGGGAAACACAAGCATCTAGGTGATGGAATACAACTTCCTGTCACTGGTTTCATGCTACTGCATTAATGCTTAAAAAAATACAAAAAAACGAATACACCAAAAAAGGTAGCGAAGGGAAAAACTGAAATCTAGCAAGCATGGAAATAAATAATTAAAATATTTTTTAAATATTTGCCCTTTGTTTTCTGAGGAACGAAAATGCATTCAGCATATTTGTCAGACCTTGGAGGATACACACATTGGGTTTTGTTGTTTGTGAAAAAACTAAACAAGGAAGCTTCTCGTCAGATAGCCTGCAATTATGTAACATGGACTCAAATGTGCAGGTCCTGAATATTTGGCCATATGGCAAACATAACCCTGCTGTTGGTAGTTTACAGATGTCTCATGATGGGACTCCCAGCAAAGGATTTCTGGGTTCTTTTCTATTACAGGAAATCATACAACTAGCTTTTTGTGGCATATGGCATGAATAATGTACATGAATAATTTACAAAAATGCTCAGTGAAGATTAACTTATGCAACCTACGTGATGGACTGACAATTTGACCAATGAAAGGTAATAAATGTTCATCAAAAAGACAGACTACACTAAGATTTAAGTCACAGGCAACTGCAGACACAATGTAACTTCCAATACCAAGTTACATTGTGTCTGTACTAATAGCACAGGATAAAATCACTGTGCTTGTGGTGCCTTAATTAAAAGTCCTACCTTCAGTTTGATGCTAACTGATTATATGAGCCAGTGTTGTGCATGTTCAGTCTCCCTGAAATTACCCTCCAAAGAGTTATGTTACTTTATTCTACTCACAGTTCACCCTTGTCAGACCAGTATCTCAGCAGCTGTAATGCACATCTGTATGCCACCCGCGCTGCTAACCTGAAACACAGTCAATGCAGCCTGGAAGGAACAGAGAGAATAGCTGAAGGTTTCTATGCTACACGTTCAGGGTAATAATCACACGCTGCTGAGATGCACTCTTTGGAACAGTAACAGGGGAATGTAATGGCCTCCGCTGCAGTCTGTCTCAGCCCTGCTTTTTTTTTCTGCTTTATGTTCACGCTTGCAGCTAATATAAATTGCTTATTGCGCATGTAGAGTTGTGCATGCGTGGATGATGTGTCCACAGTTTTCCTCAAATTCCACAGCTCTGTGTGTGTGCATGGACATCTGCGTGTGCATGTCTGTGTTGCTTACACAAGTCTGGTCTGCTGAAAGACGAAGCCACAGCCTCATTACCAGCAGCCTATAATTACAGAGGCAGCTTCAGTGTGAGAGCAGAGAGCCTGCTGGGTAATTGCCACTAAGAGCAGAGGAAGTATGGCTCCTTTACGTCCTGCACTTATTCAAATGGATCAGCTTGAGCCATTCCTGAAATTGAACAGGGCCAAAAAAAAACTCACAAGCCAGCAGCATTGTAAGGGTGATTGCATCTAAGTGGCAGAAAAAAAAGTGAGCAAGAGTCACCTTTATAAGTACATGATAATGAACACTTAATAAACTGGTAGATGTATATTGTATAAGGGACTGCATTGTCATGACAACATCCAGCGAGTGGTGGATATAGATAGGAAGGATCTGGGTTGGTCTCTGAGTATTTTTGGTTAAAGATGTATCTTAATAATTCTACAGTGAGTTATATGCTCTCTTGAGGTGTTTATCAGTAAAAAGAAAAGATGTGATCAACTGTAGTAGAAACACATTTGTTAATTTTGCTTGAAACACTTGAGGCAGTTTCCAAAACAGTTGTGGCTACTGTGTAAGTCACCACTGTCACATGACTATGACTTTGGAATGCAACAATTAAACTTCACAAATAGGCATCAAAATGATCAATCTTCAATCAAGTTTGTTTTTTTTTCTCGAGAATTAATATTTCTTTTCACCATCCACAATTTATTGAAATGTTTTCCAGCTTACATTGTAGAAAGAGTCCTTCAGCAACAGGCTCGAAAACCTAGTATATTGCGTCTGCATGCTGTCTACTCTGAGCCTTCTTTTCCTGTGTGAATGCTCTGCATTCACAAAACCTTGTGTTATATGGGACACGTCTTTGTCTGTTGATCCCTGTTATTTAAGCAAAGGACACATGTCTATGTGAACAATGAACAAACTCCATCTGCTGATGAAGACCATGAAGTAAGACTGAAAGCTCAAACTTATGAATTCAGAACTGTTTGTCAGACTACTATTGACTTTAGACATATTTTGAAAAAGATTTCACATCATTCCTCATCTTTCAAATTCCACACCGCCGGTTTGTGAGTCTTTGTCTTATACACTTTTTGTCTCTAAGCACAACCCTGATAATATGATCAAAGTCATTTTTTTATACAGCTGTTTTCACGGGCTGGGCACTACTCTCTCTGACAAGTGAATTCATCTTCATGTGCAAAATTGCTTCTTACCTTTTAATGCAAACTCATTTCATGCAGGGATATTAAAGTAATCAAAGATCTACATAGTTCATATGTTGTATTGTATAGTACCGGGCTAGCCTGTGCTGGCTGTATCAATATCACTATCACAACTGATTGCAAACTCACTCAGAGGATACGACTGGAAAAATAATTAAGAGGAATGAAAAGTGAGTTTGTCCTCCCTTCGTGTAAGTGACATCCTGACCAAGCAACACAAATCAGTCTGCCTCGTCTGTCTGGTGTGGCCACTTCAAAGCATGCTGGACACCTAATTACACCACAAGGCAATAAATACACACACAGAAACACACACACACACATAAGGCAAGCTAGTAACATCTGAAACATCCCACATAGGATCCTTGGTGCTAGCACAGGGCTGCAGCTGACATTATACTGCAAGTCAAGTCTGCTTTCTCAAATCTAGGCCCAGTTTAAACAGCCAACAGCTCATTGTGACAAATTGTAGGACTATCAGAACAGAACTAGTTTGAAAAGAACAACAAAGTCCTCTGTAATACTGTATGTTAGTCAGGTTTCAATGAAGGAAGACATCTCCTCAACCGATGTAGAGCTTCCAGCTGAAATATGTCATTTTGGCTCTTCATTCTCTGATACCCACATGTCTTCTCAAGAATAACCTCCATACACCTCACAGAGGTCATGTACTGTGTACTAGAAATGTACATTTGAATAAGTATCTGTACAGGCCATAGTTGATTATTTACAGTGTATAGAATGTTTTGGGACAATTTTCTTACATTTTCATGTTCATTGATTCCTCTACTCAAAATTCTGCTTGGAAGTTGAAACTGCTGGTTGATGCATTCAGTCTTGTCACATTTCAAATGTTGGAGGTTTCAACCATTCCACTGAACTAGAGGGGGACACAGGAGGGGATTTTCACTCCTGTCCTATCCCTGTCCCACAGAAATACTCCTGTACTGTCCCAATGCCGGAAGAATGACTCCTGTCCCATCCCATCCTGTGTTTTTTTTGTTTTGTTTTAAGTATCTCATAGGTTGAGAATTTACTTGAGGTGGTGGGTTTTGTGGCTGTGACTCGATGTGCATGCAGAGACGTTAGGGTGGCGACTGTAACCCAGGTTATTTCCTGTAGCTACAGTTTATAGATAGATATCTAAACGCCTCACATGCAGTAGATGCCAGCTGGCCGTTGCACACAGGGAAGCCTGTAGTCCACACTCAGTGACTGCAGCACAGCAGCTCAGACAAGTGTGTGGCCAAAACATATTAAGTTTGAAAAGAGTGAAATAAGGTTCAAATGTAAGATGTACTGCCTCTGCAGTGAGCAGCTTCTCTGATTTTTGGTGGCTGCATCACACACTGTCAATAAACACGTTGCAGCCAATCAGCAACCAACCACTGGCTGCAACCAGCAAGAGCAGAGAGGAGTGGATTAAAAAAAAAAACATAACGACCAGCATTATGTTCAAAATAAAGAAAATAGTGTTCACTCATATACAAGCTGTATATCTATGTATAAAGACTAGCTATTGCTATTATAAATCTCACCCCGATTTTTGATTATTAATAACGAGACTTGACTCTCTGAAGTGTGAAGTTCTTCTTTTGGGCCTGTTCAAGCCCAGCTCTGCGAGACCTAAATCATGTAGAGCAAACATGTGAAGACACACACACACACACTTTGAGCTTGGGTGCTCATTTGCACTGACACACAACCAATCAACTGGCTCAGTTACAAGCAGAGGTCTTTGAACTGTGTGTGCCATAAAAAACAGACTGACCTCTGACCTTGGACCATTTCATAAACATCAAGATCTTCAGTCTGCATGGCAGTAAATTTTATGCTGGTGCTGCACCCCAAGAAGACAGAGGAGAGCCCTGAAGCAAAGATCCACTGAAATCTTGTGAGGGCAAAGGAGATCGGGTTTGAGGGATTTATGAGTGACACTGATGTGAATGTAAAGCACTGAAGTCTGCCCGCACCTTGTCTCAGCTTTCAGCAGTGCTGTTATTTAATCAGGGCCGAAGCCCAGCTGCAGACACAACTCCCTGACTCTCCGGACTCTTCTCACTTCCTGTATCCACAGGGTCGTACCTTATCAATTACTGCATAGAGGAGGAGAGACTGTGAGCCCAGACACACTCACAAAGTCGTTTGTGTTCCTATATGTATTCATGCCCTGTGAAGCGCTTTGGCATGAGAACGTAAATAAATCAATTTCTTATAAATTTGGGTTTGACCTGGCATGCCTCTTTTGAAAAGCTGTGTATCAGTCCGTCAATCACTATGACTACTGCTGGCACAGAGACTGTGGACAAGGCTCGAAAACCAAAACACTGCAGCAGAGCTGGGCAAAGCGTGAAGCGAGCAGAGATTTGTTGAATCCAAATATTTTCAGGAGCTCAATTTGGCAATCTGAGTCTGCAATGGGCTTTTGAGCTTCGCAGTGTGATCTCACCCCACAGGGCCATAGCAACAGCTGAAAGCATCAACTTGAGCAAACTTCCACAGAACTCTGCAGAGGCAAAATATAATTTTTCACTCAACTTCAACAGATTAAAGATGGCACAGTGCTTGCATGTCTATGTCGGCTTTCCACGCTGCTGCCCTGAGATGACCAAGCTTGTGCTTATCCTTTAATATTCATGCAGTTTTGGGTGTGCATGTGTTCCGAGATATTCGTTTAGACAAGTCTGCATATTTCATTTAAAATGTGAAGGGAATTCTTTTGCCTTTTCATCGCTGACAGCCCAGGAGGGTTGGATATCACTGCAATCCCTGTTGTGTGATTGACGAGCCCTGCCGCCTGTGTAATCTCATTGCATGGCTGACTGGCACGATCTGTGGAGTCAAACAGAATAAGGTCTTTACATTGATATGCTAGGAGAGTCTGGGGACTGAATGGATGGAGACCAGTAGTTTCCTCACTGTGATTTTCCCTTCTATGCTATACAACTGTGCTAGTGGCTGACGGGGAGTGATACAAAGAGCTCAGTGTGTGAATGTCTAGGTGGAGAACAGTAGTCAGTGTCAAACCCAAACACAGACACTCTAAACATGAGAACACATGACTGAACAGATGGTGAAAAGACTTAACACTCCACAATACACTCAGCTACGGGCTTTGTTGAGAGATTTGGAGATTTTTGTCACATTACAGCATTGGATTTCAAGGTTGTTGGATTTAGGGAACACACACTTGATGATCTGTTGCATTTGAGGATTACATAACTTCTCAAGTTCTGACCCTGTGCAAGCTGAAAATGCTTAATCAGCCTAAAGCAAACTGATAAGTCTATGACGGGTTTTATGCTACAGATGCTACAGACAAAAAAATGCCTGACATAGGCCTCCTAATAATGTTATTTAGGCTCATTTGTTAGCTAGGAAGGAATATGTGGCTCTTTAACTTCTAAATCTACCACTATGTTCAACAGCAAGTCACTGTCTTTGTCTGTCTGCTGAGCAGGTAGTGTACAGAGGGGTTATGAATGTTTTTTTTTTTTTTGCTGAGAGCAGCTGCCTTCTGGAAACAAGACTGATGATAGCAGAATCTGCATGTTTAAAACAACAAGCTAAAACAGACTGCTAAGATCTGTAGAGCTGAGGGGAAGTGCATAGTTGTCAGTTTGTCACAAAAAATGACACTGTTCACATTACACGTAGTTGTTTCATCCATTGTTAAAGGTCCCATATTTAACTTTCACTCTTCCCATGTATTATTTGAAATGTTGATATCCATAAGAAGATAAATGTGTGGTCTTAAGAACCATAAACCATCTCCATGTAATTTTGCATCTCCTCTCTCAGGTTTCTCTCTGGAGCTCTAACAAAAACACGTCGGTGAGCCAATCAGAGCCTCTCCTCTGACTGACTGTGATCAAATAAAAAATATAGCAGATTTTAGGTAAACATTCAGAGAAACCAAATCCTGCAGTGTCCTGGTGGGCCGAGTGTGGGACATGGCTGAGAGCAATGACTGCTTTATTGTGACATCACACAGAGCTTGATGGGTGGTTTTAAGGCTCAGTTTCTGAATATTGTTTTGTTTTGTTTTTTTCTTTGATACTTTCACAGTATTAATATATCACCTAGACCTTTATCTTAAGCGTCATGAAGATATTTTGTATTTTAGTTTTTTAGCTTTACAATCAAAAAGACAGAATGTTTACTTTATAAGGTATGGGACCTTTAATATCCTGTAAAAAATATTGAGCGCAGCTTTAAATATGTGGATCCCTCTGTCATGTTTATGTCAAAGAAATACATAGGTATCTACAGGCACACTCTCTGACTGCAGTTAGACCCAGGTTAATCTCTGCTGTGGGTAGTGAACTGTAGCCTGATTGAGGGGCTCTTCACTGACTAAGCGAAGGACCATTTCCTGGGATCGATCCTCCATGATGACATGTCATCCTGAGTCTGGATGGATCATCCAATGCCTCCTCAATGTCCTCCGTCAAATAACCATAAGACTGGACCATCTATTCCCAGTCCTTATCTCAAGTTGATCTGAAATCCCCCTCATAGTGATAACATTTATATGAAGCTGAAATATTGTACTATGATTTGTGTTTCCTCTCTCTTCCCATGCCTGTTCATCTTTTCCTTCATCATACTGAGTAGGGCAGAAGAGATGAAGCACCCTCACACCTCTCTCCTCACTCTCAGACACATTTATACTGAAGGAAGTCCCTCCGGAATGATACATGATTGTAACATACCGTCTGTCTGGACTTGTAGCATTTGTAGACAGAGAAAACTATTGGAGCTACCAGTTCTGAAAGCTTTTTGTTTTGTACATGTTTGATATATTGATATACTGTATGTGTTATAACAATTCCTTGCATTTTGCACAGGCAATGTGCACTTACAAATGTCAAACTAAGCTGTGAATTCCAACCCATTCTAGTAGAAACAGTGGAAAATAACATGATAATATTTATATTTAGCTTTACTGTATTGGCTATGAATATGAAGCTTATCTTAGCTTAGCTTAGGAACAGCAGGGCCAGTCAGACAAACATGACTGATTAAGTGGTTGTTCCCCTTTCATTGTGATCTGGCGTGAACAGTTTCTGTTTCGTCGTCAGTGTTGCCAACCTAGCACCTTGTAACTAGATTTTCTGACTTTTCAGACCCCCTCAACGACATGTGTTTTTGGAAAAGCACATAACGACACATCTAGTGACTTTTTGGACAAACAAATCCTCCAATCAGAATTTTCCCTTTCATGAAGACGTTCCCATCCTGGAGCCCCATTCCTTTCCACCATTACCAGTGTCTAGGCTCCGGGGGAGGATTCCTTCATATTGGAAGTACCTGTGGGACAGCTTCCTGTGGTGATCTACTTCCTGCCAGGGTCTAAGTATATTCAGCCTCTTCATAATAAATGTATGTTTACTTCCTTTTTCTGAGTCTCTTTTATACCTCTTATTCATCTCTCCTGATTGAAATAACCAAAATTACAGCACAGTGATTCTGTCAGATGATGTCACAGTTATGAAATCAGGATTTTAGCAGCAGAGCAGCAGCTTGGAAGTGACTGCTGGTTAACATGTAGTCTTAATGAGGCACATTTCACACTAGCTCTGTTGTCTGACAACTGAGACAGAGAAATGTATAAATAAGAACAGCTTTATTGTGAATTTGGCTGTATTAAAATACTGTATATGTGAGCACAGAGAGTATGAGAGAAGCAAACAGATTACGGGCTGAAACTTGTTGACACTAAGTAAAATGCAAATACAGCGCAGTTCAGCCATATATCAGGTTTTGATCAAGTCTTGTTGTTTCAAATGTTTGTTTTTTTTTGATTGGCTATATATATTTTATTTTTTTATCATTGATTAAACTGTATGATGGCATACTGCAGACACTGACTTTGTGCATCAACACTGCACAGTGGATAGTGCAGAACCACAACTCCTGTGTCAGCTGAATCTCCCTTTGCAGTCATATGGGGATTTGGTTTTTCCTGTCTGCCCAGCAGACGTGTGGCTTTATCTGAAAGTTTTCCTGATCTTTCAGATCTTGTCTTGACAGTGATCACAGCTCCTCTTAATTGCCATTTCTTAATGACCTTTCAGACAGCGGAAACTTCAAGCTAGAAGCGCTTTGATATCTTTTTACAGCCTCTTCTGCTTTATAGGCAGAAGAAGTAGTTCCAATCAGTTTCGTAGTGGAGTTCAGGGTTGATGAGTGCTACCACAAAGTCAGAGTCAGACAATCTATCATCTGCTGATAAATCCTAATAACAGTTGTTGACCAGCTTTACAAGTACTGTTGAGTCAATTAAAGCCTTACAAGTTAATTAAAGCCAGAGTATTTTACATATAGCCAAGCCTAACAAGGTGCCCAAATATTTGAACATGCCATAATTACTGTTTAATTTTTGAAATAAATGTAGCAGTGCATTAAACACATCATATGTATCTATTGCCACTAAGGGTCTCCCAATCAAAACAACAACAAAAGACAGCATTGGGTGACATTGGGATCATCAAGTATTTAGACACATTGCCAGAGAGGAAAAAAGACTCCTCTGTGTGTTGCTAAAGAGCAACATTGTTCATACCTGTTCTGGGATGTATCCCAGGCTGGATTGCTCAAAGTGTCTAAAATATATCTGTTATGACAGCACCTTTGATTTTTAAATGAGGTAAAACATTTCTCCAGTCCTTCAATCTAGTTTTATATTTGTCTTTTTATCTCACTGTGTATCATTGTATCTTCGTATTGTTTTCATAATTATGAGAAATGTCTCGTAATAATTCATGACAGTGTGACAGAAGGTGCACTTCCATCTGCCTGTTCTCATGCACAATTTCAATCATTTTAAATTTGGGCATCAAAACTGAATTCAAAGGCAGATGATTTAAAGCAAAACTTGGAAGAAAATTCTTTATACTGTAGCTGAGGTGGAAAAGTTGCCATTGGTTGGCACTGATTAAAACAAAATGCAAACAGTCGAAACAGATTCAGTGAATAAATCATAATGTACATGAGGTTGATCTATTTGTCACTCAAGCTTCCAGATCTGATTAAAAACATCAGTTCTGTGTGGAGTCATGAGGATACTGTAGCATAACATTCTGGGTTTGGATTAGCTTTAAAGAGTCTATCTGCTGTAAATTACAACAAAGACCTGATGTTAGTCTGCGGGTATGTGTAGACACAGATATTTTCCCGAAACAAAGATATCATGGGTACATTATATTGCATGACCACAAGCAGTTCTGTGAGTGAAGCATCTCTACACATCTCCAAGTTAGACTTAATGATGACATCAGAAGATTTAATGGCAGATCTAGATTTGGACTCACTTAGGAGATGAATCATGCAGCTGCAGAAGAGACACATCTGCGTGTAGTCTGCTGAGACCACAGTATTGTCATTATCAAGGCCAGGTTTGACCTCAGTCACTAAGTTTGGTTAATGTAGTTTGGATTCACAGACAATGAAACCATGTCTGAATCCAGTAGCTAGTAGTCTGAGTCTTATTTTATGACCTGACCTGTCACAGCAATTACATAAAGTAGTCCTGAGATGATAATGACCTCATCAGTACAGTTTGCCAGCACCTAGAAGACTTCATGACTGCTTTGTTGGTGCAGCAGACCTAAGGACACATCCTATTTGGCCGTTGCAGAGGACCAGACACTGATTACATCTTGGAGTGCAACAGCACTTCCCCCAACATTAGTGCTAATGCAATACAACAGTGGGAGGAATGACACTGAGCAGCAGGAAGGCAGCAGGTCACACCAACACACTAGGCCACTGGCATGGCAGTCCACTCTTTGACCTTCTGCACATCATCACTTGGCCATTAACCAGGTGAAGGGGAGAAGGGCAGTGTTTTAACAGCCACTTAGTGAGGGTGCACTGTGGAGCTGAGCGTGCTATGTAAACACATTTACCCCGGGATGTGTGGGCTGTGAACATACTTAAATCTACTTCACTGACAGTTTACTGGTGTTGACGGTAAAGGGGAACAACACTTCACAGCATCACTGAGACTCATCACAGTCTAATAAATGAGAAGAAAAACATCCCACGCTCCTGTGGTGTGAGCTCTGAGAGTGATCCTCTGGCATGCTCTCTGGCATATGCCTTTGGATTTGCACAGGAAAGTAGCGCCTGAGATGGACTCTGCTAAAAAGATAAATCTTCTAACGTGAACAGTAAACATATCTGTTCGTAAGTGTGTGGCCCTGCGGCCTGGCAGAGCACTCTGCACTGCATTCTGGAGAGAGATGGCAGCCTCAATAATGCAGGCGTTTGTTCTGTTTGAATGAAAAGGAGTTGGCATTGGGGCAACTCTGCTGGCAGAGGATCCAATGGCAGAGTGCCGCCCTCTGTTGGGGTGGGGGTAGATGGGTTTAAAAAATAGACATCTTGAACAGAATCCCCCCTTCACATAACCTAGACTAGACTAGACCAGAGGGAAAAAAGGAGAAATCACACATACCAGTAGTCACCAGAGAGGATTGCGACTGATAAGTGAAAAACAAACTTACAATATAATTGAGCTCAGAGCAGGTGGCACTGTGGTGTAGGTACCTGTTATGATCTGATATCAGCCCCCCCTGTAGAGCTTGTGCCCATGGAAACAGGAGCCTGAGAAAAGCGCTGTGCAAGGTACTTTTTCCTACCCTTCTTTTCACCTTTTCCTACCGTTAATTGGTTGCCAACAGCACTTGACTGTAGCAAGTTGAAGCCTCCTTCTTGGCGGATCTTTAGCTCAGTCCAGAGAAAGCTGGGGGCCAGATGAGCAGAGGGGTTTTTGCCAGTTCCCAGTGCCAAGACGCCAGAGAGCCGGACTGTTTGCATTTGGCGTGATTAGATAGCTGTTTTTTGTCACACAACTCTGGGCTGAGCCTGGGTCCACTCTGTCTTTGGAGGAAAGCTCTGTGTAGAGCGTCATGTATAGGAGGAAATTATCACTGCAGGCCACTGCTGACAAGGTGGGGGAGACCATCAGCTTCCTCCTAACTAGGTCACTGTGTTATTCAAGTCCAGCAGGAGACTGGATACAAGAGAAGGCTGTGTTTAAACTCCCCATCACCCATCGCTGGGGATCTTGTTAAGAAATGCCACAGAAAACCAAGACGGCAAAATTGGATCAACCATAATTACATTTCTAGGACAAACAAGTGCAACATACAAGAAACCCTGTCTGATTTAGTCCTTTCCTTTTTTTTACCTGACAACACTATATCCACTGGATCATTTACTGTAATGGGCCCAGTATGGGTAGTGAGATAAAAGCATCTGTCAGCTCCACCATTATATAGTATAAATCTAATAATATCTATATGCTGTTCAGGCTCTTCATAACTTTATAAGGTCAGTATTCTCTTGACCTTCTGTCATCACAAACCACAGTCTTCTTCTTCTTCTTTTTTTTTTTATTGTTTTAACATTTTTCTAAAAACATGACAAAAATTGCATTTATCAAAAAACATTAGTAGCATTATAGCAATTTGCAAGAATGACACTATTTTACACAATCTTAACATAAGTAAAAAAAAAAAAAAGCAACAACAAAAAAAAAAACAACTATATACAACTGACTGCATAGAAAAAGGTAGATTTCTTTAGAAAGACAGACACTGGTCCTACACCACTGAATGGAAAGAGTGACTGTTAAGGGATCTAGTAGCTCATCTCTCCCTAAGTGTCCAGATTACCTATGGTGAAAAATATAAGTCAGTGTTTTGTACATCACAGAAAGGGAGTTCAATATCAAAGTTGCATAAAGTCCATAAGGTTCCTCCCTTCATCAGAGCTGATTAATCAAATGTCAATGCCGATGAATTTAAAGGAAGTAACCGACCCTTTGTTTTTCTCTTTGTAGCACCCAGCAGTGGTGTAATTGAAGATACTCTATTACAGCAGATAACACATTACAAGCAGCACCAATGGTATGAAATGGTTTTCCTGTCTGATTGCTTGTTCATGTCAAAACTTAACAATATAATATAACACTAACTACAGTACGAATTTGCACCTGATTTGCCGCTTGCTTTTATCAGTGAGCTTAATATCTGATTAAGCCAGATCATATCAGTCTAATAATGCTCTCTATTTTCCCTCCAAAAACAGTTATATTATAATAACAGTAATTTGTATTATAAAGCAAATAAGTACAAGTTTTATTTCAGGTTAAACTTTTAATTCATGGTTTCACATATAATTCCCTCTAAACTCCTGTGGTTGGAAAGTGACGTCTGCAGCACTGCAGCAGTGAAACTAGACCAGAACAACAGAGAGGAGAGATCTCAGATGCGTGGTCTGCGAGAGTGTGTTGCTGAGACAGAGACAGGTCTCGAGTAAAGTTCATTTTCTCCTTAATTGTCAGTTTAAAAAATGCCATTTAGATGTCAGAATGTGAAGATCTGTGGCTTGTGAAAAATGGATCCAATATTTATTTCAGTAACTATGGGTTGAAAGACTCAGTCATAATCTATGATCACTTTCACTTCTCCCATTGGAATTCAGACCTGCCACTGGTCTCCTGAAGGGGTGGGGAGGTGGAGAAACCCATGCAACACAGTTACAGGAAGTAATTAAAAGTAAACCATCTCCTTTCTCAATTGTCTCTGGCATTATATTATGTTCCCATTTCCAGTGGCAGCCTTCTGCTGAGCAACTCTCAGTTTGAGATTGTGCTTTGTTTGGCCTGTATACATTAAGCTACATGGGCATTTCAAGATATAAATGACATGTGTGGAGAGAGAATTGGTGAGTTCTTTCCTAAGTGATGGTGATGTCTTAGTATCAAATGTATTTGAAGAGTGTGCACATTATTTTCACATCTATAATGAGTAGACTATGTCTCTAACATTTCTTCCTCTCTATCACCTCTCTATCACGTTTATCACACCTGTGCATGCCCTTGTAATTTCACTGAGCAAACCTGAAAAAGCTACTGGTGAAACGTGTTGTTCCTTCTTCACAGAGAAGCTATTGCAGTGTACAGTGGTTGATGTGATTTTCATGTTAGATATCTGGGCAACCAACCAGCACCTGTTAGTAATATTGGCTGTGCATGGGGAGTTCTCTTCACTATTTAGTCATCAAGCTACGGATCATTTTACAGAAATGTACCTGGAGGCTGCCACTGCCACAAGTCAGATTATTAGTCTAAGCAGTGGTTGAGAAGCCTCCCTTTTTTTTCATCTGAAATATTCATGATAGAAAAATACACCTCTTCAAAAACATTCAGTAGCTGCCCTTGGAGGGCTTGGTAGCTCTGAAAAGAAGAAGTAAATTGCCTATAATAAGGTCCATCTCAAGTTAAAAGGTGGGACTTTGGGATGATTTCTGCAGAGATCATCTTACACCACAAAGGCTTGAGGTTGAAATGAGAGGGTCCAGTTGAAAATGTTAGCACCTGCAGAGCCATTAAGCTTCAAAAAGGGTTCTGGTAAGAAGTACAAGGCAGTGTAGCGAAAGCATATTTGCTACTTTGCTACAGGCCTTATGTAGTCAATCTTTCTTTTCCTCTGAAACACTTCTCATGCTGCCATCAATATAATGGAATTAATATCTTTCCTAACTTGACACAGAATTTGACCCGACAATATGAACATTTCATTGCTGCTGGTTGTTTGTTTCTCATAGTCTGCAGTTCATTAAAAGCACCCCTGCTTAATTCAATCCACTCAGGATTTCTTCTGCTACAGCCATGGTCTGGTAGGACCAGTAACCTAAGAGTAATAGACACTACTGAGTCTGTTGACTTTATGGCTCTTTTAACCACACAATTATGACTTAGTCTTGATTTAAGCAAAGTAATAGATCTGTGTGATGTGTCATTCAGAACCTGTATTGCTGAACAGCTGTCGAGCACAATGTAACAGTAGCACATGCAGAGGAAAAACAAGTCTGCAAAATGTCTCTCAATACTTACCTTAGGTTACTTACATGAACTACTGTTAAATTCAACTTCTTATTTTTAAGCATGAAGCTTCAAGTTAACTTGCTTCATTGTTGTTTTGTAAGACCTTGTCAAGCAATCCAATTAAGTATTAAAGTAACAGGGTATTCCCCGTATTTTACTCATAAAGATCAATATAGCAGTCATGACCATTTCTACTCAGACTGTGAAAATAGTTGTACAGTGTTGGTTAGGAAAATGACATCTGATGATATAATCAGGAATGTCTGCATTATAGGACATTTCTTTGGTGGTGGACCAGTAATAGGGGAAAAAAGTCAGTATATCTCAGCCTTTGCTACTTCAACTGTATCAGTTCTTTTTGTCAATCTGTCTGTTGTGAGTCACCCCAGTTTATACAAATGTAATACTAAACTGACAGAGAGCTCCTTTAAATCCAGTACAGTAGACATCATACACATCATATATCATTATTCTATAATATGAGCAGATGCCTGACTGTGATCACAGCTAAGGCGGTGGGAAGAAGAACTTGTAGAAGTTATGTCCTGTACTCCAAAGACTTTTTCTAAACACAGTGATTTGATGCCTCCCAAGCCAACGCTGCCTTTCCCAAGGCTGCCAACCCCCAAAAGTGGAGCACAGTGCCTGGAGCAATGCAAAGGTAATGTAGGGGGAATTCTCCAATCAAATAACTTCGAGGGGCTAGTGCTGCTGAGCGATGAGGGCTTCCTCTGCCTGCAGCGCTCTCCCCAGCTTTGTTCTGCCCGTTATCTTTGGCAGCAGATTATCCTGAATGTGCTGCTTGGATCACAGCTGCTTCGCCAGAATCAACCACCAGCTTATCATGCATGTTAAACTCATTACATATTCAAAGGGAACTAAATCTGCTGCATATCTGTTTGCTGTAGGGGTCTGTGCATGTGTGTTTGCATGCATGTTTGTGTGTGTGTGTATGTGTGTGTGTGTGTGTGTACGTCAGCCTCCTCCTTTATCCTCACGCTGGCTTTGTTACTGGCATTTTTCACCCCCATATTTAACCTTCCCCTTTTCATCCTCACCCAAGCTCACATCCAAAGATAGTTGAAAACAGTTTGACTCAAAACGTCACTTTGTGGATTCTTTGGCGATGTGCTAAAAAGTAGCAGTTAACAAACACCTAAAGACTAGACAGATGAGTACGTGTGTGTGATTGGGTGTGGTACACAGGCTAACTACCATGTGTCCCAAAGGACATGGCAATATCTGAGGTTGAGGTTCAGTCTGACCAGTCGACTGTTTTCGGTAAAAATAAATCAGCATTTACTCATTTAGCAGATGCTTTCATTCAAAGCGACTTACAACTGAGGCAACTTGGGGTTTAATGTCTTACCCATCGAGACTTCGGCATGCAGACAGGAGGAACTGGGGATCGAACCATGAACCCTTTAATCAAGGGACAATCTGCCTTATCAACTGAGCCACAGCAGCCCCAATAAGTGAATAAAGTGCACACTATCTACCCAGCACCAAACAACAGACAGATCAAGTTAGCTAGTTAGTTAGCTAGTTAAAGCTAAGGATCCAGAAATTTCCCTCAGGGGCTGGTGGAGACCAAAATTGAGCTAAAAGAGAGTGAGTACTGAATTTACATAGATTACACAGGTGGCTAGAAAAACTACCCCACGTGGATGCCAATGTCTGTTGGATATGTAAATACATTGGCATTTTTACATTTACTCATGTGGCAGATGCTATTATTCAAAGTGACTTACAAGTGAGGGACATCGCTAAAGCTTCAATGACTACCTTGGTCTAAGTACAAGGTACTAAACCTATTCAATAAGACAAGTAAAGAGGTGTACCAAAAGTATATAGCGCACAGTAAGTACTAGTTAGACATGTTAGGAGAGGGGGTGTTCTCAGAAGAGATGAGTCCTTAAGAGATTTTTGAAGATAGAGAGGGATTCCCCTGCTCTGATAGCATTGGTAGCTCATTCCACCATCAGGGAACCACAAACAAGAACAGTCTGGACTGCCACTGTCTTGTATGCAGGGATGGCAATGCCAGACAACATAAGGCATAAGGCTGTATGAGTTCAAGTAAATGGGTGCAGACCCAGATGTTACTCTGAAGTAATAGTGACTTGAATTAGATACAGACAGCCATGGGGAGCCCGTGGAGTGGAGTGATATGCCCTTTCAGGCTGACCAGAGACCAGACGGGGCTACCGCATTCTGGACCATCTCTATGAAGGGAGGCCCACCTGAAGGGCATTGCAGTAGTTCCACACTTTTTGTCAACTTTTTAAATTTATTTTAAGACTTTTATTTACAAGGCAAAAGTAGCTTAAATAGACATTACAAAATAACATGAATTTACTAGTGTTTATTTACAATTGTGTATCTTTTCATTTGTAGGTTGACACCTGATGACACTGGCGGTCAACATCAAATAATACTGAAAATACATTTAAAGACTGAACTTTTTCAGAGGCTGATTATGACTTGTACATTTTCTTCAGATATTTTCTTGCACAAATTATTCCAGACAACAGTCGATTTATTTATTATAGTTTATCATAGAGATAAAACAGTTACCCATTTCACAATGAATCACGGTAAAAATGCCAGACTGTACTACCATTTAAATTCTATATATCACTTTAACCCTGGCCACTTACTGTGGTTAATGTTAGGTTCTCTACAGCGTCAACCAACAAGTCTCTCAGACCCATTCGCAACAAGCAACATGGGTTTGTTTTGTGTCAGCCAAAACATGGCGGATGGCAGAGACAGAGCCCTGTCAGAGAATTTTCAGCCCACCAATACCCTTTTTACACTAAAATTAGTGTGGATTAGCAAGTTTTATTAGTGGGTTACCCCACTAAAAAAGGTGACACTGCCACACAGGTTTACCTTTTTGTTCGGAGCAATGTCAACACATGCACACAAGAAAACACACAGGTGCAAGAGAGAAAGATTGAGCTGATAGCTGCTGAGCCTCTTTATGAGAATGAGATTGTGTGAGATGTCAGTCTCTTTTTAAATCTTATTTCAGGGCTGTAGTTCACTCTTTTGTCCTTGAGCACAGAGTAGCTGTGGTGTATCTGCGCACCGTGCTGGGCAGGTGATGTGTGTGTTAACAGTGTCTGTCCTCTGAAAGACCTTACAGCAGGAAAATAATAATAATAATAATAATAATAATACATTTGCTATTCCCTTGTTTGCAGAGTGGTCATTCAGCAGGCAAACCCAGTACTGCTACTTGTCCTCTTCTGTGAAAGATGTGTTGGCAATGTTTTTATTTTAATGTTTAAATGCAAATGCTCACTTGATGAAATAACTTATGGTTGTGTGTTATTACATTTCCAGCACATTTTAACTGTCTGTAATAATACTGATAACTGTGATCATTTTGGGCACTATAATCATGATGTCAAATTTTTATACAGTTTCATCTTTACATCCATTACATAGTTTATTAGTTACCAACAAGCATGTTAACCAGTTAACAAAGACAGTCAAATCCAGCCCTAAATGGGATAAGTTGTAAACATGCCCTGTATCTCATTCAATTACAATGAATTCCATCTGGTTTGTTTGGATTTCTCGTAAGAGTTTATTCTCTTATTATTTTGTAATAACAACATGATAATGACCTGGGCTACCTCTGAAATGCAGTAACAAGCTGTTGAGAACAATACTAATACCGTAAATGAATCCAATGAGTCAACTGGGTTAAACAGAAAACAAGTAACATGTATTGCATCCAGTATCAACCGAATCTGGTTAAAGAGATCAAGGAGATTACTATAGAATACAATCTCCAGAGAGAGGGCTCATTTATTGCTCCACATGCTAGAGAATGTATGGTTTCCCAGTAGCCCACACATTACAAATGCTTACAGTAATCACATCATATTCTAGGATCTGTGTTGAGGGGTTAAACTGCAGATCAATCTTCTGCGGACATGTGCTCAGCAATGTTAGGTTAATTAGTCCTGTTGAAAATGCGCTTGTTTGCATGTAAGGCTCAGTCAGTGGTCGTTGACCTATCTGGAAGTCCTCACCTCCACGCTCATCCCCTAATCCTGTCCCCAGACAGGCTGATGCCAGATCAGCAGTGACTTCAGGCTGAGGGGACCCCTATCATCAAATAAGCCTGCTGGCCAGCAGATCAGCCTCCGTTAGTCACCACTATAACATTTATTTGTCAAGGTGGGGATAAGACTATCAAACTACATGACTCCTTTCAACCTAAGGAGACAAACGTATCAACATCTTCAACAATCTTCACTTTTTTTTTTTTGCACAATACACAAAAACCTCTCTAACATACTGTTAACACTATATTTTCAAATACATAATTTCCTAGTAATTTCTTATTCTAAATTCTCTGGAAGTTTCCAATTTGGAACTAACTAGAGGTAAAATAGGAATGTACCTGAAAAGGCTGCTCCATTTAAACCCAAGTAAATATTCATTCCTTAATAAAGGTATTGTTATGAATTTCTTTCTCCTTAGCCAGTATGTTGAATTGACACTTTGTATCTAGTTGATGTCCAGACTACACAATTATAAACTTTTTGCCTTTTGCTGCGAACATATGGTTATGGTGTCCATTTATTTTAGCCACCCTGAAGCTGCACCACCAGTCTCCTGTGTTACAATTTGGACTGCTCAGTGACTCACTATCAGTCAACGTGTCAGCTGTTGCTCTCATTCTTTCCCTCTCAGCATGTCTGTGTTATATTTTCTCTCTAAGCTCTATGGCACAGAGGCATAAGATACTGTACATCAGGTTTTAGATTAGAGACTTAGTATCTTAGAGAAAATCACCAACCTTATCCTAACCTTTAATTAATTTTAACTATGTCTAATAAACTCTGTTTTCATTCTTTCTCTGATTAATACGAAATGACACAGCTCAGAAAAACTTTTTTTTTGGTTTAGGGGTTTAAAAACCTTTAAAATCAAGTCATATAACTGCAATAATTTGCAAATAAGGTAATAACCTAAACTACAGATTTATCCATACAGCACAAGAATTAATTTCTATTTATGACTGTCTCAAATGCATCCATCAGCAACATTCTCGCACAGTCAAAGGCCCAGTCTCACCAGAATTTAAAACAGCAAATATTAAAGGCAAATTGGATATACTTGAATTGTATTACTACAACCAGTGGAGGTGAAGTAAATCTGCACAGACCTTTTGTTGTGCCATCCACCATTATGCTGCTCCACAACAGATATGGTTTGCAGAAGGTTATGAGACAGGAGTTGACGGTACAAACACTCATCTGACAGCAGCAAGCCACATAGTCTGGAGAGCTGTGACTTGCAGGCGATAGCATGTCCCTGGCTGGATGGCATGTAGCAGTGAGGCTCCAGCTTCTAGCACCAACGATTTCAGACTCTGACACTTTCTGGTGTGACCGTGGGTTTTCACTCATTTTCCAACACTGGACACATTTTAGACCACTACCTTTTTCCCTGTCCCTTCGATGTATGGGCATATGGGTAAGGACAGCATTTTTACAAAATTGTAAATATCTTTAGGTTAGTCAGAGAAAAAAATCATGTCAGAAGTCCAGTTCAGGTAAGTTAAACACATATTCAATTCAAGTAAACTTTCTTCAGTCAGGCTCTTTGCAAATGCATTGTGCACATGTATGATGAAGGAGAAAACAGAGCTGTAGAAGTCCACAAATTATTTTGACCATCTAACAAAAAATGTCCCTTTCAAAAATAAAGCCAAATTTCTGCTCTCACTACTATACAACCTTCTACATACCAAACCTCCCACTGCCACTCTGCACCCATAACACCTACAAAGAGGCCTGATTCTGGTCCACATTTGTTTCTGTTTTTTTTTTCTTAATGTTTTCTGACTGCTACGAGATGAGCAGTAGTAGTTTGTTGGCTAGAAATTCTGTGAGCAGAGTAGTATTACAGCTGCAACACAAGACCAATATAGTAAACCATTTGTGCACTGTTCTCATTCACCTTCAGGTTCATATTTAAAATAAATATATTTATATATTTAGTAAAAAAAAAAAAAATACTGCACATTTGTATTTGTTTTTTTTTTTGTTGTTGTTTTTTTTTTTAAATCAAACATCAGACCTTATTCATCATTGGCTTCTTTTGTTCTCTCTGAATTTTTGAAATAGGTCAGATTATAGCTTCTTACATTTACAGGACACATATGGACCGGGATTCACCACCACCCCAGTACATGCTCAGAATTTCTATCAGATACTCCTGTGAGACGCCCCCCACCTCCTGTGTCCTCAGGTCAATATAAATCTGTCTCAACACATCATCCTCCAGCCACTGCCTCCACACTCACCATCGTATCATTGTCCTATTATAATCCATTGTTTGAGGAGCACACAGGAAGATCAATGTCTGATTATAGCAAACGCACTAAGTAAGGTGTTGTGATGTGAAAATCTATCACAGCTCTATATAAGCTGCAGAGAAAAGCTATAAAGGCTAAATCTGATATATCTGCTGAGTGCAGGTCAGGGAGAAGTGAGGGGGTTCACAGAGCCTTTGATTACACTACAAAGTCTTTAAAAATACACTTGGGTAAATGGAGCACAAACTTGGACCAATGGTGCATCTGAATCAACAGCCTTGTGGGTTTGTCTTGTCAGCTTGATTAGATTCAGGAGGAAAGTAGGTTGACGAGTAAACATGACAGCATCAATATTGCAGGAGACTGAACATCCAAAGATTTTTTTCTTTAATGTTTGTAAGAGATCTGGGTCGAATCCTCTTAATACTCGTGACATGAAAATGCTTTTTGTTCCTATGGATTAAGATGCCACATTGAAAATGAACAGGGAACATATATAGTATATAGTCTATATAGTAATCAAGGAAAGCAATGTTACCTGCAAAATCTGAAATGTGCAGTTTAAATGCAAAGTCATGTGCTATTTGCTTTGCTGATACAACAGCACAGTTTCACCATAGACATCATTAATTTTATATAGAAGAACCAAAATAAAAAAAAAAGACTTAAAAAGAATAAAAACCATCAGCAGCAATCCTTAACAAATCCTGTGAATTAAATGAGTCTGCACCCTTAACCTGATAAACCCAGAACCACAAGAAGAAGTGGAAAAAATCTACCTTGTTTATATGGAGCCGGGGCACTTCAGGCATTGTGAGTGCTGTAGCTGCAGGGTGCTTGTGTTTCCCCAGTGAACTAAAGCAGATGTCAGCAGAAACACCTGCTCTGGCTCTGCCTCCTCCTCCGTTGCCTGCCAGCCCAGATGTCAGGGGTCGCTGCCCTGCCCCAAAATACACCAAACGCTCAGCCCCCTGGCATGCTATTATCTTAAGCACAGCCACAGATTTATGAACTCATTAAGACTCTTGAGCACATTTTTCATCTGTTGCGTGACCATTGAATACTGTGAATTAAAGGAATGGTAGCTGGTAACGTGTAAGCAATGAGGGTGTCATAAGTATCAGAAATCTTGCAAAAAATATGACTTTGATTGCTTTGATAAAAAGGCCTAAATTAGAGATAAGCATGAAAAAAATGTAAGCAGCTTACACTCTCTTACCAAGGGACTAGGTTCGGGTTAGGGCTGGGTGGGGGTGCACATGTGTGGTGGCGGATGGCCATCTGTTTGGAATGTTTCATGGTGAGCTTGCATCAACGCCTGTGTGATTGATTGACAGTTGGTTAATCCAATCCCTGCTGTTCTAAGTGGGATTCAGAGATGCACAGAGCAAAGATTCTTGGTGACAAAAGGATATCACACATCAACAGCAAAAATAGTCAAATGTTGTGTAACTTGGATGTGACAGCCAGGCAGAGATCTTAGGCCATAGGTTGCTGCTTTAATCAGGCTGTGCTCAGCAAAGACATGAGGAGCAGTGACCTACATTCGTCTTCATCTGAATGACAGATGTCCCCTGTATCTTTGTTGCAGAGTAGTAGTAGTATGTGCTTATTCTTTAGTGATAACTGCTGCACACCACACAGCTCAGGCATTTGCAGCTTCTAAACTATATGGAAATGTGTCCTGTATAATTATAACAATCTTGCTTATTGATGATGTTGATGATGATACATATACAACAAATTAACAACTACATTTTGTTTTATTTTTTTTGTTTGTTTTTTTTATTATATATTCGATTAACATAATGAGAATATGTTGTTAATTTACATATTTGGCAAGTAATACAGACAATGTGTTTGTTTTCAGTCAGCTCCTAACTTTAACTAAAGTTTGATGGAAAGCAATGTTTTTTAAAGAGATGCATTGAGGTGTTTTTGGGGGGTAATGCGTTTAAGGCAAGTTTATGCCAAAGATTCACAACAAAACATGTTGAAATGTAAAAATATGTGGTCTGCAACAGTAAAACCTGCCAGTTTACACAAATGCAAACAGATGATGAACCTGTGTGCTGTTTGCGTAGCAACAAAGCATTACTTCAGTGTTTGTGAGCTTTCTGTGGCACAGCTCCATGCTGCCTTAATGGGAATGGGCAGTGGCAGTTTGCCCTGGACACACCTTCTGACATTCTCCTGTCTAAGTTGTTTACATTCAATTCTTCTTAACAAACAGATGATTGGTTTGAATCATACCTTCAAACTAGGGAACAGTTTGTGAAAATTGACCAAGAAAAACGTTCCCTTTTAAACAGCAGAATGGGTATCCCCAAAAGTTTGACTTTTAGACTTTTTATAAATGGCCTACAAGTTGCCAAGAGGCTGATTGTCGTATATGCATCTGCTAAATCACATAGCAAGGATCCTAGCTGCTTACTTAGATGATATCCATTAGTGGCTGCAACATAATCATCTTGTTTTGAATTTGAAAAAACAGTCGTGTTTCTCCATTAGAAAACAGGAAAACCTGAAAACTTTGGAATCAAGATATAGAATGAAGAAATGGAGGAGGTCAGTGATTTCAAGTTCTTAGGAATCATCTTTGATCCACAACTCAAATCTGAAACATAAAAAATAGTAAAGACCAAGATTAATGGTTTGAAATTAATCAGACACTATGTACCCACTCAGGCAGCCCAGTTATTTATGCAATCCATACATTTTTTTCTCATTTTTCATATTTTATCACAGTATGATTATCACCATTTACAGTCAAATCCCTCACACACATACAATCAGGCACTGAAAATAAAGGACAACAGATCAACAGTCTAGTCCCAGGGCTTCTCTTCAGATATTTTTGAAGGCATGACAGTAACAGAGTAACTAGGGACATGTTGAATGGCAACTGCAAAATACCACATCATGGATTTAAATTTGGACAGTCAGCTTTCTCAACTTAGAAACACATTACCAAGTGAAATCAAATTAATTCCAGATATAAATTCTTTTCCAACAAAGGTTAAGTGGACACTCTGCTGTGAAAGCGACTTCTAGTATCCAGACACACCACACACGCACACACACACACACACTATGCAATTCAAGTCCCAGCTGTGACTCTGCTGGGATAATAAGTCTGTGAATAAAAGGAAATGTGAAATCCCAAAACATGGGACATTTACCAGGTTTAATTTGCCTGAAATAACACAGAACAGTGTCAGACCAACCTCTATTCAAAGAGGGTTCAAAGGGTTTTTTTGTTGTTGTTTGTTTTGTTTTGAGCTTTTTTGCTCTTTGGGAAACTCATGATAATACTTATACTTTTTAATGATGTAACACAGAATAATAGTAATATACGGATGTTATAGGAATATAAATAATTAATTAATAAATAATAAATACACTGTATAATGAAATTAATACTGAGAATAATAATCAGAATTGTACACAGAATAATAATCAACATTCAGGGAAGACAGTTAGCCTATATGAGGATGGTAAGAGATCTGGATAATGGATAGAGGGAACTGGCCAAAAAAAGGTTGAGAACCACTGCCTTACAGAGTTAGCCGCTTAATGCTAACTGTGCTACGTGGTTCCTGTTGCTTGTACAAAAAATCATAACCAGTGGTATTAAATTAAACTTCTTTATCAGGTAGGCTCTCGTATCGCTGCCATTGAGGAAAGGGTTCAGTAGTCAACAGTCTGCACCGAGCAGGCCTCTGCTCAGGCTGCTCAGAGGAGCGGTTCCTAGTAGCAGCAGTGCCACATATGTCAGATATATGTCAGAGGCTGAATGCTGGATGGCACCTTCTCAGATAGTTGTCCCAATGGCTGACTTCTGTTTGGATATTTTCCTAGTTGAACTGGTCCATATATGGATCATACATATGCTCCTCTAAAACCTCAGTTTTTTAAAGGTGTCTTATATTGGCTCATGGCAGTTTTGCACCTGCCACACAATGCCACTGTTTCCCCCTGAAAAGCTTTTGTATATTCTCTGTTTGTGTCTGTTTTTTGTTTCCATTTTGAAATTGTCAGATCACTGTAGCATTGCATGGTCTGCTTTTGCTGACAGGAAAAAGAGGTGATTTGGTCAATCATGACTAATGTCGGGCCTACAACACCTACTGAAAATGTATTCCTCCCATTTCCATTTGCACAGCATACCTCTGGCAATACACTTCAAAGTCAGACTCTGTGTCCTTGTTCTGCGTGCTTTTGACTGAAATTGAGCTATGCACCATTAGTTCACATGAGCTGAACCCTTAAAAGATGAATGTAAAAAGCCTAAATTTATAAAACCAAATGTAGGATTTCAGTAATATCCACTGGCAGTACTAGGATGATAAATCCATCCTGAAATCTCATCTGCTATGGTGAAAATGTTTGAAGCCCAGCAGGCTTTGCCTCAACCTTATTGGTGTCCTCACCCAAACTGAATAAGCAGATGCTCATTTGTTAAAATACATTACCCACAATACAACTCCCATCCTTAGAGGGCATAAAAGAGAGAGAGTGTAACATAGCTACACTAACTCTTTAGTTTGTTTTTATTTTGGTTCCATGTCACGTCACTAACTCTCCTGTCATTTCAGACCCTGCCTTCTGTCCCGGCCATGCAATCTACTCATTTCCCTCACCTGGTTTTCCCCGCCCATCTCCTCCTCACCTGCAGTCCATTTGCTCATTAGTTCCTCAGTGTATATATACCAGTCCATTTTCATTCGTTCCCTGCCAGGTTGTCTTGTGTTCTTTGTTGCCAAGCTTTCCAGCATTTCCCAGTACTGCCTTCCTGTTCTGATCCAGTTTTGCCTGTTTTCTTGGATTACGAATACCTGCCTGCTCCTTGTCGGATTTGTTTGCCTAAATCTGATCTCCTGGTTTTGACTCTGCCTGTTATCTGGAACTAGTAAACTGATCATCCCCTGCTACTCGCCTGTCTCTTTGTCGTGCTTCTGGGTTCTCCTTTGTCGGCTCCAGTGACTGTGACAGAGAGAGAGCTTTTACAAGAAGTCTGCTGTTCACTTTAAGAATACCTAATGTAGAGGATTTGTGTAACCTCAGGCAATTTTTTGCAAGAACAAAAGGTTAGTCATACCTCTTATAAATTAAACAGACTGTAACAGTTTGGGTCCGTGTATTTGGGTTGAAGCAGTTTGGAGGGTGTGGAGAAAATGAGAGGAAGGCAAAAACACACATTCACACAAACTCTTACACAATACTTCTCATTTATTAACTTACCACACTTCAACCTTACCAAGCCCGGCTGGACGGCTCTATCTTATCATACATGAACAAACTAGAAGCCACATGTTCCCTAAATGTTACTCATGAGTTAAGGAGTGAAAAGAGTAAGGAGCTCATGCTCTGACATCCATTTCCATCAAGGTGTGCAGCTCAACTAAAACAAAACAAAAGTACAGGCTGATGATGCAGCCCATCTCGTTACTAGGTAATATGGCATGTCTTAAAGGCACATTTCACAATTTCGACTGTTATATATTCCCCTTGGTGAGACAAAGGCTGACCCCAGCCATCCGCTTCTGAGATACAGTCTCTATTTAACATGCTCTCATACATTACCAAGCAGTTAAATTGTCAGAACCAAACAGGGTTATACAGGAATGTAATCAAGTGACTGGCATACATGCTAGTACCACACAAAATTAAAGTCTTTGGTGACACTCAAGAAAAGAAGTCAGTCAAGTGTAGCGTGAAATCCCTTTTTTCAAAGGAACACAATAAAACTACTAACCCATATGAATTCTCCAAACATTGAAAAAAAATAGTTTTTGTGTAGCATAACACAAACACCACCTCTCTGGCAGGCTGCATCGGAAATGTAAACCACAGACATGCAATAATGTTATTTTTCTGTTAATGCTGTTACACACAATCAAGAACCAAAAAGCTTCACTTCAAGGCAGGGATATCCGTGAGGACATCAACAGCTCATGTGCCAACGACTCTTGAAATAGATGAGTCTGGACATTCCATGACAGAGGACCCATTGTTCTCCATTAAAACAGGGCTCCATGTATTAGACTACGTCTGCGAATACTTGCTGGCTGAAGCTGTGGTCCACATATAGAATGGGTGTAGGATCACTACATGAAAAACCCCAGTGTCCACAGTGTCAACTTTGGTGAGTCTGTAGTTTACATCAGACATCCTCCTGGAGATGCAATATGGGCCAGTGTACAGTGGAGCCAGCTAAGCTGTGAAGCAGGATGAGCCTTCGCTCGAACAAGGTCTCCAATCCAGTAGGAGACTTCACAATTTCTGCAGTTGTAGTAGTGCTTTTGTCGATCATGACTTGAATTAAGCACCGCTCAGGCATGAGGACTCAATGCCAGTGTACTCCCACTGTCTCTGTGGTTGAATGGGGACCATAAAACCAGCTGGGTTTTTCTGGCTTGGCTTAGTGACTTGGCACACAGGACAAGAGACCACATACTTCCTGACAAAAAGAACTTGAGCCATAGGCGTGCTAGTGTTTTTGCAATGCCTAGGTGTCTAGCTGTGGGATGATCATGATAATACTTAAGTAGGCAACCACGAATGGCAGAAGGAGCATAAAGGTTCATCTCCTTCAGTGAGTGTAAGACAGACAGGGCTTTGTTACATTCACTAGGCTTGTGGACTATACTGAAGTCAAAGTCCTGAAGATGAAGAGACCATCAGGCTAGCCTGCCAGAAGGGTTTGGAATGGGACATCAGCCACCTCAGGCTGCTGTGGTCTGTAAAGACAGTCACATTGAGGCATTCCACATATGGTCTGAAGTGCTCCAAGGCCTAAATAACCGCCATACACTCTTTCTCTGGAGTTGAGTAAGATTTCTCCAATTTGTGTGGAGCATGCCTAGCATAAGCCACTGCTACATCCCTGCCTTCATCATTCCTTTGCATTAACACAGCTCCGAGGCCCAATTTGCGTGCGTCTGCATGGATGAAGAAAGGACATGCAAAATCTAGGAATCTCAGGACAGGCACAGAGGTTATACAGCTCTTCAGGAGATCCATGGCTATTTGGCATTTGCTGTCCCACCTGAATGGGGCATCCTTTTTTCATCAAAGAGTGGCTCCGCATGTCGAGCATAATCCTGAACAAAACAACGGTAATAGCCTGTTGGCCAAGTAACTGTCGCACTTGCCCCCTGCCATGTATCAATGCAGTAGGGAACAGCTCTCTTAACTTCACAGCCACACAGGTTGATGATTTTGTTGATAGTACTGTAGCCTCACTGCGTGCAACTCTAGATACTGTGGCCCCTCTGAGGAAGAAGGTAGTGAGTCAGAGAAGGCTAGCTCCATGGTACAACTCAGAAACACGAGCTTTAAAGCAAAATTCAAGGAAGCTAGAAAGAAGGTGGCGTTCTACTAACCTGGATGAATCTTTAAAGGCTTGGAAAGACAGCCTGTTGGCGTATAAAAAAAGCCTCCGTAAAGCCAGAACACCCTATTATTCATCATTGATAGAAGAAAACAAGAACAATCCCAGGTTTCTGTTCAGCACTGTAGCCAGGCTGACAGACAGCCACAGCTCTGTTGACCCATCTATACCTTTAGCCCTCAGTTGTAATGACTTCATGAGCTTCTTTACAGATAAAATTGTCTCTGTTAGAGAAAAAATTCACCATCTCCTCCCCACAGCTGGTTCAGATGTATTGTCCAGTTCAGCAGCCTCAGAGTCAACTGTAACTGGCTTATATTTTGACTGTTTCTCTCCTGTACATCTCCCTGAGCTCACTTCAACAGTTTATTTATCTAAACCATCATCCTGTCTTCTTGACCCCATTCCAACAAGGTTGTTCAAAGAGGTTTTTCCTTTACTTGACACCTCTATATTAAGTCTGATTAACTTATCTTTATCAACTGGTTATGTACCGCAGGCTTTTAAAGTTGCAGTAATTAAACCTCTACTTAAAAAGCCTACTCTTGATCCTGACGTTTTAGCCAATTATAGACCTATATCCAACCTCCCCTTTATCTCCAAAATCCTTGAGAGGGTCGTTGCAAGCCAGTTATGTGATTACTTGCACAGGAATGGTCTGTTTGAAGACTTTCAGTCAGGTTTTAGAGTCCATCATAGCACAGAAACAGCTCTGGTTAAGGTTACCAATGATCTCCTCATAGCCTCAGACAATGGACTTGTCTCTATACTTGTCCTACTAGATCTTAGTGCCGCATTTGACACCATCGATCATAAGATTTTATTACAGAGACTAGAACATATGGTCGGCATCAAAGGAACCGCACTAAGCTGGTTTAAGTCATATCTGTCAGATAGACTCCAGTTTGTTCATGTTAACAATGACTCCTCTATCATCACAGAAGTCAGTCATGGAGTTCCACAAGGTTCTGTGCTAGGACCAATGCTCTTCAGTCTATATATGCTTCCTCTGGGAAACATTATTAGGAGGCACCAGATGAATTTCCATTGTTACGCAGATGACACCCAGCTGTACTTATCCATGAAGCCAGGTGAGACTAACCAGGTAGCCAAGCTTCAGGTGTGTCTTAAGGACATAAAAATCTGGATGACCAGTAATTTCTTACTCTTAAATTCAGACAAAACTGAAGTTATTGTAATTGGCCCAAAACACCTCAGAGATACACTATGTGATAATATACTGACTCTGGATGACATCACCTTGGCCTCCAGTGCTACAGTCAGAAACCTTGGTGTCATTTTTGACCAGGACTTGTCCTTTACTTCACATATAAAGCAAGTCTCTAGGACAGCCTTCTTCCACCTGCGCAATATTGCTAAAATCAGACCCATTCTATGTCTAAAGGATGCTGAAAAACTAGTTCATGCATTTGTTACCTCAAGACTGGACTACTGTAACTCTTTATTGTCAGGATGTCCCAAAAATTCAGTAAAAAGCCTCCAATTGATCCAGAATGCGGCAGCACGAGTACTGACAGGAACGAGGAAACGAGATCACGTCTCTCCTGTGTTAGCCTCTCTGCATTGGCTCCCTGTAAAATCCAGAATCGAATTTAAAATCCTCCTCCTCACCTACAAAGCCATTAATGGTCAGGCACCATCGTACCTTGGAGAGCTTATAGTTCCCTATTTTCCCAATAGGACACTTCGCTCTCTAAATGCAGGTCAACTTGTGGTTCCCAGAGTTAGTAAGAGTAGAATGGGGGGCAGAGCCTTCAGCTATCAGGCTCCTCTCCTGTGGAACCAGCTCCCAGTGTGGGTTCGGGAGGCAGACACCCTCTCTACCTTTAAGATCAGGCTTAAAACTGTCTTGTTTAGTAAAGCTTATAGTTAGGACTGGCTCGGGTATGTCCTGACCCATCCCTTAGCTATGCTGCTATAGAGCTAAACTGCTGGGGGATTCCCATGATTCACTGGGCGCTCTCTCCCTATTTCTGTCTCTCTCCCCCGCTCTCTCTCAATGACTTCATGCCATTAACTTTGTTTTTTTTTTTCTCTCCCGTAGTTTTGTGCTTCTCCTCTCTCTCCCTCTCTCTGTCCTCATTCTGCAGGTATCTCTGCCTCGGGAGCAGCAGGATCCAGATCCACCACTACTCATCTTTACTATTACTATTACCTGTCTTTATTATTAATAACGCCATTACCGACACAGCTGTTCCTGGTCTCTCTCTCTTCTCTCCCCTCTCCTCCCCCTCCCCCTCTTTCTATCTTCCCCTAAACCCAACCGGTCGAGGCAGACGGCCGCCCACCCTGAGCCCGGTTCTGTTGGAGGTTTCTTCCTGTTAAAAGGGAGTTTTTCCTCCCCCCTGTCGCCAAGCGCTTGCTCGTTGTGGGAACTGTTGGGTTTTTCTCTGTAACAAAGTAAGGTCTTGACCTTACCCTGTAAAGTGCCTTGAGATAATGTATATTATGATTTGGCGCTATACAAATAAAATTGAATTGAATTGAATTGAACTTGTTTCACAGATGTTGGTACCTTGAACTCCATCACAGCCCCCACTTTGTCAGGGTCTGGGTGTAAGCCAGATGGGGTGACACGATAGCCAAGGAAAATGAGTTTGCTGCGTCAAAACTGACACTTGCTCAATTTCAATGAGAGACCAGCTGACTTCAGCCTAGCAAGGACATCCACCAGCTCTTCCAGATGCTCTTTGAAGGTGGGCGAGGTGACAACAACGTCATCAAGGTACACTGTACAGGACTTATAGATAAGACCAGCAAGGACAATGTTTATGGGCCTCTGAAATGTTGCTAGTGTTTTTCAAAGGCCAAAGGGGAGGACTCTGAACTGAGGACTCTGTGTAATGAAAGCAGTTTTTGGTTTTGACTCTTCGGCAACAGCCACTTGCCAATAACCTCGAGCAAAGATCCAAAGTTGTAAGAAACCTCCTTCTGGACAGGAAGTCAAGAGACTTGTACATTCATGGTAAAGGATATGAGTCCTTCACTGTCAGCTGATTGAGACCTTGGAAGTTCACAAAGAATCTTGGCTCATGCGGGAGTTTGTTTACAATTTCCACCGGGGCGGCCCATGGCCCTGATGCTGGCTCAGTGATGCCTTCCTGTAGCATTTTCTGCACTTGTTCCTAATTGATTTGCTTCTTTGCAGGAGAGGTGCAGTAAAGGGGAAGGTTGACAGGCCCTGCATCTCCAGTGTTAATGACATGTTTGGCCAGGGATGTGCAACCGACTGACTGACTGATTGTGAGGTCTCATCTTCTACATGACTGAGCACAGGTTGCTCAAGTTGATTGGACGAGAGTGAGGAAGGCGGAGTCAGTGTCTGGGGGGAGGGTTGCCTCTTTGAAATGTCTTCTCCCTTTGGAAGTTTCCCTGCTTTGAGGGATGTGTGGACCTTTTGGTTGCTGTGCAGCAACTAGGGCAGGTGCTAGACGTGAATCAACAACAAACAACAAAGATCCAGGAGTACATCAGGAAGATGGCCCCAATAGATGAACTGCTAAGTGATTACCTCAGGCAGCAGAAACCAGCTGATGAGGAGGAGGAGTACAACAAACTATCATGGAGAGACAAGCCCCTGCACGGCATGCATCACTAACAGATTGAGGAAGTGGCTGATATAAAGAAATCCTACCAGTGGCTGAAAAAGGCTGGACTGAAAGACAGCACAGAAGCACTAATCATGGCAGCACAAGAACAGGCACTCAGTACAAGATCAATAGAGGCTGGGGTCTACCACACCAGACAGGACCCCAGGTGCAGGCTGTGCAAAGATTCCCCTGAGACAGTTCAGCACATAACAGCAGGGTGTAAAATGCAGGCAGGAACAGCGTACATGGAACATCATCACCAAGTAGCTGGCATGGAGTACAGGAACATCTGCGCTGAGTATGAACTTGAAGTCCCAAGGTCCCAAACTGAAGCAACTGAAAAAATAAGCTAAAAGTCATGGATAAACACTGTGTAACTAAATGCAATAGATAAACAGTTGAAATAGAAAAATGTGAACTTTACCAAACTGACCTAAACATTGACAAGTGTATAAACCATTACTGTCTCAGTATACACCTTTATATCATTAACAGTGTTAAACCACATCTAGTTTAAAGTCAGTTCAAATGAACACATTTGAAGGTGACAGGTGGCATCCATAGTGGCTGAGTTCAAGAGGGGTGCAGCTATGTTAGCTAACAGCTTGGGAACCACTGTCTTATACTGTAGCAATTCTGTCACGTAAAAGGTATCTATGTTATGGAGTCTGAAACGTTTAATAATGCTGAGTGTCACAGTTCAATGAGTTCTGGACCGAAATGCAGACACACACAAAAGCTGGTAGGTGCAGTGAAGGTACTTCGATTAAAGAAAAAACTGGCTTAGAGACAGATAGGTAGAAGTAGGCAGGCAGGAACACTGGGAAATGGCTGGTAAATATGAAAGGTAGGGAAACAAGGGAACTGGAAAAAGTGAGTAGATGAGCAGGGAAGACAGACAATCGGGAACTGAAGAATGGCTTGTCTGGGGAAAATACACGGCCTGAGAAATGAAAAGAGACTGAAGGGACAGAAGACAGGGGCCGAGGGAAACAGTTTAATTATAACAACTCATTATTTGAATTACACATTATTTGAATTGCATTTCAAAGTAGAGTTAAAGTCATGGAAAATTAACAGAAACACTTGTTTTGAGCAAAGAAGTGTTTTGTATTCAGATTAGGGCTGTCAAACACTAAATTTTTACTTCTGATGTATTAAGTATATTTTAACACTAGTGTGCTATTTTGGTAGGTGAAAGTACCCAAAAATATAGGACAAGTATACATTTAATATATTTAAGCATGCCTTTAGTGCAGCTTTCAGCATATTAAATACAACTTAAGTTGTTTCATTTTAACACAGCTCAAAGTATACTGATTTACATTTATTAACTAAATTGCTAGTGCACATATTGTGTCGTCTAATTTGTGTAGGGGCTAAGTTGCATTGTCACAACTGACCAGAGGATTTTGTTTTCAAACTCTTTTGTCAGAATAAACAGAGATCGCCTCCAACGATATCCTGGTCTTGGCCTCTTGGTCTCTTCATCAAAACACAATGCACACATCGCAAGATACTAACCAGTTACACTTGCCCTACTAATTTGACATCCATTTGTCATGCAGCACTCAGTAACATACTAGTCTTTTAAGTAGTCAAAGATACATTTGCATGGCATTAAAATACATATCTGTGAATAAGGATTGTGACTGGATCCAGATGTGTCCTCAAAGTGTAATGGGTGCATTCACACCTGTATTTACACAATACACACATGAGCGCCCAGTGTGAACAAAGCTACAGTATATCAATACCATGTGTGAAAACAGTTGTAGGTCAAATATAAAACTCAAAAGACAGCTGCAAAAAGTGACTACAAAAGCCTTTTATGAACAGTATGGTTCAGGTTAAAAGGGACTTTGAAGACTGACACCAGTGTATGAATGTAAGGTCCTAGCAACATGTTATTTTATGCTAGATCAGCATTTCCTTCCCCTTAATGGAAAACGGTTTTTAGAGTTTATCTCAGTTTCATCTTAGTTCAGGCATTTGGTTCTATCAGCTATTGCATTCACCAAAATAATAACTGACATCTTAGAAGACATTAACATTGCTACCAACATTATGGGTTTGCTTGCAGTTTCTTCTTGCATATCTGTAAAAGTCACCGTACACTACTGGTATATACTGTATGTACATAATGTATTAAATTTTACTCATACAATAGGCCGACTACTCCATTATATTTAATTCTGTGTTATTTTGAACAAATAGAACCTTATAATAAAGATGGAGAGAGAGAGATTGTGTGTGTGTGTGTGTAGCCTCAGTTTTGAAGCAAATCCTGCTTTTTACAGGCCCTTGTTCAGGAAGCAATCTGAGGTTGAATGGTTTTGCAGTCATTGGGACATTTCCAACAAAAATAAAATTAATCCAATGGGTCCTAACTTCCTCAGATGATGGGAGAACATAAAGACTCTTGCAGCTAACAACGCATTTGCTTTCTTCTTCATGTTACAGAGCTGACATTAGCGAGGAAAACAACAACGGAAACAAAGGACAAACAATTTGGTTGAATGAAATGGCCTCACAACAACTATCTGATTCAGATTCAGACCCAATTCCAGTGCTGCCTGCAAAATAAGCTACTGTATAACCTTACAACAAACTATGCAGAAAACAACACACAGCAATACAGCCCGGGTCTACATTGGCATGAGCACTGTATAAATGGAGGAATGGAGAAATGATACTGAAATAAATCAGGCACCAGACATAGGCTACTGTATGCGAAGCAACAAATACCAACAGCAATAGCCCATCTGTCAGCTACATCTATTAACCAAAAATGCCACACTGCATAACTACATCCCAAAGACACATACAGTTTACTATCACTATTAGCAATTATTAACAATGTGTTGACATGACTGCCATGACTGAAACTAAAACAAAGTAGCATGTAAAAGTTAAAGTAAGTCACTTTCCTCTGCTTAATTTTGGTTGTTGGTTAATTCAGATACTTTGACGCTGTGAGAAAAGAGTCGATCTGGCAGTCTGTCTGTCTCTCACTGAGCTATGTGATCAGTTATGGGTTGGACTGAACCAACTAAAAGAGTGATACAAAAATGTGTTATTACTTGTTTTAGTCAGTTAGTGTAAATATTAAAATGATCAGTGATTTAGGCTGCTTAAATATAATCACCTGATTGCTGGGACTGCAGAGGGATAAGTTTACTTTCATAAAGACAAAAAGTGGGATAGCAAAATCAGAACTCTTTCCCCCTAATTGAACAAGACTAGGTCAAAACCTAGTATGGCTGGACGGTTTATAGTCAAATCCTGATTTTATAACAGGTCAGATTCAAACCTGAGCCATGGCAGCAAGGACGACGCCCAAAAGGCACACCAGGTGAGCCACCAGCCAGAGACAGAGCTTTCTTAATTTGTCTCTCACACAGAGCACAGCCTCCGTATGAGATCCACAATAGATTAGCCTTTATTTACTTCCAACTCCAGAGCGTAACAGACTTTTATTAGAAGCAGTTCTTTATGTCTCACTCCCTCTGTTTGATATGTAGAATTAGTTACAGTGGTTATTACGAAGCCTCATTACTGATGACTTCTCTCTCCCTCCCTCTCTCCTTATGTTTACTTATTCCTCTGTCTCCTTTTGTAATAATGATACATGCAATAAAAGTTGTTTATTTGCTATAATGGAGGCGAGGTGCAGTGAATTGGAAGTGCCCCTCCTCTTTTCTGCGGTTCCCGAGCAACCAGGAACCCAGAGCGACATGGTAGACCACCCATAACAAAACAGGTGTAGCCCTAAACATACATGGTCCAGTCACGTATTAGGTTTATTCCCAGTTTGTTTGAAAAAAGGTCTCTAAATGTAACAACAATGTGCTAAGTTAGCAACACTGCAGGCAGTAAACACCCCACCCCCCACCCCCCCAATAGAACCTGTTTGCACCAAGAACTCCAACTCAGTGACGAAGCACTCAGCTGACTAGTGGTGGAAATATGATCACTCAGTCAGTCAGTCAGGGAGATTCAGTTTATTTGCTCCACTTGCTCTGGTGCCTGTGCAGTATACAATTCTGTATATAAGGCACTCCACTCCAAATATATTAATTGCCAGGTATTTTGTGACAAATAAATAATATATACAGCTCTGTCTATGTTTTTGCTGTCAGTTTCACCTATTGCTTCTACCCTAGCTGCCTTTGCCGCAGCAGCATGTTGGCTGCCATCCTCCGTTCCTACAGCTCTTTCTTAATTAGCTGCCATCCCCTGATGACCCTCTCTTGCTGCTTCAGTTGCAGTATTACTGGTTGAAGCCTGGAATTATCCAAAACAAATTAATAGGATAGCTAATCACAGTGGTCAGGCTGTTCAGCTTTCCCACATGTTTTCTCAAGTTTCTAGGTACTCTGTTTGGCTGATGGTGTTAAGCTTAAGGTTTTCAGGACCCAGGCAGACAGCCCTTCCACAATTTACCAGTGGCTCTGATGTCTGTATGGTTTGACATATAAAATTCCTTTTGGAAGATGAAATTTGGTCTCCAAGGTGAAATATAATATTTGTTATGGATAGTTTGCCTGAGGAGATGACGCTGCATGCACATGATTTGATGGACATTTGATGGATTTGATGGTGTTGCCATTGTGGGCTTCATATAATAGACCACCACATTTAAAAAAAATAACTACATATAAACAAAAATGAACAGAGGCAGTGTGGTCCGTATGAGACCTCATGACATCATCATTACATTGGATATAATGAGTATCTTTCACTGTGCTCACTGTCAATCTTTTTTTTCCCCTGAAAAGTCTGTTTGTGGAACTTTTAGTTCAGTTTGTTTCCCTGTATGTACTGTATGTCAAGTATATGTGTGGAAATGACAACAAACCCGAACCTGTAATTGAGCCATTAGACCTGCTAACAGAGATATTGCAAAACAAATCCCCAATGAATGTGAGTTTTTTCTTATTTTTTCCATTTCCAGATGGGATGAAATTGTATCGAGAAGCTGTTCATTGCTGGGAAGGAGAAATGAAAGGCGACAGATGCTCACAGAGGAGTATCACTTCAGAAACTCATTAAAATGAATGAAGGACAATAGATTGAGTCCAGTGTTTTTATCTGTAGCCAGCTGGAATTTCAAATCGAACATGCCCAGAGAACGGGGGAGGGTCAAATGAAAATTATTGGCATTTTGTGTCTGTGATAGACACACTCACTTCTGGCTTTGCTGACAATAGAAATTTCATTTTCATTAACAGATATTGCATTCTTTGTTGCTTATTCTTAAAATGAGAAATGAAAAGGGCAAAATTCAATCATGGTCCCCTGGAAGACAATGATTTAGACACCTCTCTGCATAGGACACAGATTGAAACACAATTTGTAATTGTTTTGTGTCTGTGGTTGTTTTGCAACTGTTTACCTGTTTTGTGTCTCTTTGTGGTCATTTTGCATCTCTTTGTGTTTCTTGTCTGTTTTTACTAGTTTTTTTCTATGTGGTCATTTTGTGCCTAGTCATACTCGTTTTGTGTCTCTTTGGTCTTTTTGTGTCTTTTTATACCGGTTTTACATCACTGAATTGTTCATTTCATACATAGGCTCGGGTCCAGGGGCTCCTTGAATCCCTAGGTACTTTCAATAATCCCTCCATGGATTTAGAGAAGTTGTTCTATTTCTTAGGACCCCAGAGTATGAGAGGGCAGGAGAACAGACACATGATAGTGATTAATAAAAAACTGGCACCTAATTTCTTTCCTTTGTCCACACCTGAAGTTCTACCACAGAACTTCTACAACCCATGTCCTCATAAGATGTAGCTCTGCTCTGCTCTCCTCCCATTAAATATAACTAATTCTAAGTGATCCTGTCTGAAAGGCAAACTTAAGGTAATTAATCACTCTCCATTAGATCACCTATACTTTGCCAGTAACACAATAATGCACCCATCCACCCTTTAAGTGAATATTAAATCCTAACAGCCTCTTCTTCAGATTTACTTTGAAGCTAGATCAACATGCTATATAGTACTCAACAAAGAAAAATATACCTGAAAAGAACAGTTGACATGTGGGGGGTAGATCAGTTCATTAACACTGCAAATGAAAGTGAATTTTGTCTAAATATAGTAATAAAGATTTTTTTCCAAATTTAGGTTACTGGGACAGACGAAACTGTTCTGTCGTTAGCTCTAGTCCCTTGGGATTTGTATTCTCAACATCAAAACACTGCTAGTTGGAGCTTTAGAAAAATAAGCACAGTTTTCTTAAGCACAGACTAGGTTTTTGGCTTGATTTTTCAGGCTAGCTGTAGCCAGCAGACAATTATAATTCAAAGAAAATGAGGATGTTAGCATGTATAGTATGCTTTAGTCACCAAAATTCCAAAAGATAATTTAGATTTTTTTAACAATCACATGTAATATGTACTGCAAAAGTGTTACTGGCTCCAGTGTAACTGGTTAGTGTCTAGCATTGTGTGTGTTGTGTTTTGATAAGAAGGCCAAGATCAGGATATTGTTGGAGGCAATCTCCGTTTATTCTGACAAGAGTTCGATAACAAAATCCTCTGGTCAATTGTGACAATACAACTTAGCCCCTACACAAATTATAGATGACACAACATGTTAGTGCACTAGCGATTTAGCTCATGAACGTAAATCAAAAGGCTAACACATGGAAATATCTGAGATCACAATGTCATCACTCACCTCTCCTATAGAGTTCAACAACAAAAGGAGGAGGGGTAAAGGCAGGAGACCCATTTTATACTGGGGACCCCACTGAAGTGTTCAAAGGGATACAGAAACTGAGTCACAAACATTCCACACATTAACACTGGAGGGCTAACATGTCAGGCTATAACTATATACACAGATTTTGTGTAATTATAACATCACATATTACTGCTGTATATTCCACAATCTCACACATATTACTACTTTATAACAGACTCTGTTACACCAGTAATCATTGCGGCCGTTAACTGACTCCTTCCTAATGCAAATACACTGTAAAAGGTGGAGAGCATATCCACAGCCCTTGTTCAAAGCAAGGCAAATAGTCTTTGGCCATGCTAGCAACTCTGTGATGCGGTCATGCTCATTGTAACTAAAAACAAACTATTCAACAGATCAAAAGCACTGGTCAAACCGAAAGCTAGATCCGATGATGTTCCAGATGGAAAGTCAAGGGATCATCAAAGTTTGCAAAAAAAAGAATTTGGAAGCCAAATAAAGGAATATAGGTGGCATGTGAAGAATCATATCGTTAACCCTTTAAAAACGAGTGTGTCGTCGACGACACGTGCGCAGGCATACTTTGGATTACCGTAACTCTGTCACGGTTTGAGCAATCGGAAAATTCCAACGGTTTCTGAAACGGTGTCATTACGGTAATTTCACCGGGCAGACATTCTGAGGCTCCGGTGTTAAAGGATTAAGTCAAGCACAACACCGATGTTGTGCTTGAATTGGCTGATTAGCATCAGCTACTTCATTCATATGCTTCACAGTCTTTGACTCATTTTTCTCCCGTTTGGCTACCAGCTGGCTCGGACTGTCCAGTTATATTCATGCAAGGAGTGCAGCAGTCACAACCTGAAACATCTCGGTCCCTCCACCACCCCAATATCCAACTTATAAGGTCTAACCTTCATGTATTTTTGCAGACTGATAACTTGTATGTTTCCCAGGTTTCAGCTGACAGTACTCCATCATCAAATCCCAAAGTGGAGAAACTATACCACAAGCCTGGTCATTAAGTTGCTAATTGCAAAGCATTAAAATGCAAGCAGCAGGCAGCTTTCTCAAAACCACCAAAAAGAGTAGTCTTAACAAAAACAGTGACAATGACTCCATCTCATCATAGTCACTCTCCAGTTCCAGTCGGCCTTGCTGATTGCTTCAAGCCATTCATTTCCCAAGGATTTGTATCTCTCACTGGGAGAACTGAAGATCAGTGTCCAGTCACCATTTTGCAAGATACTGGTGGTTTCCAGTCATTCATCCTCACGAGTGCATTACCTCTGAGATCGTTCAGCTGTTCTCCTTTATGACACAACCAGGGATGTTGTCCGGCCCCGCAGCTTTGTGTAGGTTGACGATGGCAAAGGCCTTCTTCAGTCCAGCTGTAGACAGCTGGAATGAACAAAGCAACAAACAAAAATAAGTGAGGAGTATTTTTTTTATAGCTGTTAGTATCTTTGTACTGTATAATTGTCACACTGGTAATAATCACTTCAGATTTTTTTTGTTTTACCAGAGAAGCCCCAGGGAAGGTCTTCCCTTTGTTTAAACTCTGTGTCAGTGTTTATCTATCTACCTAATGTCTGCCTCTGCCAGATGGTTTTCTGCCTGGCTGGCTGAGCGAGATGTTAAAGATGTCTGCAAAAACATCCTTCAGCTGCTCTGCACACTCCTTTGTGACACATCCAGGGACGTTGTCCGGCCCCGCAGCTTTGCGTGGGTTGACGATGGCAAAGGCACTCCAGCTGTCAGCAACAACCCAAAATGATTTGAGGAGTATTATTTTTTTATAGCTGTTAGTATCTTAAAATATTATAAGGGAACAAATGTATAAAAAGTGAAACTATCCTAACCATAAATGCATGTCATTCTAACCAAAACCCAATCCTGATAACCTTTTCATCATACTCACTCATGATGACCCTAGGTTGAACCATAGAGCATTTATAACATCTGGTTTAGTCCTTATTTCCAATTGACTAATCCAATGACTTAACTCATTCATAAAAGTAAGATTTTTTTTGTATTACCAGAGAAGCCCTGTGACAGTCTTCCCTCTGTTTAAACCCTGTGTCAGTGTTTATTTGTCTACCTAATGTCTGTCTGTGCCAGATGGTTTTCTCATTCCAGAGAGTGTAAAAAGAAGACTTCAACACCCATCAAGCCAGACTGGAAAGCCCAAGGAAGGAGTAGGCTACTGAGGCCCTGGGGAGTCCATCATCCTCAGATTACCGGACTGAACGTAACTCTCAGTTTGGACACAGAGAGGCTGATTGAAGCCAGAGACAGAGGAAGCTGTTTTGGTTCACTGTAGCTTTCCACAACGGAAGCTTTAATGACCTGTTACCTAGAGCTTCCGTTAAGCTGAACGGTTTTAGGTTGTACCATCTGTATTCTACAAACCAGAAAACAGTGTAAAAAGAAGACTTCACATCCCCAAAACATTTGGGGATGCACCCCCAAATCAAGCATATATCAGTGCAAACACAAGCAGAACCATGACCATTATAACGTATAAGTTACAGGTCATCATGTCTCCACAGTGGAGAACACATACAGTATGTCATTACTTTAATTAACCTGGGTTCTGGCAGCAGCAGGCAGCTGTTTTCAGCGAAAAAAAACAACAAAAAAACACTGTCTACTACACGCCCAGTACCTAACAAGAGACACAAAGTTAGAGACTAGTTGGTGTACACAGTGGAGCAATGTTAAAGGGAGCCTGAATATTGGTGATCAATTTTATAAATATCAAATATTGATATTGTCATCGGCTTTAATCTGGCATCAGTTGAAAATTTAAAAAACATGATTATCCAAAAATCTAAAATCCCTTAATTTTGATTACTATCCAATGACCACGGTATAAGCAGGATAATCCCACCAAATGAAAATATTTGATTTTGATATATTATTTTATATTCACTTGTAATGACTAAAGCATTGTTAAACTTTTTCATGGTTATGTGTAGGCACTGGCAGGAATTGGTTAAAAGCTAGGGAAAGATCATTATCTAGTTAACCTAATACAGAAAAGGTCCACAGTGATTTCGGTTAGGGTTAGGGTTATGTTTTCAAGAGCACACTTACAGAGACTGTATTATATTCATAATACAACCTGTTAAGCAGTCTTTTCCACTGACAAACTGAGAACAATCAGGATTATTCTTTGCCAGCTCTGCATGGTGTCTCATAGAACACAAACTTGCTGATACAGTCTGTCATTTCTTCTTTCTCTGTCTCACCTCTCCCTTGGAGTAGATTGATGACTGCATATTTTTCTGCAGGAGGAGGTTTTCAGTCTAAGCTTGTAATCCTTAACCCCTGTACCAGGAGACCCGATGTTTTACGACCTGTGTCTCACTTGGCCTCACCAGCTAATATGTGTGACTGTAAGTAATTTGTGACCTCAGCCATTCCAAATTGAGAGAGGATGTAGAGGAGGTACTTGTACTTCAAAGAACTAAATGTTTCTCTATTATGTGATAAATGACAGGAGTTGTGTTTAACATCTGGCAAGAGGACAAGAAACTGGGGGAGACCTGGAGGAACTGGGTCAAATACTAGCTGCAGATCATCATGTTGTTTTAATCTGCGTTCACTGCCAGATGGTTAGGCTTTACTTCTTTACTTCAGTGGTAGGTAAGTTTTCAGTCAGGGAACTGCACACTCAAAAGACATTCCTCTCATTAGATACATTTCCTGCACTTATAGTATGTTACACATGGATTAAGATCCCTAAGTATGACTTGGTTAAATAAAACATTAATTAAATTGCCAAAACACAGCAGATTGATATGGCTCTGGAATCTGATTAAATATTTCTTGTTTTCTCCTCAGCCATGATGGTGTAACATCTGTTTGGTTTAACTGTGTAATACACTTTAATCACATCTCTAAACATATTGCATGTGAAGGCTGATATGGAAGTGAATTAAGCTCCAGTTACTTTAATGACCATTAGATACTGGCTCCACAGAAACCCCCAATGTGCTAAAGTGACAGTGAAAACATTAAACTTCTTACATAAATGCAAATTGAAGAATCATGCCATGCTCTTGTAATAAGGCTCAGAATGGGGTTTGGCCTTGTCTTGCTGAAATATGCAAAGTCTTCTCTGAAAAAGATGTTGTCTGGATGGCAGCATAAGTTACTCCAATATCTGTATATACCATTCAGCATTAATGGTGCCTTGTCAACATTGCACATCTGGGCAAGGCACCATTAAGGTTAGATTGACTAGCTGGCTGCCCTGGTGATGAACCAGAGGATCTACAGGGAGTGTAGCATAATGTGCTTCATGTAAATATGGTTAACCAACAACACTCCAGATGCTAACGCCGAGCCACCTGGATTCATTATTAGCGGACAAGCTGCAAAGTGCAGAGGTAGGGGTCTTGCACTTTTTATCAACAACAGGTGGTGCAACCCAGGGCATGTGACTGTTAAAGAGATTATCTGCTGTTGTGACATCAAACTGTTAGCAGTAAGTCTTCGAACATATTACATGCCGAGGGAGTTCTCGCACACCATTGTTGTTTGTGTTTACATTCCTCCATGGGCACTTGCAGAGACTGCGTGTGACGTCATCCACACCAGTATCGCAAGGCTTCAAACACAACGTCCCAAGGCATTCATTGCGATCTCTGGAGACTTCAACCATGTCACACTAGATTCAACCCTGTCTGCCTTCCGTCATTTTGTGAATTGCCCCACAAGGATACACAGCACAATAGACCTCTTTATGCTAATGTGAGGGATGAATACAGTGCCATCCCCCTGACCCCTTTAAGGAAATCAGATCACAACCTGGTTCTTCTACAGCCCATGTACAAGCCACAAGTGCAGAGGCAACCTACTACCTCACACTCCTGCAGGAAATGGTCTCCTGAAGCAGAGGAGGCTCTCAGGGGTTGCTTTGAGTCTACTGATTGGAGCGTGCTGCAATATTCACACAGTCAGGACATAGAGGGTTTCATGCAGTGTACCACTGAATACTTCAACTTCTGCATGGACTTGTAGTTCCCATTAAAACTGTATGCTGCTTTCCAAACAACAAGCCTTGGATTACCAGTAATGTCAAGGACGTCCTCAATAACCACCTGTACTTCCTGAGAAGGCTGGGGTCATTCAGCATCTACAGCAAACTCCTGCTGATGTTTTACCATGCAGTAGTCGCCAACGTTTTCTTCTACGCAGAGGGAGGAGACCGGACAGACCCTGAGTTTGTCTGTTGAAGGCTGCTGTCCATGAGGTTTTCCCACCTCCTGAATAACTTTGCACACATCATGGGGAGTTTGGAGATATGGAATCTGAGTGGGCCATGTTCAAAGCCTCCATTGTGGATGCAGCTGCTAGGAGGAGAACCCAGTGATGAACCCTATTGGTGAGGGAAGCAGTCAAGCTGAAGGAGGACTTTTGGGCCTGGTCGGGGTCAGGGGTCTCCTGAAGCAGCAGACAGGTACTGACAGGCCAAAGGGGATTCAGCTGCGCCAGTCGCAGAAGCAAAAAACTACATGTGGAAGGAGTTCAAGGGCGCCAGAGGACTCACCCATATCCCTGGCAGAGGTTGCTGAGGTAGTCAAGAGGCTCCTGTGTAGCAAGATGCCAGGAGTGGATGAAATTTGCCCTGAGATGTTACATGAAGGATGGGTATGTGTGAGTGGACTGGAAGACTGGGGTGGTGGTTGCCATTTTCAAAAAGGGGGCGAGATTGTGTGCTCTAATATTCACAGAATCATACTGCTCAGCCTCCCAGGAAAAGCCTATGCTAGGGCGCTGGAAAGGAGGCTCAGACTGCTTGTGGAACCCTGGATTCAGGAGGATCAATGCAGTTTCCATCCTGGCCATGGAACAGTGGACCAACTCTTAACCCTTGCAAAGCTACTCGAGGGGCCATGGGAGTTTGCCCATCCAGTCTACCATGTGTGGACTTGAGGGAGGCCTGCAACCTTGGGATATCTTGTGGGGGGTATGCGGGAATATGGGGTTCCGGGGCCATTGCTATGAGCCATCCAGTCCCTGTATACTAATATGTGACTAAAACTGACACATTTTTTCAGTAAACTAACATACATACATAACATAAAATTAAATCAACATCAGGTGCCAAAGTGAAAACTGTTATGTGCCTTGGCAGTCTATGCTTGCCATGCTGAAATTCCTTGAGGTTTCCATGAAAAAATCTGTTATGGCACAAGGTCAACATGTAAAGATAGGGTCATGCACAAAATCATTATGATGGCAGATGGAGCAAAAGAAAGAAGTCCTTTGTATGCTACTAAGATCTGTTACCTCCATACTCACTCAAATCTGTAGTCAAGAAAAACACATCACAGATGTTGTAAAAGATACAGGCCATGGAAAGATTCAATTGGAATGTCTCTCTAAATTGACTTAATGAGCAAATGGAGGCACATTTATCAAGAAAGCATGGCTGAGGGTACCTAAACATACTGGTCATTATTTATTTAGCTGCACAGTTTGTCTTGTGGCAAGAAGAAAATGGTTGATATTCTTCTCTTGCTCTGCAGCTTAGGAAGCTGACACAGTCAACTTCCCGGAATGACTGAAAGAAAGAGACTGTTGCTATGGTGATGAGTATGTAGAGGGTATCCAAAAGGTGTCGCAGTTGTCAAATAGAAAAAAAGGATAATTAGAATGAATACAGCACAAAGGATTTGTAATTTTCTTTGGGTTCTGATCTGTTAGACAGTTGAACTTTCTCCCCCCAAAAAAGAGTAAAATATGACCCTTTAAAGTGTCTCTGGTGCGCACTCAGCAGGGACCCTCAAGAATTGAAATAGAGAAGTGTCTTGTGTGGGTTTGCAGCGGTGGCATCAATAAAATAGGGGGCCGGCCTAGTTTTTGGCATTTTCTTGCAATAATATATTGAACTTGCCCTGGGTAATGACCTAATTCTTATTGAGCTTCCCAGTGTGCCACAGTGCCTCCATATGTAGCTGCTGCCTCCTGCTTCCCTTCACTCAGCTCTGTATTCACTGACTTCCAAAAGATGCAAACATGTAAGTGAGCAGGAGGAACTATCAAACTGATAATGGTATAAGAGGACTCATGTGAGAGAGGAGTCAGTTAAGTTCATCACGCCTGGCTTCATCATCATAGGTCTGACCAGATACAAGGGACGCATTGTGAAAATCAAGTCCAATGGGGCATAAGGCACGACCTTCTTTACTGTAAGCTAGAGGACACTGTGTGATTGAGAGGGCTCTTTCACTCTGAGTACTGAAATATGAAGTGATTTACTAAGGAAAGGGCTTCATACAAATGAAGTGTATAAGCTCCTGTCTTTGTTTGAAAGCCTCATCATTCCTCAGTCATATGGCGATGCTCATGATGAAGTGCCCTGTTATTCTTGCACTGAAGACTGGATGGGTAATCAAGAAATAACTGTCCAGACTGCAGGCAACCCCCTGCCTGTCCCCCTGCCTGTCATTTGGACTAATCCCCTATCATCATCGGGAAAGTGTAATGGACGGCAATCCTCTGAAGCATTTCACAAAGAAATATTCTCAGTGATGAGACTATCTTCAAAGAGAAGAAAAACTCTGACATCTCAAATCCCCTCACTTTTGTCACCATTAATCATAATAATAGTATTCAGTAGCCTAGTTTAGATTTTTTGAGGGGGGCTGGGGAGGCACATTATCAGCTGCTGTTGATAGTGTGTGTCAAATTGATAAAGAATGTATATAAAATGGTAGTGCTGGTGTACAAAGGGAGCTAGATCATCATAATCACCTGATATCTGGAATCCCATTAGCCATGGGTCTGTGACTTACAATATAATGCTGCAATTCAGCATCAGTGTGACACCACACTGCTGCAGATCTTGCTGCCCTCTGCTGCACTACCTACATTGGTGTGGAAATCTTCAACACATTATAGCACATTTCTGACAGATTCATCTAAGATGTGAGAGAGAAGAGCCATAAGTTCTGATCAGCAAGCACATTATGACTATCAACATTTTTTTTATATATTGACAAGGACAGAGCAACACAGCTGGTTGATGAAAGGGCCAACAACAACAAATACAACTCACAGTAGTACACTTCTGTCACGCATGATAGCACCACTGTATACCTCCTCATTAAAACAGTCCTTGAGAAACAACCGTTAATTACACTGAGTAAACTACTATGCTAAAACTGGAGCTTGGCTTTTTTTTGTCATTGACGCTCTTGCTGTTATGATACTGTCACTTTCATTGCATATGCTAGATTTACATTGTCCTTTCCATGTTTAGACAGTGATTATACATGGGTTTGTTTTTACAGGAGCAGCACCATAGTGCAATGACGTTCAGGAGCACTGTCTCACTAGCACATGAATATACCATATGTTAAAGATACATTTTTAAATGATCTGCCATTAGAAAATAACAATGTACATTGTGCTATAATCAATATGACAAATTTTAAATCATTGTGACAGCGTGAAAGGAGTCACTCACAATGATGAATCTGTAGAGAATTGTCTGTCCTTAGACAGAGTTTTACTTGCTTTTAACAACGCGTATGTGTACGCATCGTGGCTGCCGTGCATATCCTTGTTGCCAAAAATTACACGACGCGTATGCAAGATGCCATATTGACATGAACACTAGGGGTGGTCATGCGAATACAGTGACTGTGAGGTCAGAGGGTCAGATAAGGTCAACTAAATGGCGGCTATGGTGGCGCTGCTGTCTCTTTTTCTGCCACAAAAGAAGCAAAATACAGACTTCTTCCAGTGTCGCCATGTTGTTTATTTACATGAGTATGCTAGACCAGCTTTGTTTACAACTCTGGGTCTGATTGCTGTGATCTGCCCCCAAGTGGAGACCTCCAGTATCACACATACTGGCCACGTCCCACTGAAGCAAGTTTTAGTTCCCAACGCAGCCGTTACGGACGTGAACGCTTGGTCAAACAGCAAGTATATTCCAGGCTTTAGCCTCATTTAGGTCACTGCTTAGCTGTCTGAGCTGCAACTTCTGCAGTAGGCACCCACTCATAGACCTGATGATGGCGGGCAAGGAAAAGTCAGTGAATTACCAAATGTATTTTGGCCATGGACCATGAATGTTTGCTCAAAATTATGTGGAAATCCATCAAGTAGTTGTCAAGATATTTCAGTATGGACCAAATGTTGGACAGACAAGTTAATTTTTTGGGACTGTGAACTATGCCTGAGAACTAGTTAATTTTAATTTTAATTTTGCACACACTCCATCTGTACAGGCAGTGCGTTGCCAGTTGTATGTCTGTACAAAGTATATAAATGTCTGTTCCATGTGGATTTACAATTCCCCTACATTCAGTACACTTGGAAAAGCTCTTATATAACAGCGGCAACTCCCTTGACAACTTTCCCACACTTTTGCCTCTTTGGCAGCCCAGACATGCACGGAGGACGGTAGCAGGAACTGGCTTCTGGAGGTGAGGCAGGGGAAATTATTTACAGCACTCTGTTCTCTCTGCCAAGATAATAACTGGACCAGGCTTCTGGCAGGACAAAAGCCAACAACATCCCACTCAACCAGGACCAGAGCCAGAGGGCTGGATGTTGAGGTGCACTGGTATGCATACAGCGAAGCAAGCTCAAGTACAATTGGTTAACATAAATGAAGTATTGGCTTATATCAGACTGGGACCAGTAGAATTTTATATATACAAGGAAGGTACTATTTTAGAAAACCAAAAATGAGACCCACAGTTACATGAGATAATATTAAAAAATTATTTAAAAACTCAGCTGTGACTGACTCCGCTGTTCTTTCTACACTCCATGCCCCAGTTTATGTCCCCAGTCAACCCCAAGCGCCTATCAGATACAGTGCGCACAGTAGACACATAGCAGCTTCATTACATTTTTCCTATAGCCACAGACAGAAAACTACCAGGTTTCAGGTTCGGCCTCAGCCAAATAAGTATGTGGTAATTTGATTCAACTAATTACAGTTAAGACTGAAATATAAATGTTTCAACCCCCCTGAACTGTTGATTTTACCTCTTTTGGTGGGGTCCAGGTCTCAATCAGTGGGGTCATTCCCCACCCAGTTCTTTGCATTAGCCTATTTGTTATTTACCTACTTCATTTTTTTAGTGATTTATTTATTATTTACTCTTGCTAAATATTTAATTTTAAGAAGTGAATGCGTAAGCATGATTTTCTGACAATGGCACTAGTTTGGAAGTGAATCATGGTCCAGTAACATTTTATGAACAACAGCAACAGTAATTCACAAACTGAAACAGAGTCAGAATATGTGTGTGGAGGAAGTAACAGGGTTTGCCCAATATTTAACACTGCATTAATATGAATATTTTTTAATCCCAGCGATCTGTCCTATTGTGCAAATAATTGTGTAAATGTACCTTTATACTCTTAATGACTGGTCTTAAGGGAACACATGGAAATCTAGAAGAGGGCACCAGAGAAATGAGTCCGCTTGTTTTATTGCCATGGTCATTTTGAGAAGGAGTTCAACAGAAGACTAAGTTTATGGAAGACAGAGCAAAGACTGAGACAGACCAAAGTCAGTAATCCTGTTCATGGTAGCCGTGGGGAGCTGAGAGCCGGTCTGAGTACAGTGGCAAAGAGACAATAGTGGCACTGTGAGACAGACAGCTGGGTTTCCACCCCGCTCTCCTCCCCCACCAGTCCCCACCGATATGGCTTTGTTCCACCAGCTTAGACCGGGGCAGACCCAGGGCTTCCCCAAACCCTCTGACATCACTGCCCAGCTGATAGGAGGCACAAAGAATCCTGTGAAAAAAAAGGATGCCTTCTATTTATAATCCATGAATGAGCACTGTGACTCAATTGCCTCAGTCATTTGTGCTAAACATTCAACCCCAACACTGTATTGCAAAACATTAAAAAGGAGTAAAAAAAAAATTCCAAAAAAAAACCTTTGCTGTTCTCCAAAGGGAAACACTCATATTGAGAACATATGCAAGCTGAAGAGAACTTCTCCACAAAAAACACAGAGCACTTACATGTGCATCAGTGTGAAGCCCAAAGACTGCTTAAGTATTCAAGTCAAGCAGAGGTGCAAATGTTTTCCAGCTTGTGTTTTTATCTGTAATATGCTTCAAGCAGGGCTGTACAGTTGAGGGCAAATGCATGTGAATGCTGTTTACGCAGGAGTCAGGTGAGAGGGTGACATGCACTGTACAAAATGTCAAAATCTGACAGATAGACACAAAATCCTAATTTTGATTTTTAGGACATAATATCCAATGAAATTCAAAACACAATTTTGCTCCAGACTGAAATATCTCAACAACAATTGGATGTTTTGACATGAAATTTGTTACAGACATTAATGGTGCACGTCCTACTGATGTTGATGGTCTCCTGACCTTTCCATACAGCCATCAAGTCAAAGTTTTTGCTTGACATGTGAAATATCTCAATATCTACTTGATGGATTGGCAATAAATTCAATTTGGTACACACATTCAGGTTCCCCTCAGGGTGAACTGTAATTTCAGTGATGACTCTGACTTTTCATCTAGCACCAACATCAGGTCTTATTTTTTATTTGTTCAATACTTTGCTTTATGATAAAAGAGCTGTGAAATGAATGACATTCCCATCAGCCTCAGCTGCTTTGTTTTTAATGCAAATGTTAAACTTAAATGGTAATTATGCCAAACACTAAACCTAAACATCAACATGTTAGCATTGTAATTGTGAACACGTTAGCATGCTGACTTTAGTGTGCTGCACAGCAGCGGTGTTCCTTAGTGCAGCTTCTCAGAGCTGCAAGGCTGCAGACTCTTATGTTTCAGGAGGCATTTCAGTGATATCTTTCTGCCTCGTGCACCTGACAGAGCAGCTATGTCTCCACAGCTTTCTACTTACAGAGTAACTGTTTGTGTTTCAGTTGCACAACATGCTGAAATGCTTACTTCTTTTGCTCTGAGTCAATTTCCTTCCGTTTTATGCACATAATTACTCCGGTTCTGAGTGCTGCCAAAAGTAGGAATTACTTTTATCATATCACCTGTTGAAAAACTGAACAGAGCTGAACTTGAGTCATCATCTTAAGGTTTGACCTAGTTTACAGTACTGGTACTAGTACTGTCTCTATGACAATGACACTGTTGTTTTTCTGTGTTTTGATGAACTTTGCTGGATGTCTTCTCATTTTTTAGTTCCTTTGATTTGAAGTATTGTTCAAAAAACCTTACACAATCTGACCTGACCCCTGAAGTCTATTTTCAAGCTTGAAGTGTGTTTCCCATCACTACAGTGATTATGTATGGGGCCCTGAGCACTGTCAGAACATAGGTGACCTAAACTCAATACTGTGCCTGAATGCATCCTGTGTTGACACAGGTGGAGCACTGTAAGCCCCCAGGATCAGTTGTGATCTGAGGTGATTATGGCATAGTGTTCGAACCATGTTACTACAGTTACTGCAGTCATCACTACCTGCAGATGCACACTGGGCAAAAAGCTTTTTTACCATATATAATCATTGTAAATGAAGCAGCCTTAAAATGGTGAAAAGATTTTCCTGAGCATCAAAAATGTATTTAATGTCTTTTTTTTAGAATTTGATCCGTTAGTTCCAATAACATTTGGAGCATCTAGAAGAATCATATAATTAAATTATCTTATCCTATTCATGTGTGCAAGGTGCCAGCAGGAAGTCATCCAGCCAAAATGAGCAACTTCCATAGGAATGAATAGGGTGCCATCTTTTGAGTGCAGTAAGCTTATCCAGTTCTTCTTAATACATCCATGGAGCACTTTAAACATATAACTAGACTGCTCTCGAGTAAGTGAGTAGGATTTTGTGCCGAGCTGTCCCTCAGAGACAGTAATAAATGGATTAATAAAAGGTGCAGAATGAAGTTTTATCAATATTGCCACATCTCTATTGACTAATAACTGTTCTTAAAGTATAACAAATTACGTTTAAAAAAGATCTCTCAACAACAACATAACAGACTTAAAAAGCGACACATTGCTTAAGCATGTGGGATGGAAGTCCTTTTTACTTGTGCAGAGTGCAGAGTACATATTTCATTGTGCCCTTCAATAAATCCGTCAGATTACTTATCCCCAGTCCATGCTTCTGTGTGTTCAGCCACTCCATACATACATACACACATTTCCAGGAGTCTGTGTCTAAGCAGAGCCACAGACACATTTGTAGACGGGCTGTTCCTCTGCTCCCTGGACTTGGCTAAATATTTTCTCTGCATTTTCAGACAACTTGAATGAGGTTGGATGGCACAATTATATGAGGTTATCCTCAGGGGTTTTGTGGTGAGACGACATACAATAAACAAAGCCAGCTGCAGGGTTGTGTATGCTCCAGATTTGAGTGCTTATAAAAAAGACTGCCCCTGGACATATTCATCCCTCTCCAAAATACAGTATGAGAGGGCTAAGGACAAGGCTGGTTGAAGAGCAGTCCTGCTCATCTTAAATTACCTCACCAAAGAGAGGTGAGGAGAAGTCTAATCAATAAATCTTATATCCTACTTTCTCAATACTGGAGCAGTTAGAGAAGCACAACGAGCAGGAACTCAATACTCCTGGGATTTCCACCACCTTCATTCTCAGTCAGTGGTCATCCACAGCCATTTCTATATTGGCAGATATGAAATCCCAGATATGAGCCCAACAGATATATTTCATGAAGCCTGATGCTTACACATGACTGTTTGATTCAAGTGTTCTCCATCTAAATATTGACATGTATAAGTGACAGCAGCATGAAGAATAATTATGAATCTAAGAATATGCGGTAAGGATTGTGCTTAGGTATCATCTCTTTCAGCACAACCTGTTCCATTCCATTGTAATTTCCATATGAACTTCCAAATGATCCAATAACTTACACCAAACTTAACCAAACTTACACTTACACCAAAACCTGTCTTATCTTTAATGGCTCAAGGAAACTTTCTTATTGTATCAGGATAAATGTTGAAATGAAATCAATAGTTTAGACTAAATGCCATGTGTGAATTTGTGTTACTGTGAAAAGACTCAGGTCTTAATCTGGCTACGATGATCAAACAGTTACACCTGCAAGTACATGCTGGCATGCAGTAACATATTACTGTGATGGTCAAATGCAGGAACATTTGTATATCATTCAAGTACTTTGCCAAAATGTTGTAACAAACTCCACTTAATCTACAGCCATCCTCAATGAGCTCAATGAGACTGTACTTTGGCACAGGAGACTGAGCTAAATGCTCACATCAGTATCATGGCAGGTATAGACATTGAATTAGATATTATCCAAATGATTACAGAACCGACACCAACTAATATGAAAATATTCAGTCATCCATCCCTCATACAACATGCTCCAGCTGAAATATTTAGGATTACAAATAGATTTAATCCTCGGTTTAATAAAGATTTAGATGAAGTATAAAAGAAGTAAAGCTTGGGTGCTGGCTGGATCCACTGGTAATGACGTGGACTGGCAAACTCAGATGTCTTTGAAATGCATGTGCTCAGGTGGTGAAAGGGGCTAAACCTGCCTACATTTTGAAAAATGACTGACTGTGGTAACAGCTCAGCAAACTCATGGAGAGTGGTAATATCTCTTAAGTGCATTACTTCATACACCCTCCTTCAACAGATTATATTGGATTCTAAAGTTGTGAATGAGAAAGAGGATATTTGCAATTCCTTTAATGATCACTTTATCAAATTAAGCTCTTTGTTTGATCAACTCAGTGGTGTGGGTGAGACACTAGAGGCTCAAAGAAAGTGCATAGAATTGGTAAGATTAAAACATTGTGTGCCACGAGGTTCAACTTTAGGCCCATTGTTATTTCGTTTGTACATCATGATATCTGTGCCTCAGTAGACCAGTGCAAAGCATATTTTTTATGCAAATGATAGTATTCGTTATGTTCATGCACCATCTGTGGAGGAAGCCATGTCAGATCTTCAATATGCATTTGACTGCATGCAGAAGCCTTTAAAAATCCTAGACTGGTTCTAAATTAGTCTAAGACTTTTACTATTTAAACGGTCAAGAAAGTTTGATTGTATGCAATTGTTCCCTGAATGGGGCCAAAATTGCACGGGTCAAAGGTTACAAAGACTGACAAAAAATTATATACAACATAATCTTTCAGTCAGAAAAGGCAAATTTTCTAGTTCCAGCTACTCCAGTGTGAGAATTTGCTGGTTTGTCTGTTTCATATGAAAACAGACAAAACAAGATATCTGAAGATGTCACCTTGGGCTTTGGGAACTACAGATCACTGTTCATCACTTTTTTTTGACAATTAACTACCAGCTGTTTCTGTCATTTTCATGGGTGTGACCGTGTCCCATTGACAAAGGCTGGGGCTCATCAAGCAGAGAGGGGAGCAGTACTTTTTCGATGTTTGCACATGTGCACGGAGGATAACCCTGGGATCTTTGACGGGAGACTAGCTATAGCCAAAATGTGCTTGTAAAGCTGTCCATGACTCGGCTTCCACTGTGTAGTGCTTCCACACTCGTGTATTTTATTGTACGCATAATATGCACAAGCAGATGTGTGTGGAAGCTTAATATAGGCATTAAAAAGTAATACTCTCCAGAGAATTCTGGCCATTACCTTCTCAATAGTTTAGAAACCAATTCTAGCATGCAGATCACAAGTTAATTATGTATCATAAATCGGCTTCAAGTGTTGCAGACATTTCCTGTATTGAAACAGGTTGATACAGTGTAATGTATCATATGCATAGTAAGTGATCCTGTCATGTATTTGGATATTTTTACAAGAATGGAAACAAGTTAAATATCCCTGTCCACAATAAGTCCACGAAGCTGAACTGATACCCACAGCTGGTAACTGCCAGATATTGTATTTCAAAATTCTTTAAATCTTTCCTCTGCAAATTTTCCAATTACTTGTATTATTATCAAGTAAAATACCCATCTGATCATATCTAATGTATGACCCTGTTTCCACACATTGACATGTGTTGTGGATCACAAGCGGACAGCACTAAATACAAGTGTAAACAACCCACCAAAGCACATTGTTATCCAATCATGTAACTGGGCTATTTATAAGGATGGAAGTGAAAACAGGCAATGATGAAATCCGAAGATAGACACAGGACACAGACATATGTCTCACCTGTCCACTTGTGATTGGCTCACGTAAGATGCATGTTATTGCCAAGTGTAAACAGATACAAGGAATTTTGAAAGTATTGTCAGTGACCTCACTGCGACAACACAATGAAAACCTAGATTTCATATTTTAGGTGAAGCTGTGTTTCATATGCTGCGTCCAGAAGACTTGGCTGTAATCAAAACAGTTGAACGTAAATGTGTAACAGTTTGTTCAGGGAACTGTTTTGAAATACCTAAGTTAATCCAAATTGAAATTCCATATTTCACTAAATTACATTCTTACTGTAAACATATTAACACCCCAGATTTGTAGCAATCCATAGACATTCTTAATTTGATTATAGGAAAACAAACCAAAATAAAAATCGTATTTCCATACATTAGCAGGTATTTATTAGCCCTTTTAAACATTTTAATAGGCTGATATTTAGTCTCCAACAATTACGGGATGGGGTACAATCACAAGTAGAATTCATTTTAATTTTATGATTTGCATTTTTTTCCTGAAAGAGTGGCCAGAGAGAGCCAGGTTCTGCACACCATCACTGATTGATACAGTACAGTCCAACAAAAGAGTTCCACAATTTATGATGAAGAATCATAACTCCCTGTATCAGCCACTGTTTTAGAGTAGAGAAGAAGAACTGATTTCCAGGAAGACTGATGTTTTGTTTTATCTTGGTGTGAAAGTGTAAAGTTTATTAAATACATTACATGGTATTAGATTGGTGCATAAACTCATTTTTTTACTGAATAGTACAAGTCAACAAGAGTCATTTTTAAATAAAACTCACATCTCCGCATTTTTAAAACCAGGAACTATTTACAATTTAGCAAGTTAAGCTCTGTGCTGCAGGTCTGTGTAGTAAGACCACCCCCAGTGTTGCTATCCTCCCGTGGTGGATCACTGCTGAGGGACAGCATTTGAGTGTGTGGTCCTGTTGGTGTTGTTGTGTTTTGTGGGGGATGGGGAATTGGCTGAAAAACTTTCGGGCCTGGAGGTGTGACTGGAGTGCCCTGTGATTTCCTGAGTGTGGGAGGTTGTGGTGTGTGTGGTGCCAACCAGCCATCTGATGTGGGGGGGGGGGGGGGGGGGGGGGGGGGGGGGGGGGCAGTTTCATGGTGTGGGGCTGTGCTTCATTTAAAATTATGTTAAGTGTTCAAAATGCTTATGTTGGCTTGTTTTAACTACAAAGTTCATCATCTGGCATGTGTGGTTTGGGAATTGCCTCTTGAAGAATGGACAATGTCTGTAGGTCTGTGGCCTCCTCCTTGTAATTGCTATGAAATACCAGGGATACTGCAGCTGAACAGTTCTTCAGATTTAAATAGTGATACTGGGGTATCAGATGTCTACATGTCTTCCATCTCCACTGTTGGTGGATTGCACAAGTTGCTTTTTTAACATGAAAACAACGGCAGAAAAACAACAGGAAAAAAAGAAAAGGTTTTTTATGCCACAGGAAAATTTTCTGAAGAAATCCATAATTTTATAATTTAACTTCATAATCTCGCAACAGCTCTGCATTACACTGTGAAAAGTTGCAGTGTTGTTCTCACCAATACTATTATCACATTGGTTAAGAGTCCAATAATTTCACAAAAATTACATATATTTAAATATTTACATACCAACCTTTTCTGCTGCAAGTGGGGAAAAAGGAAATTAGTAAGGCATCCCTTCATGTTTTCCATTTCAGAGACAGAGCTGTATAAGAGAATTTCACACATAACTGTCTTTGCTCGTTTCTTTCCTTGCTGAGTGCTAGGCTGTTGTTTACCTTTTAGTGACTAGACACTTATGACACATGTTTTATTGCCATTCTGCCATGGAAAGGAAAAGGAGGCCAGAACAGAAATCCACCCAAAACCACACAGAAAATAAAGAAATGTGGAAAAGTTGCAGGAAAGAGTGAGAAGACTGGAGTGAGAGAAAGGCAGCGAGGTCACAACGTGTCTTGGTGCCTGTGACAGAGCAGAGAGAGGCTGTCTGTGTGCATGAAAGACAGAGCGCTTTATAAGGTTATCTCTGCTGGACAGTTTTAATAATGTCATGTAGACATTACACATTGACATAGAGACATTTCTATGCTCTGTCCTTAAGATTGATGGCCTTTCCCAGTTCTAAACCTGGTCAGTATTACACATTTCATTGCATACATATGCCGAGCCTTGCAACAACAGAAATTCTGAGGCTCAAGAATTATATTTTATGATGTCTAAAATAGGAAAGTCAAAATTTGTTCTATGTGTAAATTAACGAGTAATAATTCAAGTTTGATTATACATGACATTTTGTTGGCAAGAGGCCATGGTGTAAGTGAAATACTACCCCCTGGATTTGTACATTCCATGATTGTAATGGTACAGGAGCTGAGAACCATCTGAATTTTAGTGGCACACTCAGCTGGCTCACATCCTCATTTTGTAGAAAAAAGCTCAGTTTGCCACATATACACTGAAACACCAGGCCAGTGTTTTCAGGTTTACACTCTCTGGAGTTTGGACAACCTTTGGTCTGGAGGGAGAAACATGCTGCTTCCGCCTGGACAGAGGACTGAAACAGTGAGAAAAATAGGTGTTCTTTACTAAATCCATGCAAAGAGGAATAATTTCACAGCTTCGAGATGTATAATCAGAACTGGACGCCCAGCTGTAAAATGGCACTGATTCAAGTCCAATAAAAGTTGCTCATCCACCACCTGAAGCCACTTCCTCATTCTGTAGACTTTATTTTGGCATTTTGCACATAAAAACAGCTTAGCTAGGCTTTGGAAAAGTTTTTCTAATATTAGATTTTCATGACTACAATAGTCACAACACAAAATAGCAATAACTGACCTTAAAGTTGCACTGTAAATGATTTCACAGTGTCTTTAATAATGGTGGGCTATGAGGAAAATGGTTTTTGGGCCACCAGGGTTTTTTTTTTAGTTGCAGTACCCTGGCTGACCACTTGGATGAATTAACAATTTGGCTGACACCCAGTGACCAGTACAACTGGATGGTGAGACAAAGCTAATATGATAGGTTTCCCCATGTTGTACTCCCTGGTTCTCTCTGTTCTCTTAAAGCTCAGCACAGTCAAGTTAAAGCTGGTCGATGGGTCCATGTATGACTAATCAGCACAAATTTGTGTTTCAGTGTTCACCAAAGTTGAATTCTTCACAAACACATCATGCAAATTTGCTTTGTTCTGAAATTTGAATTCTGGTTCAAACACACATGTCGTAAGCAATTGCACACATTTGGTTTCTGGTTTCCACTTTGTGGGGAGTTAATGGATCTAGATAATGACCATGAGCAAAACACTGGCTGACCAGACAGGAAAACTTCATCGGGGGGAAATCAAAAGGGAATGATGTCATGAGAACAGACTTATTCAATTTGGATGTGCAATGAGCTCCTAAAATGTTTCCAAAATTAAATGAAATTATTTTTTTTTTAAAGGGATTTTGCAGATTTCATGCTTCACATTCAAAAACACAACACAACTTTGCACTGCAACTAGACTTCTATTCTTGACCCAAGGAGCATACATCAGGGTTACATATTCGAGGGTACCTCAGCACAAGTTGGTCTGATGACTCACCTATGTAAAAACCCCCCTGTCTGCTTGTTCATGCCCCCCTTCTGAACCTTGTGTCTCTCCTTGGACAGTTTATTATTATGACTGTCTCCCACACTTAATTTGTAGCAGACACCTCTTGGTTTTGCCCTCTAAAACTCAGAAGGGCCATTTTGTCAGCAAGGTGATGTGTCCCTAGGGAGAGGTTGCTCAGTGTTATGCCGTTTAAAGGTTCAATTACCAAATGTGAGGTCTAGAAAACTATTTCAGTGCAAGTATAAAATACTGAGGCCCCAAGCAGAGCTGAAACAGAGGATCCCTGAGCTGCCAGCAGTCAGTCTTGGGTCTGTAGAGGTCATTCTTGCTTGACAGGATAGAAGATCTCAGAGAACAGAGAGCCTTTGTGCTCAAGCCACGCTGCAGAACTGTTGGTTCTGTGGGGAGCCACAGAAATGGAGGAAATCATGTAGCTTTAACATGGGGTGAGTTCACCCCCACTGCCACTCACTGTATGCTTATGGAAAGCTATGTCACCGCTTTTCACTTCCACTTTAACCATAAATCATCTACCTATATACCCATACTTTTCTCATCCCTGAGGATCCCTTGTGTACTGTGGTGCGTCAGTAGTTATCAATTATTGGCAGTGCCAGCAAATATCAAAAATTCATAAAAAATTAATGTTGAATAATGATTAGAGTTATCCTCGGGGGGCACCAGCCTTAACGGCAAAAGATATTGTGCAGTCTCAAATTGATTACTGTTGATTTGGAACTTCATGATAAAATTAAAAATTACAACAAAGTTACCACATCAAGAGTCAAGCTGAAGGACGTAAGTTCTGCTGGGAAGAGGTTGGCAAGATCCTTGTGCAACATTAAAGACACCAATAGATCCTCTTTAAAGACATTTATTTACAGGGTTGTAAATAACATACAATATCTAATCTACTATCGACAGGTGAGCGTGTGTGTTTGTGTGTGTGTGTGTGTGGGGATGCAAACAAAAGGAAGATGGCCGAATCAAAATGGTCACTGTGACCATGTGACCTTAACAAGGCTACCACAAGAAAGTTAGAGTCTCAATGGCTTGTCGTTTCTCAGTGAATTGAGCACTTCACACTATTCATATAGCACCTAGATCTGCTTTATAATTTAAAAAAAAGACATGGAAATCTAATTTTCTACAATATGGGACCTTTAAATCACCATGTGTACTGTGAGAGAAATCCAGCGAAGTATTATCATCCACCTCCACAGTTTCCCTCAGCTAGTGTTTTTATCATTTTTCAGCTCTGTGTTTTGGCTTTATGACTTCACAACTGTTGGTTCAGTTTCACTGCTTTCATCAGCGTAGTTACAATAATAACCCCACAGGGGACTGTTCACTAACACGTTCACCATATCAACTTTAAAAGGTGACATGTCAGTGTTATTTTTTGAGCTTGTTTCTATGGCCCCCAGTTGGGCAAAAAGATTCTGAAATAATTTAAGTGGCGCTTCAAGCAGCAGCCGGCAGGCTTGCGAAAATGCAGGACTTAGGCAGAGAATTAAAAGTTAGCATTCACTGCAGCGTTTTACTCTCTGGCACTTTGATAAATGTGACATTTTTACCTGTTGATGTGAGTTTAGAGACCGAGGCACAGGGCTCAGAGGAAGAGCACATCCCTTCAGCTGCTTCTACATACTGACGGACGGGTACAAGCCAGAGCCATGTTGTAGGCACATCTGGCAGCGTGGGCGAGGGAGGTGAGGGGTAAACCTGTCTGCAGTGTGCGCATGGGCTGTGATTGACAGTCAGCCAACACTCCCCCTGGGTCTGATCGGTGGAATTGAAGCAGGAGCAGTGGATTTTTGCAAATCGCATGACAAGCTGTAGGTGGAGCCAGAGGAGCCGGATTTTTTCCAGAATTCACAGCTTCATGTCTGACTGTCAGAATATATATATATAATATATGACAGATTCAGCAAATAAGACAAAAAAATTGTTGCCTACTGAAGATTTAGCAAATTACTACAATCAAATTACCTTTGCCTAGTTGGTAATGCAGGCTTGCTGTAATGTCTCTCTGCTGTCACTGCAGTGTATGTACTGTTTCTCCTCTCCACCACCAGTGTCAGGGCCCCATCTAAAGATCCCCATGGGGATCTCAAGAATGACTGCGATTTACAGGGTCTCACCCCTATAAATTGATTTCACTGATGTGGTCAATGCCAAAGATGTTTTAATTACTGAAATAAACCTGTGCAGAGGTATGGTGTCTTCCCTGACTGAAATATGTTTCTCTGGACTGGTTACACTGGTTAAAAAGCCATTAGCTTAAGCTGCAACCTCTTTACAGCAGCAATAAAAAGCTTCCAGATGGCCCTCACTTACAAAACTGCCACAGTTGTGGAAAAAAGGAGGGAAAGAACTTAGTCATGATTGAGACTTTAGCTTGGTCGACTCCCTGAGTCTGTGATACATGTAACACTGAGAAAGCTCAGCCATGTTGCAGGGTTTCACCATTGATGATTGCAAAAAAGGTAGGAGGCCAAGATAGTGCTGTTGATGCTTTGACTACTTGAGGCATTTGTTTTAGATGAGCCACTGAGCTCCTACATTCATTTTCTGACAGGATTGACAGGATCTGACAGGAAATAAATAAAAAGCACTCTGACAGTTTGTGTTAATAGCAGCAGGTTTAAAGGTAGCAGAGTCATCATTGTCACCAGAAGGTCATAAGTTTACTCAGCATCAGCATCTGGTGTATTGCTGAAGTTGCTTTGATATCCAAAATGCAATGCATGAATCCTCTCCACCATTTCTGTTCTTCAAGCCTAATGGTCATGTTCAGATTCCACATTGACACCCACCATTCAAACAGCAGTAAATGGAAATAATAACTATTATTATCATTTCTGCTACACAGTTGCACCTTCTAAACCAAGAAGAAGATCCAGGTGCTTGTCACGCACCAGTCTTTGAAGGTGTGTGATCAAAGCCTCTGGGGAGGACTTGAAATGCACAAACACTGTCCTTTACATTGGCAGTAGCACCAGAAAAGACAGAACATTGTTAAAAACAGTATCTGTGACACTGAGAAGTAAAAGTTAGGAGTGGTGGCATGTCTAATGAATGGCTACTTAAAGCTAGCTATAATGCTACAGCTCATCCAGGCATCTTTAGAAAAGCTCTTAGTGTCAAGATAATGATTTAGAGGCAGGGTGCTGAAAGTGAAGCAGCCTTTTCAAATTTATAGCTTTTAACTCTATCATTCACCTTCTTCCAGTACATATCCCAGCATGCTACCTGTCCCCATGCTTTTGTCTGGAGAACCCACTTATGTCAAGAATCCTTTCATAAAGTTCAGGGGTCTCCTTCTGCAGACCCGTCAGGGACATTAAGAAAATGCTTGTCATTTTTTCTACAAGCCCGTCGCTCCTCACATCATGACAAACGGCAGAATTAATATATGTAATGTGTCTTTTTAAGTAAGGCTGTAATATAATCCAGTGTGGAAATGACACTCTTGAGTGTAAATGGGTGAATGAGAAATAAGATAAACGTAGCCATTTACCATTATCATTTAATGCAGTTAAAATAGCCCTAGCCATGAGCAGCAGGAACTGTTGCAGTTGCCATCTCTGATTATATGCATGGCTCACACAGCCGGTACCTTCTTTGATTTAATCTTAACAAACCAGGATGTAAAGGTATAGGGACTTTATTTTTCTATACACTCACAGTTTGTTAGTGGAACTAGTGATATGAACAACCAAACTTCATTGTCTGCTCTTCTCCAGTGGAACTGTTACAAAAGCACAAATTAATTACACTACATTAATCATTTAATTATGATGAACAGACATCAACCTATAAAACCACCTTTCATTTGGTAAATATTGGTTCAACAATATAGAGCAGCAGGAGTGATTGCACAATTTTAATATGTTGCCATAAATTCATTGTTAATTTCACCTCTGCTGACGTGGACAATGTGGACTATTTTGAAAATGATTATTCCATTAAGCAGATATTAATGTTTAATGTTTGGGTACACTATTTTTTTAACATCTTAAATTCATATCAGACCCATTTTCCTGCTTGAATGAAGGGATGTATCTTAATTTTTAAAATAGTGTACACACATCTAAATGGTATTAAACACACAGGGCCACAGTTAGAAGGCCAATTCTAAATCACCAAATGTGATTTATGTCCCTCTACATTAAATGCAATACGCGTTCATTTCACAAAGCGGAAACATCTGTGTAGCAGTCCATTCAGCACTAAGCTGCGTTCATAAATTAATGCTTCAGGTGTAATAATGAGAACCATATTGCAGTTTTCTTCTTCGATAAGAGATTTTTTTTTTCAGGTCATAGTATCTCAAAGGAATGGGACCAGTCCCAGCCTGGTCAGGTGCGAGAAAGAACTGATGAAGCCTCTTGGATGAGAGGTGAAACGTCTTCCTAGACAAATAACCAAGTCCTTTTGCTACTTAACTTTCACAGAGTGACTCTTCCCCCTGTGCTACAGCAGCTCTAACCATTAACAAGGGAAACACAACCCCAGTGTGAGGCCCCAGTGCCACAGAGGATACCGCTTCCAGTAAGTCCAGACCATCCAGACAGAGACAAACCCAGCCCCTCGGAACCCAACTGCAAGGGGATCTGAGAGGAATGGATTTTCTGATGGTTATAAAACCACCCAAAGAATTGAGACTTTGTAAGAACATCACTGCCAGCATACCAGCAGCACACAAGGAGTGTATGTTATAGGTTTTAGAACATGGAACAGTATAGTGTTTCAAAATGAAGGTCCTTTGCACTCTGTTTTCATGCCCACACCAGGGCAAATGCAGCTTTTATGAAATATTCAGTCTGGGTCTGTAATTTCCTGGCACCAAACAAACTTGTTTGTGCCCATGTGGACGGGGCCTCTGTGTTTATGCTGATTAAGAGGTTGCAGTGTTAGCATTTACTTCAAAACCTGATCAGACCAGCAAAACCTGATCTTTTATTATTATCATTTTTGTATATTATTTGGCATCAGCACACACAAACCTCTCCAAAATCAAAAAAACACCTTTCAGTTGTGTCAAGTTTGGCCTTTTTCTGGTTGCTATACCTTTTTCATTTACTTCAAATTGATATGTACATCAAAATACATGTTTTGGCCAAGTCTGCCACCTTGTGGGCACCCAGTACAACAGGACTGTTGTCCTTAAGGTTATTGTGAGTGAAAAGCAGACGCTCACAATCTGGAAATCACTGCCTCTGAAGTGAGAGGCTGAATAGTTGTTTTGTAGAACTACTTTTCACAGAAAAATACCTTTACAAAGGCCCAATAAATTTTTTTTAGTGTTGCAAAACATACCTAATATTTATTTTTGTCCAAGTAGGACTAGCTGGCCTCTGCGTCTCAAATTCAATCAAGCCTTCGTAGGGACATAGCTATAATCACATTTGAGCACTTGGGTGTGGTATGGGATGTTTTATTAAGGGGAACTTTGAATTGTAGAACCTCACCATGAAGATCCATCACAATTAATCATACAAAGACGGACAAAATTATGACCTTACCATTCATGTTGTGTTTGGACAGGAAGAAGTCGAAAATGCAATGCTGTATATTATCCACTGTAGCTGACATACCTGGTCTGCCATTGGTCACAAGCCATTAAAAGTGTTCATAATAAGGACATGCTGAGTTATGGACCCAGAGTTTACACCCTTGTTACTATTCCCACCACCAAAGTATCAGATTCTTTGGTAAAAGAGACAAAGGATCCTTCAGACCAGACCAGCTTTAGCACATCAGAGAAACTAAAGGTCAACTCCTGTGTTATCTGTGTTTGAAAAAACTGTATTGTCAACATGATTTTAAAGGAAGGAAATACTGGATTTTATTGGATTCTGTGGAAGTCTGCTTTGAAACGTGCGTCAAGCTGTGGCTCTGTAATTACAGGACAAACTGCTGTTGGCTATAGGGCCAGCCTGAACTCTCTTTTTTTGAATCACATTGATCTTTCTATTACTGCAACAATTACACTGGTCTGATCTCTTAAAATTGTGAGGAAACAAAGCTAGTCTGTAATTTCAACAAAAAATGAGCGAGTCCTGATAACTTTGAATCTAAATCTGTGATTCATCATGAAGAGAGAAAGTTCTGTTAACTTGCAGTCTTCAGTTGGGAAATTCAGGAAAGCAATTTTCACTCTATTTACTTTATTCTTTCCACTGTAAAATCTCTCTGTAAAATGTAAGTAGATAAGTTTGTGGGTTTCATCTTTTAATTGTTTAATTACTGCTTTCAGAGCTAATAATCACAAGTTCAGTTGACAAAATCTCCAGTGAACTGTTTAAATAAATCATCAGTTTAAGTTATTTAGAAACATACATTAGCTTCTTCACATATGCTTCCCAGCAGGCATTACTTTAAGTTTAAAATTCCCCATAAATCTGCAGCAAAAGCTGTCATGAGGGACAGAGATAAAGACTGACAATAAATAAGAAAATCAGTAACTACATAAATGAACAATTCATTATTAATAAAGACTGTCTAATCATGCCTACTCATTTATAAACTGAAACTTCCATGTGGGTACAGCATACAGATCTGAGTAACTGTAACTTAGAGTTAACAAAGGTAAAGGTTCAGAGTTGTGATCATGTAAAATAATAAGTTACTCTTGAAAACATGACCAAGCACAGTCCATATACTTGTATCCCTGCTATTCTGTCTTCATCTGGTCCCTAAACATAGTCCTAATTTCATATGCCAGCTGATGTAGAAATCTGGCTGTTTGTGCTCAGCAAATGTAAAAGACAAGAATGTTGAGAACATTTTCCCAGATGACAAAATGTTTTTCAGGACTTTGTAATATTTCTCTCATTTTGCAAGAGTTTGCAATGACTGGCAAACTAGTCTAAAAGTTTCCAGGTTTCAAGCATACATGGGAGGCCTGATCACACTTAGACTTTGTAAAACCTTTTTAGTTAGTTAGTTTTTTAGTTAGTTTCCTCCATTCTGTGGTCCACATCTATCTTTTTACCTTCTTTTTTTATCTCAAAATAACATATAACTTGTGTAAAATGAATACTACATGCAGATGACAATGAATGCTGTGGTTGCCACTGTGAGTCCCATTGTATAGAGGCTATTAATATGCACATAAGTACTATTTCAATTTGAGTAAGGAACATTTGTTTAAGTCCAATTATCATTTTAAAGAACTCCTTAACTAATCTCTTCTTTTAATTCATCTGTCTCAAAATACTGGTTTCAAGCTATCTGTACCAACTCTGTGGAGAGCATTCCTTGTCATAAATGAGAAATTGCTTCCACCGAGCTTCTTCAGACAGCTGCTTTATCATCCCAGTTCCCCGGAGATGAACTGCCTATATTCATCTCTAACCAACTTCCATCTCCGAAACTCATCTTTTCACCATCACAGTGTTGCCCAATGTGATCAAGCTTACAGAAGCAATGACTTGTGGAAAGCCACAATCCTACACATGCATCGGTGCAGTAATATGGCCTGGGGTGCCATGTGACGGCAGTGTTCTCTGGGGAGTCACCAACCCTGGCAGAGATATTACACAGTTTCTCTGTGTCCATTAAGGTTGAACCCTAAAGTGACCCTGGCCTAACTCTCAACCATATCTTCAACAGCCACATGCTTCCATCTTGAGGAGATCACATGCTGACTTTGCACGCATTGCAGGCAATTTTTCAATCAGGGTGGCCTAAACAGGAAATTCTGTGGTGGTATACTGATGCTGTACCCCACTGAGACAGGGCCAACAGGGAATGAAGTCATGGAAACATGAGGAAAACCTAAATAAATACAGAATCACTGAACCCCACTGCATCCGTCCACCTCAGTAACAGGAGTTGTCTTGCCATGGGCCCCATGTCAAAGAGTGTTGACAGGTGATACATACACATGGCAAATTTTTATTTCTTTTACTGTAACTGTTTCACTGTAACTAATTCAATAATTGAAAAATAAGTGTGAGCAAAAACATAATATTTGTTAGCTTTCATTTGCGTGAACCAATTTTCTATTGCTCATTTGCACGTCAAGTCAATCATATCACGTCACCATGTGGGGAGTGGGCGCCCTCTGTGTTGTGCAGGCATGTCTGTTTGCTGCTAAGAAGGTCTCTTTCTGCCCAGGGTGTCATACAAGCTAGAACTGCCACTGAGTGTGGGGTAAGAAGACTCACTTATTCATCTGTTTCTTTACAAGTAGCAACTACAGTATCATGTTTACATTTGAGCATCTAAAGTTTAAAATTTTGGTAAAGTTTAAGTTAAATCAGTTTAATAAATTTAATCAACTTTAATTTTAATGCAAACTTATGATTAACACATCCTGATATTTATGGGCAACCTTCAAAATGTATAGCCTACTCTCTATTGATGCAATACAAAATGCAGCCAAGTAAAGACTTAATTTAAAAGATAGTTTAAATAATTAAATAGTTAATTTAGTACAAGCACACAGTAATAGGAGTTACAGTCATCCCCCTGGATGAGGGATAGTCACATTCCTGTGCTGCAGTGTAAATGAACTCAGCAGGGAGGTTCCTTAGACCACCAGCTGTTTCCTTTGAGACTGGATCTTGTGCGTCTGACAGAGGAACCACAAAAGTTTTCCATGACGACCTCCTCACCAACACTGGTCTCTGAATGTGGTTTGGAAACTACAGACCCAGAGCATGAGGGAAGGGGCTGAAATGATATCATTGCCGGGGGGGGAGGGGGGGGGGGGGGGGGGGGGGGGGTGAAGGCTGCTACCCACAATGCCTTATCATGCTGGGGCATGGTGACCATGCTGAGGAGATGATGGGAGGGAGGGCAGAAGAGGAAGATGGATTGATGAACAGATGGGAGAAAATGTGTGTCGGACAACACTAATCATTCTCTTCATTTGTCATCTGTCTACTTTCCCCTCTACAGCCCTAACAATACACATGGGGGTGCAGTGAATCACATATTGAGATAGTGGGTGTTTCAACCAATTATACACGAGGCAGGATAAGGTTTATGGGATAAAATACACAAGAAAAAACTATAATGAATTCACTCATAATTGTGTTGGTGTTTCACTGAAAACTGAGACAAGCCTGCCCTCTACTGAGCAACGAAGCACAGAGGCACATCACACAAAATTTATTCATGAGTGGTGATCAGGTCTTTTTGCATCAGTTCCATAAATCAACAGAGGAAAATAATAAAGAGGGAAAGACTTTCATCCATTAGTTAATGATAAAGTGTCCATTTTCTTGTCTCTAATTTGACTTAGAGGATAAACATTTTTAAGAAATAGTCTTTCCCAGCAACTTTTAGGGGAAATTGTCAACGCTGGAGCAGCACAGTTTGGTACTTGCGATAAAAAATATATATAAACTAAACCATCTTCATTTGAAAAAAAACTTAAATGGCAACTCTGAACTCTCAATCAACTCCGAGCCGTGTGCAAACTCTTAATATGCATGGCCTAACAAACCATACACAGCTGCCCAAGAAACATTTAGTGAGGTATTTTCAATATTAACATAATCTTACTCAAATTGAAGCTGAGATTTGACCCTTTAATATAGTATCATTTTTTTAATTGAATGTACTGAAGTACAGAGCCTGGAGAACAAAACAATGTGTAACTGTCCGAATACTTATGGTCTGGACTGTATATTCCACTGAATCTATATTTCAGCAATAGGCTCTCTATTTTTTAATGGGATCTCCAACCGAGGAAAGTCTTTCTCAATTCTCTTCCCAGCTTGTATTGTTGAAGGCATCATACTAACCTGGATCTGTGGAGAACTGGAGGACACATTTTACACATACATTTTACAAAGATCAGCCTGTATGAACAACCATGGCTTCATTCATAGAAATGGCTGGTAATGTTTCCTCATCCTTACAATGAACTCACTGCATTCCTTCCTGTCACTGGTCATTCCCTTGATTCCAACAGTGGCTGCCACTTCAGATGATTCATGTCCTTGAAGCTCTGTGGATTTAACAGAGCTCCCAACCTTCCCACAAAGAAACCAAAAAAGTGGGTCTTTGTAAAGCTTGCTTCCTGCTTAAATACTTCAAGCTCAGTATTTTTTTGTTTGTACCAATGAGCAGAGCAATGACTACATTTGTTTTGAGGTGCTCTAGTTGTTCATGTGTGAAGCAAGTTTCATGACCTTAAACCTTATTTATCCTTATTAAACCTGAGTTTCTATTTTTAAGTAAAACTTAACATATAAGCCTTTGATTCAAAAGCAACAATTAACTGCTTTTTAGTTTTAATGTAGAACATCCAAATAGATAAACCATTCAGTATATTATTTGCTATGGATGTAATTTCCATTCATGCTCACTGCCACAGAATATGATTTACAGCCTGATCTTCAATCATACATACAGGAGAAAGTCTGTCAGTGGCACATGGAGATCTTTACCAGATGTGTGTGTAAGACGTTAGCTCATAAGAGTTCCAGGGGACTGACGAAGGACCACTGCTGTGGGAATGACATAATAAGGACTTGGGGATTCATAGCCATTATTACTGACTGATGTCAGCCCTCAAACATCTTGAATCAGATCTACAGGAGCTTCTTTGTATCTGGATGAGTCTGTGTTACCATTTCGATGTTCTCATTGAGAAAGCAGCAAAATTAACATGGTCTTAGATATTAAGTAAATGACCCCTACTGTGTCTAAATGCAGTAGTTGAACAATATGAATCTAACTTCATTATAAATTCACTTTTTCTGTTGCTTTAGTGTATGTTTTAAATGTCCCAAATAAATACATGATCATTGATTTAAGAAGAACACAGCCAAGCATTAATAACATAATCGTCCACAATATGCACATTGATATTTTTTCCCAAATACATGGGAACTGTATTTGACACTATTTGACTATTTGACACAAAAGAATGGGTTGTAGTGCTTTTCAATCCCTGGCTCTTCTTTCCACACAACTCCACTAAACCCCAGACTGGCACACCTAAGCTACATGGGAACTGTAAATTCTGGCAAGTCTGAACAGGAAAAGGCATTTGAAGTACTTCTTGCAGCAGTGCTTAACATTGTGGTCTCACAGTAGTAAGGTTCTGGGCTTGCATGTTCTCCTTAGTCAGGTGCCCAAAGATTCACATTGGGTTGATTAGTGAATCTAAATTACCTATAGGAATAATGGTGAATGATTTTCTGTCTTTGTGTGTCAGCCCTGTGACTGGCTGGCAACCAATGTCAACCCCACACTGAAAAGGGAAAGCAGAATAGCTATTGCTAATGGATGAGAGGATGGAATATCTCAAGTGGCTCTGTTCAATACAAAGGAGCATCATCAAGAGTGATCTCACCTATATCAGGGAAAGAGTGGGCCCTGGAGAGAGAGGTGTGGGTGACTGCGGCTAAGAAAGTAAAGCCAGGGAGTGTTTGTTTCCTTTGTTTTCTCCTCAAATCCACATGTCAAAAGTATGCTTGGACACTGAACCCAAAATTGCTCCCCATGTTTAGGCCAGTGCCTTGCATGGTAGGTTGCTATCATCGGTGTTTGTGTGAATGGGTCACACATAGTAAAGTGCTTTGGATGAAAGTGCTATGTAAGTGCACTCATGAGTCTTACCCATCATAATCAAAGAGAATTATTATTAAGGAGGAAAAATCTATATAACAATACAGTCTAGCTACCAAATATGTACAAATACACCCTGGAGCAAGACGCTACAGAGGACTTTGACAGCTATACCTGAGGCTTTACCCGTTCAGACGCAAAGGCCAGCCTTCAGGGTTTCAAAGAATGATTCAGCCACCAGATACAAGCTGCTCCTGACTTGGATTGGGTGTCATTTAAATTGTATTGATTTTGATTCCAATTCCAAATCTTCTTATTGATTCCCTATATCAATTCCAGACTAGTTAAAGAGGTCAGATGTTTAGAAACCTGTGAATATTCTCATTTGTCCAGGTCATAGTATCTCAAAGGAGTTTTAAATCGAAAGCAACTGGACTTGGTTATTTGTCTAGGAAGACGTTTCACCTCTCATCCAAGAGGCTTCATCAGTTCTTTCTCGCACCTGACCAGGCTGGGACTGGTCCAACTATCTGGTGTGGAGACCCAGGTATTTTTAACCTCTGGGAGGGGCTTTCACAAGGCTGATGATGTCATTGGTTCCCTTTGTGCTCCATGTGCCAATGACAGTCGTTAGAGTTACTGTCTTGGTGGAGAGTTGGTTTCGACTTCATTAGAGCCCTATTGTGTTATAACGACAGTCGTTGGAGTCACATGCCACTTGTGAACAGTTGATTTTCTTGGAGGTTAAATTGTTGAATCTCCTGGGAAGGGATGAAAGGGCAGCATTGTAAATTGGAGATAGGTGGTGTCTGAGGCCTCCTCCCCTGTTGAGGGATGGTTTCTCTACTTTCACATAGATGGCTTCTTTCACTCCTCTTTCGAACCACCTGTCCTCTCTGTCCAGGATGTGAACCTTGCTGTCCTCAAAGGAGTGGGCTTTCTCCTTAAGATGTAAGTGGACAGCAGAGTCCAAGCCTGCGGAGTTAGCTCTCCTGTGTTGGGCCATGCGTTTATGCAGTGGTTGTTTTGTTTCTCCAATGTAGAGGTCTTTGTATTCCTCATTGCACTGGACTGCATACACCAGGTTGCTTTTACGGGTGTGTGGTGTTCTGTCCTTGGGGTGTACCAGTCTCTGTCTGAGTGTGTTGCTGGGTTTGAAATACACAGGGATACAGTGTTTGTTGAAGCTCCTCCTGAGTTTTTCTGATATCCCAGACACATCTGTCATCCCATATGTGTCTGGGATATCAGAAAAAGCAACCTGGTGTATAATATAAAAGGGATTGTACTCTTGAGTCAAGGCAAATTAAATCGAAAATAATGCTCTACAAAATATTTAAGAAAAAAACAATGGTGGCAAAGAATCAGACAGTTAAATTGTAATCAGAAGTAAATCCACTCCAGCCAGAGAAACATGAGAGTGATAAATGTTTAGTTTTTTTTTTTTTTAAAGATATTTTTTTGGGCCTTTTACCTTTATTGGATAGGACAGTAGAGAGTAACAGGAAAGGGGCAGAGAGAGGGGGAATGACATGCAGGAAAGAGTCAGGCCGGTCGGGAGTCAAACCAGTAACTTGCCTGCTAAGAGCATCTGCGCTCAAGTGGTACGAGCCCTAACCACTCAGCTATCGAGTCGCCCCATAAATTTTTAGTTTAACATGGTTTTCCCACTTAAAAAGTGACCCCCAAAAAAATCAAAAACTTGGGCTGGAAGAACATCTACACTTACTTCCTCATTCAAAAATCTGGATCAGGCCTTATGCCCAGCCCACTACCACTGCTTCCAGGTTGACAGGTGTAACTGTAATGCATATCAATGGGAAAAGTTGGAGAGACTCAGCCACATGTTTGAGCCTCAGTCAGACCCAGAGTCAGGAGTCAGAGCGGTAGGCGGAGTTAATTGGTTATGTTGTTTGTTAGCTCGTAACTGATAGTGGCTGACACAGTGTCAGTAGCTGTGCTAATGCAAACTCTCGCTCTCTGTGCTGACAAGAGAGCAGCACATAAAGGAAACATCAGAGAGACTCAGCTACATGTCTGAGCCTCAGTCAGACCGATACTCAGACGAGGCGTGTGTTGTCCACCAAAACTGGCGACTAGCAGATATATCAGAGCAGTTAGCGCACTGAGCATCTTTTACTTGTTTATGCCGTTTGTTAGCTCACAACTGGCAGCGGCTGACACAGTGTTAGTGGTTGTGCTAATACAAACTCTCCATGGACAGCCAGAGTTTCAGGTTTATTTTGCCCTCCCTTCATTTCTGAAAGTTGACAGGATTGGTTCCTTAGTTATGCCACATATGGCTCACTGTCTAAATGCATTTTTATGAGACACTGTCATTGGTTCATTGCAGTTCCAAGGTGAAAATGTGTAGCCATGGTGTTGACTGATTATTTTGCTTGTGATATGTCTTGTATTATATAAAATACATCATATGGCCTTGTTAACCAGGTTAAAAACTTGATTTTCATCAGAGGGTGTCTTTAAAAGATGAAATTAAATCATTATGTGTGAATGCGGAGTCAGCATGGGCACACCTTTCACTATTTGAACTTCAACTACTTCAGCATACTTTCAACTAGAGACTTCATTCAAACTTTTAACTGTTCAGCAAACTTTCAGCTATTAAACTCGTGTTCAGCTTTGTAATATCTTCATCTGTTTTTGATCTATGACAGTTTAAGTTTTATACTTTTTTCAGACAAGTTTCTGAGTTTATAATGGGTGTGTATTGTGCGGAATGTTCAGAGCTAGAGTGGGTGACATCATAGCTACAGTGGGAGAGAGAGTGAAAAATCAGATTAACTCATCCTCATGGCCTCACCTTTCATTTTACAGACACCATTTCTGGACCAACAGGTGGAGAAATGTGTCTTCTTTCTGGCAATGTGTCTACTAAAGCACAGAGACTTACAGAATTTGAACTGTGAGCCTCTGAGTGTTGAAAGTACCAGTCAACTGCCCCATTAACCACAATACAAATTCAGAACAAGATTTTCGGACAAAAACAGAAACAGAACGTTTTGAAACTCGCTCTGGCATCAACGTTTTTGACTCCAAGACAAGACAAGACACACACACACAAGCACATGTCTGTCTCTCTCAGACACAAATACACTGATGCTATTGTAAAGACTGTATTTATCAGTTTCCAGGTATTTTCCTTGTATTTCCAAGTTTAGCCGTAAATAATTTGTCTTACTGCTATTTCAACATGTTTCAGTTCTCAGACTGTTCTCAGGTCAGATTGTACTGTATACTCAAAATTTAAAAACATTCTGCCTTCACTTTAGACTTTCTACCTTTAATCTTCTGCTACTGAAATTCAAACCTTTTAGTTCTTTCTGGATTTTGCTTCAACAATTCAGCTTTTTTTCAACCATTTCATGCACGTCAGCCTCCAGCTGACAATATTTGCTTTTAATCTTCTGCTATTGCTTCAGCTTCTCCAGCATTACTTCAGTAATCTCATTCAGCTCTCAGCATTCACACAGCATTTTCCGCAGGAAATGCAATTTATAGATGTGATTTAAGACGACTGATTCTGAAATTAGGTGTAACCAGTTGGAGTAATATGCCTCTGTGTCAGTGACCTCACAAAACACGTTTTTGGCTTTGTGAACGCAATATCTCAGTAACGCCTTGAAGTAACTTCTTCAAAATTAGCACAAATGTCCACTTGGAGTCAATGAAGAACTGATTTTGGTGGTCAAAGCGCAAAGGTCAAGGTCACAGTGACCTCACAAAACTTTTGGCCTTGTGTGTAGTACTTAATACTTGCCAAGGTTTCCTACAGCATTGAAGCTTTACTGACGTCCTTCACTTCTAAGTTGCTTTGCATAATAATGTCTGCAAAATGAGTAATTGTAAATGTAAATGTAATGTATACTAGAGTACTGAGAGGAGTCTGTTTTCTACAACAGAACAATGATCCGAAGCAGATCTCAAAATCTCAAAATCCACCATGAATGCCCAACACAGCCCCCTGAACATCACTGAAAATCTGTGGATAGATGTCAAACATGCTGTGTTAGCAGGCAGCCTAAAAATAAGTGATCTGCAGGTATCAAGAAAGAAAAGAAAAACTGCTATGGTACCATTTGGTTTTTAAAATGTTTTGTCTTCTTTTTGAGTTTAGGTTAGTATTATTACCACTTCAACAAATCAATAAAATACTGTATGTAATTCACCCAGTGGTATCCAAACTTTTGTATACAACTGTACATTGATGTATTGTTTATTTTGATGCAATAATAATGAAGACTGTATGGCATTTCCTACAAGTTAGCATCACTGATACAACAATCGATCAGCTCAGTTGTGGTATTGCTCCCCAGCTGGAGTCTAGAGAGGGTTTCTGTTCAGTCCATTAATCACTTCAGCTACAGGAGGCAAAAAACAGACAAATGCGTATAAATGCCTGTTTGTGACATTTAGCAGATGGTAATGCACTGTGAAGCCCTTTTGTTATGTTCACCAGCTATGAATGAATCTGAAATCCAAGCACACATCACATTTTACCGGACACAGCAAAAACAAACACCAGCACAGAGCTGCAAGGCTGCAACTATGCCCATAAAAATAGAACGCAGGGCCGAGCAAAAGTAGCAGCTAATTTATTTGAGGCCACAGTCATACATGCAAAATGTAGTCTATGTAATGTGCAACAAAACCAACATGTTCTGAAGAGGAAAAAAAAAAATGTAGGTTTCTGTGGTAACAAAAAACGCAAAGATCACTGACCTCACGCGGTCAGGCCACAGATGGATCTTGTCCTTCTCGCTGATGGTCACAATCTCCCAAACAAACTAACACATGCTTTTAAACTGTCTCAACATACAGCATAACTTTATTCTTCAATAAATACAATGAGTATGTTATTCAAATGTTGTAACTTTCTAAAAGCAGCACACACATCATCATCAAGCACACCATCGATGTTGTATCACACACACACTCACTCATATGCTTCATATATTAATCATGAAATCATTAAAAAAATAAAATGCTGGTCTCCAATATGAACTACTACTTGAGTTCCTACTGAACAATCAGTAGGATTTCAGTATGTTGAGAGTTGCTGGGTGTGCTTGGGTAAAGATGCCAGAAGCTGTGTGTTGACATACTGACCTCATTTAACAAAGTGATGCTGTAACATTCATTAGTTTTATGTATGAAAAGGTACAATGGAAACATTCTTAGTCACGTACATTTTATCACAAGGGTAAAGGGGAGGGGATACAGGATAACAATAAAAAACAATAAAAAATTAAAGACACAAATTATAAAAAAACACTGCAAAACTGCACAAAATTTTCACATTTTGGTTTAAACTTACAGGGAAGCACATTTACAACTCAGCGAGCTCAAGAAACATGAAAAAGGTACAGGCACTTTATTTTCTGTAAAAAGCAGGTCAGTTCAAAGCTGTAAGGAAAGCCAAAAACAGCAATATATTACAATAACATCAACCATTTCCTCTTCTAGTACCTCAGCTATGCTTCCATCCTGAGGCCTTTACATGTTAGTTCCAGCCTGACTACGTTAGATATCCACACACAGCTGACAAATTTCAATTAAGGTAATGAACTTAGTAGGTTGTGTATCACTCAGAATGTCTTCAGATGTCTCCAAATTAAATGAGTGATCATGATTATAGAGAAAAGCACATCTGCTACAGCTTATCTGACTCTTAGATATCAGCAAGTCACAACAGCAGCTGGATACCAACAGTTAAATTGTAAGATGGGGTCAAGGTTAAAAGAAGGGGGCACAGAAGTTAAACTGTGTTTAAACTCAAATTTAAAGCTCTGATTCTTGGCAATACTAAACTGCACATTGTAAGTAGTTGTTGTTCATTGTTCATTCGGTTTGTTTTGTTTCTTTGCATGATTTGTAGTTGTTTTGTGTTCATTTGGGGTTGTTTTGCATCATTTTGTGCTAATTTTGCATCTGTTTGTTGGTAACAAGTAGTCTTTAGATTCCTACACTTCTCGTTCCGCCTCTGCTCAGGATAACAAAATGCTGGGCCTGAGCCTGTATTTATCAAGCGTGTCAGAATAGTTCTGTTTTTTTTTTTTTTGTTTTTTTTTTTATTAAGATTTTAATAAAGTAAAGTTTGAACGAAGATTAAATGACACTTGACATTGCTTCACTTGTCTGTGGTGGCAAACTACTACAGTGTAGAACCTAACATACTTCCACACACTGCTTCAGATGCTTCTGTGCCTGACCTCATTTTTGTAGCAAACAAAATAACATTACTTGCTGCTTGGTTTGCTGATAGGTCAGAAGGCCATGCCATGGGTCAAGCTGATAGTGAAGTTTTAGAGCTTCCTCTGATGGAAGGAACTACTTCAAATGGTCCGTTGCGCTGAATTTTGAATCTTAGAATCACTCCTGGGATTTACATTGCACTGAAAGTTACCCTGGAGAACTAAAGACACTCTTACCTCCCAGTAACTGGGAGTGAGTGTGATGTCATTGTGTTACAAAACTCTCAGCCACAAAGCTGAAAATATGACGTGTTGCAGTTCTTCTGACAGTTGCTGTTTGCAATATTTAATCATCAAAATTACATATACAGAAAATACCACTACTGTCTGTATGTGGACTTAATGTATATGGGCAAATATTATGAGTGACAACGCTATCTACATTCCATCTGCAAAAATATTGCAGAAAAATTAATAACAAGCTCAATTAAATAAATTATATTATATAATTATATCTACCAGTTAGGTGATTTTATGTCAATACTAGTAAGACACCTACATGACTTAAACAATAAATGTATATGATTCTAAAAAGTACATCATTTGATCAGCTGCTTGATTTAACCCAGTCGTCCAATTACATCTTGTTACACAGCCTGCAATAGTGTCACATCTTGCATGTGTTGTGCACCTTGTGCACAAGGCGATGATGTTACAAATGCACCTTGGAGACTGATAAATATGTCCTCAGATCTTCATTAGCTGAACAGAAATCACTCTGTGCTCCATTTTTTGAAAGAAAATGTTGAGAAATTGAAATAAATAAACCCATCTTGCATAATAACAGCCGCACAGTTACTGTTAGTTAGTGTGATTTTTTTTCCAAATAAGACAAGAGTCTAAGGCCACGGCTAGTGGTAAGGAGGTCTTGATCAAATTATGAAGCAACCCATATCACCATTTATACTGTTACTTTTGGGGTACAGAAATGTGTGGATTGTGGTCATTCCAAACAAGTTTAAAGAACAAAATTTAGGCAACAAGAAAAAATGTAGAGATATTCTTGATATGTTGGTACATATAGTATGTGCAATCATAATATTCCCTTTTGGCCATTTCAATATTTGTACATATGCATGTTATTGAATAGTATAAATTGCTAAAATGAAACTGAATACATCCTTGGTAAGGTGGTCAAAGATGCTGTAAATATGCAGACAACAAATATTGAAAAAAAGCCAAAGTTTAATATCAAAAGATATTTATTGAATTGTAATTGTATGCAAATACATGTTTTATTCATAATAAAATATGTCATATTTCCATTTGAGCAAATCAACTTGACCTCCATCGCTATTAAGGTTTCTTGGACAACCCAGAAACTGTTGTAAAATGCAGTGTATCTTCCACAGATCCAACATCAAACTAAAACTGCAAATCACAGCAAAGAAATGTTTACACACACACGCACGCACGCACGCACGCACACGCGCACACACGCACACACACACACACACACACACACACACACACACACACACACACACACACAGCAACACTGACAGCTGAATTACTGTACTCAGAATTCATGGAATTCAAACAATGTCCACCACCACAAATGATTACCAATGAATACAGGACTTGAGAGTTGGAGGCAGAGATGTTAAGAAACCATAAACAAGTTTTTTTTTTTAATTCCAATTGCACTACAAATTGTGTGCAAAGCTAAGCGATACTCTGAAGGCTACATGGGCATCACACCAGAACCCCAATTAACAAAAATGATCAGTTAATCAAATGTCAGGTAATACATGTGAGCACAACCACCTCTGATCTACCGCTGTGCTTGTAGGCTGTTTAACCTACATAGCCTGTATATTCATGGCTCAGAACGTTCAGTTTTTAATTAGAAAAAAAAAATTCTGGAAATGTATTGGTGATTGAAATTATTTCACTTTAAAAATACAAAAATACAATACGAAAAACCCAGGTGAAAATTGGAGAACAGAAATACAATTTACATCACAAGCAATTTGTGGTTTGACAGATTTTTTTTTTAAGCTGCACTATTAACGTTTTTAAATTAACAAAAGGCCCAGTAACTAGAGGTTTTTAAGGAGTCACTCATAGTGACATACCTAGGTAGAATTATAATCTGATTCTGAGGTTTTCGCACAGGTCTACCTTTTATCGACTTTTAGCTGTTTTGATTGGAAAGACCACAATTTTACTGTTTTGATTCAGTTTCACCTCTGTCATCCTCTGATAAACCCACTTTACACTACACGCCCAGTACTAATCTGTTAGTGACTAAAGTTAGTGACTAGCTGGTGAACATAGCAACTTTTTGAAGCTGAAGAGTGAGGAGTTGGTGGAGACCAAAACAGAGCTCATTTTGGATTTTGGATTTGAATTTAATATTAGACTTATATTTCTCTGGTTTCAAGAGATGCAATGCCCATTAAATGCTACTGTTATTCTGTGTCTAAATAAGATGTATAAATAAGTAATAGTTTGCTAATGTGTTAGACATATCAAACCAGTGCCATAGTTGTTAAATGTGTAATCTTTAGCTTATTGTGAAGTTTAGGGGCCAAAAAAGATTTATGTAGCCTTAATTATTTTGTGCCACTCAGTTATGCTAGCTACTAGTAAAGGCCCAGTTATTTTGGGCCTTAACTAGCAACTAGCTAACTTTTGTCACAGGAGGACAATATTTACTTGCAGCAAGAAACAACATTTGAGTGTGCACATAAAATCCCTGCGAAATCAGTTTAAACCCCTAAGTTTAAAGCTTAAATTAAAAAAAAAAAAATCAGGTCATTTTGTGTAAAACTGAACGTGGTGAGCTTCATCTATGGTACAAGAAGCTATAGGATGATCACTAAGAGATAAGAGAAAATGTCATAGTTTTCTAGTTATTTCAGAAGTGTAATATTCTTCCAAGGTCTTGGGATGTTTTTATCAGTTCCAATACTGTGTGTATCTTCTGTACGATGGGAAATGAACACCTGTCACCAGCCACATATTAGCATATATACTGTAGTGTATTGATGATTGTTTTTTGTTGAATAAAAACTCTGTTACAATGGTTAAGGAGGTTTTGAAAGCCGTTATGTTTCCTGCTCTGGTCTCGCATGTTGCCGCCATCAATCCAAAAGAACTAGACCACACCCCAAAGAGAAATGCCAATTACTGGTGATACAAAAGCGTGTTGATTGGTTGATGATGAACAGGTTAGTGGCAACAAAAGGCAGGGTTGGGTTTCTGCTGCATCTGCATCTTTTGCCTAGAGTCCAGTAAGATCTACGATGGCCTTGATGAAGATGGTATCATCTCGTATGTAGGAGTTTTTAGAGTCCAGTTTGGAGAGTGAACAGAAAAGTGGACAGCCGCTGGCGATGTTCATATCACTGACGGGCCTCTGGAAGGATGAGGAGGAGATGTCGGGCCGGAAGGCATCGATTATGTGCTCCCTGTTGTTCTGGTCAAGCAGCATTAGGGTGACCTGGGCACAGATGTTACGAGTCTAACCTTACATCTGCTTTGACAGAAAAACTGGAGCTGACTCACTGATGCTGTTCCAGTTTTAGTGCAATTACACTTAACTGCTAGTTATGATATGATTAACAATGTATTCAAAATGAATAATGGATCATAGAAAAGGCAAATCAACTGAATAAAAAAAAAAGTATTGGTTTAAAACCCCACTAAGAACTTAAATCTTAATCAAAACACAAATATAACATCAAACCAAACAAACCAACATGGTGCTTTTGTATTTAAAGTAATTTAAAAACAAAAATACTGTATTTCCTCAAAAAATGGCCGAGGCCTTTATTCCCATATGCACCAGAGCAAGTGGATCAGAATGAATGAATCAAATACTTTAGATGAGAAATCCTGAACAACAAATTGTTGAAAATAGCATAATTATAATGTTGAAATTATTAGATTAAAGTGGCAGAAGTGCATATTATGCTCAACTGGCATTAGAAATTTATCGACTCTCGTTTTTTTCCCAGCCAGCATTTGGGGGCCAGCTTTTATTTGTTTGTGTTGACCAAGCCACTGGCCATTATTGAAGGGCCAGCTTCTAACTGACTAAAAGTTTTTTTTCGAGGAAATACGTTGGTTAAAAAGGGGACAAAAGCGGCAACTGCCAGAACGAAAAAAAAAATCGATATGATATGCTTTCTTCTTGAGAATTAGATTAGATGAGAAGATTACAATCTCACAATTTCTTTACGTTTAAATTGGAAGTTGGAATCAGGATGTGGTTAGCATGACTGAGCACAGAGACTGTTACCAGGGGGGAACAGCTAGCCTGGCTCTGTTCAAAAATACACCTGTGCATTAGCCGGCTTTAGAGGCTTTGGAAGGAATCTTTTTGAACTTCAGACAGAGCCAGACCAGCTGTTTTCAGTCTTTCAGTTTGCTAGGCTTGGCTAACATACATACTGATGCCAACTCCGTCCTGAGTGCACACACGGGAAACCACAAGAGTGGCTTCAATTTTCTCATCTTGCTTTCTGAAAGGAAGCAAACTGTATTTCCCAAAATATTGAAGTATTTCTTTAACTTACTTAGGTTTCCACATGCGAAACACATTCTACAAAAAGCCTTAAAGTCCCTGTTCACTTAAAAATTTGTCTTGGGAGTTTGAGTTTCACTATTGAACAGAATGATGTGTATGTCAAGTTTGACACTGAGGCCCTTCTCAGACTTTGCATTAAAATGTGTCTCGCCTGATTTAATCACAAGTCCACACAACAGTCCACACCTGGCATTACAATGTGTCTTCACATGCTTCTTGAGTGGAGACTCAGTTCCCTGCTCTACATGCAAAAACATCATGTATATCATTTCTGTTTGCGAAGACCACATGTGTAGAAGGGTGGCACAGGATGCCAGTTGAGTAGGTGGTCCTTCAGTGTTCATTCTTCTAAAAGAATGTGGCCATCCCACCTCCACATGGTCTGATTGATCGCATCTCAAATACTCTGCATGTACGCAGAGCTGTTCACTTGATTGGATGACCTGAGGCTCAAGTTAATGCCAGGTCTGAAAAGGGCCTATAGAAGGCTATTACCTGCTGAAGGGGGAGGTTTCCCTATGGTCATGTTAAATCTCACTTCGAGATGTGTATGCAGAAACAGCTCGCTTAGAAACCAATTCCTGATCCAATTGGAAAAAATGAAAAGGAAAAATATAATTTTAAGCATCTTTAACACATTAATTGAACTTTTTTTGGTGGTAAAACCATATCAGACACACATTATTATTCAGAGGAGAGTATTTTTATTTCTTAAAGCCCCTGAAAACAAGGTTTGAAATTTTAAATATTTATCCATAATATTAAATTATTATCATAAATTACTAGATGTGCAACTTTCGGGTTAAAGGTATTATTTATTAAGAGTTTAACACTCAAACTCAACTAATCAAGCAAAAAATCCCAAATCTCATCAGATTTTCATTCAACTAAATCCTTTAAGCATTTTTAATTCTAAGCACAGCGCATTAAGCTATTTTGAATAATAAACTTTTGGTCTTCCAGCATTAGTTTCATGAATGTGTTCATTTCAAAACAATTACTCACACAGTCACATTATTTTTGTCTGATTCTATTGAGTATTACCTTCTGATTAAAAGGCCACTTGAGGAGTGCGTCGCTATGTCCTCTCATCACAACAAAGAACAGAGACAAGTGGGTGCCACGGCCTGTCCCATCACCATTCAGGTAGATCCGCAGACACATCTTGTAGCCATATTTACTGGTATAAAAGGCTGGAAAACACCAATAAAGTATAATCATGTCTGTTATTCACTGCCCATCATTATCTGTATCATAAGTCAAGATGTTCATAATATGAAGTTGTTACCAGGAGAGAACATAGCAGGGGCACGGCCAGCCACAGCATCCTGCCTCTTCTTGGTGAAATCGGAGATCTTCCAGACAAAGATACCGTCATACGTGGCTGCAGACATCTCCCTCATTTTCCCCTCCATCTCCACGATGGACAGGTCTCTGAGGCTCACAGTCCTCTCCAGCTGACGAACCTGCAGCACAGCAACATATGAACGAGGCAGTTTGTTTAACTTGATGCACAATCTTTTGAGTCTTCAGCAAGAATAAAACCGATGCTCTGCGTGCTGTGGCGTATGTGATGTAATATGTGACAAATGCGATGAGCCAACATCTTTTTGATTCTGCCGAGCTAAATATAATGAGAAAATTCATATTGTGGGACAGGGACAGCATCACTGAACTTCACAGACTCAGGGATGAGTACATAGTGATAGAGAGTAGGCTTTAATTTCTGCTGTTTTAACAATTAGGGTTGGGTGGAAAAAAAAATCACATAAGAATCACCATATTTCACGTTTACAAATAGGAATCCTTTAAAAAAATACCAAAAAATGAATTAGTTAATAACTTAATGTTGACAGAACCGCAAGGGCACAGTGCAGCATGCACATACTGGAGGAAACATGTAATTCATTTTCAAAAAGGCAAACATTTATTTGGGATTTAATGACTTAATAAATAACTTTGCAACAAAATGGTGGTGTTTTGTGAATACTTCATCATGTTTTCTTCACGTGAAGAAAATAAATCAGTCCATAGTCTGTTTCATTCCAAAAGCCCTGCACCAGCAATGGCTAAGTCACAAAGGGCACGGATTCAATCGAGGTGCTTTAAGAAGCAAATTGAAGCTGTTTTTGATTTCCATCACAGCTTGAAAATACAGCAGATAAACCAAGACACCAGAAATAATGTAAACGTGTGTGAATTCTTTGAGAAGGCAAACTTGTCTCCATATTGTCTGAGGAGGTCCTACAGTGACACAGTTTGCAGTTCAGCGGCAAGTTCATCAGATCAGGAATTTTCAAGGTTCACGTGTCATTTTGTCACCTTATTGTTGAGGATCTCAATCTTGTCCTGGTCCAGTCGATGTTGGCGGTTGTAGGCCTCCATGGTGGTGCAGGAACGCTCCATCTCTCGGTTGAGGACGCAGACGATGTTTTCGAACGTGTTCACTTTGAGCTCCAGCTCCTGGCAGCGTCGGCTCAGCTCTGCCACTTTGGTCTTTTCACTCTGGAGCTGTAATTCCAGGGCAGCGCCCATTGCACTGGGCAGCGGGGTGAAGGAGGTGGCCATGGTTGGGGCGCATGCACCCTGCACAAGAGCTGCACCCCCCCCACCCAGCTGACTCATCTTCTGCTCCAGGTCCCTGAGGGACTGGTGGAGCTCCTGCAGCTTGTGGCTGGCGACCTCCAGGCTCTGGGGCTGCAGGCTCTCCAGGCTCACCTTGATGCCCATGATGAAATGTAGAAGCAAGTTGAGGTGTTCATAGGAACATTGCCGCTCATGGTCATGAATCTTTTCTTTCTCCACCTTGGAGCCAAAGAAAGATACAAGCAGAAACACATTAAGAACACAGAAAGAGCAGTCCTGATCCATGACACACATGCCAGCAGAAATGACATTTTAATGATGTATGTGAAGCAGAAGAAAAACGAAAAGCACACAACAAAGAAATAATAAAGCTATTAATGGATACATACACTATACAAACTATTTATCCCTACGGTTTCTCATGTTTTATTGTTTGATACCGAGCAACAGAAAAATTACTTGATGTCAAAGTGAAAACAGAGCTCACAAATTAAGTATAAATATAAACCATAATAATATTCACACCCTTTACTGTGACATAGTTTGGCACGTGGAGACTAGCTATGTGAAATGAAGTTATGTAATTAATCTAAGCCTTAATACATCTGGTGGTCCAACAGTATCTGGTATAAAAACCACATTCCAAACTAATGTAGAATAATAAGGATGATGAAATTGCCCAGTCATACAGGATACAAGGAAGTAAGGGCAGTCACAAAACACTGAAAAAAATATGGCACAGGTGCTCATCTGGCTAGAGAAGGTAGCCTACTAACTATTTAGTAGTTTGTGTGATGCGATTAAGATGACATAACATCTGGGCTGGTGTTTGTTGTAAGTGAACCCTACCAGCATTTATGTGTAAATTTGTCAAGAAATGTGGTCTAAGTTACAATTATGAACAAACACAATCTATTATTAGTAACAATACACTAATCATTGTATTGTTCTTGGTCATACTGAAAACAAGCTGGCTGAAAAAGTACATTAACCCCTCAGCTCATGACATGAACAAAGGCTATTGGAGTTTGCAAACGTGAGTGAAACCAGATTGGAGCTGTGGTCAGAGTTACTTTGACATTTTGAGTTTGCTATTCACAAGAAGCATTAGCTGATGTGAAGCAGGCATTTCAAAAAGTGCTCTCAGGAGACTTGAAGCAGGAAAGGGTCACAAAGTCATCTCCAGTATGAATCAGTCCACAGTTAGACAAACTGTCTATAAATGGAGATGATTTTATGTCTGTGGCTACTCTCACTAGAAGTGGGCAGTCCAGCTAAGATGACTCAGCCAAAAACAGCAGAATCATCATAAACACAGCATCTCTAGCATGAAGCAAGGTGCTGTCAGGGATGTTTCTCTGCAGGTGCCCTGGAGTGACTATGACAGAAAGATCAACTGATCAAAGAGAACAACCCGCTATACAAAAACTGCTACTTAGGATGATTTGTTTGATGATTTACATTTAAAGGGGAACCCCATCTGTTTTTAGGAGATGGGCAGTAATACTGTGTGAGGTCTGATGAACTGCCTGTTAGTGTCAGTTAGGACTAAGAGCATGAAATGTAACAAAGTCTACTGCTCATCTCTGCCGCAGGCTAGAGAGGTCAGGCTACATTCTGTAAGCAGAACTGCCAGCTGTCAAGTTGCACTGAGAGTAATGCAGGCACCAAATTTGGACAAGGAAGAAAAATGTGTGGAATAAAAAAAGAATATCTCTAGTTATTCTGCATTAATCTTGATCACTTTTTAAAACTGTCCATGGAAGAGTCTGATAGGACTCAAAGGAGGCCGATGTTAATTTGGTACAGAGCTCTTTTAAACCTGTTACTACGACTGAAGGTGCTTCTACAAAATACTGAGGTCAGGGGGCATATAATGGAGTCAAATTTATGTTTCATATTTGTGCTGAAATTGTTTTCACTCTTTCTGTTCATCAGTGTCAAAAAACCTGACCACATCTATTTCAGGTGTTATCAGAAAAATAGTAACATGAAGAAGTCCAAACTAGATGAAGACTCTACACAGGCATTGTGCATATATACAAACATGGGCTTCATACTCAATAATGTAAGATCAATTTACAGGCATGCATCAACCACTTCAGTAAAAACTTTTAAATAATGTCAAACCTTGGCAATGTTCCTCTAAATGGTTCAAAAAGAAAAAAGATCCTTGTTTTATTCAAACAATGTCATTTTATTTTCTCATAAAATATCAGAGCAAATCATGTTTTTTGTGCACTTTCACCTGTTTAGATAAATCATCAGTCTGAAAACTGAACAACTGTATCTCTCTATCTGTTCACTCAGTGGAAGGTTTTGTAGAATTTTACTAAGTTAATGATCCTGTAGTTATTACACTAGCCAGTGTTATATATACATAGAGAGAGAGAGCAAATTATGACAAAAATCTCTACTTACAGACGTATCGCAGCCAACAACATGAAATCTGCATGGTGCTTTAAATTTACTGCAGAACTTAATATGGTCCACATACTGCAAAACAAAAAAAAGGAAAGAAGCTAATGATCTATAGAAAACGCTGTGGAATTTGATCCCTAGCTGAATGGTTAATGAGACCAGTCTAACAGAATTAATACAATTCACTTGAAATGAATATCTGGGATACCTTTTCTCTGGGGATCTTTTTCTTTGCACAGCCTTCACAAATCATCGGGTACTTTGGGCAGATTTCATCATGAGCCTAAAAAGAACAGTAAGTAACACAACGGCAATGTCATATTGTCGTGCAATTGGCAATACTCAGCCTCCTTCACTTTTCCCAGCATTTTTTGTCCTCACATTTTTTCTCTCTCTCTCACACACATACACACACACACACACTTGTACTTCCATCTTTGTGAGGACACTCACTGACATAAAGCATTCCCCAGTCCCTTACCCTAACCTTAAGCATCACAACTGAGTGCCTAACCCTAACCCTGACCCTAACCTTAACCTAAACCTAATTCTAACCATAACTCTAAAACCAAGTCTTAACCCTCAAAATGTGATTTTGAAGGTGACTCAAAAAGTGAGGACTGACCAAAATGTCTTCACTTTCCCAAAATGTCCTCACTCTGTTAGTAAAATACATTTTTGGTCCTTACTATGTAGCAAGTACAAGTACACACACACACACACACACACACACACACACACACACACACACACACACACACAGACACACACACACACACACACACACACACACACACACACACACACACACACACACACACACACACACACACACACACACACACTTTCTTCTTCCTTTGTATATAAATGGATATAGGAAAGTGTCATTGTTCCAGGAAGAAACATTATGACATTTAGTAATATCAAAAAAATATTGACAGTGCAAAAGGAACCTCTCATTAGTATTACTCACAATATTACTATAGCACTGCTACTACTACTATTATAGTCTGTCCACTAGAGAGCACTGTGACTCCACAGTCACAACAGTGAAGTACCTGTTTCTCCCTTCTCAGTACAGTGCTGACAGCTGCTATACAGCACATGCTTAAAGTTTATATGTTAATAAATTAGCCATGGAACTAGCCAATGCCAAGGCCTGTCAGTGGAAGACAGCTAATGAGCCATTCATATACAGTGTTATACTCATTCTCCATAAATGTGAGTATAAGTAATTCTAATTACAGTATCTCCAAGAGTCGCATCTCAGCACAGTTACAGTTGGTGCATTGAAAAGACATGCCCGGTTTCCAACTATGATACTATACTGGTAGTTTGTGTCAAACATTTAAACACCGAGACACAGCAATTTTACAGAATTAACACTAACCACTGATGTCGGACCATCACATTACAGAAATGCTGGCAACAACTGATAATATCAGAGGCGTTATTAGACTGGTGGAAAAAGAAAATGGAAGTAAACATGTGCACACTGAGACATGTACATGGCTGTGAAAGCTGACTTATACACTCCCCATACCCGACTCCCTCTCATTTTTTGTCTGTTAACTCTCAGTATCACTTTTAAAGTGCGACATAATAAGTCGTTGGAAAATGCTTCTCTGTAGCTTGCATCTAATAGACAGAAATAAAAATGTAGTGTTAAACAGATAAACTAAATAAATTAATGCTTTCAAAACCATCAGTTAATCAAGTTTACCTTTTATTGTGTTAGAAAAAAAAAACATATCTGCTTTATATCAGCTGATAGATCATTATCAGAGTTTTTAATTCTTCAATATCTAAATCTGCATCTGCCTTTAAAATCCTGTATTGGTCCGGCTCTACTACAGTTCCCATAAGTTGGGGGCTTTACGAGATGTAAACAGGAAGAGTAATGTTGCCATGGATTCAGTGAGTTAGCAGTGGGCTACGATTCGAGCCCCATGTTTTTGTCCAACAAGGAGTTAGCATCTCCCACAAACCACCTACCACAACCTAAAGACATACAGTGCTTGATTACAGTAACACGGAGGTCTGACCTTGATGTTCTTCAATAAGAAAGGCTCTTTGCAGTATTTGCAGTTGAGCGTCCTTTCTGGGCATTCTCTCTCGTTGTGGCGCTCCTGTTCATTGGCTCTCATCAGCTCTTTACAGGAAGGACACAGGATGATCATGAAGTCACAGTGGCCCTCATGGCTAGCCTGCAGATGAGCAACAAAAAAAATCGTTTCTACATTTTTTTGTAATGTTCAATTATTGTTTGAGGAAACCGGATGCACCTTTGACTTGATGATTGCCCGCAAGGTGATGTAGGTGCATATAAGGATGTATCTGACACTTGGCTTGAAAACATTGTTAGTACAACTCATGCTAGTGCCATAATAAAATTCAAGTTCAGTTTGGCAAGATTTTTTTTCATAAAACATTATTAAAGTCAATGTATACAATGATACAAGGGTGATGACATGAAAATGAGATTTCACATAAGGTAAAAACCTCATAAGACACACTTGGACTGTATCCATTCAATAAGAAGGAGAGGGGTGTGTTATTCCATGCAGGGTTAGTCTGAAGATGAGCTTATGTCTTCTCTTTTTAATGCACCCCATGTAGTTTATGACCACTACTGTTGCAGTAGAACAATGTTTGCATGAATGCAGTGGCAGTGGATTTCATGCAGTTTTATTTTTATTTTGGACAGAGAGAGTGTGTGTATATAGTCCAGATTTAGCCTGTTCATCTGTCAAATAATGTTGCTCTACCTCTACCATCCCTTAAACATACAGTGCATTTGAAAAGTGTTCAGACCCCGTCAAAAGCTGTTCCTTCCTCCACGTGCTTGGTTTTTGCCCTGATTTGCTTTGTCAGCTGTGAGACCTTCTATAGACACGTGAGTGCCTTTCCAAATCACATCCGATCAATTGGATTTACCACAGGTGGACTCCAACCAAGGTGTAGAAACATCTCAAAGATGATGAGCTAAATTTAAAGAGTCAAAAAAATGACAGAGTCTGAATGCTTTCTGAATGCGCTGTAAGTTAAAATGTCAACTATCGTTAAATATTATATTCTGATAAGTCATGGGCAAATTGAGCATGATTTAGCAATTTGTGTGTAAGAGAAGAATTGATTTGTTCACATTCCTAACCAGCAGTGTTGGGCAGTAACACAGTACTTAGTAACCCGTTGCAGTGTGATCTATTTTTTTTCAATAACAAGTAGATTACAATTTGAAATTCAGTAATTACTTTACGATACTAATCCCAGTAGAGATGGAGGAGGGTTGATGGTGATGTGTGGCTGGTGGGGCAAATCTTAGCCACAGGTACATGCACATTCAGAAGTCACCTCTTTTTTTAGTGTTGGAGTAACTGAGTAAAATCTTGTCAGACAAGACTTAATATCAAAAATATTTATCAGAAAACTTGCTGATGCTTTATTGAACTTTTTACCCATAATGTAGCATTTCTGTGCACATCAGTGAAATTTTGCACATGTGGAGCTCAAGGAGCAAGATACATTTTTCCCCATAGTCTATCAAAATGTGATCAGTGGTGCAGACATTGCTCATGATGGGAGCAATTCTGCAGCCTGCTTTGCGTTAGTATGCACCTCAAATTCTTTGATAGTTCCCGTCCATGTACACCCCTCATTGGGACAGACAGCTGCCAAGGCCTCAACTTCTCTCCGAGCTGCATTGTCTGGGAAAGCCTAGATGGAAAAGAAGAAGTTGCTGTCAGTGCTGTCTGGTGTGTGTCTTCAGTTACAGGCTGAAGGGTAGAGTTACAAACACTCTGCGTCAGTTTACTGAGGGTCAAGCTACTTGAAGCTCACTTTTCTCTCCTGGCTCTGGTGTCTCCAGCACATATGGTCTTTCTAGGGACACGGGACTTTAGTTGCCACACACATAGTCTGTGCTGCCAAGACTTACAGTGCAGTCACACTTTTTTGTTGTATCGGCTCAACAGTCCAGCACATAAGAGCTGAAAACTAACAATAACTATTGATGTTACAGTGCTGACACTCAGGGTTATTTTGAGGGATTTTACATCCAGGAAAATGTTGGCTCTCATCGTCCATGATCTAAAAATACCAAACCTGGTTGAATTCTGCTCCTAATGAGAGACTCTTCATTATCTTAACAAACTGAGGGACTTTGCCAACTGATGCCTTATTCAACGTAACTGTGAGAATCTCAGAAAAACATGCAGTGTAAGGTAAAAACATACTTACACCACCTTGCTTGAGAATAGAAATGGGTTCCTCAAATAAGTCTTCTTTGATGCAAGCACTGCATTTCTGTGGTCCAGAACTTGAAAGGAGGAAAAATAAATATTAACATTAATAACGATAGCCTACTGTGCCCATGTACACAGTAGGCTATCTGGTACCAAATACCAACCATGTGTCAGACAATGCAGATACTTGATATTACCATCATTATTATTCCATGACTGTTAAAGTTCACTCTTGGCCCTGTGATCTCTGAGTGTGACAATATAATCTCAACTCGAGATTTTCATAGTCATATCATATCATAGTCTTCAGGTGAAATTGGTCAGGGGTCCATTCACTGATGAAGACGGTGAGATACAGTTGAAAGCTCCATTAAAGCTAGTAATTGGGCCTTAAGTGGCAATCATTTTGTCACACAAAGAGCTGGAACAATTAATGGATTAAGTGATTGATTAAACAATGACTAATCTGGTTGACTATTTTTCTATTTATACATTCAGTTATTTTTCAAGCAAAATGCCAAATATGCTTTCAAATGTAAAGATTTACTATTTCTCTCTAGTAATAATGAGACATGTAATGAAAGTAGTTCATTTGCCGTAATGGCGGTGAGGCTCAGTGAACTGGAAGTGCTCCTCTGTTTCCCTGCAGTTCCCAAGCAGCCGGGAAACCAGAGCAGCTCAGCAGACTTCCCGTAACAAGAAGTGTAGCCCTCAGCCCCTGGTTGGCTTCCATACACGGTCCAGTCATGTAGCAGTCTTGTTTGGAAAAAAGACTCTAAATCTAGCAACAAGTGCTAAGTTGGCAACACTGCAGGCTGTAAACAACCCCCAAACAGAACCTGTTTGCACAAGAAACCGCAACTCAGCGACATGGCACTCAGCTAGTGGTGGATATGTGATCACTCCTACACTCAGTCAGTCAGTCAGTCAGTCAGTCAGTCAGTCAGTCAGCCAGCCAGCCAGCCAGTCAGTCAGTCAGTCAGTCGGTCCAGCCAAAAAAGTTGCATCAAGCCTCATTCATTTACACACAACTCCTTCATCATTTCATGCAGGACTAAGGGCAGAGTGGACATTACAGTGACTCACAATTGCAAAGTGGTATTACGAGACTGTACAGGGCCCAAATGAAATCTGAAGAATGTTTGATGCTGAACTTGTAGACTGGAAAGTAAACACCTGTTAATGCTTTGCTATGTCGCAATATCAAAAATGTACTTATTGCACCATTAATTAGAAATGGATAAAATTACCATTTTATCCCATTAATCTACACTCAAAAATCGATAATGACAAGGTGAAAACATGTTTTTAGAAATCTTTGCAAATTCATTGATGATAAAAAAACGCAAACTTCAAGTCTTCTTGGGTACGTCTCTGCAAGCTTTGCACACCTGGATTACAGCAGTTTATCCTATTTTTCCTGGCAGATCCTCTAAAGCTTCGCCTGACTAAATGGGAAACATCTGCGAACTTTCACTGTCAGGTCTCTTCACAAATGGTCTATGGGGTTTCAGCCTGAGTCTGAGCTTCAGCTGAGCCACTAAAGGATAGTCAGAAATGTCCCTAAGCCACTCCAGTGTGGTGAACTGCTGCCCCAGTGTCAGGTCACATGGACACTGGAGCAGGTTTTCTTCAAGGAGTTCATTCATCCTTTCCTCAATTCTAATCTGCCCCTGCCACTGAGAAGCACCCCTATAGCACCCGCTGATGCTGCCACCACCAAGCTTAGCTGTAGGAATGGTATTAGCCATGTGGACAGCAGTGCCTGATGTTCTCTAGACATAATGCTTGGAGTTCTGGAGAATTTTAGTCTCATCAGAGCCCTTTAAATTCCATGACATGCATGACCTTCCTAAACTGTGTCAAGTCAATTCAATTTGGCACAGATGGACTCCAGTCAAGTTCTAGACACATCTCAATGATAAATAAAGCAAAGAGGATGCACCTGACCACAACAGGGTTTTTTGCATAAGTGGGTGTGTTTACAGGTTTAAGACAGCAATCATTCCCTTAGAGGTGTTACGCCCAAAACTATTAAACAAAAATACAACTAAACCGACAAAAGAAGAAATCATGTGTCCTTCACTATATACTGTATATAATAAGTATATCTATATGGTATATAATAAATATATGGTCTATGGGCCATCACATCTGTGCGCACTGTAAGGAAAAGAATCGATCTCACTGTTAATCTTATCTTTTCACTCTGACATTACTCCAGACACAAAAAAATGTGGTATTTTTTATGTATTCATATCTGTATTATGACAAAAATGAAAGAAATTCAGTAATATCATTGTCATTCTACTACAGAATTATTAAAATGTACAAGTACATGCAGTAAAGACATTAACAGACCCTTTCCATGTCATCAAACATGGATAAAAAGGTCATCTTAAACTTCTATCAAAAATGCACAATTTAATGTTGCCTTGCTTATCGACAAAGAATCAAACTTAGTGAGGTATGGTATAGGGACTTTAACAGCTGCCGGTCTTTCCAGTGAAACTGACAGACGATCTGGTATTACTGGAACTCAATACAGTGTCATGTCCATCTCCTGGAAATTTACCCTGCTTGCTCCGGTCAGTTACAGCACAGGTTTGCGGAGTTGTCTACGAAGACAGCTGGCTGAAGACAGCTGGTTAACCCATCACACAAGTTGAGATTCTATTGGGATAAAGGGTGATCGGCGAAACACTTGTACGCCCAATTTTGCAATAGGTCTTTGCAATATTTTATGTCCTAACTTGTCCTTTTCTGTCGTATACTGCGTTACCTGTGACAATAAGCAGAGTACCATTAAATTGGGAGATATTTGAGGGATGGCTGATAACATGCTCTGATTGCTCATATGGACTACACACCTAGCTAGCTGGCTAGCAACCGTGACACTACTCACCTCACAATTTTGTTGAAACAAAACGAACAAAAGCGGTGACCACATTGGGCCTGCAAGGGTCTTCTCAGTATTTTCTGGCATGAATTGCACAGATGCTTGTCTTCGAGGTTGTTGGCCAAAATTTTCTTTGGGAAACCTGGTTTGTTGCCTTCCAGGGAAGATGGTGGAGACGGTTCCTGAGCAGCCATTATTTCCCCTGAACAATATCGGGGTACTCAGTGGGGTGTGTTCACGACAGCAAACACTGCTGAATGTGACTTTAGAATTAATCGCCAGCAACGACTCATGGCTCTTTTTTAATCGATCGGTCTACTACTGTATTTCTGCTGATGTCAAGAATTCATAACGATATTTGATGTTAATTTGCATCCACAAAAAAGCAGGGGTTTGCATGGGATGATAAAAGTGACAGCTGAGGATGCTGTGTTCAGTTGTAAGTTAATACGTCTACCACCAGGCGCCGCAAGCCTGAAAAACACCATCGGATTTTTCTGCTGCCTGTGGATGTTAGACATTTAGTGTTAATTACTGATAATGAATTATTCATAATTAATGATACTTGTATCATCTCTGGAATATTTATTATTTTTGCTACTGCCATGAACATACATATGAGTCGGTAGAGTTTTGTTTATTAACTGTAAGAATATAATCAACACAGTCTTCGCAGTAAAAACACTACAGCCTGCCTCAGGAGACTTTTTGGGCGTTAATAAAGCATATTGTTATTTCATATCATAAGTGAGCTGAAATCTTGGTCTGAAAGGTGCACAGCATCCATTACTGGAAAAATCGAAATACTCGGATACATTTTACATTTTACATTTACACATTTGGCAGACGCTTTTATCCAAAGCGACTTACAAGTGAAATACAATAGAAAAGCCAAAGTGCAGTGGGAAACCTTCGTGTACCTTCCTGTAAGTATTAGTTATTACATCTATTTAATAAATGATCTGAGATTGTATAAAGGAGTGCGTCAAAAAGGTGCTAGGTCAAAAAGGGTCAAAGGACATTTGCCAAAAAAATCTCGTAACATCTACAACACAGGCTTTATTTTGAAAGTTTTAACGGAAGTAGAACGGTTTTGCGTGACGCTGGGTCGGTAGCTGTTTCTTTTTCCAGAGGAATGTCGCTGCTATATCTCTGTGGGGATGGAGGTCTGACAGATGTTTTGAGAAAAAGATGTCGGGACTACAGTTTCTTATCGCACTAAATAAACGTGAGTATTTAAAGCTGATGCCATCTGGAAGAAGACACCCAGTCTAACTGCCATTTAATGTTATTTAGCATAAATGAGGAAAAGCTAAGCTAATATCGGCTGAATAGCTAGCTAGAATAGAGCCAAAGGATAACGTTACCTTTTAAACCGGGTAGGTAACAAACCGGGCTGCCTCATCACTGTTTGAAGACTGTGTTGACCTTGACATACCCTTTAGAGTTTTTGGCTTTAACATTTTAGCCATTATGGTTTCAAAATTTCGATTAAGCACCCTCCTAACGCTAACAGCATATGCAGCTAATGCTAGCTGGACATCGTTAAAGGGAAAATGCACTGTTCCTTTTCCGATATTGCACAGTTCGGCGTTGTGTTGTAGCTGGTTTCTCCTTCAGCTTAACACTGACACACATGCACTGATAATATAAACTGGAGGCAAAAACTTGATTGTGAACAATATAACACCTCCCATGAGGATTTTACAGGGACATAGAGACGTTGCCTTGTACAAACCTGTAAGCCATCTTTCATGTATCACTAATATTTCAGTCATGAACATATGAGCCAGTTACTAATTCGCTTGTTGATGGATCTACTGCAAAAAAGCAACTCTGACCACATCGTCAAATGTAGCCAAATGTAGCCAAATGTAGCCCAACATTGTTCCTCCCATATATTGCCATTACGTTTGTGTCTGAGATTTAAGAATCAGATTTTTTTTTGAAAGCTAGGAACAACACCTACATCAGTTCTAAAGATATTTTCAGATGCTTTGAAGACTCATCTTATGATTTGGATGAAACAATGTTCTGTCAGCTGCCCAGTGTAAAATATTTTTTCTAAAATGGCCTTGCTAGTTTTGTATGACACAAAAAAAATGAACAAGAAAAATGTATACACTTTGTATGAAAATAATACAATTAATTGATTAATGGTTCAATAGCAACCATGTATGCAACCATATTCCCCCTCTCTTTTTCTCTCTCTCTTTCTTTCTTTCTCTCTACACACACATACACACACACATTCTCCCTCCCTATAGATAGATAGATAGATAGATAGATCTAGTAAAAATCCTTTGGTGGAGCAGTAGGTACATTGTTTCATCCATATGGTTGGAGGAGTCTTTGAGTTATCTGGAAATCAGTGCAGAATCAGAATGGCAGGATAAATAACCTTCCAGATTTTTCAATGGTTATTGGGTAATTATTTATATAGTTAAATAGATGCCTAGTTCAGTGAGTCATAGCATGAGGGTCTGCATTTCTTGATCTTTATCAATTTAATAACCAGAATATTTTGTGTATGGGTGTATTTCCTTTGATGTTACAAGATCTGGCTGCACATTTCTGTCATACTTTGTAATGAAGATATGATATTGTACAGGCTTATGTGTTTGATGAACTTGTGTTTTTCGTCATGTCTACACATTGAAAGGGAATGACATTTAATAACTAACCATAACTTCTTTATTCCTCTGTTTTGTCATAGATGATGCTCAAAACAACATAGAAGTTACCTCCACCACTGACTGGCAAGCAAGAACATTCATTCAGGTTTGAAAGAACACCTGCTCAGTTCAGAATAGGTATTTAGTATTTTTGGCATTATATTTGCTTCTAAGCATGGACCCTTAGGTTCCTCATCCATTGGGATACACTGTTACTCTTTACCTTCGGTTGCTGTGGGACGAATTGTCAGGGGAATTCCACTGTACTACCGCTTGTTTCTGAACAAGCTAGTGAAGCCTCATCAAGATGTTTTCAGCGCTGAAGAAGCTGGTGGGATCTGAGCCAGGGCAGCTCAGGGACAAGAATATTCCAGCTGGCATGCAGTCAATGAACCAAAGTTTGCAGAGACGCTTCGCCAAAGGTGTTCAGTATAATAGTAAGTAATCATCCAGTCAGGTGAGCAGGCTTCTGGTGTCAAATATGCCTGTTCTCTCGATAACTATCAAATGTTGCTTTTGAGTTAAGTTGTTAAAGTGTTTCTGATTAAAATTAACGTTAAATCTCCTTCCCACTCAAGTGAAAATAGTCATCCGGGGAGATAGGAACACTGGCAAGAGCACTTTATGGCATCGCCTGCAGGGCAAGAAGTTTGTGGAGGAGTACATACCCACTCAGGAGATCCAAGCCACAAGTATCCATTGGAATTATAAAAGTAAGTTATAACACATTGAACATGATGGCTTATTGTATTTTGTCACCACTGCTTTCATCATGTGTGCCATTTGATTCTGGTTTGTATTTGACATTTGTTGTTTATGCCTTGGTGATTTATTTCAGTGGCTCCATATCAAGGTAAAAAAGAGAGTGCATTTGGATTTACCTTCCTCTAACTGAGTTTTAGATTAGGTGTCCTGTATTTGTGGTAGTGTTTCCACCACTACTTCTTGTAGTGTTTTTAGTTACTGGATCCATATTAGAGTCACTTAACAGCCTCTGGATCTCAATTATTTTACTTTGTGGCCTTTAAACATGAATAATGAAAACACTCTTTTTGTTTCTCTCAGCTACTGATGATGTGGTCAAAGTAGAGGTTTGGGATGTGGTAGACAAAGGTGAGTGTTGAGACATGTGCCAGTCATACATGCCAGTCTCTTCTGAGGCTGTGAAGTAAAACATGTTTTTTCTTGTCGCCCTGCTACAGTATTTCATGACATCAAATAGATGCATGGTTGCTTGTTTGTTTTTCTGTCCTCAATGTTCATGTTGTCTTTTATGCACCTCTCTTGCACTCATCTCAGGCCAAAAATATCCTCTCCCTGAAGGTGTAGGTGAGCGCCACTATAGTGTGTAGAAATTAAACTGGATTGTGTGCAATGGGTTTGTCCTGCCTCGTTTTACTCTTATCTCAATGTCAATATTCTCAAGGTTTGGCTGTTCCCAGGTTTGCTGTGTGGCTACATGTCACGGTTTCATATTTTTATTTTTTATTTTTTGCGCTGTGTATAGATAGAGCCTGAGTGTCTGCACAGAGTGACCTATGACTGAAGTGTGTTGAATTTAAGCTGCAAGTTACTTTTCCATAAGAAAAGCATGTGTGCTGCTCTGCTTACTTTACTCATCATAAAGTAACATAAAACAACAAACTAAGCTGTACATTGTGATGTTTTTTCCCCTATCAGCTTGTCTAAACTTAACCCTTCTGATTTTGTGTTCTTTCAGGCAAAGGCAAGAGGCGCGGAGACAACTTGAAACTGGAGAATGAGCCCCAAGAGGTGATTATCACATGACTGTCATGTGTTCAGGAAAAAAGGGCTTACTTATAGGATTGTGGGTCAGTAAAGAGTGAAGTCAGTAAAAGTAAAAAGTTCTTATAGGGTGTAAATGATAAAAAAATTTAAGTTGTCAAGATAAAAGTATATTTTTTTATATATTGTATGACCAGTGTGATCTAGTTGTTTAATAAGAATATATGTGTTTTGTAGTCTGATGAAGTGGCCCTGGATGCAGAGTTCCTGGATGTGTACAAGAACTGCAATGGAGTCATCATGATGTTTGATATTACCAAGCAGTGGTAAGAGTCCTCTGTCTAAACTGTTGTCCTACCACTGTTTCATCAGTGAACTCTAATGCTACGATATGCATGGACGGATTAGGTTTCAGTCAGTCTGCATGTGGCTGTGCAGCTGAGAGCCTCCAGTGGTGGATGTTGTTATTTCTGGTCAACAGATTAACCATACAATTATGCAAGTGGTTAGGTAACACCATATCAATATACCAAAATTAAATCAGTATCAAAAATTATATTCTCTGACTGAAAATAAAGGTGTGGGCTGAGGCCTAAGTTTATTGTGCCTATCCTTAACATTAAACAAAGCACAATCCTTGCTATTTAGCCTTGAATCAAAACAAAGACAATATGAAGCATTTTATGGAAACAAAGCTGTATAAAACAAAAATAGATTAACAAGACATGATGGCTCATAATTGTCAGTCATTTCTCCTTCTTGGTCACATATTTTAAACCCTTTTTGTAAATTTTCTTGAAATTACACATATTTCTACATTCTTTTAATTTTATATTACAACAATTCCATAATTCAACTTTAACTCTCACACATCTATTCACCATATTTGTCCTGAACATCTTTTACATATACATAACGTATAATTTCCTCTGAGTGGGGATTTGTTGTCCCTCAATTAAAATCAGTGGTTGGATGCAGTCAAGAAGTGTTTTGTGTATTATTTTAAACATAATTTTTGAAGTTTTAAAGTCAACAGGGTCCTTAAGTATCAGTGAATATGATTTAATAATTATTTAGTTGGATATTTATAATCGACCCTATTGACAATTTTCATGGCTCTTTTTTGTGATATGAAGATGCAATTGGTGCTGGTTTTGAAATGTATTTTCCCGTACTTCTGCACAGTCTGTAATATATGAGCCTATGAGTGTGCAACATAGAATGAATTGTGAGCCATGAATTAAGAAGTTCTTAGTTTTGTCCAGTACTGCAGTGGATTTGGACAGTTTTGATTTGATATGGTTTATTTGAGGTTTCAAACATAATTTGTGGTCTATTATCTCTCCCAAGAATTTATTTTCATGTACTTTAAAATTTTGCATCATTAATCTAAAGAATTACTTCAAAATCTGTTTTATAATATCCAAACACTATGAATTTTATTTTCCTTAGATTTAATGACAGTTTTATTAATGTTAAACCACCTCTTTAAGGTTTCCAATTCCCCTTCAGCTGCATGCTGCATGCAGACATTGCATTGTCTGTGACTGACTGATTGATCATAGTTGAGTGATCATTATTCCAAAGCCAAATGCCACCTGACTGAGTTGGAGTTTCCCCATTGGCTGTCGCTCTTTCAAAATGATTTGGCAACTGTTTCTATGTGTGTTGCCAACTTAGCAAATTTGTCGCTAGATTTAGAGACTTGTTTTCCAAAGAAGACGAGGTATAAACCTAGTGTATGGCTGGACCGTGTATGGGTGCCAACCTTGGGCTTAGGGCGATTACTCTTGTTATGGACAGTCACCCAGCCACCCTGGTTTCCATGACTGCTTGGGAACAGAAGGGAAGTGGAGTTGCGCTTCCATTTCTCTGAGCCTCGCCTACATTATGACAAATACACTACTTTCATTACATGTATCATTATTGCTAAAGGAGGCAGAGGAATAACTAAACATAAAACGCACAGAGAGCAGGAGAGTTGGAAGGGGAGAGAGAGAAGCCATCGGTAACTGTTGACCTAAAGAAACTAGCAGATCTGGTTAGCATGTGAACAACAGAAACTTCAACTGGAAATGAGACAATACACTTACTGCAACATGTAAAAGACCTGTTAAGAAATAAGGGTCTCTGTCCACTGAAACCCTAGGGGACTTTAATTTGAAACTGTTACAGGAAGTGTTGAGTTTGTATTAATACATAATGCAGTAACTTTAACAAAGCAGACAGGAGTGATTCAAAACTAGGCTTCCTACTAACATAGTGGTATTGTCAATTCTACATATCAAACGGAGGGAGTTAGACATAAAGACCTGCCTCTAATAAGACCTGTTAACTTCTGCAGTTGAGGTAAATAAAGGTCCTGGTCACTTCTTGAGAAAATATGGCTGAAATGAATGGTTGAAAATCTAGGAAAATCGAAGGAGCTGCAATTTTAAATAAAAAAAAAAACATAAAATGTTATAATAACAAAGCTCAGATTTGAACAGTGTACACTACTGCAGTGGTTCCCAACCTGTGGGCTGCGCAGGCAAGAAACTTTCAAAAACTAATATAAAGAATTCCTTACATTCTTTTTATTTCAACCTTCTCTGAATTATTTAATTTTTATCAGTCCAAGCTTCTAAATTTTCTTCACCCACCCACAGATCTATGTTGTGATTTTGTCAACTGCAGGACATTTAACTACATCCTGAGGGAACTGCCCAAAGTACCCACCCATGTGCCAGTGTGTGTGTTGGGAAACCACAGGGACATGGGCGAACATCGTGTCATCCTCCCTGATGATATAAGGGACCTGATTGCTGGACTGAACAGGTAGAGTTAAGCACTCAGCTAAATGGTCAGATGTTAATGATGGAAACAAAAACATGTTGTATAAGTACAGAATTTCTGACGTGCTGCAACCGTAAAATCTGATTTAAATGAATTTGAAAATTATCATGTAGAAATTATCATGTTTTAAGGCTGCATATTCACCTTTTTATAACCTGTTTTCCCTACAGACTGCATTTGCAAATAACAAGACCGCATTATGTGATGAAGTATTGATAGACAGAGGTGGCAGAAAAGAAAATCTAAAAAGTGTGAAGAAGAATATGAGTAAAATGAGAAATCTCTTTGACATTAAGAGGAAACAATGCTGTGCCTGTCCGAAAAAACCTCAGCTGACATTCCGTCACTGAGATGTCCTCAACTTTCTATATTCTTTTAAGCCTGTGCCACTCTGACGCTGTGGACCCCGAAGTAAATCTCACCTAAATTTGTTGTAGAAATCTGGAATGAGATCACTGATCTTGTTTGGAACATGGTGTCTGTCATGGAGCCTTCTCTACGAGCTTGTGTGGTATGGACCTGGAAGCGTTGGCGAGGTCAAGCCATAAGGCAACCAGGTCACCCTTACCTTCCTTCACTTACCTTAGTAGCTGTATGACTGCCCCCGTGTTCCCCAAGCAGCCAGGTGTTCCAGAGATCCCACCCTTGATGTATTTGTTCTTCAGGAGAAACTCGATCCACTTCTAAACTACTCTGTACGGATTTGGAGGTACAGGTGCTTTGAGGGACTGGGCCAGAGTCCTGACCATGCTCCTCCTGTGTCTCTCCAGGAAGTGCTCCTGTGCATTGCGTCTGTATCTCCTTGTCCAAATACTTCATTCTGGCCTGATGGATTTTGAGGCCATGCGGATTCTTGCACTCTTTACCACAGATGTATCTTGCAATGCATACTTCCAAAGGATCATTCATAACTTGACTTGGTTTCTTCCTCACGAAAGATACAAGTTGGGATGCTAGCCCGAAATGCCTTGTTGGGGTTCCAGACCTTACTTTCTGGACCTGTTGACGTCAGTATGTCTCTTGGTGCTGGACAGCCCTGTCGCAAGCTTGGCACGGCCTTACGCAATGCACAGCACATAGCTACTGTGGTAAAGAGCTTAAAAAAGAGGAACGACTTATAATGAAGAGTTTTCCTTAGTTTTGTAGCCATGCTGAAAAGACATGTTTTTAACTGCCTGGAGAAATCTACTTCATTTTTTCCATGCATCCCTCCACTACTCCAAGGATTTTGCTGTGAGTCCGGCAATTCAAAGAGATTGCTTCAGAAACTCAGCACAGTTAGACACTTAACTTTTGCAAAGGCTATTTCTGTTGTTCACATTTAATGTGGCCAAACGGGGTCACAGCCTGTAAGTCTGCGTTACTATTGTGGATGTGTGATGTAACTGGACACCCATGACCTGATCACATTAGTAAGAAGCAGTGTAGCGAAGATAAAAATGCTTAATCATTTGTCAATACTATACATTGTTAGCTCGGATTAATTATCCACAGTTTAACTGCTGAGTTGATTTTTTTTCAGTTACTATGAACACTAAAGTATAATTCATTCAGATTTATCAGCATCATAAACCAGCAGGACAGTGAAGCAGTGTTGACTGACTACCTTTAGTATTGAAGTCCGACTGTCTGTCTATTCCTTCATTATTTACGTTTCTTAAGTCTGGAAGAGTCCACAGATAAACAATCAAAAGAGTTTTTCATAAAAGTATTCCAAGTTATGAATATTGTCATGCAAAGTCTATTTCAGACTGTTGAGCTACTTTTTTTGCAGCAGTTCTCTTGTTTTCCTGCTCCAGTCCAGCTCGAGAAGGTGGATCGAGTCAATCATCTTCTTTTTCAGAATTGAACTCTGGCTCAAACCGATAATGCAGAACCGAAGTTTAATAGCTACAACCGTACACACATGGAGCACATGGATAGAACATGTAGTTGCCATGGTAGTTGCCAGCAAGCTGACCAGTCATAGCACACTGGCTTCTGATTGATCAGCATAGTCAAGGCAGAGGGGGGTCTTAAAGAGCACAGCATTCACCAAGAATAAAATGATGAACACTTAAAGTGGCCATAATAGGTCCTCTTTAAGCCCTGAAACACACTGTCTGCATGGTGTGTGCAGAACATCTTTGTTTTCAAAAAATAGATATTCAACGATGTGGCTGCCACACACACTCACACAAACACTGTGTACCGATGCACTTTCTTTTCTGAACTTGAATTGTCTGCCTCCATCTTCAGTTACTGTTTCTGACCATGTATAAACTCACTTTGGCATTTGATTTCTTTCGCTTCCTCCAGTTCCCTCTGCTCCAGATTCAAAGACACACACCTGCTCACTCACGTCACACACTCGCATCCAGGAGTTTTCTTGATGGGTGAGGGAGTGTGTCTGTGAGAGAGACACAGTCTCAGGAGAGAGCAAGAGGAGTGAAATGCCAAAGTAAAATGCATGCTAGTGTCTTAAAACAATTATGTGACAATTTATCCTCAATGTTGTATAGCCATTTACTACAACCCACGTGGAACAACTATATTTCACCCACCCCTACTGTAAATGAATGATGGTTCTGAGTTTGCTTGATCTGTAACAACTTAAGGTGAAGATATATCAGATGTAGTTCTAGTTCTGCTACCCCCAAGTGACCAAAAAGTCAATTAATGCAGCTTTAATATGTTAACCATTTTAACCTTGAAATCACACTTATAACATTTAAACTTTGATCTCGCTTTAACTCGAGTTACTTGTGTTTTACAGACCAATGGGATCGTCTTACATCCACTATGCTGAGTCCTCTATGAAGAATGGGTTTGGCTTGAAATATCTGCACAGATTCTTCAACATCCCTTTCTTGCAACTACAGGTTAATTTTTTTATTTCTCAGTTGTCAGTTTTGTCATTTTCTCAGAATTCTTTTAATCTAGTTTTTCCAGGCTGTGCTGGTTTAAATGAATCATTTATATTCTTCTGTAATTATTACTACACAATTCTGAAAATGGGACAGAATTATACTGAGGTGGTGGTATTGTTTGACCTGCTTTAGCAACATTGCAAATATGAAGGTTTCATTTCAGCCCTATGCCCAGTTACTCATACCAGGCATTTGTATGTCATTATTTTGTGTGTGCAGAGAGAGACACTCCTGAGGCAGCTGGAGACCAACCAGCTGGACATGGATGCCACCCTGGAGGAGCTCTGTGTCCAGCAGGAGACTGAAGATCAAAACTATGAGATGTACAAGCTGTTACTTTTTTTCTTGGCATGCATGAAAACTGTTGTATACAGAGCCCCCATAGTGACATGAGCAAAAGCTTTGTCTCCCACAAATTTCCAGTGCACACCCAATAGTAAATTGTGCTAATTTCTGGTGAACACTTTTGCATATGTCCACTCAGGGGCTCCAAATTGCTGGGAACACACTATAAAGTATCTGTGTTTTCTCCAGCTTCTAAATGGGTACATTACCTTCAGCTAAGTTTTTATTGTTGTTGTAAGAAAAATATATGTTTTTTCTTTTTATTAATAATACATTAGTGTTATTATTGTTCTTGACACACTACTGTTGGCCGTAAGTTGTCAGAAGACACAATTCAAACATTTAAAGGTGGTAGTGAATAGAGTTAGTATCAGTATTTTAAACAAGACTAGGTTAAAACCTAGTATGTGGCAGTGTATTTCTTAGTATCTCAGAATATAGCTAGCACTTTTTTAAGTGATTAACTATCACAGGACAATGTCTTAACATTTTTCAAGACAATTGAAATGTTCATGGTGAATTTTACTGCATTAAGATTGGGTGGCATCTACACTCTAAAGTGGTGCACTGTATTACCAGCCTCAGATATTATTGCAAGTGACTCACAGTTTCTTAACCAGCTCCTTTGTGATTTCTGCAGTTTCCTTGAGAACTTGGAGTCTCGCAGTAAGAGCTATGGTTCTCCTGGTCCAGCTAACGGCCAGAGTTCCTCCTCAGGCTCCCAGTCCCCCATAGTCCCTCCAAGTGGGGCCTCCACAGGCAGCTCCAGCCCCAGTACCCCTCAGCCCCCCATCCCCTCCCAGCTGCTCCCACAGTCACCATCTGCGTCTGCATCCTCCCCTCCACCTCCCACGGCAGCAGTTAGCGAGGCAGCTTCACCTACTGTTGAGTCAAAGCCATCAGCCCAGTCTCCGGAACACTATCAGTCCTCAGCCACATCTGGAGTGTTGGCTCCCCAGAAACGCAGCTTTATCTCCCGCTGGTTTGGTTCATCACCTGCTGCTGATGCTCCTGTTTCTGCACCAGGTGAGTTTCCTTTTTACAGAACTTAAGCAGTAATTTGTTGACGAGCAAATCGGCAAAGAATTTAAGGAAATTTGTTTTGCTATTCCAATAATTGACAAATGCCATTATTTTCTCTTTAGAGCCACTAAACAATACTATACTATACTAAGTCACTCTGTACCATCACCTCAGAATGATTTTAGATTGAAAGGGATTAGTATTGCTATGTATGAAGTCTGATTTCTGGTCATCCACAACTAGATTAGCAGAAGTTGGAGCAACTGCTGTATCCATAGCTGTACCAGAGAGAAGATTTGACAATGCTCTGGCAATTGCCTCTAATTCCACAACCAGAGTGGTCAACAAAATGTTTAATATCCATCTTCGGTATCTTTTAGAAAAAATGGCTGCGTGATGACCGAAGGTTTAAGATGGAGTGATGCACAACAAGTGATTGTCATCTTGATACATCACAATCAAACAGGTTTTATAAGAAATAGGCAAACCCAGAAAAACAAACAGAGAGCCCTCCACCCTGTTGATCATAAGCAAGATGGCATTGATGAATAGGCCCTGCCCACTTTCCACAGTCAATATGGCACTTCAGATTTCGCTTAATAATCGCCCCCCTTGTATACCAAATTTGGTGAAAATCTGTCCATCAGACAATTTTGATATTTGTGGTTTCCCTCCTAGTGGTCAGGCTCAAAATGATTTGGTAGGTTTACGCCTCATCACAGACTGAATATATGTAGATATAAGATAAGTTTTATGATGATTGGACAAAAGGTTAATGAGTTACGGCCAATAATTTATCAATATGTTATTTATTATATTATATTGATATTAACATTTATTCATGATACAGTGCATCTGGAAAGTATTCACAGCGCTTCTCTTTTTCCACATTTTGTTATGTTACAGCCTTATTCCAAAATGGATTCAATTCATTTTTTACCTCAAAATTCTACACACAATACCCCATGATGACAAAGTGAAAAAAGTTTGCTTGAAACTTTTGCAAATTTATTAAAAATAAAAAACAAAAATAAAACATGTACATAAGTATTCACAGCCTTTGCTCAACACTTTGCAATTACAATTGCAATTACAGCCTCAAGTCTTTTTGAGTAGGCAGTTTGGGCAGTTTCTCCCATTATTCTTTGCAGAACCTCTCAAGCTCCATCAGGTTGGGTGGGGAGTGTCGGTGCACAGATCTCCCAGAGATGTTCAAACGGGTTCAAGTCTGGGCTCTGGGTGGGCCACTCAGGGACATTCACGGAGTTGTCCTGAAGCCACTCCTTTGTTATCTTGGCTGTGTGCTTAGGGTCGTTGTCCTGTTGGAAGATGAACCTTCGCCCCAGTCCAAGGTCCAGAGCGCTCTGGAGCAGGTTATCATCAAGGATGTCTCTGTACATCGCTGCATTCATCTTTCACTCGACCCTGACTAGTCTCCCAGTTCCTGCTGATGAAAAACATCCCCACAGCATGATGCTGCCACCACCATGCTTCACCGTAGGGATGGTACTGGCCAGGTGATGAGCAGTGCCTGGTTTCCTCCAGACATGACGCTTGGCATTCAGGCCGAAGAGTTCAAGCTTTGTTTCATCAGACCAGAGAATTTTGTTTCTCATGGTCTGAGAGTCCTTCAGATTCCTTTTGGCAAACTCCAGGCGGCTGTCATGTGCCTTTTACTGAGGAGTGGCTTCCATCTGGCCACTTTACCATACAGGCCTGATTGGTGGAGTGCTGCAGAAATGGTTGTCCTTCTGGAAGGTTCTCCTCTCTCCACAGAGCAACGCTGGAGCACCGTCAGAGTGACCATCGGGTTCTTGGTCACCTACTCAGCATCCTCCTTTCTTGGTCAGCAGAAATGGTCGCTGGGTTGAAGGTGTTGTTGCTAGGTGGTTTTTGATCAGAGTGGTCAGTGTGAGACTTCATGTTGAATTTATTGAAGAACTGTAATCTGTCCTCATCTCTCCAGACCTCCCTGGTGTTGTTCTGTAGCAGCCTCTGCTCCAGCTTCCTCCTATAGGCCTACTTTCCATCTCTGATATTCACTAAGAGCTCTTCTGGACCTTCTTGACTGCCTTTTGCTGACCTCATATTTTTGTCCTACACTTCTCTTTGTTAAATTTTAAAATTATGTTAAAAGATGTTTAAACATGGGGAGCTGTGATGGGAGTTTTTTTATGTCAAAGCATAGATTTGAATTAAGTTGAGTTTTTTTTTATTATAACTCAAATATATTTGCCTCATTGTTCTCCTCAGAGGACCTTGCTGCACCAGCGTGTCCTGCTAAGGTTCAGAGTGTGGATGATTTTGTGCCAGATGAGGGACTGGACAAGAGTTTCCTGGAGGACAGCCTGCCCACAAAGACCAAGGTGCCTCAGTCTGCACCAGCTCCAGCTGTGGACAGTGACAGGTGAGATGTTTGTTAGAATTATTGAGATAGACTGTTAATTACACACATATTTTTGAAACTTTGATGTTTTTTGATATATCATGACATATGGGCTTCATTTATCAGAGCATTTAGAAAGATGAATTTGTACGTCTGATGACATGGAGGTTCTTGTTTCAGCTGCTGTGCACAGTAGCCTGCAATAGTGGACCCTTTCTTCGTGAGTAAAGGTAAAAAGGCAGTTTTCCTGTTCTCTCTGTGTTTCAGTGATGGTGAAGACAGAGGAAACCCCATGGTGTCTGGCTTCCAGGATGAGCTTGATCCTGATGATACTGAGCCCAGCCTTCCCCAACCTAAGACCCTGCCCCCCAGCAAAGATATCACTCTAACCAGTGACGAGGAGGAGGGAGTACCAGCAGCCCAAACACAGGACCAAGATTTGGACAGTGAACCTGAGCTGAAAGCGTGAGTCTTGTTAGTAATCAAGAATACTGATAACAATATTTGAAACTTATAAAACAAGTGTTACTATTATTTTGTCCACCCCATTTATATCAGTGAAGGTAGGCTAAATAACAGAACTCCTGAACCAAACATTATAACCTTCATGAAGAGAGGTTCTATTGTAGAACTGTTGTATTAGACTGCATTAGTTTTAGCTAGGTGTTCCTAAAAAACTGTAGCCTGTGCATACAACTGAGATTTAGAAATATACACTCAGTTGGCAGTGCCTGACTACATGTATTTCACAAGTGCAATGAGATCAGGTAAAGAAGTGCACCAAAAGTGCATAGTAAGTGCTAGTTAGGCATGTTAGAGATGTTAGGAGAGGAGGCTCTCGCCAGAAGGGCAGTGTACTGGTGTAAGCCATGAGATAGCCATGGACTCCCAATCACAATTTACACTAAACCCTAGTTGAGAACAGTGCATAGGCATAGCCTGAGCTGTGATAGTAGTAGATCTGCCACATAAACTGCTGGGTTTGAGTTGCCCCTGCAGCTACTGTCAAAATCTCTCTCTCTCTCTCTCTCTCTCTCTCTCTCTCTCTCTCTCTCTCTCTCTCTCTCTCTCTCTCTCTCTCTCTCTCTCTCTCTCTCTCTCTCTCTCTCTCTCTCTCTCTCTCTCTCTCTCTCTCTCTCTCTCTCTCTCTCTCTCTCTCTCTCTCTCTCTCTCTCTCTCTCTCTCTCTCTCTCAATTGATCCGGTGTCTGTGATTTTGGAATGTTGTCTTTGATTATTAGAAACTTGAATGTACACTGCTGGGGCAAAAGATCCAAAACGATGAGAATAGAAAATTTGGAGTAAACGTTCACAAGTGAGGAACATTAATACATAAATGAAAGAAGTTTAACAATGTGTGCAATATTAAAGGTAATTATCACCCTTTTACAGGCCTGTGATTCATATCACAAAACCAAAGGTGACTTCTAAAGCTTCAGAGCCCAGAGACCAGACCACAGCACCCATCTCCCTCACTTTGATTCCAGCAGCAGAAGAGCCAGCCCGACACCAAGGCAGGAAGAAGGAAAACACACCCAAGGCTGAGGACTCTGATACCGACCCCGAGGCCCCTGTGGCCCAGCAAATGCTCTCTTTTGTCATGGATGACCCTGACTTTGAGTCGGAAGCATCAGACACACCAAAAATAGTGAAGGTAAAAGTAGAACCAATTTACTATCTCTGAGATTAACTCATTTCACAGCTCTTTTTACTGCTGAAAGCCTGAGCTGTTTTTGAATCAGGCATTTTATCAGTCATTCAGTAATATCTTCAGCATGATACAAATCAGACAGAATTCTTAGACATACCTAGTTGAGATTTTAATTGCACCTCTGTCACACTCTGTCACACTTATTTTTCTCTGTCTTTTTTTTTCATCTGATGAGTTAATGTTTGGCTGCACCATTCTTTCCAGGATGCATTTCCAGTTAGGGATGAGCTTCTGTCTGATCTCTCTGACGATGACATGCAGTTAGCCAAAGTGCCAGAACCTTTGAAGCCCACTGTGATTTCCTTCAAACAAAAGGATGATACTGACCTGTTTGGCCTCGGCATCCAGGAAGAGGCTCCCGCAGCCAAGGACAGCAGCGAGGAGCAGGAAGGCAAGTCATGAAATATCTGTTGATGTCTCTTCATAACTGTAATGATCAATTCAGACTTAATTCACATTTTGAATTTCACACTAGTATCAACGAATCAGCTATTGTTCTGATGAGTAACTTAACACAATATCTGCTTTTTGAGTTGGTAAATTATACGTATGGTTGTTAATCATTGGGAAACACATGAATTGAAGTGATTCCAATTCTTGGTGTCATGATCATCAATCCAGAATTGGTTCTTTATTGAACAAATGGAAAGGTGGGCAGTGTTTTTAGGTAATTGATCTTAATGAAGGTGATTGTGTGACCAAACAGGAAACAAAGCAGAGAAAAGTATGCAGAAGCACACAGCTTTTTTTCTATTAGCTTTTTTATTTAAAGAAGTCAATTTGTAAACCTGTTACAGTCTTTTTCCTGACCTACCATACTGTATAGCTGCAGAATAAGTAGGGTATGGATTTATTTTCTTCACCTGATCAGATTTGGCTGGAAGTAAAATAGTCGTTGGCCATCTCATTCACTTGTGCTAGAGTTTTGTCTTTCAATTGACTAACATTGGTCTCCAGATGATGGTATACAAAGTGAAAATGAAATGCAAAAACGATCATTCCAAATCAAACTGTGACTCATATTGCAATCGCAATATCTGCTAAAATAACTGCAACTTTTTTTTTTTTGCATATTGTGCAGCCGGACTAAAAGCAGCACATACTGTAAATATATAAATAACACTTAGCTTCTTTGAAGATAAACTCTAGATAACTCTAGCGTCTGAAAGCTGTACACCAACCTATGTCACTGAGCCCTTTTGGTGGAGTTCTACCTTTTTCATTCAACATAATGTTTTTAATGACTCACACCTACTTTTGACATTTTGTGAATTGATTCAGAATTGTAGATGATAATGCAAATCTTTCTTTCTTTTTTTTTTTTTTTTTTTTTAAATATCATATGTAGAGTCAACCTTTAAAACCCACTGATTCCATTTGCACTCTATAGTGCTCACAGCCTTTTCTCCAAAAAGATCAGAACAATTCTGTGTTGACCAAAAATGAATGAAGAATTAACAGAATTATTGTTGCATATACACTCACCGGCCACTTTATTAGGTGCACCTGTTCGACTGCTCATTAACACAAATATCTAATCAGCCAATCACATGGCAGCAACTCAGTGCATTTAGGCATGTAGACGTGGTCAAGACGACCTATTGAAGTTCAAACTGAGCATCAGAACAGGGAAGAAAGGTGATTTAAGTGACTTTGAACATGGCATGGTTGCTGGTGCCAGACGGGCTGATCTGAGTATTTCAGAAACTGCTGATCTACTGGGATTTTCTCAAACAACCATCTCTAGGGTTTGCAGAGAATGGTCCAACAAAGAGAAAATATCCAGTGAGCAGCAGTTCTCCAGGAGAAAATGCCTTGTTGATGCCAGAGGTCAGAGGAGAATGGCCAGACTTCTTCAAGCTGATAGGAAGGCAACGGTAACTCAAACCTCAAACAACCATCCCTCAACAGGGGAGGAGGCCTCAGACACCACCTATCTCCAATTTACAATGCTGCCCTTTCATCCCTTCCCAGGAGATTCAACAATTTAACCTCTAAGAAAATCAACTGTTCACAAGTGGCATGTGACTCCAACGACTGTCGTTATAACACAATAGGGCTCTAACGAAACCAACTCTCCACCAAGACAGTCACTCTAACGACTGTCATTGGCACATGGAGCACAAAGGGAACCAATGACATCATCAGCCTTGTGAAAGCCCCTCCCAGAGGTTAAAAATACCTGGGTCTCCACACCAGATAGTTGGACCAGTCCCAGCCTGGTCAGGTGCGAGAAAGAACTGATGAAGCCTCTTGGATGAGAGGTGAAACGTCTTCCTAGACAAATAACCAAGTCCAGTTGCTTTCGATTTAAAACTCCTTTGAGAAACCTCAAACTTGAACCTTGAAGCAGATGGGCTACAGCAGCAGAAGACCACACCGGGGGCCACTCCTGTCAGAACAGGAAACTGAGGCTACAGTTCACACAGGATCACCAAAATTGGACAATAGAAGATTTAAAAAACGTTGCCTGGTTTAATGAGTCTATTTCTGCTGCAACATTTGGATGGTAGGGTCAGAATTTGGCGTCAACAACATGAAAGCATGGATCCATCCTGCCATGTCCACAGTTCTGGCTGGTGGTGGTGGTTTAATGTTGTGGGGGATATTTTCTTGGCACACTTTGGGCCCCTTAGTACCAATTGAGCATCGTTTAAACGGCACAGCCTACCTGAGTATTGTTGCTGACCATGTCCATCCCTTTATGACCACAGTGAACCATCTTCTGATGGCTGCTTCCAGCAGGATAACGCACCATGTCACAAAGCTCAAATCATCTCAATTTGGTTTCTTGAACATGACAAGAGTTCACTGTACTGAAATGGCCTCCACAGTCACCAGATATCAATCCACTGGAGCACCTTTGGGATGTGGTGGAACGGGAGACTCACATCATGGATGTACTGCCAACAAATCTGTTCTCATGTCAATATGGACCAAAATCTCTGAGGAATGTTTCCAGCACCTTGTTGAATATATGCCATGAGGAATTAAGGCAGTTCTGAAGGTAAAAGGGGTCCAACCTAGTACTAGCAAGGTGAACCTAATGAAGTGGCCAGTAAATGCAGTTAAACTGCCTACACATAATTACATTGGTTGTGTGATTTGGTTTTGAAGCAAAAAAGTATAAAGTAGTATAAAGTAGCTCTTTTTGTGCGTCAAATGCTTGAAAAGTCTGCTTTTTCCCTCCTCTTTAAATTTTTTTAAAGAATTATAAAAAGGACTTGATTTTAACATATTTAACTAAATCCAATATTTAGGGAAACTGTATGTATCTGCTCCTCTTTCAGAGAAAGAAAGCAAACAATCCTCTAAAGAAAAGAAGAAAAAGAAGAAGAAAAGCAAAGAGGTAAAGTAGTTCTATTTCATCCTTCCTGACCACCAAAGGTGATGATTTAGGCGCTGGATCTTCCGTCTCGCGTATGCGCAGGTCGAGTATTTATATCAACAATGTCACCCATGACCCCAGAGAAGCTTTGTCTTCCGGTGTCATCAGGAGTTTGTTCCTTTTCATCTTTTTGCTTTGCGGGTTCACTACTATGGTAGCATTAGCTGAAGCTAATTCTCTCAGTCTTGAGAATCTCTCAATCTTGAAACTCGTCGCTGGTAGCCTTGTAACCACTTTGGTCGGAGCTGCGGAATACTTGCCCTCTGAGAAGCGACAAGCTCTCCCTCTGCCTTGAGGGAACATGGTGTGTCCGCTGTTTGTGCTCAGTGGGAGTGCAGGCGTTAATCCTCCTGATGTTGTTCTCAGCCTGATAAAGTTTGCTGTCAGTTGTATAGCAGCGTTTGGTAAGTAGTTGCTCACGTTGTGCCAACATAAACGCGTCTTTATTAATTTATTGACAAGGACAGTGGGCCCACTGCCGCTCCCAGTGTATGGTTAACTGTAGTTTGTTTACAGCTGATCTTTATTCTTGTTAACTTTTGTTTATAAGGCAGTGTTCTTGCTGCCATTCCTAGTGTATGATAAACTCTAGTTTGTGTTTGTTTAAAGATAGAAAGCAGCACTTTCACTTCAGCTGATCTTTGTTCTGGTTATTGAGTTTTGTGATGGAAGACAGTGCTTCCACTGCTGTTCCCAGCATGTAAAGAAAAACAACTGGCTCGGTAATTTGGAGGTGGTTTGGATTTAAAGTGGCAGATGTGGAACAGAAAGACGCGTTTTTTTTATTTTATTTAAGAAGTTTCTTAATTTAATATATGCTGTTTTTTTTCTGCACCATTTAATGTGCATGTTAATCCTGTGCAGCTGCTGAATGTTATTAAAAGTGGCTGGCCCATGTGGCTTCAAACTAGGACTGTCTGCTTTGTTATTACACGGAAAAAAATGTCGAGATATATATCATATATCGCCATTCAGCTAAAAAATATCGAGATATGAATTTTGGTCCATATCGCCCAGCCCTATTAAGTAGTTGCACTTTGCTCAGACGACTCTTTGTTGTGGTATTGAAATTTGTTTGTAAAGGCAGTGCTCTCCCTGCTGTTCTTAGCATGTGATAAACTGTGGTGCTTTTTGTTGTTTGCAGATAATGAGTAGTGCTTGGCCCAACACTGATCCTTGTGTTTTCATTCACAATAGTGGTAGTAAAAAGCCAGTAGTACAGTAGTCATTGACAGCAGCACTTGTTGGTTGAGGGCACTGTTTTCACTTCTGACTCCCAGCACGGTCTTCATTTGTGCCTACAGCTAGTAACAGTGCTCTCACTTGAGCTAACCTGTTAGATATTACAGGAGCCCCTGTTGGTGACGGCAGTGTTTTCACTCCCACTCCCAACGCGACGTAGGTGGTTTCTACCTTCTGCGTTGTGCCCCAGTATCAACAGCGCTGTTAGTGGCATTAGCTGTTAGCAAAAGCTTTTACAGGTTTAGATGGTGTTTTCATACCCGCTCCCAGTGTAGATATAGAGTCTTCAGCTGGGATTACAAGAGTTACCACTATGTTGACCCCCGCACACACACACACACACTCCATTACTGTAGTGTTTGTATGGCCCCTCTTCAGCCAGATGATGGCCATGATCTTTCCTCATGTCTCAGCCTCGAGCACATGAGAGGGCCTCTCAGAGCTCCTTTGCATGAATTGCAGCTTCATGCCTAGGATATTGTGGGCTGCCAGGCTGGCTGAGTTGGAGCAGCCGCAGCCGCAGCTGAACCCTCCAAAGAGGGCTAAAACTGAGAAGGATAAGCTCTCTTCTTAGGTGGAGCAGCTATCTTCCAAGCTGGCTGAGATGAAGTCTCTTCTCCTGACCCTCCATCCTGGGGTTCAGACAGAGGATGCAGTGACACCTACGCTGCCCTTGCCTGAAGCTTTCCCAGAGGAGGATGTTGTGTCAGTGGCGGCCTCAGCCACCCTCTTTCACGATGATGATGAGGAGGGATGTCAGAGCCAGGCTCTTGCTCCTCGGACCAAAGTTCCCTGGATGACGCAGCAGCTGTCATCTGCATGGCCCTAACTCACTACCATCATCATCAATCCACACTGGTGGTTCCTGCATGCGCGTGTACAAGCTCCAATCCGTCACCAGCCCCCAGCTTCCCAACCGGGTCAGTATGACCATCATCAAAGACTCAGCAAAGGCTCTAGCCCTGAACCAGGAGCTGTGGTCAAGGATGCAATTGAACCCTGAGATCCCCTGTTGCACCCCTGGGGGTTCTACTCGACTTATTTTCTGGTGACGAAGAGAACAGATGGCTTTCACCCAGTTCTCCACTGCTGTTCCATCTGGTGAGCACATCAGACATGCTTCAAACTGTTGCCCCACGGGAATGGTTCATGTCCATTGACTTGAAGGACGCTTACTTTCATGTCCCCATCGCTCCTTACCACAGGCAGTTTTTATGTTTTGTCTTCTAAGGCCGTTTTTTTTTTTTTCAATTCTGGGTGCTTCCATTCAGGGCATGAAAATCCTGCAGTACCCAGACAACAGCCTGCTCTGTGCACCATCCAGGTCTCAGGACACAGCTCTTCTCCTCTCTCACGTGGCCTGGCTGGGCCTCACAATCAATGTCAGGAAAAGCTCATTAACTCAGAGCACAGTTTTCTTTGGTGTGGCTCTGAACAACATCACTATGAGGGCTTGTCCGTCCCCTCAGCGTGTGGATGACATCCTTTGGCTCCTTCCTCTCTTCCAAAAGGGCAGGTTGTTGCCATACATCCAATTTCTTCACTCCTTGGGTAAAATGACAGTGGCCTCAACTGTTGTTCCCTTGGTCTTACTGTCTGTACCTTCTGCAAAGATGGCTGAACAGCCTCCACTTGGACGTCAAGAGGCACAGGCACAGGAGGCTCAGAATGTCACAATAGTGTCTCCTTCCTCTGGCCCCATGGAGGAGAGGTCTCACATCGAAAGTGTTGTCTCTAGAGGCTCTGTCCGATCTTGAAGAGAAACCATCATGACGTATGTCTGCCTGTCAGGTTTGGGCAGAATGTAGCAGAGCAGGACAGGACAGGACAGTACAGGGGTGATGGTGTGCACAAAACTGCACAGAGCATATCAATGTGCTTGAGCTACGGGCTGTGTACATGGTTCTCAAATACTTCCTGCCTTATCTTAGGGGGAAGCATGTGCTCGTTCAGTCGAACAACACCTCGACTGTGTATCACATCAACCACCAGGGGTGCACCAAATCAGCAGAGGGCATCCCAGGACCTGGTTACATGGACAGTCCCACGTCTGACCAGCTTGCAGGCAATGGAAAGAGGAACCAGGCTGCAGACTTCATCTCCCATTACAAGCCTCCTCTGGGGGAGTGGCAACTTCATCCAGAGGTGGGACACACCATTTGGGGTCTCTTTGGCAGGGCAGAGGTGGATCTCTTTGCCTCAGAGGCGTGAACCCACTGCCCCCTCTGATTCTCCTTGATGGAGAAGACCAGGGTCAGGACGCGCTGGCACATGCCTGGCAGAGGGGCCTGCTTTATGCCTTCCCATCAGTTCCTCTGATACTGCCTACAATTCAGAGAGCCTTCCAAGAAGGCCACAGACTTCTGCTAGTCGCCCCCTTTTGGCTAGCGAGGACGTATTTCCCTCTGCTGCACAAGCCATGGCGCCTCCCCGACAGAAGGGATCTCCTTTCCCAGTTAGGGGGTCAGATTCGGCATCCCAATCCTTGTCACCTCCGACTGTGGGTTTGGCCCCTGGAGGGCCCGAGCTGCTACTAAGCAGTTGGGTGGAGACAGTCAGGAAGACTATTGATGGTGCCAGGGCACCAGCTATGTGGTCACAGTATGATAACAGGTGGAAACTCTTTTCACGCTGGTGTGTACATCAGGGTGAAGACCCAGTGCATTGCACTGTGCCTATCATTTTGGAATTTCTGCAGTCCCTTCTTGACGAGGGCCGTTCTCCCTCTACATTTAGGGTATATGTGGCTGTTATCTCATTTTGGCATGCTCAAGTGCACAATAACAGAGGGGGGAGCCACAGTCTGGTGTCCCTTTTCATAAGGGGGGCTCGGAGGGTGTGTCCCCTGAGAACCCCAAGAGCTCCAGTCTGGGACCTGCTCCTAGTGTTGGATGCTTGGCACAGACAGAGCAGTGAACTACATGCTCTGTCAGTGAGCGAGTCATGTTTGAGGTGGAGCCCAGATGGCTCAGGTGCCACCAGAGCGTTTGATCACTCAGAATCCTTGTGTGCTTCCGAGAAGGTTCTGTAGGAGCAGACTCCCTGATGACACTGGAGGATATAGCATCACATTGTTGATATAAATACTCAACCTGTGCATATGCGAGACAGAAGATGCAGTGCTTAAAGCACCGCCACTGGTAGTCATCCAGGATTAATAGAACCATAGCTACATTTGTAATTTTAGTTGTTGTTGTTGTTCATATTACATACTATAAGTAGTAATGTGTTTAAAGGTTAGTAATGTCGATACACTAACTTCTATCCTTCCACTTTCAGGAGGATGACAAAAGCAAGAAGAAACACAAACATAAGAAAAAGGAAAAAGATGAGGCTGCTGCAGGAGATGACAAAGAGAAAAAGAAAAAGAAATCCCGTACCAAGAAAACAGAAGTGGATGAACTGGAAGACTTTCTAGGTGGAGGAGCAGGATTGATCAAAAGAGATGACGGTGATTATGAAGAACTATAAATGCTCCTGTTTTATTAGGAAATGGAGCAACAGAACAACAGCGAGGCACATGGTCATTCTAAAACTCCTGGTTCCTTGACGTGCATAAAGCAGCATCTCCAAGCCATACGCAATACGCAAGGCTACTGACGACACCCAGGTAAAACAACAAGGACTCTGGTACCTGTATGTTCCTTCTGATTTCCCCATCTGCACTACAGCTGTCACCTCGGTTCCAAACAGTAAGAAAAGGCAGGGATACCCACATGTTCTGTAGTGAGCTATGACATAAAATTTGATGATTGGTGTGGCCACAGACTGGCTCTTTGTACTTTGATATGCTATGTTGGCTTAATATTTTCTTTGATTTGATACACTCTGTAAATGATCCACTCCAAATCAGCTGCTGTAAATAGGGTTATTATTTTGTCTGAATGTTTGTGTGGTTTGTGTAATAATTGAGAGCATGCTCAAAGTGACGACTGACTCTTTGGAGACTCATTCATTTTTATCTCTTTCCTTTGTGTTGGCTGAAATGGGTTAAGACAGATCTTTGCCCAGATTTATTCTTGTGTCTCTAATTATGAGCAACAAAGAAGAATGCAGAGTGAATTGACTTAAGAATTTTGAAATTCACCAACAAAGAAAATCACTTTCCCTCTTTCTCATTCTTGGGGTATGTCCAAATTAAGCCAGCTAAATTTTAAAATGCATCTTTTTCCTTCTTTTGGCCCTTTGTCCACACTGTTTTTATCCAAAAACATAGCTTTTTGAAAACAGTCTCTGTGTCTTGAAACATCTGCACTTTTGGAAAACCATGTTTGTTAAGCCTCATAGGTGGCAGCAAAGTTAAGAAGACAAATTTCTGTCACCTCGGACAATCTTTGTGATCACTTTTGAATTGTCGATATAGCCAATCACACAATACAGGGAATATCATTAGGCTGTATTTATGCTGATTTTGGTCAGGCCTTCTCATAATAAAATAGTGATTTGAGAACATCATTATCAAACCACATGATCAAACCACTGTTAATGCTTAGAAAAGAAAAATCTGCAAATAAGAACTGAGTTATGAGTTTGTCTTGTGCTATTGTGGCTATCCTCTCTGAATACAGAAAAACACATTATTCCAAAATGTAAATGTGCAGAATGCTATTATATCAGCTGCTCTGCATCTGGAGGTGGTCATGCTCAGCTTGTTTGTGGATCTCAGCCAGGAATACATGACATCTGTACAGTATGACCACATTCTGAGGAAATAATTGTCCAGCAAGTTGAAAGTCACCAAACTCTGTCGCTTCCTACTCACTGAAGCAATCCTGGCAAAAGCTGTAAATCGTAGCAGTAGCTAGCAAGTCTTCCCTTGGAATAAGTGATTTAAAAATTGATTCAACTATCCATAGCACTCCTTCTTTTGACCTGGGATGCTGTCTGTTTGTTGACAGGTCAGCCAAACATGCCTAACTAAACTGCATGTTAGTTATCTAACAATATGAGTTTGGTTAGGATGATTGGCTTGCTATCTTGTTTTGCCTGCAAATGTGTGAGTGGTTTGTTTGTAATTTGAACAGTGTCTGTGTGTTGCGCATTGTTACTGAGAGGTGGAGCTTAAAGGATAATGCTAGTATTTTTCATCTTGGTGTATTTGCCATAAATGTGGTTATTGTGGCTCATGCTAACTTTGCACACATCACCTTCATAGTTGAGATTCAGGGAACCAAGGCAAAACAAGGTATATTGGACAACCAGCATAAGCATCTAACAGCTTTCCAAATAAACGCTTCATACATTTGTCTCTGAGTCTAAAAGTATACAAAGAATGTAGCCACTGGCATATTGTGGCATATGGCATTTCATATTTTTCTCTTTTTTTTTTTTTTTTTTTACAGTAGCTCCAGGAATATAACCAAATGCTAGTGTTTTCTGGTGGAGGCACATGTAATATTTATTGTGGCTTAAACTCAAAATTCATGATGTGTCAAAATTGACAGAACCTGCATCTCACAAACTTTAATCTAGGTTTTTCTAACGACACTGAAGTTAGATTCCAATTTGGAAGTTAAGGGGAATTTAAATGTACTGTACTACTAAATGTTGTGAAAGGCCCATAGACATTCCTGTTAGACACTGTTTAAAACCCACTGTCAGGTTTGTGAAACCTTTATTTGCATAATGAAAACAAAGATTTTATGCGTTTTCTCCATCCGGACAACAATAGATGTAAGATCTGGTTGCAACATAATAGAAGTTTCCCAAGTCTAAAATTCTATTTTGAACAATTGTTACAATCTCTCTGTAAATCTAATCCAGGTTTGACAAGTCGAACCTTGGTTTGTGGTCTGTATAGGGAAAAAAGCTGTGAAATCACAATTTCTTGTGTTTTCATAAATAGAATAAAGGGTAAATGTGGTGGTTTTTAAGATAGAACTGGATTGTTGTTGTCTGCACTAGCTGCATTTTTGTAGATCAGGCTACTATTGTCAGTAGAACAGTCGATCCATATCAAAAGAAGTTCAGGTGCACTCTATAGTCAAGTTGCTATTTGTCCTCTAATTACAGAGCCACCGCTTAACACACATGTAAATGAGACTTCCACAGAGAGGAACTTGTTAGTCTAGGGAGTGATCTCCATCTGACTCACCAACCTCATGTCTTGGAAATGTCCTGGAAAATTATGATTTGAAAAGAGCTGGGACCCTGAATGATGCTTTATTTTATTTTAGTTAATCTATGATCATTTGAATTTCACCACACACCTTTTCTGTAAAGACTGGCCTCACTGCCCAGTGAGACGATGTATTGTTCCAGGTTCATCTTTGGATCCTAACACTGTGTTTACATACTTCATTGTTGTTGGTTACAAAAATTCTAATGTGCATGTTGTTTTCAGCACATTTTAGAAATGAGCTGGCTTATAGTGGGAGTAATCTTGGTGTGAAACTAACAACAGACACTACCCCCCCCCCCCACCCCTCTCCCAAAAGCAAACAAGTCATCACTTTTGACTTTATGATTTCATTCACTGGTCAAAATGACTGATAGAAATTATCCTCTGCCCACTGGCTTAACTTAACAATTAAATTACTTTTTCCTGGCATTCCTTCCTCTGCCGCATGCAATAGGCTACATACAAATTCTTTCATGTTTTCTGCAATTGCCTTAATGGAGGTACTACAAGGGAATCATGCCGCTATCCTCATGAACCATTATTAAGTGTTCTTAATGTTAACGGTTTAGTAGGTCAGGTGGGTTAAGAATGTTGTCCTAGCCTTATATTGGTTAAACAGAATCTGTCATCCTTAAAGTTTAAGGTTGCATTGAGTCCATACATTTGTTTGTCTTTTGTTTTTGTTTGATTCTCATTGGACAGCAGAACACCATCCTCAATAAGGGAGTGTGGTGAAATTATCTTAACGTGCAACATTTCCAAATAATTCTCATTGTTTTATTCTTGTGTTATTTATTGCTTCTGTTTTGTTTTGTTTTTTGTTCAAAGTGTCAGAGTTTTGTTTGTGATTTGTGCTGAAACTGTCCTTAACAGTCAAACACATCATGCAGCTTTTTATGACTTATTGTTGTTCACATTTGTGAACTTTCTCCTGTCAAACATTCTCCAAATGGTTTATTTCCACTGCTTTTAAGGAAATGTACATGGTGATATGTACTGCTACGCTTTTACCATTATTTCTTGTGTCCAATGACTCTAATTGCCTGCTCATGATAGACAGAAATGACATACAGTATATTCCATAAATTGCATCACCAAAATGTTTTACATAAGTGAAGCATTCAAGATGAATAATGTGTATTTAGACATGTTTTGACAAGTGACAGATTTCATACATTTCCTTCCTTCTGTTCTCCCATACACATGATTACACTGTTGGTTTACAAAGAAATTATGTTTGATATTCCAAAGTTGAAACTATGCAGCATTGATCCTGAATACTGTATGTTGCTTTTTTTTGGTTTTGTTTGGGTTTTTTTGGTTTTTTTTTTGTCTTTCGTCATGTGATTGAGGATAAATGCTGAAAGTTTCAAGCAAAGCATGAGACTTCAATGTACAGTAAAAAGAGAATGTATAAAGTATATAAATATATATATATTTGAAGAGATTTGTTCCAAGATGATATATACACCATGTGGAAACATTGTCAGTGAAACCCTGTAAAGTTATTTTAACAGGAAAGCTTCAGTAGGTAAATTACTATAAAATCATGCTATCTGAAGTAATAACACTTCTGAGAATGGATATGCACTGATACCATCACTTGTCAGTTTATTGGTGCACCTAGCTAAAACTGATGCAGTCTAATCCAACAGTCCTGGAATAAATCCTCCTTCATGAAGGTTATAATGCCTAGTTTTTGTTGAAACTCTTAAAGAGGTGTTGACTCATTCAACCTTATGATCATGATATTTTGGAGGATGCAGTGTGTGGTGCTGCTGAACTGTATTGTGCTTTGTTGACAGGCTAATTCATAGAAACACCAACAACAGCACCACAAACTACATTCTTCAAAATGATCATACAGCTGAATTAACACCTCTTCCACACAGTTTCAATGAAAACTGAACATTATAACCTTTGTGTGGGGAGAAGTAATTGCAGACTGTTGTATTCAACTGTATTAGTTTTAGTTAGGTGTTCCTAATAAACCGTCAAATGAGTGTATATAATAAATATTGCATTTCAGATACTTTCTCCACATGGATGTATGACATTTTGTAGTGAAACCCTTCATTTATTTTTCACCCCATGACATGTTCCATCTTTACACTTTGTGTGAGTTTGCCTATGTTGGGTTTGTCTAATAAATGCAAACTTATTTCTTCATAAAGGATCATTTCATGTTTCACTTTTTGAAAGAATTACACCATCAAACATGATTTTAGAAAACATTTTAGCACCGTGTCATGGCCACAAGGCTGCAAAACAACAATATGGTGAGTCAGATGTGGACCTCGGGACATTATTTTTCTGTTGGCAATTAGCAATGGTGCAGGAATAAAGCCAGAATAAAATGGAATATGAGTCATTAGATCTTTTCCCTCATTGTTCGAGCTCACAGAAAGATTCTGAGGATCAGTGAGAGCTCTGTTCACCGCAATATCATGGTATGGCTCCTCTGCTTTCTAAAAAAAAAAAAAGTGCCGTGTTGGAAACATGTCGAACTATCTTAAGAATTATCAAAACAGGAACTGTTGTGAAATCCATTTGAGTTGTGGCTCATAAAGTGGTGGAGGGAAACGAACTGGCAGACAAATATGCAGAACATGCAGCTACAAAAAACAGAAGTATATATGGCAGTAAATTATAATAAGGCTGAAGTTAAAAGCATAATTAAATCAGAAATGGTTAAAAAAAAAAAGGCAAGAAGAATTGAACAGGACAACTGAAGGCAGGCATTACCACAGTATCCAAAGGAAAGTTGGAGAAATTTGAGAAACTAGCAGAAATTAAAAAAAAAAAAATCATCACAAGGATGAGATTTGGGCATAACTGTCTCAACAGTCCACTTAGGATAATTGGTAAACATGCATAGAGTATTGAGATGGTGGAGAGTTGGCCCACACTTCAGAGGGTGGCGGTAATGCGCCTTAAAGCTGTTTGCTGACCGCCATAAAACAACAGAAGAAGAAGAAGTCAGTATCGAGCGCCCTCATTTGCTCCTCTGTTAGCGAATGAAACAGACTCTTGTAGGCACATGGTCTTTCCATGTGTTGGAAGCGGACTACAAGCCAAACAAGAAACCATGGTAAGTTGAAACTTGATTTTAAAAAGATGATTAAGCCTGAGCTCTCTCAGTGTCTCCGGTATGAATCTGTAGTGGCGAACAACGGTGAGCTGGAGCTGACGTTAGCTAGCTGCCCGCTGCACTGGCGACTCCGTGGGCCACAGCTCGTTCATGATCACTGTAGATGGAGAAAACGAGTGTATTAGCTAACGAAGTCATGCAGCAACCCTTCCCCCGGTGTGTAACATTAGACACGCAGAACGCTTATTATTTAAGACACTGAGTCATATCAGCTATGTTGAATGTCTTAAATATTTTTCAAGTTGTATATAACATTGAACCTGACGTCTTGAAAATCATTTCTCATTGGTTTCAGCTTTCTGACAATGCCACTTAATGTCACGTCTTAAAAATGTAAAATAAATATATATGTATATATAGAGATCCTCAAAGGAATTAAGGCGTATAATGCACAGATTGTGTGTGATGTTATTGTACATGGTGAGTTGTCAGTCTTTGGTTTGTTTGTTGAGTGTGTGTGTGTGTGTGTGTGTGTGTGTGTGTGTGTGATCTACTGAGCACAGTGTTCAGTCTGACAGCATAATAAGCAGGGCAAATATAGCAGTGACATATAGGAAAAACAGAGAGCAGAGCATCAGGCCTGATACTTAACTTCACTCCACCCCCACTGAGAAGAGTTGGAAGAGTGTAATGGCTCCATGGACAAAGGATCCGTCAGAAGAGTCTGTCTGTTGAGCAGCTCTGTGACAGCAACCTGCCCACCCCAGGCCCAGGCTCCCCAGGAAATTCAGCCAAGTCTGCTCCTTCTTGCAAAGAATGCCTGTGTTCTCTGACCGGTCCAGTCTGTCCAACTCCACATCAGTGCCCTCAATGGAGACTAGTTGCACAAGTGGCCCAGACCTACTATAGTCTACCAGTGGCACCATGCAACAAGTCCTCCACCAGGACCCTGAACTCCCTCTCCTGTCCATCCCAGTGTCAAAATAATATAGTTTTTGATGTTCCTAGCATGCGTCTAACCCGAACCCACATTTTCCTACAGAAATAGCACTAGGCTATTAAGAGCCTGCATCTCTTGAGATAATTTGGTCTAATGGTCTGGGTGTAACTTCCAGCTTCGCCGAGAGGTGAGACTGAGGAGGGAGTACCTGTACAGGAAGGCACAAGAGGACAGGCTCCGAACAATAGAGGACAAAAAACAAAAGCTGAAGACGGCACTTGATGGTAGGATGGCCTGTTGATTCGATTCCATTTTGCCTGCATTCTGCATGAGAAGTTGTCCACACTGGATGAATCCTGAATCCTCCACAGATCCTTGTATAACATAATTTTTATTTTTCACTGCAGAAAATTGTCTTCTTCCAACTGAAGTGCGCAAAGAGGCTCTGCAGCTACAGAAACTACTGGAGTACGACGATGAAGGGGCAGAAGGCTGGTGTTATTTCTTGCTGTTCAACAGTATTCTGTCTGTTTTTTTTTTTTTTGTTTAATCATCATTAATTATTTTATCCATGCAGGTGTCAGCACTCACATGGATGATGAGTATAAATGGGCTGGAGTGGAAGATCCTAAAGTCATGGTCACAACATCCAGAGACCCTAGTTCCAGACTCAAAATGTTTGCCAAGGTCAGGACAGTTTCTCTGTTGTGAATTTCTCCGTACAGACAGTAGACTTACAGGAATTACAATGCAGACCAGACGTAAACACTCGATGGTCCATGTATCACTCACAGCTCACTGTGAGTGATACAAGTGTCTCTGAGCGGGGCAGTGAAACTCAGCCTGCAGACAGCTTTTCACCCTGATCCCCATGATGACAGTGCACACTGTGTGTTTGGAAATCTACAGTAGTTGTGATGAATGTTAAATATTCATAACCCCTCAGCTTTTCGCCCTGTACTGTAATTTCCCAAAAATGTTGCAAGCAATTCAACAAATGTAAAGAGTAAAAATTCTAACTTTAAATATATCATAAAGGAACCGAAAAGAAAGAAAAACACACATTAAATAGTATCTAACTGCACTACTCTTTTCCAATAAACTTCTTGGAAATGGTTCACTTGTAAAATAAGGTGATAGTGCATCTAATCCAGAATTAAAAAAAAAAAAAAAACATAATTAACTTTTATTGACAGGCCTGAAAGGATGATAATGCTTATTCAATCCAATAACAATCAGAATAATTACAATCTATTCATTTGTTTTTGGCCATTATTAAGGGCCTTGGTTGGACTAAAGCTTATCCCTGTATCACAGCAGTGACAGATAATCCGACATTCACTTCAGAGGCCAGTTAAAGACTTTTGCTTTTTGCTGCTCACAATCATTCATTCTTGCTGGCTAGCCTCATTGTGAGCTGCCAAGAGCTATGCTTATTAAATGCTGATTTTAAAAAAGAACAGACATCTTTATATATATATATATATATATATATATATATATATATATATATATATATATATATATATATATATATATATATATATATAGTAACAGGAAAGGTGAACGATATGGAACTCGTTACAGGAGGTAAAGCTGATGTTCCCTGGAGCCCAGCGCATGAACAGAGGAAACCATGAGATCGCCGCGCTAGTGCGAGCCTGCAAAGCCAACAACGTTACAGACCTCGTCATCATGCATGAAACAAGAGGACAGCCAGGTACGTTTGTTTACTTAAATCTTTTCTTTTTCTTCGTTTAAACATTACATAAGCAGGGGGCAGGAACAGTTGTGTATATACTGTTATATTAAGCACTGTCAGACTGATTGTTATAGTGAAAATAACAATAGCAATACCCATAAGTGTAAGAGTGTTATCAATAATAACAGTAACACTGATAGCAACACAAATTATTGATAATAATTATTATTATTAACGGCAGGTTGGGTGAAAATTGGACAGCCACATTTGCTCCATCATTGCTGATGGCTGAAAATCATTACAACACAATGGGTTTCTTCTTATTTACAATAGCTCCTTGTATCTGATTTACAAAAGGGGAAAACAGATTATTTAATCACACTTTAAATGTTAGTTAAAGCATGTTTTAATTTAGGTGCAAACATAGACATTATTTTAATATCTACCAGGTTTTCACCTGTCTCAGTAACTTAGGGGGAGGGTCTTTATTTGTAGTGCAAAACTGAGGATTAATGACAGTGTGAACCAGTTGTCTGCTATACTAGTCTTACTCAAATAATTCCTAATCATCATTCAATCAATATATTGTTAGTAACCCTTTGTCACCATGTCCTGTCCCCTCCAGATTGTCATCGTCCATTGAAATGTTTCACGTTTCACTGTAGACATCGTCAATTGCCAATTTGGCAGTTCAGTAGATTATTGCTCAAATCATTTACCAACAGTTACTCAGAGTGGAACTCATCCAATTTTACATTTTTATACACAGCACAGTGTGTTTCGAGGTGTTGGGCAGTACCACTGCGTGTTTGAAAATAGTTGTATCCAGCCTTTTGTATCTCCTAGTGGCCTAAAGCTACATTATCTATTACTAACATAACACTCCTAAATCTCTGAGCAAACTGTTAAGTTGCATTGTGGCTAATGTATGCACCAGGTTTTGACAAGGAAGAAGAATGCACGGAATAAAGACAGTATCTCCTGTATTGTGTCCTGAGAGACAATGCTATAGTAGTGCAACACTAAATCGTGGATTACTCTGTCATATTTTCTTACTTTTTCCTCCCTTCAGTTCTACACTCTCGAGAATAGGCTGACATCCCCCCTACTTCAGGCTAGCTGCTTAAGGCTACGTTAGCCACTACTACCATAACACACCCAAATGTCCAGCTGACGTACTTTTGATCTCCAGACTAAGTGCTGCACTTTTCCTGACACGGCAACAAACTGCCATTGAAAATAATGGGTTTCATAGTGTAGTAGTGCTGTTGTTACGTTAACACTAACATGTTAACACTAAGTCGTAGCTTTAAGATGGTGACAGGGTAAAAACACCTGCTAAACACAGGGTAATAGATATGGTCATTGTCATTAGCATTTAGTTCGAAGGAGGCACCAGTTTTTCAAGTTGTAAAAGGAAAATTCTTAAAGGTTAAGAGTATTAACGTGAAAGTAAACTACAGTCACTATGGAATAACTGTACTTGGAGTATCTGCTTTTTTCCCTGTTTATGAGCAGATGGCCTGGTGGTGTGCCACTTGCCATTTGGTCCCACGGCTTATTTCACACTTTACAATGTGGTAATGAGGCATGATGTTCCAGACATAGGCACCATGTCTGAGGCTTACCCCCACCTCATCTTTCACAACTTCACCTCACAGCTTGGCAAGAGGGTAAGTGCTGGACCATGCACTGTACACATGCCACTGATATTTTCTTTCACCACTTGTTTGTGCATACAGCTAATTCATTCTGGTTGCACAGGTATCAAATATCCTCAAGTATCTTTTTCCAGTGCCGAAGGAGGACAGTAGGCGTGTAATCACATTTGCCAACCAAGAGGACTTCATCTCTTTCAGGTGAATGAGAAAGTACTCCCTCAACGTAAATGCCCTACAGGCATCAGATTACTTGAACAATAATAATAGTAATAATCCTTTTTTTTAATACAGACATCACACCTACAAGAAAACGGACCACAAGAACATTGAGCTGACAGAAGTAGGGCCCAGGTTTGAAATGAAATGTAAGTATGGATAGATAAAGTGGCTTTTTTCACCTTCTAGATTCCTCCAGTACAGAGGTGGAGGCAGGGGGGAGCAGTGTTTTAACTTGTCATGAATGAAAATCAAGTTGCTCGTGGATGTGTTGGTGACTAACTTGCTCGCTAACAAGACACATCATATATTACACCTTTGTGTGGTTGGAGGGTCTTTTCAGTTGTTAGGTTTCCCTCTGCTTCTGGTCTTTATGGGCATTCAAAAAACAGCCACGTATGTTGCTACAGGTACTGGTATGGCCAAGCAGCATGATCTAGGAAGGGGAAATTAGGTAATAGATCCATGTGTTTGAAGGCTCATTGGAACCTGAGACACTGCTCAGCAGTTAATGATACTATGAGACAGGATGTAGCATCCCAAAGGATGTCATCATGACAAAAATCAGTTTATCTGTCATTTTATCTATAGCAAGAATTAAGGGATTCTCATTAAAAAAATAATTTGTATTGTGCAGAATAAACGTATTTGATCGGCCAGTTCAGTGCATTGCAACAGAAGTTGATTTTTTTTTTTTTTTTTGGCCAGATAATGTATTATTATTTTTTTCATCAGAATTCTCTACTGTAGGTGAAGGTGCTGTTTTATCATTAGACAATATAAGCTTACCACAAATATATCAATGTCAGGAATATATTCCAACATGATAGATAACAAGAAATTCCAGTGCATTCCCAAACATATGTTTGAACCAGTTTGGAAACACTGATGGTATTACATAGTTTTTCCATCAAAGATCCCTGACAAGTTTTTTTTTAATGATAAATATTGTTACAAAAACATCTTTTGTGTTTTATGTAAAAAAAAAAAATTAAAAATATATATTTTTAGGCAATATGTCACTATATCACTTGAACTCTGAGATATTGATGTCTGTATCACTAGTATATTTTTGGGTTGTTTTTTTTTTTTTTTTTTTTCCCTCTTCTGAGTACTAATGTTGGTATGACCACGGCCCTTATTTTAAGCCAGATCTAAGACTAGGCCTAACTCTGCCATGGACACACAGAAATTAAAATATTATTGGTTGTGGTAAGACACTAGACACCTTAGGTTTCAAACTGTTCATTTAAATAAGGACTGGTGAAAACCACTAGAAGAGGCCAGCACAGTTAAAGCTAAGTTTTGTGAAAGCATTCTAAGTCTTATGTGTAAAAACATTACTGTTTATAAACTACACTTGTCAAAATGCATTGCAGATGAGGCAAAAAATTAGGAATAAGAAAGGAAAAAAGGAATGTAGGATGAGGATTTCTGTTCTCAGCAAATTATAATTTTGGGACATTTTCCTATTTCAGTTGAATTCTTCTGTTCTGTTTAACTTCTTTTGGGATGTGTATAATGTTTACGTCTGTTCTTTTGTTCAGTGTACATGATCAAACTTGGCACCCTTGAGAATGAGGCCAGCGCAGATGTCGAGTGGCGTCACCATGCGTATACACACACAGCGAAGAAAAGGAGGTTCCTCAGTGTGCAATAGGGGTAGATAAAGCTGTTTTCAAAAACTGTGCTTTTTTTTGACTGATAACAGTCTATAATGTGGAGTGTCCTCAATAAGAAGTGAGTTTTTATTGGAGTAACCTAACAAATATGAATAGAAGTTCAAGTCAGTTGTTGGATATAGTCAACAATGACAGGTGTTCAAACTGCATTACATCCATCATTGGTGACTGCATTTTTAAAATAAACTTTTTTGACAGATCCATTGTTAAACAAAAACGTAATGCATACTATATTGACTGTATTATAACTGTTAAACTGTTTTGTAATAAAAGTTGTTTCTAAGTTCCTGTATCGTCTCAATTGTATTTTGTATTGGCCATAGTGGAGAAAAGTTCTTACATATACATAAGTGCAAACATAAAAGATTTGCAAATATATACTCAAATATATGATTAACAATTCTGTAATTACTTATTTGTATTGGTTAAGCTTTGCTACAAAATGAATAATGTAGAATAGTGTAGTTAATTTCAGTTCCAGATCTATACTCTGAACTTCTACCCGTTACAAGTACAGTTGGCGTTGTCAAATGAAAGAACGCAGCTCCAAGAATTAACCAATGAACACGGAGCATTTCGGAGGTTTTCCGCTTTCCCCGAGGTTCTTGACAGATCCGACTTCAGATTGAGAGAATTCAAGATGGCTGCTACAGGTAAGAGTGTATCTTGTATCCACATTGTAATAAAATACTGGTGGGAAGATGTTTTGCTATTTTGACATGTATAGTGGCAACTGTATCGTGCTGTTTTACGGATGTCAGTTAATTAAGTCACGATTGTTTATTTTGGGAAGACACTAAAAGTAGCCAACAAACTGACATGGTGGTAACCCCCCCTCGCCCCCCCCCCTTTCCCCAAGTTGGCTAACGTTAGCTGGTTAGGAGTAATGTTAGCATTAAAGTGATACACAGTAAGTGTTAAAGTAAGCTAGCCACTGAGTTAGCTAGATAATCTCCTGTCGCGCTCCCGTCAGTACTTAGCTTGCTAGCTAGTTTCGAGTCGAGCCCAGAGGAGTTTACAAAAGCTCTGTTAACTTTGCATCGTTAGCATCATATTGCCACTGTCACTTCTTTCCTACTTACTATTACCTTTCAAAGCAGTTGACTAGTTCGCGAAAGTCACTTAACTTGCACCCCGAGAGAAACGTGGCCTCCTAAAACTCGAAATGTCGTATTGCATAGCAGGCAAATCTTATGTTAAGCTAACTGGCTAACGTCAGCTAGCATTAGCATCATGCGACTAGTTAGCAAGTTTGCTTCTTTGCAGTTTTGACTGTCAGTGCTTCATTCCAGCATTAATTTGACGGTCGGCCTTTTAACGTGGCAGGTTACATCAGAGAAAGTCAGCATTTGTCATGTGAGGTGTCTGGGCTGTGAATAACATTGTCGTTTGTGCCGGTAAATTACACAGATTTAACGTTAATACTCGGTAACTTTACGTGTCATCATATATGGCTGGGCATGATCAGGTAATTACGTCAAATATTTTCTTGCTTAGGGACAAAGGTTATGGGGGAATCACTAAAAACCCTTCACGACTTTGTCTGGTTTATCCTGGATAATGTCTCCATCGAGAAATCAAAGTAATTTCAATAATGTTATGAAGTCAAGATTTTCAAGTGTCCGTTGTGCCTGCTGTCCAGCAGACTGGTGATTTTTGTTAACTGAAATATGTACCTGTGGTGTCTGGCATCATGTTTGATAGCGACCCTTTCACCCAATTGTAATTTTATGTATTTTTCCTTTATAATTCAATAGCCATGAAAGACTAATTCTCCCAATAATCAGTCTGCTCTACTTTTTTATGATACATTTTTTAAATTAAATTATTTGTATCTATATGTATAATCTGGCATTTGCACATTATTTATATACTCTACATTGTTAATGTGAATGAAAACAACATTTTAAAAAATATATTTTTTATCAGTGTATTGTGTCAAAGGTGTTTTACAGTTTTTGTGTATTGGATTCTTGTAGTTGATCTGTTAGGAGGGGCATCCACACCTCAAATGCTTTTTTTTTTCTGCAATATATATTGCTACACAGAAATTTGCAACAGATGACTTGAATACCTGGTCCAAAGCCAAAATAATTTCATACAACTGACAGAGCTGTTCTTTCTGCAACCAAACTTTCCTGTTCTGTGTTTTTTTCCTCTTGCTTATTTTAGGTTGTGGTCCATAACTAGGAGAGGCGGGGCCTGCTTTGTTTTTTTTTTTTTTTGATAAACTGATCAAGAATGATTGTGATTGGTTGCTGGCTGTGCATGCACTTCACTAGCAGCAAACTTTGTATCCAAGATCCCTTACATCAGACAGATTTCTTTGTATATTAGTTATAAAAAATAAGAACTGCAAGTTTTCCTTTTGAATCAAGCAGCAAAAAGTTGTAGCATAATACATGTTGCCTTACTTGATATTAAATGTCTTATGATGTGACTATTGAGCATGTTCAAATAGTGATGACAATGCCAAAACAATATATTGTATATTATCAGTTCCATTATATTTACACAAGGTATGTTGTGTCCAAACTGAAATATGTCCTTGTTCTGACAGGTTCTAAGTAAAGAGCCAACTCCTCTGGACCCCACTGTGTGCATGAAGCTGTCCTGAGGTTGCAGTGTTGCAGTGCAAGTGCTACATCCCCAGCTCCTCTTGCCTCTCATCATGTCCTCCACCTCTTCCTCCTACTCCTCCTCGGGGGAGACTAGTCCGGAGGATGTACCCCGAGGTGGGGGCACCATTCGAGTCTACCTCCCCAACAAACAGAGGACAGTGGTGAGATTATTGGCTATATACATATCTTTGGGAATGATTTACTGGCATACAATACACTCAATAACTAAAAACATGAGTAGGGTGTTCCTGGATCTGTGAGTGATAGTTGAAAGCAGGGCTGTGTAGTATGCATTTTTTCACCCCATCCAAAAGAATGATGCTACTGCGATTAAGTAACTAGTGGACAATCTCCCCTTGCACTACCCCTCACAGTCCAATTTGTGTGTAGAAATATTATTACGCTTCTCTATGCTAGTGATGGGCCGTCAAAAAATCCACAACGTTTTTACAGGCCCTGTCTGTCACTTTACTGGTCATCTCTCTTTGCTTGTGTGCAATGACAGTGTGCAGCATGCATGTACATCACACAAAACACTGCGTTAGATCACCACCAACAACAACTACACACACACACACACAGCCACCCAATACTCCCCACATGCACTCCTGTAACTTTCACATGCAAAAAAATGAAATACAAAAGGAAAAAAAATGTGGTCATAACAGTAATGAGTTCAACCCCGTGGTAGGCATCACATGACTCAAAGTATTGTGGTTATGCTGTTACGGTCGCAGTCATGTTAACATTTACTACCTCTGTGAAAGAATTATGCCAGAACTGTTAGCTGGAAGTGTAATTATTCACACAAAATTGGATCGTCTTTCACGACAAGTAAGAAATGAGTAAGTCAGTGGACTGTTGGTGTAAGGTCTCACGGATGGTGCCTGCCACCATCTTTTTAACTTCTTTGACTTATTTCTATTAGACATAGATTTCATGTTTTATTATTTTTGCAAAATAGCTGTTAAATTGTATTTTCAAGTAAATGGTGATTGTGCATGGTAGTTCAAGTTGTGTGGAGGATAATTTTTTCTTCATGTTATCCATATCTCCATGTGTCCATGATTTTACAGTGCAGAGTAATTGTACACCCCAGAGAGGTCAGCATACATGTCCACTTTCTATACCTTTAAATAAAACCTGATTTGATTTTTCACATTTGCTGTAATATTGCATACAAACCATTGTTGAAAAATGTTGCTAAATGGACACATGAATGCATCGGCTCACGTAGTCCTCTCATCCACCTCAGACAGAAACACAATGATGCAAGTGCATTTTTTTCTAGATGATTATTTTAGAAGCCGTTAGAACTTAACTGTCTGAATTAAATCCAGCCAAACCAAAATTTGTCTGAGCCATTCCACTGTTCCTGCTTGGCTTTTTATATAAAATAAGCAGGCGTACAACGCTATGTAACAGGTCTGTTTTACATTACTATGTTAGAAATTAATATAGCATAAAATTAAGTCAAATTTGATTGATATAGCCCATAGGTTTGGGAGGTAATATGGTATCCAGGGGGTTTGTTTCACTAGCATCATGAGAAAATTCTGCTGTGCAATGTTCACATATATAGGCTATAATAAACACCTTAAGAGTGTTTGTCCAATGCCAGTGTCCGTGTGGTTGAAGATGCAAAGAAACCTAGTCTGACTGACAGAGGGGTCTGTTGTCAATGTGTTTGTGAGAGGGAGAGAGCAAGAGCAGGGCTGAGCGGGACTGAATTGATGTGGTGCGCACGGCTCTACAGTGAAACAGCGGCACAAAACACAACGTTTGACATCTTTTATGTTGTTTTAGTATATATTTTATATATATATATATATATATATATATATATATATATATATATATTTTTTTTTTTTTTTTTGGATCTTTATGAAACTGCGGCGGGGCAAATGGTGGACTTCTGTGTAGGTAATTCATGGAAAACACTGAATAAACACAAAAACATGAATGTAACATAAGATGAAAAGTTGAAGTCCACTGCAGCCATCTTGTGGCAGGAAACGATATAGCAGCTATGGCTGGTTCCCTCAAAGCCCCATAATGTGTTTTTTAATCATCTGGTTATACTGTATACCACAAGAAAATTTGGGGAACATTTAACATTATCAAAAATTGGATATCACCCATGCCCAATATCCCAAATCACAAATTTACCTTGAGGCATTTCAACACCATCTCTCCTTAGGTCCTTGAATCAGACAAGGAAAAGAAAATGCAAGAAACCTCAAAAAGATCAACAGAGGAAGGACAGACATGGAATGTCACATGTATAGACTAGAGCAACATAGTAAGATTGATAGTATGGACAATCAGGATAGCATTATTATAGATTGTAAACATTAATCAAGAATATAATCTGGGAAGACATCAAGAAACTTCCAGGTAACGCCAACAGATAGGGTCGTAATCAGTTCGGACAGTAATCTTGGTGGTAGGACAACATGGACTATACTGTAGAGCTGTTAAACATCTTAATACCACAATGGAACTAGCAGCCATGGTTGACTGTCATCCATAAAAGCTTTGTTGTGGTCAGAACAGGAATGTAACGTTGTTAACATTGTGACGGAAGTTCTCTGTCACAATATGAATAATTTGTAGTGTCATCCTGTGTGAATGTCATTCCAATGCCGCACTTGTTCAAATATGGTTTCCTGTTCCCAGGTGAATGTTCGCCAAGGACAGACAGTGCACGAGAGTCTAGACAAAGCACTGAAAGTGAGAGGCTTAAGCCAAGACTGCTGTGCTGTATTCCGCCTTCTAGAAGGGTAAGATTGTCTCATTGTCTCGTGGATGTGCACCCGCACTATACAGGGATAATGGGTTGCATTCCTCATCACCTACATAAAAGATTAAGAGGCAACAGCAGAAAAATTGTCACAGAAAAAAAGCAAGTAAAACACTCTGTAGTGTGTGCAAAAATGTCACAGTCACTTAATCTTTCTTGGTTTTTCAAAGTAAAGCTCCAATGCCTGTGTATATGAGAAAGCCTCTGGTGCTGGCCTGTTTATCAATATTCGTCGCCATTCAGCCATATCTCCCCTTTCGGTCTGTGTTCATTTTGATATGAAAAACAGACACTTGGATTTAAATTAACTATGCAGAAAGTAGATGAATAGAAACTGTCCTTGGAAAACTGGGTGTGAGCTGCTTTGCCACTCCGTTCACATGGCTACAGTTCATAAAATGTAACTGTAGAGTTGGGGGTGTCATTTGCTTTCCTTTGTTAAATGCTGGCCCATAAAGCTCTTGGAGACTGAGGCCTAAAACTTTATTTAAATGAAAAGCATTCCTTCAAAAAATACCCCACCTAACATGTAAATCCAGTTGGCGGCTCACAGATACATCTGTTGTTTTGTCGACCTCTAGCATCATTGCCTGAGAGCACCTATTTCTTCTACATAGGCAACTCTGTGGAAGAATCTCCGGCATTTCATCCACTATTCTCAGTGTTCGGTAATTATGTGTTTGTTCCACCCGAGAAAATAAGATAATTTAACATTTTGCTATATTAAAGTTCTTAGTTTCACAAGGATCAATTTGTAGTAGGTTTACCTTCAGGTTCTCAAAGTTATCACGACCCAAAAGCTGAGCTCAACTTAACAGCTTAGTAGTTAGTGTGGTGTGCAATCTCATGCTGGATAATAATCGTGGGCTCAAGTCAAGTCAACTTTTTCTAGAGCACATCTAAACACATGAGCTGACCAAATTGCTGTACAAAGGACATTAAAATAGATAAATAAATAAAAGCAAGTAAAAAAATGTATAAAACAAGTGAAACACAAGGAAAGCTCAGTAACTATACTGTATACAGAAACATATAAACTACAGGAAAACAACAAGGAGCAAATACACAATCATGAACATGACAACGGACTAAAAGATTAGTAAGCTAAAAAGGCAGATAAATAATTTGTTATATGGGCTAAACATGCTTAACTGGTCGGGCTGTATATTCAAAAAACCTCCCAACTTCTATGAAAGCCTGTTTTAAGGGACCTTTCTTTATTGGATGCTTGTGTTGCCTGCACAGTCAGCAAAGCATTCCTAAAAAACCCAGTTTGTCTCACATGGGTCTAGAAATGTATGGGTTTCAAAACCAATAATATGTACAAACTTCCTTTCCTTTCCTTCCTTTGCCTCTCCAGTCGCAAGAGACTGACAGACTGGGACACAGACATCACTCCTTTGGTCGGAGAAGAGCTGTTAGTCGAGGTCCTGGATGATATTCCCCTCACCATGCACAACTTTGTAAGTAGCTGGCAAACAAGCATACCCTGCTTTCATTTTTACGGCTTTCTGAAGTACTTTATGTTCACAGAATGTCAACCTATAAGGAACTTTGAAAAATACACGTCATTATTGTTTCTTGATAGTTTTTGCCTTTAATCATTGATGCTGTAGAAATTAATATTCTTTGTCTGTGCAGGTACGGAAAACCTTCTTCAAGCTAGCTTACTGTGATTTTTGCCACAAGTTTCTTTTTAATGGCTTCAGATGTCAGACATGTGGCTACAAATTTCACCAGCACTGTAGTAGCAAGGTCCCTACTGTGTGTGTGGACATGGATACCGTGAGCAAACGGTGAGTTGGAGAAGAGGCTTTCATTATCATTATCATGAAGTGATTCTGTTGAGTTTATAAGTGGATGTACTAGTAAAAGGGCATCAAGTGCCTGTCGAGTCTAGTTATTTTCCAAATTGCCAGTGTTTCTTTAGCAGGTCTTCCACACCTAGCATGACAGTGTAAAAATGTGTTACTAATTTATATCAGCTCGTCCGATATAGATATTTATTTTTATGACCTTGTTTTTCATCTGTGAAATGTGAGATTAACAAATGTTAATTTTGTAACATCAAAATCTCCTTAGTCATCATGCTTATCTGATTCTGTTTTGATTGTTTATTGGGTCATCATTGAGTCAGGAAGCCAAAGATAAAAGAGCATGAATTTCACATAAGCAGAGGATCACCAACTTTAAGTCCTTCATCTGACCCCTTGTTTCATTACCTCCCTTTAGTTTCATCCCCTCCAGTGTTTCCCACAGACCAGGTAGCAATTTGTGGCGCTCCACTGACACCGTTGGGGGAATGCACCAGTGATGCGCTGGTTGATTTTCCCGCGCACTGCTGGCATATGCGCGCTTGTCTGTGTGTGTGTGTGTGCGTGTGCACGTGTGCCTGTGTCTGTGCGTGTCCGTGTGTGTCCGATAATGACAGAGAAAGAGCGCTATGTGGAAATGAATGAACGGGACGATATTACGTTGAGAGCATAGACTAGAGGGAAAACAACAACAACGGGGGGAAAAAAAAAAAAAAAAACAGAATCATTCTGTGGCGGTTGGTCTATGTATGGGAAACACTGCCCTCACTTTTGCCCTATGTTTTATCCAGGTGTGATCCTAATCCTTGCGCAGATGAGTACCCACCAATACTATTGCCAGAAAATTCCCCATCACAGAGCAATCTAGCCTTAACCCCAGAGCCTGCTGGGTAAGGTCCAACTCTAAACAAATGATATTCAAATTAAGAGGACTAATAATCTTAGTCTTTGGAACTGATATTCAAATACAAATCTCTGGCTATTTCAATTCATCACACAGGATGGACCTCTTGTCCCCAACTTCAGCCTTTCGCTTCCCCATGCCCAGTGGAGATGGCCAGTCTCTACAGAGGCATCGCTCCACCTCCACTCCCAATGTTCACATGGTCAGCACAGTGGGCCCTGTTGGAGCCAGCATCATAGAGGTCAGTGTTCACTCATGTTTGGATCGGGACAAGAGGACCCAATTATATCTACTGTATGTGGTCAATGGTCATGGTTTGCTGGTAAATGTTGAATGGGAATAGTGGGAATGATAAAGCCCAGCAAACTAACTAGCTGCTCTTAACCCATCATGCTCTTCTTAGCTAATCAGCTTTTTGGGACAATATTCAATATAACACTACTATTTAATCTACTGACCTACCAGATTGTTTCTCACCCAGCAGGGTAAAAACAGTCTCAAAAAAGTCTGAAGAGCTTCCTCATTTATTGGGTCAGTCTGGTCATTACAGAAAACAGGAAATGGACATAGTTGCAGACTAAAGAGTGTCTGCTGAATGTGAAAGATTTCCATCATCCATTCCAATTCATCAAAAGTGCTTTGATGCAGCCCAACTACAGGAAACATTAGGGGTTAAATATGCTGTGAATAATTATGTTGTTCCACAGTTACCTGCCAGTGAAAAAGTAATCAACAGGATAAGATCAGAGGAAATGAACAAGGTGCTAATCAGACCTGCCTATTTCTTTAGTTTCACCTACATGCACGAGAATCAGTAGGCACATGAAACATGCCAATATCTATTGCAACGTTGTGAAATTGCGAAGATTTTGAGTTTACCTTGTAGGACCCATCCTTGATTGTGCAGCGGATTTAGACTGATTTGCAATGAAAAATCAACTCTCTCCAACATGCATCATCCAAACTACTCCAAACTTTGTGTTTGATAATAGTCCCAACCTGAACACATCTACATGCTCATATTCAGTTAAATTCTTAGTGGCTTAGTGTATTCAGTTTTCAAATGTGAATTAACTATGCTCTGTTTCTCCTCCTTTTAGGAAGCACTAAAATTCAACAACACAATGGGTGCGGTTTTTATTATTTTTTACCTTTGCCTATTTGAGCATTTGTCAGCATTTTGTAAACTTACACATTTCATAATTTTACATGTTTTGGTATTCTACTGACTCTCATTTCTGCAGGTCCTGAGCCCTCACCAAAGCCCTCCACCAGCCCACCTTCTTCTCTCGGCTCTCCAGGTAGGAGACCACCAAAGTCCCCTTCAGAGCACAAGGAGCGCAAGCCCTCCTCATCTGATGACAAAAAGAAAGTGGTAGGTAGTCTTTAGCCTTATTCACAGGTCATTGATTTTCTTCAGACAGGTTTGTAGAGCATTAATAGTAGCTGGAAAACCCTTGAAAACCCATTCATTCCATTGTAAGTAACAGGATTTACTTGTGGTGTGAATTAGCAGTTCAGAACATTCCATGTCTTGTTTCAGCACCGAGGGGGCTATAGAGACTCAAGTTACTACTGGGAGGTCCACTCTCGAGAAGTCAACATTCAGAAGAGAATAGGTGCTGGCTCCTTTGGAACGGTGTTTAAGGGGAAGTGGCACGGAGACGTGGCAATCAAGATTCTTAAAGTCACAGAGCCAACGCCTGAGCAGTTACAGGCCTTCAAAAATGAAATGCAGGTCCTACGGTCAGTAGTGCTGTCTTAAGGTTTTCTTTCACTCTTTATTTGAAAAAGGGCAGGCACTGTTCTTCACCCTCTTCATCAATAGGTTTTTGCTGATTTTTGTTGTTCATTGAAAACGGTTTTAAACCAATTTAATGGGTCATCATAGTAACTATGGGCATCACTTTGACTTTGACCAACTATTGCTATTTCTGTTCTCTGCAGGAAGACCCGCCATGTCAACATCCTGCTGTTCATGGGCTACATGACTAAACCCAACTTTGCCATTATCACACAGTGGTGTGAAGGCAGCAGCCTGTATCGCCATCTGCATGTCACAGAAACCAAGTTTGACACTATGCGGCGCATTGATGTGGCCAGACAGACAGCACAGGGCATGGAGTAAGACCTGCTGCTGGATTCCATTTCACCATTACCACATACTCACTATTGATACCCTTTTGTGATGTGCTTAACACATCAGCTGTCAGTTGATGTAGTGTTTTTTCCAGTGCATGACTTTGTGCAATCTGTAATAACAGTTGTTAGTTTTGTAGAGATAAATGATTCTATTAAGATGCAACACTTGTTCATTTCATGAATTTTAAACCTTTCAAACTTACTTATATCTGCTAAAATCTTATTTAACTTGTTTCTCTCTTTCAGTTATCTTCATGCAAAGAACATTATTCATCGAGATCTGAAATCAAACAGTATCCTTTTATTGTATTGTGGTAACTTTTAACTGCCAGGTAAAAACTGTGTAAGAGAGATTTGTGTAGGTATTTGAGCGTATACCACTGTAAACTCAGTCAATATCCACAATGGAAATTTAGAACACCATGTTCTGTAGCTAACAAACCTTAAATCACAGACATTAATAACTTTTAAATAAGTGGATATGTATGGAATTATTAGGACAGTAAGATGTACATTTTTTTGTCTCTGTATTTTGTGGTGCACTGGATTTGAAATGAAACAATATCAGGGTAAAATGTTGACTTTAAGCTTTTTAGTTTCCATATTGGATCAACAGTGTGAGAGTGTAAGTGTTTTAAGTGTAAGTCCTCGAATTTTAAGACATAATGAAATCAAACGAAGGTTTTGTCCGTCTTAACAAAATTAATTCTGACTGTCACTTGGTAAAGTTCTATGTTGTTAAATGTAGTTGAGAAGTTTCCTTTATACAGCCCTCTATTCTCATAATTTCTTGCTTGTTGGAGGTTTTTGTGATATCTAATACTGTTGTAACATCTCCTGAGCTCTGCTGCTAGATATTTTTCTTCATGAGGGCTGGACTGTGAAGATAGGCGACTTTGGCTTGGCCACAGTGAAGTCTCGGTGGAGTGGTTCTCAACAGGTGGAGCAGCCTAGTGGATCCATTCTCTGGATGGTGAGCGTCTCGTTTGCCATTGGCTGTACATGATGACTTTGTTTTAACATACAGACATCCTTTATTTGACTTGTGAAACAGTTGTTGTTTATTTGATAACCTCTGTTTGTTAACCCTAGATACATACATACAGTCATACATCACACCAATGTAGGTCAATCTACACTGGTTTTGATTGGTTTCTCATACCCATAACTGTGCAGAATTTATTTTAAAATGATTTTAATTACCTACAAAGCACTACATAGGCTGGCCTCACTTTATATTTCTGAATTATGGTGTCCACTGGCCACAGTGAGATCAGCAGCTACACTGTACTCTGGGATAACAGTGTGGTGTAGCTCACAGCGACAGCTAGCAGCTCACTCTGTGTGTGTGATCTGTAAGTGCATGTGATGACATCACTCATTGCAGTTGTATATGTCCTCAGTCTGAACAGAAAGGCAAACTTGACTGGCAGTGGAAAAGGGGTCAATTGGCTTCTATTAGCGGGTTTACCCACATTTAAAAAACCCACTTCTACCTCATAATTTTGGTGGAAAACAGGTGTAAATCACAAGAACAAGTGTTTGGTTTGGGCTATTTACTTTACCATAGATAATAATAAGAGGTTTAAAGTTTGTCTATCTTATTTGGTGATCTTAATAGATTTTCATGCACCTTACTGGAGACATTTTCATGTAAATATTGAAAAACACACTTTTGTAATCCTTTGTAACTCTTGAATGCTTTTAGGATACATTTCATATCCATACATGCAGGTGTTATGTGAAGATAAGTACTGTGTTTCCCATAACTGGGGAAAGAGGTATCAGACTTTTGGGCTCCTCTGTATGTTGGCAGAGATATATGGGCTATACTCAGGACATTACAGCCTAATAAACTAGCAGTAATGTGTAATTTGGCAGATCATTACATAAATTACATGCCTACATTTGTTTTTTACTCTTTTTTTCTCCAAAGGCTCCTGAGGTAATCCGAATGCAGGACAGCAACCCATATACGTTCCAGTCTGACGTATATGGCTACGGAGTAGTGCTGTTCGAGCTGATGTCAGGGACCTTGCCTTACTCCAATATCAACAACAGAGACCAGGTGACATTACTCTCCATTTTGTGTTAACACTCATTCAGTCGAAAGTAGAATATCTGATTAACCTAATTAATCTTTCTGAAATTTTTGCCAAACATGACGATTGAGCACAATTCACTGTCCTAGCATGAGGAATAGCTGGCTATCAAATATTTGTCATCTCATACCCATTAACACAATAGTAGGGTTGTTAGCAGTAGTGTATTTGGGTCACATGCATACTCCTGCTGACAACCTACACCATATTCGAGATTTTGAGGTGTGGTACAAACACTTGGAAATTTTATTCTGACAGACTAGAGGAAAGATTTGGGGGACACCATGTCGTTTGATTTCATGGTGCAACTAGATGGAAAGTCAGGGCAGCACCAGAGTCATCATGATTCAGTGTCTGTACCAAATGGCATTGCAATCCATCCAAAAGTTTTTGGAATAATTCATTCTGGACCAAAGTGTTTTACTAACAGATGGAGGGACACAGATCACAATATATGGTGTTTGTCTCACATTGACCGGCTGTATCAAATGAAGACTTTAGGCAAACATTCAATTCTGTTCTCTTGAAAGTAGGTTAAGTTAGTGACACTGGCTTTCTTCCCCTACATGAATAGCACTATCAAATTTCAGTAACTGTCTCCTTTTTCTTTTCTTTCTCAGATAATCTTTATGGTTGGACGCGGTTACTTGTCTCCAGACCTCAGTAAGCTGTATAGTACCTCACCCAAGTCAATGAAAAGGCTTATCATTGACTGCCTGAAGTTCAAACGTGATGAGAGGCCCCTATTTCCACAGGTGAGTGGTGTATAGGTAACTCTTGTAATACTGGCGTCTTGTCTTTTTTAAAAATGATTGAAATTGCAGATGAGTGTTCCATACAAATTTACTGCGAAAAATAATTTTCTTATTCCAATTATTTTAATTTCTTAATGCTTTAAATATCCATACATTAGCTATTATTACTTTGTGCACATCATCAGTTCCAGACCTGAGAATGACAACCACATGTATATGGACAACATAGTTAAATCTTATGTTGATTGTTTGCCTTGCATTTGGTTTTCCTTCATCAGATCCTGGTGGCCATTGAGCAGGTGCAAGATCTGCTGCCAAAAATCGAGCGGAGTCGCTCAGAGCCTTCACTCCATCGGGCCGTTCATGCTGAGGACCTGAATCCCCTCCTGTTCCACACCACCAGGCTGATGCCCCTCTAAGCTCTCTGCAGCTCTGGGCAGAGAGGCTGTCACCCTTTCCAAAACTACAGCATTCCTGTGCCTCAGAGAGGCTACAGCTGGCTGTCTTGACAGACCACGACCCAACTCACTGTCTGCCCCTGCAGAGCCCTGGAGCGGCACCACCCAGCGCAAAACTCAGTAACAAACTGCAGAAATAACCATAACATTTACTTTTACTAATTTGGCAGATATTTGCATTTACTCATTTGGCAGATGACTTTCAAGTGAGGGACATCATTAACCTCAGGACATGCTGTCAGTGTCTAAATGTTACAAGAAGTAACCTGTGTCCCCCACTGAGAGTCTTTGTTTTTCCTAGTCACTATTGCACTAAGCAACGTGTTGCTTAGTGCAATAGTGAATGTGACAATGATCCACTCATTAAGTGAAAGAATGGTCACATGTATCCAGAAGTATGTTAAAATGCCTGTTATCAGGCCAGAAAAAATTGATCAAACAGGTTGATTTGCATTAGATACTCTGACCTACTCGGAGGTATCTTGAGTTGTTTTGACAAAAATGTAAAAAAAAATATCATGTTTTATACACGCAATGCAAAATTGCACTGGCCATTTTTAGTAGTAAAATATTCTTACTCTGACCTTTGAAGAGCACTGTGATGATAGTGAAAGATTTTAATGAGGTCAGCCCGACCACGATGCTTGGGCTGTTGGTTCAGGTCAGCTGATTAGCTGACATACTTAGCAATATGTATTAAACCACAACAACAAACCAATATGAGGAGGCAGAGGAAGATGACACTCAAACCTTTAGAAGCCTAGAATAATTTGGCAACTTCATACACTGAACTATGAAAAAATGTTAAGTAAGAAATAAATAAAAAAAAAACCTGTCTTGATGAAACTCTGCACGAACAAACATGAGTGAGAAGGCAGTGAAAGGCTTGAAAAACAGAAGTGATGGATCTTTGCAAATCAAAATGACCTTTTCTTCCAACACCTGAGAACAAATTGTTTTACATGGGTAGATGTCGTCAAGCAGGCTCTCCATTCATTTTTATCACCAACCAGAGTTTCCATTTATATTGTAGTGGACTAATAAAAAGTCACTGAAAGAGCATTTGACATGTGGGAGTTGAACAGCTGACCCAGCCTTCATCCTCTATTTAGTCTTAAAACCTTATTGAATGGGACAATACAATAGACCAAGTTTAAACGGTGTCAGTAATTTTCTGCTGAAACTAAAAACAAAAAAACAAGACTAGATCAAAGCCTAGTATATGGCTGGACATCTTTTGGTCAAATCCTGATTTTATAATGTGATGTTGTCTGACAAAATCATCAAACACATGAATTAAAGACAGAGACTGTGCAGTGATTTCAGCTATATTTAATGAATCAGAGAGAAAGTTAGAAGAGGCAGACTATCTTTCTTTTTTTTTCTTTTTTTTTTCCTTTTTAAGGATATTTTTTCAGGCTTTTGCCTTTTTTACAGTCAGAGTGAGTGAGAGAGAGAGAGAGAGAGGATGACATGAAGGAAAGGGCCACAGGCTGGACTTGGAAACTGGGCCACTGCAGCAAGGACTAAGCCCAAATGGCATTCACTCTGCCAGGTGAGTCAGTGGGACACACTCTGGGACACAGACAGACTGACGAGACAGATCTTTCTTATTTTGTCTCTAACACAGAGCACAGCCTCCTTCTGGGATCCACAATAGTTTAGCCTTTATTTACTTCCAACTCCAGAATGTAACAGACTTTTATTAGAGGCAGGTCTTTATTTCTAACTCCCTGTGTTGTATATGTAGAATTGATTATTGTGGTTAGTGCAAAGCCTCGTTACCGATGGCTTCTTTCTCTCCCTCCCTCTCTCCTGCTCTCTCTGCTTGGTGTGTATTATGTTTAGTTATTCCTCAGCCTCCTTTAGTAATAATTACACATGTAATGAAACTAGTTTGTTTGCTGTAATGGAGTTGAGGCTCGGTGTATTGGAAGCGCTCCTCCACTTCCCTGCAATTTCTGAGCAACCAGGAAACCAGAGCAGCTCGGTAGACTGCCCGTAATGGGGTGTAGACCTGAGCCCCTGGTTGACATCCATGCACAGTCCAGCCATGTACCAGGTTTATACCCAGTCTTGTTTGAAAAAAGTCTCTAAATCCCGCGACAATGTGCTAAGTTGGCAACACTGCAGGATGTAAACACCCCACTAACAGAACCTGTTGGAGCCAGACACTCCAACTCCAGTGGTGGAAATATCATCAGTCAGTCAGTCAGTCAGTTAGTTAGTTAGGGACATTCCAGATTATAGGCTGGCCCTGCTGTTGGTCAAGCCACAAACAGAACAATGCTTCATCTTAATCAATTCCTAAAACAAGTTCATGTTGTGCAAGTTGTAATGTTATACACCCATTACCACTGGAATTTTTCAGCTTTTGTAAAAAGTCAGTCTGAAAGTTGTTAGGACCAATATTCTTGATGTGTATACAGAAGGATCATTTTGATAATCAACATTTTCAAGTTAGAATATTACAAGTTTTCGTTCCCACCTTTCATTTTTGCCATTGCAGGGAAAACTTTTTAAAACATCAGGTCATCACAGGACTCTTTGCACCTAGTGAAATATTAAAATATTCACAAAGTTATTAAGAAAATTCAGATTAGGCCCTCTCAGTAGACCACTACCTTGGTGGAGATTGATTTTATAACTACTTAAAGCATTTCACAAATGGATGACTCTGACAGGTTGATCTGTAACCTTGTGTAAAATTAGTTCTGTTTGTTGGTCTACCCCCCAACACAGTGACACATACATTTATATATGAGGCACACACATCACAGGTCTCATGAGAGAAGAGTGTAATATTGAAGGAACTCTCAAGACTTTGTCATGCTCCGGATTGCGGGATTGTAGATGAGATGGCTTTTACTTGGGTTGTGTCCTAAATGATTGTCCTTTTAGTCTAATGAGGAATTGATAGATGCAGTCTTAATAGAAATGCTTAGCTGTATTGCTGCTAGGTTCAGTGAGTTTTCTGTTTGTTTGTTTTTCTACATCCACACTCCTTCAACAAGTCTTTTTCAGCCCTGTCTTAAAATTTCTGAATTCCCTCAAACATTGCACTGTGGGTTAGCTACTATATTTCATGCATACATGCCCACACACAGAAGTACTGTGGTTGTTAGGGATGTATTAACACTGACTAACATGGTAATAGTTTGTTTTAGTTTAGATGCACTGTGACAAGTGTAAATAATGATTTGCAGACACTAAAGGGCTTAGTAAGCTTCAAATAAACTAGGCTATACGACATGTCTCACGTGTTTTACAACATGCACTTTGGACTGTTAAAATAGAACCCAAAATCTGATTAAATTAATTCTGTCAAGAATGGAAAAAACCTTGAAAGAGAAGTTCAAATCCTGCTTCCTTTCACCTGGCCAATCGCTGTTTAAAGTGAGTGTGATTGTCAGATCAGTTTCAGATCATTTTGAAAATTATATGACCAACCCATCACCAATGCCACTGTTGAAAAGGGAGTTTTAGACCCTCTAAGAATTGGTCAAGCACGTTGGTTGAGCAAGCAAACTGTATATTTGGTTTCGTCAGTAGTTCACCTGTTCATGTTCATGTAGTACCTGGCAAGTTGAGCATTTACCTGTCATTGGTTTGGGTTGATGTGTGTCATTGTCTTTCAAACAATAGTTGTAAGAAACTTGAAGTGGCTGTCATTGTCATCATCACAATCTCTTTGTGTCACTGTGCTGGAGTGGCAACCCAGTGTTCCCTTGTCCTCTGTTTCATGGCCAAGCCTGTCCGTCCTTTTCCTGCTCTCACCTCTGTAAAAGAGTCAGTGAACCAAACTGTGATTTGTTTATCATGCTGGTCAAAGAGTTATCTCTGTTTTAGGCCCATAACTAGTTGCTGGTGTCTTTTGAGTAATGTTGAAAACAGACCAGTTTGGCAGAAACTTCCATTTGTTTCCTGAGGTTTCTTTGTTTAGGATCCTATTTGACCCCTTAGGCATGCTCAGGTATATACTGCTTCATGATGCAATAACTTTCCAATAAATGTGGATGTATAATAATTTAGCTGAAATGATTAAAACAAGCTGCCTTACAGCTACATAAAGATCTTCCTAAGTAGTGATGGGAGGATTCCAATGGTTTGTGGTGCCTTCTTGTGCAGTTACATTTTAAAAGGTCAGTGTCTGCTACATTCGGAGCATGGGTTTGACAATGAGAAGGCCTCAGGATTCAGCTAACATCACTGTGCTGCTCTAGTTGTTGGATGTGACAACCTGTGCCTTGTTGATCAGGGTGTAGACTTTTGTGAAACACTGCTCCCATTTAGAGCACAATGCATCATAGGATTTAAGTTATCATAGGGAATAATTTGCATTTGGAGACAAGCTGAGCACTTTCATGGATTATAAAGATAATCTGATGCAAAAGCACTATACAACAGTGTGGAGCCATCAGAAGTGTACATGGAGGGGTAACTTTGTGCTGAACCATGCCTGGAGCTGCTATTTTCTCCCAGCTACTTTCACGTCTGACACCAGTGGGAAGTACTGTATTTGTGAAAGCTTCAACAAAATATTATCTGGCATCTGCTTTGTCTTGTCAGTTATGCTTTCAGTAGTAGTTGACATGTCTGAAGTCGTCAGATTTTTCAAAGCAAATATAAGACATACTTGTTCAGTCATGCTGTCAGTACCAGTAGCAGAGAAGCGCTTTGAGTAAAGGTTCAGTCAGTAGATTAATGCTTGATATATCCTGGTCAACGGCACAGGAGTGTAACTGTGTTGACTGGCTGATTCAACTTGCTAAAGGACTCATTTATAGTATTTAACATAGTTTGGTTTTTAAAAAATATTTTAAAGTTTACTGTTTTTACCATTTGAATATAAATAATTCATTTTGGGAAGGCAAACAATACCTAGAAGTAGAAATTTGGATAGTGATGATAATTTGTGTGGCTTATCAACAGTTTGCCCTATTGTCATGAATGTTCAGAATGAATGTTCAGATTTTCATTTCTCTGACCACTTTAAGGACTGCTTACGCATGTTTGCTGGAAAGTGGCAGCTGACAGCAGCTGTTTTGAAGCTTGAAAGCTCAATTTGCTATTGTAGATTGTGTGGTATAATCAAACCCCCCAGAACAGTGACTAATTGGACCCTGTGTTGAGACTGTTTCTGTTCATAGCAGTGGTTGGATATTGTTTGTCTAGTTTTGGCTGAAATAAATCTCAGCTTCTGGCCATGGTATCTAGTGAAACTCTAGTAATCACATTTATACATGTTATTGTAGGCCATTGCACAGCTAACAGTGCCTCTTTTTTGGCTCGATTGTTGGGTTTAAACAAATGCTGAGTGAAGAAAGAGCAACACCTCCCTTCAGATTGTCTCAACTCTTTGAGGATTTTCAACCAGATCCCTTACACCCTTCTAGATGTTATACATTTCCATAGCACTCTCCTGTGTGTGACTGGCCTTTGTCCTGGATTTAAAAGTAATCATTGAGGTAACTATTCTATTAAAAAAAAAAACACTCAACATTAATCTTAGTGACCTCCGATTGGTTTAATCGAGTGTCATTACTGTCAGCGTGAATAACAATCTTACTGTATTTACGTATATCTTTAGCCAGCAGTTTTAAATTTGATTTCTGTTAGAAGTGAGAACAGGTTGGTGGTGAACCGTAGGACTATGGTTCTTCTTGTTACGAACAGTCACCCAGTGTCCCCGGCTTCCCGGCTGCTCAGAAACTGCTGAACAGGTCAGTTTTCCTCATGAATGTTGGCCACAGCAGTGGCTTTAATACAGACTTCACTGCTCTCTGGTATGATTGGAAGTATTAGCTCATGATAATAATGAGTCGTGTCTTTTTTTGCATCACACTTGAGTGTAAATGCAGAAGCAGCAGCTGTGAGGGTAATGTTTCTGGTGGTGGTTGGTGTGCTGTTAACTGGCTGACGACCTCTGTATACTGTATGTGCTGTGACTAAGCATGAAGTGGAACACATTTTAATGTGTGTGTCAGTCATTAAACCTTGAAATTTAATGTTGTCAGACTAGGGGCTGGGAACCCTAAATGTTCATACTCATTCCAGTTATATTGGTGGATTGTGGTTAGGGGGATATTGCTTTTAGCAGCGGGGGTTGGGGTGGGCATTGGGTTGGGAAAGACTTTGCTTCCGTCTTTCTCTTATTTATTGATGTCTTTGCAGATGTTCCCATCTGCAACTGCAGCTCTTTGAGGTGGATTAAATGTTTAGAGAGAGATTACTCTTTGTCATTCACGGTGTCGCCATGGGCTCTTTCCAACAAGAATGTTCTTTTGGGCATGGTACTGTTTGTTCCTTCAAATGACTTTTGTTCTGATACCATTACTGCAGGGGCATTCGTATCGGCTATCCTTTAAAGGTGCTATATGTATGTTTTTGCTTCCGGACATAGCCAGTGCTAGCATTAGGTCTAGAAAGAAAAGCGTCAAACTTCAGCTCACCAAGAGCTGTCTCGAGATGGGAACACAAATGTTAACTCTTAGATTTCTATTTCTATCACTTCTTTTCTTGTACTTAAGTTAGCATGCTCACAAGCTAGCCTTGGCCTTGCCCATCTCATAATTCCACTTTGTGATTATGAGTCACTCTGGTGTCCAGTCTGCCCTCAGTTCAGTATGAGAGGATGAAGACGTAGCATCAAAGCTCTCGGCAAGCAACCATCATCACCAACACCCACTCTCGGCAAGACACCACGGGTTTGGTGGCAGAGAAAATGTACATGTAGCACCTTAAAACATCTTGAGCACAAACTAATTATCAAACTTTTCAGCAACATTTTGTTCATAGGGATTCACTACGATAGCATTTATTAATGGCAACACTTTAAAATACTGTAAAAGTACCTTGTTATTTTGGTGAGTGGTGTGTTAAACCTGTCCTGTGATATTTAAGAGTAGCTTAGTAAGTGTTTGAATGGCCTGAGGCTGCTGAATGGAACAAATCCATCTTTTGTAAAACAAGCTTTATAAAACCGTTGAGCAATAGCAAGGACAGAACGTTGCTTTTAAGATTTCCATAGTACAAGATCAGGAATTCTTTACAATAATGTCAGACCAGGCTTTCTGTGAATTAATGACAAGTTCATCGCCACACAGAGGGACTTGCTGTAGTGGACGACTGTTTGCCTGTTCAGAAAGGATATTTGGATACTTACGGGGAGTGGCACTGGAGGGGAAAACCAGTCTTAACACAGCTGTTTGTCTCAGAACAGAAGTAGATGTGAGAGCTGTATCAGAGTAGTTTTGTTTTTGTTTTGTTTTTTGGTCTTTTCATATCTGTAGGTGAATTTCAATACTTGTGTTAATAGTTTATGAGGTGTCAGGGTGGTTCAGTTTGCAATAAATGGTATATTCTGCTGTGTACAGTTACATTTTTTTAATTACAAAAATTGTACTTGTTTCTATTTTTGTGTGTTGGTTTCAAAAAGAACAAAATTGTTTTAAAGTGTAAAGGAAATCTTAGTATTTTTTTAGTTTTTTGTCTTAAAATATTGATGCAGGATTTATTCTTTAAATAAATAAATTCTTCTGTGTTACATGTTTTCAACTTTTTCTGTTTGTCTTGTAAAGTAGATTTCTGGTGAGACAAGCATAATGTTTACAGTTTGTCAATTTCTTGATGGAAACTTGTAAATATATAAAGTTTTATATATATATATAATATATATGTGTGTGTGTGTGTGTGTGTGTATGTATTATATTACACACACACACACATATATACACACATATATATATATATATATATGTGTGTGTGTGTGTGTGTATATGTGTGTATATATATATGTATATATATATATGTGTATATATATATATATATATATATATATATATATGTATATATATATGTATGTATATATATATATATGTATATATATATATGTGTGTATATATATATATATGTATATGTATATATATATATATATATATGTGTGTGTGTGTGTAATATAATATCTTCACTTCAGCTCTGTAATCACATGTAGAGAAACAGCTGTCAGTGAGTTTTTTTAGAGGAACTAACTGATGGTTGAACGGTGGCAAAAGAGGAAGTGGTTACACTGCAAGTTAAAGACAGGAAATGATCATCTGAGAACATGAAGATAGTCAAAATGGAGGCTAAAGTGCCATTTTAAAACTAAACAATACTTTATTGGGCAATTACAGAACTAAGAGTCATCAGTGAAAAGGTTGTGGATAAATGTTGCGTAGATTTATAATGTTTTACAAGAACAATTGCTTTTCATACTTATTCCCTTTGTAAAATATACAGAACAGAAATGTGAGAAATCTGGCAACAAGCAAGTGAAACAAAACGGCTTACATTTCGCACAGCTGAGACTAAAATAGCTTTTTAGATAACTCGATCTCACTACAACAGACATGACAGACTTTCATTTTCCATTGCATGAAAAAGTTCAAGTGAAAAATGCAATAAACTTCAAACAAAATACAGCTGTCGGTGCTGTGTTTATAAAATATTTTTCTGATCTCAGAAAAGTTTCATCTAGTCTTATGCACAATTTTTTTAAAGGATGACTGTACAATGATTAACTCTAAAATACAAAGATAAAAGGCATATTGTTTAAACATGAATATGATCTACAACAGGTCATCAATTAGGTTTAATTGTGGATCAGTGTTTTTTTTTCAGTATTCACTGTAACAAAGGGCCAAAATAAAGACAGGTGACAAATGAAAGGAAAAACCCAACATAAAGTGTCCTAGTAAACTGTTGGTCCACCACATGCTGCCAGAACAGCTTGAGCACTTTCTGGCGTAAATCCTAACAAGTCCCTGAACTCGACTGAAGTGATGAATACCATGCTTCCAAAACAGATTCCTTCATTTGGTGTTTTGATGGTGATGATGATGGAGGTGGTGGTGTAGAGCACTGTCAACATGCTGGTCCAAAATCTCCCATAGGAGACAAACTGGATTGAGATCTGGAGACTGTGAAGGTCATAGCACACGACTGACATAATTTTTGTGCTCTTCAAACCACTCAGTGAACCCTTGTGCCCTGTGTAGAGGGGTCTATTTTTGCTGGTTCTCCACTCATTCTTTTAGGTTTTCCCTTTCATTTGTCATAGTCTGCCAGTCTGTTTGATTCTTACTCGCTTCTTACAATCACTTATTTACATAAATGTAATTTTTGTTGCATTATGAGATTTAAAATGCAATGAATGGGTTTTCCAAACTCAGTACAGAGTGACCGTTTCATTTATGGTAAAACAAAAATACTGTTTTTTTTCTTTTTAATCAGCACACAGTTATTTACATTGTTACATACATTAGATTTGCTAAAAAAATATGCAAAGGTTTTGATGCAAACTGTTCAAGGGGACGCTTAAGCTTTCATTGGCTGACCAAATATTTTAGCTGGAAGCCTAATGTGCCCCACAGACCACTGGTCTATAACTTGTAGCCCAGTCCAGATCTACTGATGTGGCAAAAGAGCGTCATGGCGAAACACATTCCCAGAACCTGTCAAAAAAAAAAAAAAATTGTAATTGTAAAACATACATGAACTTATTGCCTGATGTTTGGTTCTGCATGGTACTTTATTATTAAATTGCAAATTATGTCAAACATTGTTAATTAAATAGCCTAGAATTAAAATGTAGAATTAAATTTGGAAGGTCAATGTGTGTAATTGTTGCTCAGGGTCAGGTCCAGATCACAAAATAATTTCTTGAGAAGAGTTTTAGTCGGTTAAGTCGAGTTTTTTCAGAATTCAAATCACCAAGCATAAATTAAAGACAAAGGCTGTGTGGTGATTTTGGCTATATTTACTTGTAAACTGATCACTCAGAGAGAAAGTTAGAAGCGACAGAATATCTTTGTCTCTTGCACACCACACAGCTCAATCTGCTTAGATTTTGAATGTTTGACAATAAACTACTGTCCCAGCAGTTTGATGGCTACATTTAAAAAATCTCTTAATACCTCCATCATCACTTTACCTCAATAATGCAGAGGATGATGACAGAAATTCCAGTGATTAGGAAATTGTCCTCAAATAAGGTCCTCAATCTGTCCAAACAACCCTGCAAACAGAGAACATAAGTTTGGGATGAATGCAACCAACAGTCACGCCTTGATCCTAGCTGTTCACAGGGGTTACAACTGTGTCTACCGTTTTCCAGTATATGGGCTGGGTGGTGTCACATGTCGTCTTGCAGCAAGATGAAGGCACCTTATTTCCCCAGTCTGTCACATTATTGACTCCACAGCACTCAAACTGAAACAAATCATTCAGAGAAAAAACAGAACAGACTGAGATCACATAGCTCCCAGTGATTTGGCACAAGACATCCATGGTCATTAGTGTCACTATTTCATGAGAGCTGCTATTATGTCTCTGCTCTCTCACACTTACCTGCGTCTGAACCACATCCCACTCACTCAATACAGTCGTTGAATTTTGATCGTGTGCCTTAGCTTTTTCTAAACCGATGTTGAGATCATCTTGCACCCTTGCAGCAATCTAAATAGTGAGGTGAGATTTGCAGATTATGCATAGTCTGTATGTGTTTACTTTATAAGCACAACACACAGCGTGAAAATGATGGATGTAACCCTACCTCTTTCTCATACACGAGTAGCATGCATGCTGCGGTCAGCTCCACCAACATCAGTAAGAACAGCAACAGGAAAAACTGTCAGCAGAGTATAGTTTAAATCAGTCAATTATATCTACTTTAATTACAATTAATTTTTTTTATATTTATACATACATACATACATACACATATATATATATATATATACATATATATACATATATACACACACATATATACACACACATATATACATACATATATATACATACATACACATATATACACGACATACATATATATGTATGTATATGTATACATGTATATATACATATATACATATATATATATGTATGTCATGTGTATATATGTATACATACATATATACACACATATGCATACATATATACATACATATATATACACATACACACACACACACACACATATATATATATACACATATATATATATATATATATATATATATATATATATATATATATATATCAGATATATTAAATATGATATTTACAGAAATTAAAGTATAATTCAGGTTTCTTACAACTTGGATTGCATTTTCTTAGTTTTATCCATTATTATTCTCATGATTAATAACACAGTATTCACTAAGTTAACTGAGATCGGGGAACCCAGTAACTTAAACTCACATACATGACCAGGTTTATGATAATTCATCATCATATTCATCCTCTATGGACAGCAAATGGTTCGTTTCTCAAAGCAGCGTCACTGACATTGTATGTGTGTCAAAAAACACATCTGTTGTTTCATATGAAAAGTCGTATACAGCAGAGGTGTCTTCAGACATGTTAAATCTCCAGAAAAGCAGCTGTTTATCACATTTGCTTCCTCCATAATTCAAAGCTTGGCTACTGTACCCTGACTACTTAAAGAGCACTTCGGCGTGGCACACTGTGAGATTCAGTCATTGGCCTTCCCAGTGCAACCTCAGGGAAACAAGACTGTTACTTTGAGCTAATTATGCTAAAACCTGCATATTAACACAGTCACATGACAATGTTAATATGCTAATGTTTAGCATGTAATGATTAACATGTTCACCAACTTAGTTTGTCTGCATGCTAATATATGTTAATTAACATTAAACACAAAGTACATCTGAGGCCGATGGCAAGCTTTTAGTTTTGCAGGTACTTGGTCATGAACCAATTTATTTGATACAGTCAAATTTTGATCTGCTGGTGTTCTTAGATGAGTCAAGTCAAGTGATCGCCGAGGTATTAAGAATCATCCATGGGGAACAGGAATGTGTGAAACAAATTTCATGGCAGTCCACCCAGTAAATGTCCGGACATTTCACTCAAAACCTCAAAAAATGTCAACTTTTTGGTGGCACCAGACAAAGGTCAGGGGATCACTAAAGTAGGATCCATCCTCTGGGAAATATGAATGTCTGTACAAAACATCACAGATTAATCACAGAGTAACATACGAGGACACAAGTGGGCTAAGTTCCTGTGCGTTCAGTTGAATAAAATGGTTTAGCTCCTCTGGTTAAATTGTTGACTTGACAATTACAAAGAAAATGTGGTAAAGACTATGAAAATAAGACCCAAGTTGTAATAAACCTAAATTATCCTCAAATGAATCACGTTTTATTAGTGAGATAAATATGTAAAATAGATACAAAACACAGCATGTTGCAATGTGTCCAATGTTTCCTTCACTTTGAGTTCATTTTTGGGGAAATTCTATGTGAGACTCAGACTTTAAAAAAAAAAAAGTATCATGACGTAGTTGTGGTAAAAATTATGTGACTACAGCCAATGTGTGAGAAAAATTGCAAATGCTTTCAAAAGAGGGGTCAACAAGGGGTCAGTTTGCCCGAATTCTGATGATTTGATCCAGGTTTTGAGATATCTGTCTCCCAATGTAAATGAGATTAACTGAATTTCATTTGTGAAAAATTACATCTAAAACAGTCAAAGGCAATGTGTCTTTCCAGAAACAGTGTCACAGCTAATCTGGATAATCCACAGAAAATTGTCAACAGTTGTGAATGAGAAAATAAAGTTTGTAATATAATTTTATAATATAATAAAGTATTATTCGGGTGGTCTCTCTTTGAAGACCCCACCCACAGTCTATATAAATCACGTCACTTTGTCCCACTCAGCTAAATTGGCAAAAATGTTAGACAAATTAATAAGAATCAGAGTATTATGTGACATCACCTTGAGAGGTTCCCGACCAGCAGGCTGGGAATCACTTGTTAAGGTGACAGTGTACAAACAACATCAAAGTTGCTTGAAATTAAGAGTCTTGAATAGCTGATCATGAGAAATTAGCAGAACAACTGGAGCAACACAACCAGTTGGAGCACCCAGGGGTGCTGTGTGTCCTACCGTCAGGAGAAGACAGCGGTTCTCCTTCAGAGCACCAAGGAATCCCAGGAAGGACACGCAGGTGATGACGATGCCGCTGATCAGCAGCATGTTGGACAAATTGAAGCTGGCCAAGTTAGGGGTGAGTGCGGCCATCCTGAAATTCACAGTCAGGTACACACCAAGGGCCAGTACGGCCACACCGCACATCTGATAGGAGGGAAGGAACACCACAGTCAGGTTCATAGTCCTTAGTCACTTGATTAAATTATCACAGAAACAGTCATTCAACTTCTCTGAGCAGCACCACTGCAGCAATTAGCGGCTCAGTGCCTTGTTCAAGGGCATTTACTCAAGTTCTTCTACGTCACTATATTTCAAAGAGAAATATTGTGCTTTTTACTCCATTACAGTGATTTAATAGCTGTGGTCACTTTACAGAGGAATTTAACAAAACATACAAGTGTACAAAATATAATGTATACAAGTTCATCTCCATGGCAGTATTTTATTTAAGATAATAACAGCAACTCAACCAGCTGCAACATCATATGCTTCTTACACATCAATGCATCATCATAAAAATCCAGTTATATACTATGTAGACAATTATTTAAGACAATCAATATATAAGGATCAATTGTTCTTCATAATGAGTACTGTTACTTTTGATACATTTTATTGATGGATCTAAATACTTTCCCATCCACTGACTTTTTCACGTTTGAATTTGTACCACTGCCGCTTATAGTGGCAGAATCTGGAGATTTAAACAATTCATCCAGCTATGAACTGAGACTCTTCTGACACTTGCTGACTAGTTTTCACACACTCAACAAAAGCAGGTGGTGTTTCAAGTGTATGGATATTATATCATAATTTCTACATTATTGACTGAGCTATACAACCACCTTTCCACATATTCCCTCACAATTTTTTGATAAAAACAGATACTAACTGATCTCTGAACGTGATGGATGATTGAGTCATACGTACAAAACAAAGGAAGTTGGCAACACACATGGTGTACTTTAAACACTTGAGGCAGCCTTGAGCCATAGTGTAAAACCTCTGATCAGACCTGCAACAACAAACAAACAAACAAAAACACAATTATATCACAATTCATTCGGTATGAACAGAAAAAGCCAAAGTGAATCTGGCTCCCTCTCTGTGTGTATGTATGTGTGTCTTAAAGTTGACAAAATGTCATGGTCACACTGCAGGGAAGCGGTGCTGACACATCTCACTTCCTGCATCTCCTCTAAGTTTACAGGCAGACCGTGCATTTCAAATACCTTTTATGTTTATGAAACACAACATGAATAATCACAGTTGTGATGTTCCTTGTGACAGGGGTTTGGGCTATTATGGAAATACCACGACTTCCCCAAAATATAAAAAGAACACTTCTGGGTAAAAAAAAAAAAAAAAAAAAAATCCTCCCCTTAAGTAATGACCAAAGGATATGTTTAAGATCTTAATTATACCCAAAAACATCAAATTGTTGATCTACATATAACTGATGCTTGCTGTAAGAAAGATTAACAAAGTAGGATGGCAGAATTGGTATTTTATTTTAAAGCGTTTAACTTATTTTAAGTTACTAAACTGTTACATTGTTGATATTTCATGTTTAGATGACTGACCATGTTGGATTAATTTACATTTTTTTGTTTTTCGTTTGTTTCTTTTGGGGGGGGGGGGGGGGGTTCGTTTTTTTTTCACAGGTCAACACATTTTTACTTAAAAAAAAGAAGAGTCTACCAGAATTAAAACATGATCTTTACAACACTCTGAAAGCTCTCATTCAACATTCAAGAATTAAAGGACAAAAAATAAAGTTTGGGTCTTACCTGCTTGGAAGAATAATCTGTTTGTCTCCGTTTCAGACGTGTGTTTTACAAAGTTTGCTGCTGCTTACACTTCCCCTTCTAATAGTGCTCTGGACTGTGCAGCTCTTCATGGGTTTTTCGGCAGCCCTTCTCACTTCCTCTTTCTCAACATTAACAACACGGAAAATCTATGACTGAGAAAGTGCAGCATGTAACATACCAAAATAAATTTAGCAGAGGGAAGAAGCACGTCTGAAACACGAATTATATTTAGACGTTTAGAAATAAGGCCTGAACTCAAATAGGTTAACAGTGGTCAAAAGCTGTAAGGCTGAAAAGCCTCACTGAGATTAGATTTTGTACAAAGCAAAATGATTTTTTTATATTTATCACATATCATCATATAAGAATAAAGAACAATTTAAAACAGTATTTGAAATCAAAATTCATTCAGGCTCACTTAGCATGTGTGGATGTGTAAGACCACGGTTCATCTGAGGGTCAATAATGAAATATTTGTATGGGATATGGAATAGACTGCCCTGTCTATACTAAAATGTGTTTTAAAATGTGTATATAAAATGTGTATTTTGAAGTAGTTGTTCCATTTGAAATATTTCTCCTTGTGGTTGTCTACAGGTCTGCTGTTTTTTGGAGGAAAAAAAAAAAGAACTTTTCACTGAATTCATCTGACTTCTGAAGTTACGATTTAACTCTAAAACTTAAAGAGGTTACATACTGTACTGAAGTAGTACTCAAATTACTTAAATAAAAAGCACAAATAAAACAGTAAAAAGTACTCCCTGCATTCAAAATCCTACACTGCAGAAAAATGTCCCCTGTAACTGACATAAATGAATTAAAATGTAGTGAATTTGGAAAGTAAATGGACTTATATAATGCTTTTCTAGTCTTACCGACCACTCAAACAATTTACAGTACTTGCCACATTCACCCATTAGCTCACACGTTCATACACCCACACACGCGGGTCAGCCATCAGGGGCAACCTGCAGTTCAGTATGTTGCCCAGGGACACATTGGCATGCAGCCTGGAGGAGCCGGGGATTGAACCATTGACCTAATTAGTGGACAACCCACTCCACTCTCCCTCCCAAGCCACAGTACATAGACCCCTTCAATTTTTTAACATTGTTATGTTGCAGCCTTTTGCTATATTTAAAAAAAAAAAAAAAAAAACTTTTCCTATCAATCTACACTCGATATCCAATAATGACAAACCAAAAACATTTTAGAAATTTTTTGAAGTTTATTAGAAAGGAAAAAGTGAAATATCACAGACCCTTTGCTAGGACACTTGACATTTAGCTCAGGTACCTCCCATTTCTCTTCATCTTTGAGAAGTGTCTACACCTTGACTAGAGTCTACACTATGAGTGACCAGACACAATGTAAGGAACCTATTAGATTATCCTGTGCAGTGGCACAAAACAAAGCTAGAGGGTCAAGGAACGCAGGAGACATGCATTCACTCCAACAATAATATTTAATAAAAGGAAGAAATTGGAATGTGAAAAAAATAAATAAATAAAAGAAACATTAATTTAGTTAAAACAGTATTTTTTTTAGATGGACTAATTGGTGGTGATGGAGGAGGTGATGATGGAGGTGTAGAAGTTCACCATCATTGTCCTTGGCAGGTTGAACTTCTTCAGCTGCTGCAGGAAGTACATCCTCTGCTGAGCTTTCTTGATGAGGGAGCTGATGTTCCTAGGAAGCGGAAGTACTCCACAGTGTCCACGGGGGAGTCACACAGGGTGATGGGGGTGGGTGGGGCTGGGCTCTTCCTGAAGTCCACTATCATGTCCACTGTCTTTAGAGCATTGAGCTTTAGGTTGTTCTGCCTGCACCAGGTCACCAGACGCTCAGTCTCCCACCTGTAGGCAGACTCATCGCCGTCAGAGATGAGTCCAATGAGAGTGGTGTCGTCTGCAAACTTCAGGAGCTTGACAGACTGATGGCTGGAGGTGCAGGTGTTGGTGTACAGGGAGAAGAGCAGAGGAGAAAGAACGCAGCCTTGTGGGGATCCAGTGCTGATGGTCTGGGAGTCAGACACGTGCTTTCCTAGCTTCACGTGCTGCCTCCTGTCAGACAGGAAGTCGGTGATCCACCTGCAGGTGGAGTCAGGCACGCTCAGCTGGGAGAGCTTGTCCTGCAGCAGAGCCGGGATGATGGTGTTGAAGGCAGAGCTGAAGTCCACAAACAGGATCCTGGTGTAGGTCTCTGAGGAGTCCAGGTGCTGGAGGATGAAGTGGAGAGTCTACAGACCTGTTGGCTCCGTAGGCGAGCTTTAGGGGGTCCAGGAGTGGGTCAGTGATAGTATTGAGGTGGGACAGCACAAGGCACTCAAATGACTTCATTACCACAGAGGCCAGGGAGACAGGTCTGAAGTCATTAAGTCCACTGTGTATTGGTTTTGGGGGTTTGGGGGTTTATCAATGGCAGCGATGGGAGACTGGATAGGGTTGAGGGAAAGCTGAACAGAGAAAAATGCAGAGATATCCTTGTTAAAAACCTCATCCAGAGCACTTAGGACCTCAGACTTAAGGTCCACCTTCCAACATTACAATGACCCTAAGCACATCCCCAAGACAACTAGGGAAAAGTCTGTGAATGTCCTTGAGTGTCCCAGCTAGAGCCCTGACTTGAAACCAATCTAACATCTCTGGAGAGACCTGGAAATATAGCTGTCCACCAGTGGTCCCTCTTCCATAATGACAGAGCTTGAGAGGATCTGCAGAGAATAATGGCAGTCTTCTAGGGTATGATGCAACAAGCTTTGGGGATTCAAAGCTTGTTGTGTCATACCCAAGAAGACTTGCAGCTGTAATCGCTGCCAAAGGTGCTTCAACTAAGCACTGAGTAAAAGGGTCTAATTACTTGTGAGCAGCAAAGATCTGAATAGCTACTAGAAATAAATATGGTCAGATTGGGCAGCCATGTCTAATTTCTCTTTTGAAGTCAAATCTGGGAGTACCATTTCTGATTTTAATGTACCAATTAGCATTACTATATAATGTTTTTGCTTGACTACAATAGAATGAGCCAAAACTAAATTTCTTAAGGCAGCAGGTTAAATTAGGGTTTATAGAGTGGATGGCTAGATAAAAGTCTAGAAAAGGTATCAACCTATAGATGAAAGTAATCCAGAATACTCTACCTAAGACTAAACATAAATTACTTGAGATAAGTATGTTTTGCATAAATCTAGATTGTGTCTCTCCAATCACAGAGTCCAAAACAGAATCAATTCTCTTGGCAAATACTAAAGCAAGGATTTTATAATCACTGTCAAGAAGGCTTATTGGAAGCCAATTTTTCATGCTTTTTAAAGTAGGTAATTTTGGGCTTTGCTATTACAGTAAGCATGGTTGACTCAAAGTGAGAGGGAGGGTGCCCTGAAGAATTCCCCAGTTAGACCGTCTGTCCCTGGGGACTTCCTGTTTTTCAAGTCATCTATGTAGCAAAGTATCTCATCAACAGTAACTTTACTAACGGCAGGAGACATGCCTTGGGTGTTCAATTCAGTCTGGATGGACTGAATAGACTCTATTTTTACATCTAGCATGCTTTTCTCTTTTTTTTTAGGATTTAAGTTTATTCATAAAAGTATTTAAACAGGTTTCGCGGGTCTTGACTGTCCGCCATGCTGCTCGGTCTTTCATGACGTTACGCTGGTTGGTCATGTGACATGACGTCAGTACTCCCGAGCCGTGGGCTGACTTACATGTGAGTTCTGTTGATAATGGTTCAGTTTTAAACAAACGTCAGCGTAACTTTGGACATTGAATTCACCCATTGAATCGTTAAATTGTTGACTGTCTGAAATCACAGTTTCCGCAGCGACTTAATTACAGCTAGCTAGCTACCAAACAGATTTAGTTAGCTTGGTTAGCCTGAAGAAAGTTAGCCAGATAATATTGCTCAAGGATGAACGCACGACTTATCTGAGTTTTCTTTTCGCTTCTACAGGTGAGACGTACTAAATGTGGCTTTAGCTACTGCACCAGCACAGTAATGTTATGCAGATGAGGTGGTCATGGCTTGGAAGTCGAGGACCCGGAGTTTACAAGTGTTTGACACGGAGCAGAGTGCTGACTCGGTGGAGTGGTGTCCTGTTTCACCGTACCACAACATGCTGGCCTGCGGGACATATCAGCTACAGAAAGGGGTGAGATTAGATACGAACAGTCTCAACTGTCCTGGTACGTCAATTACCTGTCATATAGACAGAACCTCATGCCAATTAATGTAGCCGGCTTTCTATATTGTAATTAAAAATAGATGTTTTGTTGCCTCTGCCTTGGTAACTGGATCACTGTGCTTGGGGTAATGCACCATTAAAGCACAGTATCAACCCACATAATGAGGACCTTATCTTCACCCTGTGTCAAAATCTGTAGTAAATAGTAAATAAATAGTATGACACAACAAGCTTTGAATCCCCATTTTCTCATATCATGTGGGCTGCAATTTTTAGTCTGTCGTTCAGGCTGTATGGATGTAAACGCCCTGAGATTTCAGTAACTCAACATTTACACTTCATAGTCTTTGTTTCATTTCAGTTCACTTGTGCAGTTGTGTTATGCAACAGTGCCTGGTCCAGAATGGGGTTAAACTTATTCATGATCCTGCTGGTCTCTCACATTTTTCCTGTAGGCAGGGGTAGAGAATGTCACCCCAAGCCGGACTGGTCGTCTGTACCTTTTTGACTTTCGGCGAGAGGGATCGATGAGTCCGCCTTTAACTGAGCTGCAGCGCATTGATACAGCAGCCATTTTAGATTTAAAATGGTAAGAAATCAGGTTTGACCAGTGTGGCTGTTGTCTCTGTGTGCTTCCTTCTTATTGATTCTTTTACATGTTCTCAGGTGCCATGTGCCAATCTCAGGGAAGGCATTGCTGGGAATAGCAGCTGCCACAGGGGAGCTGCAGCTGCACTCATTGTCAGATGGTCAGGTGAGAAATGCAATGTCAGAAAAATCACTGCCACTGATGTCTTATATTTGTAGGCATTTTGGTGATGTTTGTTCAGCATGTACAGTTCCTGACAAGACACATGATAATTTCATACATCATCAGCCTCCAAGATCAAAAGTGTGATATTTCTGTTGAAAGCAACCTTCCATACCACAATAAGTCCAAATGTATGATTGTCTTGTAAAGAGAGAAGGTAAGCCAAAACAAACCTGGTTAAAATATGGCTTAATGCGAGACTAATGAGGTACAACATAAAAATGCTTGAGTTGGTACACCAAATATCACTGTAATGTAGGAGTTGTCTTTAAATCTTGTCTTATTTATCTTTATAATGGACACTGAACTACCACTGTGTATAAAATGTGCTATATGGATAAACTGCTGTGTCTTGCTTTGCCTTTTGGTCATATGAAATAGCTAAACACCTAAACAGACTGTGGTGGACGACATCAAACTAGTCTGTGCTGCATGGAATGTGTTATGCATTTGCCAGATTTACAGCAAAACCATATGTACTTTTGTGATAAAGCAAAATCTTGTTAAATTGGACTTGGTGTGCCTGCTGTGGTAGTCTGCATTCATGAATGCGTGTATCCAGTAGGAAGGCAGTTGCAGTCTGCAGGCACTGAGCAGTTTGGAGGTGGGAGCAGAACGGCTGGCTCTGTCTTTGGATTGGTCCACTGGAAGGATGGACAGGTGAGATACTCTGCATCAACATGAGCTAGAGCAGCTACTACTGTATTTTACTGTATTGGACAAAAGTCACTGTGGTCATGTCAAGCATCCCACATTTGTGTCAGCAGCGGTGATGTCCGTGTGGTGTGCAGTGACTCTGCTGGCTGTGTCAGTGTGCTCTCTTTGGCTGAAGGCACTCTGACCACTCTGTCACAGTGGAAGGCCCATGAATTTGAGGCCTGGATCTCAGCCTTCTCATACTGGGATACACAGTTCATTTACACTGGTAACACCCCATTAAAATTATACTCTCACCTCCCCCACCTCTTTTCTTTCTGTGGCTGTCAGCCTATTTAGATGTACTAACTGTATGTCAGTGTGTTTATCTCATTGTATGGTCGACCAAAAGAAACTATTAATTTTAAAAGTTTATGTAATAACTACTATATTCCGTGCAAGAGCGTTAGATCAGGATTAAATCAGGAATGTTTTGCTTTATCCATTGCAGCTGAAACTGAGTCACGGGGGCATGTAGCTACATTGATAGAGAGCCAAAACAGGTCTGGGATCAGCAGATTGGTACCTTCAGTCTTAAAGGAAATGAACAGAGCATGACCTGAAGACAGTATTGATATAAACAAAAAAATGTGGAAAGTGCATAATGAATTATTTGTTCCTGTATCCTTTTATTGACAAAAGAAATGTAAACCATGAGCTTGATGATAGCTATTAACATTATTATTATCATAATTATTGTTATTATTACCTGGGCCTGAGCACTGAGGCTGCCAGGTCTGGAACGGTCTGATTCACAAAATATGCTCAAAGTTTGATTGAAGTAAATGATGTTTAAGTCATTGGTTCTGTATCCAACATGTCATATGATGTGCAGTAACACGATGACTGCTGCTGCAAAAGTGTCTTTACACCTGTCATGCATATCATATCTATATGATTTATTTTGCCAGATAAAATTAATGCCTAAATATGATCATCTGCCTTTGGCATGACCTACGCCACCATTTCTTGCCTATCCCTTTCCCCTAGCCCTTCATCATAGAGCATTTTTTGTTGTTTAGTTTAGATTAATCACCTTGTATTTCTTGAACGCTACATTCATATCAATGTCGACATACAGTGATTGTCTTGAGTGACAAAAAGCCAGTTTCTTCCAGAAGCTCAGTCTGTGAGCTCATTTTTACATGCGTGCATATAAATTGTCTGTCTTTCTTCACCAGGTGGTGATGACTGCAAACTTAAAGGCTGGGATCTCAGGGTGGGTCCCTCCTGCCCCACTTTCACCAGTAAAAGGTAAGTACTGATTCATTCATTTGACCTGTCAATTCAGACAAAGTATGGTGACAGTTTGTGGTATGTTCTTCTGAAGGCACTCGATGGGTGTGTGCAGTGTTCACAGCAACCCACATCGGGAACACATCTTGGCTACAGGCAGGTAAATTTCCCAATTAACTATGTATGGTAGCATTTTATTGTCACTACTGTTTACTAGCACTGCATCTGCTGTTTTTGGTCTTGTCCTAATTTGTATGATGGCTCATTCTTTCATTGATGTGATTGTAAGTCTTGTGTTATTGGCTTCTCTCTCTGCAGCTATGATGAGCAGGTTTTGCTGTGGGATGGCAGGAACATGCGGCAGCCTCTCAGTGAGAGTGCCATGGGTGGTGGAGTCTGGAGGCTGAAGTGGCATCCAACCCACCAGCACCTGCTGCTTGCAGCCTGCATGCACAATGACTTTCATATCCTTCACTGCCAGCAGGCCATAGGTGAGTATGAAGGAGATATGGACAAAGAAATACTTGCTTTGGATTCTTAATATGAACTTTTAAAGTCGTAATGAAAGCATGAAAATCTTCTGCCTTTAATGCAAAGCAAGGTATTTCCTTTAACTTGGAGAACATGCATGTTTGAACTTTATCCATTATTCCTCTGTAATTTTGGCTACTTTGGCTGCGCTGCAGGACTGAGTGGTTCAGGAGATCCTTTGGTCACACTGCCATCAGGCTGTACAGTGTTTCCCACAGACCAGGTAGCAATTTGTGGTGCTCCACTGACACCGTTGGGGGAATGCACCAGTGATGCGCTGGTTGATTTTCCCGCGCACCGCTGGCATATGCGCGCTTGTCTGTGTGCGTGTGCCTGTGCGTGTCCGTGTGTGTCCGAGAATGACAGAGAAAGAGCGCTATGCGGAAATGAATGAACGGAACGATATTACGTTGAGAGCATAGACTAGAGGGAAAACAACAACAATGGGGAAAAAAAAAACAAAAAACAGAATCATTCTGTGGTGGTTGGTCTCCATTCTGTGGCGCACCGCCACAGAATGGTCTATGTATGGGAAACACTGCTGTATGACACCTCAGGCTTTGGACCTGGACTTTAAATCTAAACTTCATATATGTAAAAACTGCTGGACAATTGAATTTCCCCAACGGGGTGAATAAAGTGTCAGTCAGTCCATCCATCCATCTGTCTGTCCATCGGTCTCTCCGAGCTGCTCAAGATGTCTCAAACTGAACCTGAGGTTTTGTATTGGGGCCAATGTGAGCATATTTTAAGGGACCTAATCAAATGTCAGTCCTTTCCTCACTGTTATCTACTGTATTTTGTCCATGTCCAACCTGCTGTTGTGAAGCTGTTTTCCTTCATGACAACCAGCTCTATGTTGCAAGCCTATGCTTTGACTTCCAGGCTCTTTTTCTCTCAGCTGCAACACTGACCAATCTGTCACTCTTTGTTTAAAGAGCAGTGCACAAATCATTCAGGTAGCAGGTTCTCAGTTTTAGCCAGCACTGACTATTGCTTTTGCTGGTTAAAATGACAAAAGGCGCTGGCAGCAGGTCCTGTAAGTTGTTGATAATTAACATTAATTCTGTGAGTAACTCCATGACAGACAACATTAAACTAGGCAGTTGTCTGGTTTAAGTACTCTCTGCAGCAAATAAACTCCAGTCTGTAACACCACTGTGCAACTGCAAGCGGTCTGAGTGTTTTTGTAGTTCCAGAGTTATCTGGTAAAATGTAAAATGATGTGATTTATAGTTTAAGCTAATCTTAATATGTTTTGATGAGGACCTTCAGTATTTGGATCAAGTAGCTTGTGAAAAATTAGGTGTGTAAAATTTAGTGACAAATTTACAGCTATAGTTGTTCAGTGTGTCACATACATATTTAAAAGCAATTTTATTTAAAAGGAAAAACTGAAATATCACATTGACCTAGGTATTCAGACCCTTTACTCAGCATGTAGCTGAAACACCTTTGGCAGCAATGGTTTTCACGCCAGGTTTTCATAAAGAACATCTCTTGTACTTCGCTCTTCCAGTCCCTGCAAAAAAACTCCCATCTCCAGGATCTCTGGAGCTCAGCCAGAGTGACCATCGGGTTCTTGGTCACCTCTCTTACCAAGGTCCTTCTCGCCTGATTGCTCAGTTTGGCTGGGCGGCCAGCTCTCAGAGGAGTCCTAGTTGTTCCATGCTTCTTCCATTTAAGAATGATGGAAGCCATCATTGTGTACAGGAAAACTAGAAAATGGCAAACGACCTGGCAGACAGAGGAGAAAAGTCTTATTGATGACTGGAAAATCATTTGCACGGTGAAGAGGTGGAATATCTTTGACTGGCTGAGTCAGTCACCTGATCTCAATCCAGTTGGCTGCAGTGAAGGCCTGAGAGAGCATCAGCAGAGAGGATACAATGTTTTGGTGAGGTCTATGGGTCGAAGACTTCAGGTCATTGACTGCAAAAGATTTTCCACCAGATATTAAATATGATGATTTTGTTTGACCTTATGTGTGTTTCATTTGCTATACATAGTTTTTACTATATTGACATAAATATTAAAGCTAAGACATTGCATTCAGTGTAGTATTCATTATTTTATTTCAAATTGAATGTGCAGAGCCTGAAGAACAAAAAAACTATCTGAACACTTGTGGTCTGGACTCTATGGTTCTGCTTAATCAGTTATTGTTGAGTTTCTCCATGTAACCATGTTGTTTTCCTGTCATTGTCCAGAGGGCAGTGGAGGAGCTTGTCCTGTTGTGGCCTCCTACATCCTCCACAACTCCCTGGCTTATGGAGCCGACTGGTCCCGGCTGTCCTTGGACAATCCGGCTCCCTGCTCCCCTCCTGCTAGAGAACCAAAGGAAAGCCTCACAGAGGGCAGAGGACATGTGAGGATTCAGTATGAATCTCCCACTGCCAGCTTTGACACTTCCCTGGAGGATGATGCCGGACAATACATCCCAGAGGGCATTGCAGCACCATCTACGACCCGCACTGCAGGCCCTGCCCTCCACCCTGATCATGATGCCCCCTCATTATCCTGTCTGCTCGCAAGCTGCTCATTCTATGACCATATGCTCCATGTGTGGCGCTGGGACTGGATTCCAGATGAGGCTCAACAAGAATCAGAGCAGTGTTAACCAGGATGGAGACGACACAATATCAACACCTTCTATCAAATTATAAACTGAAACCAAAGTAAAGTATACACGGCCCAGCAATGACATGGGCATGATACACAGTTATCATGAAGTCCCCATCACTTTGGAATTATCACAATTAACAAACCCCTATATTTTCATAATTACACTGATTTTTAGTAACTTATATTTAAACATAAATTGTGTGTAGTCATACTGGTTATCTTGTAGCAATCATCCCCTCTTATTATTATAGCTTTTTTTAAGCATTTTGTGATTTTGGTAAGAGAAACTGCTCACAGAAACACCTTGCTTCTACACCAGCACCAGTGAGTGAAATGGGGACCTATGCAGCACGTGTGGATGTTTCTTATGACTTCATTGAGCCTCAAAGGGAAAGTCTCTTTATCTGCCCTTCTAGGCACTTTGTGCTCCTGGATTTAGTTCAGTTTTAATGGCATTTTGACAGGGTTTATGCTTTATTTTAGTCCAGACTAGCAGGGTGAAGGCTGGTATTAAGAACCCGTAGAGAACCCTTTTTGCATTTGATAAGTGTGAGGCCAGGCTCTGTGCTGCTGGAAATCTGAGGTGGTGATATTCACCATATAATATTGGAAACTTCATTTTTACACTTTCTGACCAATAAAATTACACTGACAACTTCTAGGCTTACTGTGCATATCTTAACTTGGAGACAGTTTGATATTTGTTTGAAGTCAAAGTGTAATGAGCAAATAAAGAATAATGAGTCCCAGTCATTGCAGTGGAATTTATTGTGAGCCCTCACATAACATCTTTTCTGGGACAAACAGAACCTTTGGTTTATGAATAGTTTTGATGTGTAAATGCTGATCAGCTCCAACTGTTTACAAGAATGAACAATTCTGCCACATGGACGACGTCCCTTCTGGGTTACTTTGATCACAAGTTAACAAATCAACCACTTGTAGGAAGCTGATTTTCTAAATATAAAGTACAGTCCGTTGTGTGATGAGCCTCCTGAAAGTATCATGTCTGCAGGTTTCAGTCTTCACATGATCAGCAGTCTGTGTCTATCCTAACTAAATTACACTGACCACATCCTTAACGCACATAGTTCTTGGGGTACAGCTTGAAGAGCTTCCCTTCCTGTGTGGGCTCAAATCCATATTTCTCCAGCTGTTCTTTGCTGAAAGTGCCTTCTTCAAAGTCTTTCTTGATTTGCGGCACCACCACTTCAGAAAACAGACTTTCTGCTGTGAGTGGAGGTTCTGTTCCTTTGGGAGAGCGATATGAGACGTAGGGTCTGAGTTTGAATTCCTCCAAGTTAGGCACCACAAACTCAGGAATCATGGCCCTGATGGACAGAAACTTTCTGCTGGAGAGCCTCAGTCCAGTGGGCCTTGAGCCCCTGCCTTTATTATGAGTCCTTGATCCTCGCTTGCTGGTGAACTCAGCCATTCTGTCCGCTCCTCTCACCAGACCCCTCATCAGGGTGGATAACACACCCATGGCGCCGCTGCGTTTTCTCCTTCCAGAGCAGAGAAACCCTGTGGAGAAGAGAAACCCGGCAGTTTTACAAATCATCAAGACAGCGTCTAAGTCCCGATATCTACACCCGAGCATGGCCGAGTTTCCCCACCAGCACGTCAGCCGTGTAAATACAAATGAATAAAGTATGACAGCCTGGGGATTCAGCGGTCTATCACCATCTTCAGCAATATATTTTGACACGTTTAAGTTACATCCGACAGTCTGAACTGATTCAGTTCAGTCAGCTTCGATTAGAAAACAACTTGACAGTGTCGTGATGCTAACGTCCATCTCATTTGCTAGCCAGCTAGCGTTAACCTCCGACTCGGTTCATGCCGCCTCGTCTGCTGGCTCGTCGAAATATAGATGCACTCAATAGCAGACACCGTTTCGATGTTCTCACTCTAAATTATCTACATCTTCTAAATGAACAAAACACGTCTCCTCTCACCTTGAGCACACTGCCAGTCCAATGCAAGTAATGTGTCTGACTGTCCAATGAAATGTTCAGTGATTGGCAGAAACGCAACAACATCCACCAATTAAAATCCGAGACACTCAGACTTTGGTCAATGATTGGCCAATAAGGCCAGTGCGCCAGAGATCCGAGAACGGACGAATTACCCTTCAAAATAAATCAGTAAAAGCATAAAGACCAAAAGACCCGTGTCAAGGTTCAGCTGAACTACTGCAATGCCTCAGGTCCAGCAGTTGAATTGCCTCCTGCACCCTCTTTAAATACACTCTATGCTTGCATCATATCGGGGTCATCGTACATTTTCGCCGATAAGGGTTTTACTTTGCGGAATGACGGGACACTCAGATTGTTCTTACCCTGCTGTCTTTACACTATTATAAGACATTCAGACACAGAAAGCTACGTGGGAAATTTGTTGAGTCGACAACGGTCAGTGGAAGGTCTGTTTGTTCACTCGTGAGTGTGTCCGCGCGGACCGTCCGTCAGTTTCTGGCATGCACCGGGTTGTCCTTTTGTTGTGTAGCGGACTGCAGGAGCGGGCGCCGCCGACGGTCTGCGGGACCAGTACTGTCTTAGTCAAAGTTAATGTTAACTGATTTTGACATTACAATTTGGCTCTTGCTCTTGTGTTGGCTATAGATTAATATCAAACTACAGACGAGTGAGTTATTTTCATCCACACCACTTCACATGTCATTCCTGCCAACAAACAGCCTCACTATGCTCCTTTGTTGTTGTTTGAAAATATGTGGCTGACAGTTAAACCTGGCCATCGTGTCTGTGCACCGTTTTCCAGAGTTGCCAAACTGCTGCTGTGGAGTGGAGCTGTGCAGAAGCAGCAGTGAGTGTCGGGTTTCAAACACCGAGCTTGTGACCTCTTCCTCTGGAGTTGTGTACGCGGTCAGAAAGCTTGTGCTCTGTGACCTGTCCGTCAGCTGAGTAGATCACCAAGTAGTAGGTCAAGAGGTCGAGAAGTATGACGACAGAAGTTTAATCAGAGCACAGTACCGATTTACCAGTGGTCATCTTAGGTTTTAAATACAAATTTCCCCACATGAAATGTTACTATTCATGATTTAAGAAATTCTTGATTCCATTTTCATTTCACTCTGAGAGATTGGCTTTTATAGTGTTGCCTTATCACTTTAAACAGGCATGCAGCAGGACAACGATGAAGAGGAGAGCTGCAGTATATACCCGGTATGTCCCTCCTCCTTCATTACACTTCATTGTCTGAAAACAAACTTCCATGTCCTTGTGCTTAGCAAAACATTTTGGTATAAGTTGACATTTAGGTACAAGTTCATGACAACACAACACCTGTTATAACTCAAATCTTTCTCAGGGAAATACAAGACAAATGCAATACAAATGTACTGTAATGCTTATTGTTTTTCACTAGATGATTAGACCTTTATTGTCCCCAAAAATGTAATTTTGCTTTCTTGAAATGCTGAAGGAAGTGGAAAGATGCAGCTGCTTTGGTTATCTTGTTAACTCAACACCACTGTTCTTCTTGTTTTGCTCTGATTGTTCTTACACTTTATAACATATTGTCATTGTCAGTTGATTTCATTCCCCCATGCAGTGTTGTTCCTCTGCTTAATGTTTCAGAGCCTGGTTCCACTCAGGCGTGAGATTAAGGCCAGGGTGCAGCAGTTTGTTGAGGAAAGGACGGAAGTCAACATGGTAACTGACGTCCCCCCTAATTATTTGACAGAGACATGCAAATGGCTTGCTTTACTAGGAATGTAATTAGCATGTTAATAAATGTGTTCATAGTCTTGTTTTATAGCACAATAATTTACCAAAAACTTGCTGTATTCCTTCCAATAAGTGTTTAAGGTTTTTTTTTAAGTGCAAAAGTAAACAGAGAGTAAACAGAACACTGGGTAAACAGGTGGAAGGATAGAATAAATGAGTGGGTACTGATATTGAATAGATTCATTAAATTAAAGACCTGCTTTGATGCCATAATTCAAATGTATGAACGCTTTATCTGTCTTTAATTCCAGTGGACAGCTGTGCTGATTGGCGCTGTGACAGTGATTTCAGTGGTTGGAGTTATCGTGTTCCTACTTTACAGAAGATACAAACTGTCAAGTGAGTGCCCTGCACACTCTATGTCCTGTTCTGTTTCAGAACACATTGGTGTCTAAAATGATTCACTGCAAAGATGTGCAGAATACACCCAAATAATATTTACACATTATTAGGTGTTGGTTAAGAGGATTTTAAGTGATGTTTATAATATTAGATGTTTTTATTTTGACTGTGTTGCAGAGACAACATTAACAGTTTCACAGTTCATACAGGCATGCATTTTATGATCTAGATGTAAACTGGTAATCAGTTTTTGAAAAGTTGCCAGTACAACTAATTTTGCAGTTATAGCACTGACTAAGCTGATAATATTTTTAGTGCATGAATTTTGTTATTCTCAGGGATTAAAACCCGCTGAAACAGAAGGGTGATTATTCAGACCAGATGCACGGCATGAAGCATAGACTGGTTCATATGGTGGATTGCAAGTGGTCTTTCATGTCTGGTGTGTTTCAGAGGAGGAGGCTGGTGTTCCTCATTATCGCTTCAGGAAGAGAGACAAGGTGATGTTCTATGGCCGAAAGATCATGAGAAAGGTCAGTGTCTTCTCAAACACTCAGTTTCTATAGACATATCACACATTCTGCACAGTTCCTCCTCTATCTCAAGCCACTCTTAAAGCTTTCAGTTTTATTTTTCTCTCCATTAACTCGTGATTTTATACACAATCATGTTAACATTTTTCTTGTGTTGTGCAGAAGTCAGGAGATAAAATATGTAATTTGCGTCATGTTAGTCTTTGCTTGGATTAGTCGCAACAAAGGAATGGCTTAAGAATCTTCTTTATAATGCAGCGGATGGATTTATAGATATTTATCAGTTCAAATAGTTACAAATGTCTTAAAGGATTCAGTATGTTGTCAAATGACCTGGGTTTTTATTACTGCGTATTTACCTTTCAGAAAAGCTGGTGGTCAACTCTGTGACTCAAATGTAGCACATCACAGCATGGTGCTAATAGAAAGCAGCGATGTCTGTTGACACTCTAAGTTTAAGAATTTATACAAATATCATGCAGCTGATGTAAAGCTTCTCCTTCTTTAACACATTGTGTAAATATCCAACTAATAATCCTACAGTGTGAAAGACAGTCACTCTATCCATCTCCGATGAGGATGAGGACCATTACACAAACTTTGTGACCTGATAAGCAACAATACTTAAACTTTTGATAGACTACATATAATGAACTGACATTAGGCAAATGTAGGAAGGCTGAAAACTGCAGAAAGAAAAGAGCAGGATCTGAAATGTAGTTTCTTTATAAGGCCCCCAAGAAGCTCAGGTATGGCCCTGATGCTACTGACGCTGCCTGGAAACGAGGATGAACAGTGAATTCAGTTCCTTCAGACACGTACTGTGCAGGCATGCTGCTGCCATCATACAATACTCACTTTGCCATTGGACCTCTTATCATTCTCCTCTGGCTGTTGCATATTGTCACAGTGTGATGCATGTTCAGGTGTTTGTGGGCCAAAGGTTAAATTACATCAGGAAAAATATCTTCATTTGCAGATTGAGTCCAACCAGATTAACTGTTCCTTTCATGGCTATCTGCTTTTGATATTTGTTATGTGGCCGTAGAGGGAGTTTAATTATATAGCAAGTCAATTCAAAGTGCTTTACTGAATAAAGTGAGATATAAAAAACAGAAGGCAAGGACATACAGTAAATAGCAAAAAAAGATACAGCTATATTAGAATGCAAGAGATATGCATAAATAGCTCCAAATTAAACTTAATAGAAGTCAGTGAAATTTAAGCCTGGAGTTAAAAGAACTGAGAGTAGCAATTGATCTCAGGTTTTCAGGTGCTGTGTTCTGTATATGGAACAAAGATGAGGTTTTATTGTTGATCTATTCTTGTTTTTATCATTTTGCGAAGTACTTTGTAACTTTTTCTATGAAAAGTGCTATACAAATTAGCTCATTATTATTATTAGTATTATTATTATTATTATTAGTGTAATTCTGTCTTCTATATTCTTGCTAATACAAGCTGTCAGTCAGAATAGAAACACTTACTTAATTTCTCAAAAGAGATCCAACAAATAGTCAGTCAACAGTCATATAATTCCATATAACATACAGGAGAAGTTGTCAAGGTATAACTACCTTAACACCTGGATATGGTGGGGTCTGCAGTCCCTCAGCAAAATTGAGCTAAAACCTTTGGGTATGTAGATTATATGCTGAAACTTTTATGGTATGCCTGTCTGGCCCACTATATGTCTTACCTGAATCATGCTTGTAAAACTTAAAACCTCCCGGATGACCTGAGATGGCAGAAAATCACAAATGTATTTTGACCATAAATCATTCAATGGGAAAGTCTGGGGAGAATTTTGAAGAGACACTGACAAAAGGTCAGTTGTATCACTAAAATAATTATGGAACCATCAACATTTACTGACTCTAACCAAATGACATGGCTAGTTGTTGTTTCATACATTTCTCTGTTGGACTTATTTACTGACCAAAGGGACACTGCAGGCAAAGCTGGGGCTCAAATACCTTAAAATAAACACATTAAAATATCTGATATTAGCATGATTAGTAGTTTTTACGATTATTATTATTATTATCAGAAACTGTTTGATGTCTGTAAAGCATCACTTATATGCAAACATGTCAAATCACCAAATGTGTCATTTTCTTGCTGTCACAGGTTCAAACATTGTCCTCAGCTCCTGCCACGAACTCAAACTCAGGCTCCCGGCAGAGACTGAGGAAGAGGACCAAGGTCCTGTCTATAGCTCGCAAGTGAGTCCTTTTTTTTATGCACGGCTTGTAGACAAAAGATCAACACTTCATGTTTCCTCTTGGAAACAGCTACTGTGTTTGACAAAATGATATCAGTTTTATATGATGTCAATGATATCAGTTTATAAGATTCACTCTGTTGGACCTTGAAGTGAGATTATTTTTCCAGAGGAGATGAACTAGTATTTGAAGATAAAGCCAAAACCAGCCACAATTATTATGTTGGATCTAAATGATGAATGATTAAGAACCAGCTTCAGCTTTGAGCAATTCTAAGTACTTTTTCCACAAAGTAATTCAGTAATGACCAAATCCAAACCCTGCAGCATTAACCTGAGTAATTTTTCACAATTTCCATCAGCCACATGAATAAAAATGAACAGAAACTGATTTACTAAAAATGTGCAATTTTAGAGAATTTAAAGAATTAAATAATTTCAGAGATGTAATTTGATAAAATATAAGTAGTTTTTAATGCGCACTTAAATAGTGATGTGATTTTAAGAAAAGAAGTAAATTACTTTTTTACATTAGAGAAACTTTTTTTTTGCAGTGTTGAAAAAAATAATGAATAAATTAGCTCAGAATTGTGAGTTCTCTCCTCCTCTGCTCGAGTGGTTTCAGGAGGATTTCAGTAAGAAATTCAAAAATTATAGCATGAAGAATGTTTGTTGTGTTAGAATCCTGCGTATCCGGAGAGAGCCCCCCACCCTTCAGCCCAAGGAGCCCCCTCCCTCTCTGCTGGAGGCTGATCTGACTGAGTTTGACATGCAGAACACCCATCTACCTTCTGAGGTGCTGTACATGCTGAAAAATGTCAGGTAAGTAAAACTACCTCAGGAGCAGGAACGGTGTTTCTACAGAGGCCCACAGTAACATATAGACTTAATGAAGACTTAGATTTCTAGAGCTGAAATGATTAATCAATCAGTCGAAGTCAAGTAAGTCATGTTTTAGGCCAAAATATTAAAACCAATATTCATTATTAAATTTTAAACCAAATATTTTCCTGCTCCAGCTTCTCAAATGCAAAATGATGCTGTTTTTCTTTGTTTCCTACTGTGTGATTGTTAATACAATGTCATGGGTTTAGTAGGACAAAACAAGCAATTTAGAACAGGGAGCATTAAATTGTGTTTGGATTCATGACTAAAGCCAAAACCAGAAATATGCATGCTGATAACTTAGTTGTTTTCTCCCCCTATAGTGTTGGCTTACAGCAACCGCTCCAAGTACGTTTAACCCTAAAGAATAGAACAGAATAGAATGGATACTTTATTGTCTCCTTGGGGAAACTTTCTCCCAGTGAGTGAACATGTGAACATGTCATCATCCACCGGCATGACCATACGACCAGACAAAATGAAATACTTAAACGTTTCACCCAGTCAACAAACAGTATGAACACCAGTCACATCAGTGTTAGTGTTGCACATGGCTCCATCCAAATGTAGGCAAACATGTGGCATCAGACAGGGAAACTGAACACTGGACGGACTCGACATCAACATCCCAGCGCAACACATAGCATCGGTGCACAGCGGCCGTCAGGAAGAAGGGGAAATAAATACAATAAAAACGTATTGAAATAAGTCGTCTTCCCATAAAGACATTTATGGTTTGATTAACTGATTCAAGGAATGAAATCATAATTTTAATCATAAACCAAGCCCAGGACTGAAATGTTAAGGAGAGTCACTTGAAAAATGGGACTGAAAAGAAGGACAGATCACTATACTGACATATCTGTGGTATCAGAGACAGAACTGGATTTATTCCGCCTTGGACATGATTACTGAACATAACTATATTATATCAATACTGTAACCTGAATTGTTTGTAGTCTTAAATTTTGGTGAATAGTGATATAACTGCACGTGTCGTAACCAGGGTGCTCGGCCACTTTGAGAAGCCTCTCTTCCTGGAGCTGTGCCGTCACATGGTGCTGATTCAGCTGCACCAGGGAGAGGGACTCTTCCGACCGGGTGACACTGATGACAGTATTTACGTGGTTCAAGATGGCCGTCTGGAGCTGTGCATCCATGAGAGTGTAAGAGCAAAATCATGAAGACGTTTCACACTCAGTGGTGGATTAGCACTCCTGAGTTTTGCGTATATTGGTGATCACGATAGGAAAACATCAAATGTGTAGGAAATCTTATCCGTATTCTAACTGGTGCTCTCCATCCATACTGAACAGTTATTGTTGTCTTTGTGCAGGACGGTACAGATGCAGTGGTGAAGGAAGTTTTGCCAGGAGACAGCGTTCACAGTCTGCTCAGTATTCTGGACATCATTACTGTACGTCCGAAGTCTTTTCTTCTTTTGTTTGTTATGTTTGTGCAGGAGTGTTTAAATGTACGTATGATGGTTCATCCTCCTGTAATGTGCTTCTAATTTAGGATTAATTAGGGGGAAAAAAATGGCCCACTTCAGCTTGGATTTTGGTAGTTTGTCCTGAGCTGAGTGCTTTAGCTTGTCTCTGGTATGACATGAACACTCAGTTTTCACAAGAACAGTAATTTATGCTTTCAATATTTTATCATGATCATATTTTTTCCTTAAGTTATTTAGTATTGGTGTTTATTCACATTGACATTATGTAGTAGTCAGCTCATTATGTAGTAGTCAGCTCAGTTACGTGAAGGTTCTCACTGTCAACAGCATCCTTCTTTCTCCACATACTGTATTACTGTATTATCTATATTATACAATATATCTCAGGGCTATCCAGCACCGTATAAGACAGTGTCAGCAAGAGCTGCAGTTCCCTCCACTATCTTACGTCTTCCAGCTGCAGCCTTCCAGTCAGTCTTTGAGAAATATCCTGAAACTCTGGTTCGAGTCATTCAGGTAATGTCCCATCTCAGCCAGTGAGCAACATGCAACAAAACCACAAACGTTTTCAGAATATTTTTCCATTTCCTAGTTTTTTCTTTCTTTTTTATATTAACAGTCCAATCTGTATATTCTCTGTGTTGTCCTGTTCCCCTCCTGTCCTCTGTAGATAATTATGGTGCGTCTTCAGAGAGTGACGTTCCTTGCCTTACACAACTACCTTGGCCTGACCACTGAGCTCTTCAACCCGGTAGTGTATCTGTGCTCCAGACTGTGTGGTCTGACATAGATAGTGCAAAAATGTTTAAGATTAGAGTATCCCACTTTTATCTTGTGTATTACTGGCATCGACCCCAAACTTTGTTTTATGTTCATGCAGTTCTGCTTCATTCTGTTCTCTAATATGCAACACTGTGTCAAAGTAAGAACAGCTGCTCACATTCATAGAAGAAGCAATACGTATACATACAGATGGGTGACAAATTCAAGCTTTGAGACAGCTTGAGCGCTTCAAGTCAATTTTTGAGATCTTTTTTTTTTGCCAGGATAATTTTTAAAAAGTGTTTTTTTTCCGTGAAAAAAAGATTTTGAATATTTTGTGAAAACAAAAAAAAATGTTGAAATTTTTTTTTAATTTATGAAAAAAAAGGGGGAAAAAAAACTTTTTTGTAAAAATGTTTTTTTTTTTTGTGACAAATTATACTATCTAGCTTGACTTCCCAAAGCATTTCGTCCAGAAAGCCTTTGCTGATTAAAACACTTAAAAAAGGTAACAGAACTTGCTCATGCATGTTATATGTACCTTGTCTTTAATGCATGGAGAATTAAAAAAATCCTAGCAGTATTACAAAAGCAAACACAACATAGATTTATACACATTAGCATTTATGCAACAAAATATGGTACAGTCTATTTATCACACAATTTGAATGTATTCTAATGAACTCAACAGGACACATGTGAAACACACTTTGACTGACCAGAGCATCCCATAATATCAGTCTAACTGTATTTGTTATTTTGTTTAGTTTTTTTTTTGTTATTTCAAATATTGATTGATGTTTGTGTTACAGGAGAGTCAAGCCATTTCCTTAGTGTCAGTGGCCCATGTTCTGGGTGAGGCTCATTCATACAGAGGCCTCCGCAGGCAGCCTTCCCACTCTGATGATCAGGGCTCTGAAAAAGCTGACGCAGGTCAGAAACAACAGCATTCTCTCGACATTTTCACTGTCAGACGGCAGTGATGTGTGTGCAGCAATGGTGGTCTAAAGATGTCTCTTTTCTTGATACACACTAAAACAGAAAAGTACAGCCATCCTGAAACGTCCTCATCGAAGTACAAGAAATCTCGTTCTCTCTCCACCCCAGTGGCTGTTACAGGTATACACAGTAACTTCTTCATACTTGCACATGTGCATATTTTATACGTTTTTATCAGTGCCTTGCTTGTCTCAATAGAATATTTGCAATTCAATCAACTATGTTAACTCCGTATGCTAATGAGCCAAAAACTAAGAAACTTTAATAAGTGAATTAAAACAATGTATAATTTGGAATAGATACATTACACATGTTCAACATTACATGTGGAAAAGTGAAGAAACATTTGGAATCTTTTCAGAAACTTTGTTTTCCTTTGTTTTCTATCCAACCTTGTGCCAATTCCATGTGTACCTTGTGTACTTTGTGCAGGTCATCAATAATAACTATTATAAAACTGAGTCATCAATAATTGTCCACTTTTGTGACTGATTTTACTGCTAATGTACTCATACACAAGGCCCACGTTGGAAGCTTTGTAGCTCATCAGTGTCAATTAGTTAATGTTTAACCAAACTTAAAAACTTAGAATCGCAGCTCTGAAGGAGGGCTTCCACAAGGCATTTGAATTGTACAGAAATGTAAAAAATATGTTTTTTTAAATGCTGCTGCAGTGAAAACTAGCACCAACAGCACATTTTTAATCTTTAATATATGCAACATCCTCTGTGACATAGGAGATGCATGCACATCTGGCCCTAATAACTGCTCTAGTGTCAATGAGACTTGTTGCTGATACTAAACTCTAATGATCAATATAATGTCTGTGATTTTTTTTTTTTTGTGTCATGCAGGTGAAATGTCAGCTGACCTCAACAGAGTTTATGAAACGGCTGGAACTGCCAAAGAGGAGATGGTGCCTCACAGTCCTGTGAAGGTGTCTGGATGAGAAATTTCTTTCATACAACATTAGAGGTTTTCTGGTTAGAATTCAGACAGGCTAGATGGCAGGGAGATATTTATTATGCAGGGAAGGTTGACTGAGCCTGGGAGTTTTCACAACCACTGTCTTTTTCCCACATTTAATCAGCAGCCACAGTGCACAGTCACTAGGAGGTTTAATCCTTTTACTCAAGGGAAATGAAGCAGTATCTATGATTGGAGGATAGAATTTGTCACTCTCTTTCCCCATCACCATTGATTAAGTTGGTGTAGGGATTTGAACTGGCAGGTATTTGATATATTCATACACTTGAGCGAATTACAATGTCATTCCACCCAGAGCCCAGTCTTAGATAGAAAATGAAACACATTTCTTTAGGCTTACTTCAGGCAGTGGTTACTAACAGAATTATCTTACGTTTAGTAAATTTAGATTTAATGGGTTATCTTGCACTGCATATTCATGCACATGGTACACATGAGTGCCCAGTTTGTGGTCCAGTATCTTCCTTGTGGTCAGTGTGTTTTCCTGTCTCCTCAGTCTATTCTGAAGAAGAGTGTCACAATGCAGCAGACTCCATCCGCTGTTTACCAATATAGTGATGCTGGAGGAGCAAATGCCCACCATAATAAAGTCAATGCCATTTTCCAAGCTGCCAAAAAGGATCTGCTGCGGGTCATCCAAATACAGGTGGCATACAATACAAACTGCATGTACTCCAGAGCAGAAGTCTTGTAATTATGAATCTTTGTTTGTTAAGACAGTTAACAAACTCTCAGGATGCTCCTGAGAGGAGAACAGTCATCTCTGACTGTAACTCGTCTCTGAGTCTTTAACTTGTTATTTGGTGTCATCAGGACCACAGTCTGCTGGAGGGGAGGGTGACTCTCCGCCAGGTCAAAGCTGGCTGTGTTGTGGCTCATCAAGGAGACCAGGTCAGTCTGTTGGGCCATCACTGACAGAAGAATATTGACCAGTGCAGCTTTACGGTTTAACAAAAATAAGGCATATCAGCAAGAATAATTTGGAAAATATTCTCTATAATAACATTATTATTAATAATAATAATAATAATAATCTCTCTATTCACTTAGCCTATTCAACACCACAAAAATATAATTTCTTTTCTGAGGACTCTACTGGAAGTCCCGTGGTCCCATCCTTTTCTCACGCATAATACATTTTCAATATTTGTTAGGGAGAAATCCTCTTTAATAAAATTATATAGCCTTACATGATATATTGAACTACCAGTCGTACAAACTACCCTTTGCTTGAGCTCTATAAACAATTTTACAGATTAACTGATTTGTAATCTTCATCCAGACATTTTATTTTTTCCTCTTTCACACCTCTTATTATTCTTTTCCCCGTCGCCTGCAGGATGTGAGCGTGGCATTTGTCATCTCAGGTTTGCTCCACGTTTACCAGCGTATGATTGACCGTGAGGAGGAGACCCTCCTGTTTGTCACCCACCCAGGCGAGATGGTGGGTCACTTGGCTGTTCTCACGGGAGAGCCACTCATCTTCACTGTCCGAGCTCACAGAGATTGCACCTTCCTCTCCATATCCAAGGCTCACTTCTATGAGTAGGATCAAGCACACACACACACACACCACAGAACATTCAGTCATTTCTTCAGGGCTCAAACACATGCAAACACATCTGTGTCTTTAACTTTTGCAGGATGATGCGTGAGGAGCCAAGGGTGGTGCTGAATGTGGCTCACACTGTGGTGAAGAGGGTGTCACCATTTGTCAGACAGATCGACTTTGCCCTTGACTGGATGGCTGTGGAGGCTGGCCGTGCTGTCTACAGGTATCTACTCTATGGAACCAAAACAGTTCGTACACCACTAGTATAAATGGCAAAGGAATCAAATTTAATAAACCTACTTACTCCATGGAAACTGTTTAGTTACTCCTGAGAAGTAACGTCCACTGTTCCTGTTGTGTTTTGGAGACACAAGAAAAACAGGGAAAACAGGACATAAAGAAGTTAAATCAATAAAGTATGTGGGTGGAGTAGCATTTGATTTTGCTGTTTCCTGACTGACTTATTGTTTTAGACAGGGAGACAAGTCTGATAGCACCTTCATCGTCCTCAGTGGCCGACTGCGCTCTGTCATTGCGAAGGATGATGGGAAGAAGGAACTGGCTGGAGAGTATGGTCGCGGGGACTTAATTGGTGTGGTGAGTGGTCAGAAACTGGCAAATGGGGTCCTGTGTGGGTTTGGAACCTGAATTTCTGAATTTAAAACTTAAAAGAAAAGAAAAGAAAAGTAAGGGAAGCATTTCTTTTTTAAAAAATAGATGAATATAGACACACTTATAGGGGAAACACTCTAGGAACTACAAGTTACAGTGCAACACCTGTTGTGTGGATTGATCAGGTTGAGGCCGTGACACACATGAATCGAGCCACCACAGTCCACGCTGTCAGAGACTCTGAGCTGGCCAAGCTACCTGAAGGAGCTCTTAACTCCATCAAGAGGCGGTATCCTCAAGTTGTCACCAGGCTGATTCATCTGCTGGGACAGAAGATACTGGGCAACATGCAGCAGATGAACGGACCTCTGGCCGGTACTATTTTACTCTTTTTGTTAGTTTATGCCAGGATGGGACTGAATTTTTCTGCTTCTGAGTCAGCATATTACTAGTGACCATGTTGAGACCAAGCTGGCTTTGGAAACATTAACTGCCTGCTGACCTATGAGATCTCCCGCCGATGTGGTCAAAAATAACACAAAAAAATGCTTAAATGTATTGAATTTTCGTTCAGTATGAATCAAGTTACCATATGCAAGACAGGCCAACTGGTGCTTTAATTTAAAAGACCATAAGCAGTATATAGGGGATTATATTGCTTATATGTTTTATTGTCGAAAATACCCAATAAGAGAAACAACCTTGTGCCCTGCAGCTCGTAGTCTGGCTCTCTCCACCCCCACCAGTAAGTGGGATGCTGGAAATCCGGCTTCCAACCTGTCCACTGTGGCCATCCTGCCTGTGTCTGAGGAGGTTCCTCTCACTTCCTTTACTCTGGAGCTGCAGCATGCACTCAGTGGCATTGGTAACACACACACACACGCACACACACATACATACACTAGTTTACCTTTATAGGTAGCCTGAAGAGTCATAAGGAAACCACTTCCTTCATAGATAGCTAACCTGTAACCATGAGAGCAGTAATACACACACCTGTACATACACTCACTGGCCACTTTATTAGGTGCACCTGTTCGACTGCTCGTTAACACAAATATCTAATCAGCCAATCACATGGCAGCAACTCAGTGCATTTAGGCATGTAGACGTGGTCAAGACGACCTATTGAAGTTCAAACTGAGCATCAGAATGGGAAAGAAAGGTGATTTAAGTGACTTTGAACATGGCATGGTTGCTGGTGCCAGACGGGCTGATCTGAGTGTTTCAGAAACTGCTGATCTACTGGGATTTTCTCAAACAACCATCTCTAGGGTTTGCAGAGAATGGTCCAACAAAGAGAAAATATCCAGTGAGCAGCAGTTCTCCAGGAGAAAATGCCTTGTTGATGCCAGAGGTCAGAGGAGAATGGCCAGACTTCTTCAAGCTGATAGGAAGGCAACGGTAACTCAAACCTCAAACTCGAACTTTGAAGCAGATGGGCTACAGCAGCAGGAGACCACACCGGGGGCCACTCCTGTCAGAACAGGAAACTGAGGCTACACTTCACACAGCCGCAACAAAACTGGACAATAGAAGATTTGAAAGACATTGCCTGGTCTGATGAGTTTCTAGTTCTAATATTTTTGTTTTATTCAATAAATAGTCCAGTATTTAAGTTTGACATGTAGAAAAATCCAGTCGACAGTAAACACGACTGTGTAGTGTCCAGTGGTTTCAGCCCTTTATCTCTTTGTTTCACATATACAGTATTTTTTTTACAACCAAATTCCCAACAAACCTGTTGATTTAGATGTTTTTCTGTTGAAAAAAAAATGAAATAGTGACTGAAACACAGCCCAGTAAGACAACATGTCAACCATCTGTCACGTCCAAGCCGTTTCCTGCTGCTCTGCTGAAATCCTGATTTTATAGCTGCCTATACGAAGCAGTTACTACAAATTGAGCACAGATAAAGATTATGTACAAAGCACTAACTGCTTACACCTACTGTATATCAAAAAGAAATTTCTTTTGCCAACACATACCTGTCCACTGATTTACTTTTTTTTCTCCACCATTATACATTATATCTCATTTCCATTCACAGCTATTTCATAGCATTTCCTATTTAAAGAACTGCATGGATGTATTTCTGTTTTCTGAAGGTCCCACTCAACTCCTGACCAGTGACATCATCAAACAGCGACTAGGCTCTGCTGCTCTGGACAGGTAGACAATTGATTAAGTGATTAAACTGTAAAAAGATAAATACAGCCAAATGAGACTTTACTGCATTTTAATAGTTAGATACTTAACGATAAGCAGACAGCAGATCCAGCAGACAGTTTTATAGCTATTACTTTAGTTGAATACATGTAAATATACATGTACATATAGTAACAGGTGACATGTTGCAGTCTGGCTAGTTTGCACTTCTCCTCTTAAGTGTCCATGAGTACCGTCTGTCCAGCTGGCTTGGGCAGCAGGAAGACATCCATCGCATTGTCCTCTACCAGTCTGACTCTGTCCTCACACCTTGGACCCAGCGCTGCATCCGCCAGGCTGACTGCATCATCATTGTGGGACTGGGTGAGCAAGAGCCCACTGTGGGTGAGGTCAGTGATAATATGCTTACACCCATATTATTTAGACATAGTGAGACATAACACAAAATACCAACTCTGTTTTCCTTGATTTTCAACAGTTTCAGTAAAAATGAAAGCAAAGCTGCTTAAGATTTATTTAAAATCCTGCATTACTTACACCAATTTTGCCTCGTCCTCTTCTTCACTGCATTTATTGGTGTATTGCTGCGTTTCTTGGTGCCATCAGCTGATCCATGAGATAGTGTGGAATCACTGGCAAGGACTGTGTATCAGAACACCTGCATGCATGCGTGTTCTTGTGCGTGTGCACGAGACAGGAACCCACTCATAGAAAAATTGCTCCATTGCACTACTGGAGGTAAAAGGATATCTTAAGTTAGACTACACTTATGTGGCAGAGTGACTGAGGCTCTGCACTCTGTTGCTCAATATGATCAAGAAACTATGTAAATACAAGTAGAGTAGACTGCTACTTCTTCCAGGCCAAACAATAAAAAAAAAATTCACAAAAAAAACAAACAAAAAAACAAGCAATTCTCGCAAAATTTTAATGGGTTATTTCCTGGCCCATCCCCCATCTCCCAACCAGGTTTGGTGCAGATTGGTTCAGTACATGCATTATCCTGCTGACAAATGAACAAACAAACAAACCAAAATAATCTGTGCATGGGCTTTCCTATCACCAGTGACAGGAACTGGACACTTGCATGGCATTAATCGAAGATCTGAATCTGAAATAGGGAAAGAACATTTTCTACCCATTTCACAAAGCCTTTTCGAGCAAAGCTGCATCTGCATCGCTCAATTCAGCCTGAGCCTTGACTGCTCATTTGTGGACAGAGAAACCCTTATTTCAGTTAGAGAGTGTCATATTATCTGTTCAGAGATAATAACATTAGCCTTCAAGGACACTCCATCCACACTGCATTCAGACCCCCCCATCATCTATGCCCAACCTGTGCAGGGAAGCACACCCTCGGCCAGTCTGCCCTCACCTGTATGTCCTCAAAATTCACCCTAGAAGCAAGGGAGAGACGATTCCAAGAAATTTTGGAGTGGCATTCATCAACTCCTATTAACATTCAAGCCCTTGTAGATGATCTGCAGTCCCAGTCCGATCAGATTTTAACAACTACTGTTGAAGCACCAAGGCTACAAGTCACTAGTAGTAGTCAGCGGTGTCCTTGTTAGATACACCAACTTAACTCTAAGTAAGTATTTAAGTTTGCTTTAAGTATGCTAAGTCTGAAGTTACAACTTTACTTTTATTTCTCTATTTTACTTGGCTGTTTTTTCTACATTTGGACCTAAGTTGTGAACAGCCACTAAGCAGTGGATCACACACTGAGGAGCTGAGTGGAAGCTCTTTTCTTCTTCTTCCTCTTCTCCACCTGTAGTTGGAGCGAATGCTGGAGGGCAGTGCAGTTCGGGCTCAGAAGCAGCTGGTGTTACTGCATAGAGAGGACGGCCCACCACCCAAAGGGACAGCCGAGTGGCTGAACATGCGGAGCTGGATCTCCAGACACCATCACCTGTCCTGCCCCCGCAGGGTATTCTCCAGGAGGAGTTTACCTAAACTGGTATTAACCACCAATTCACTGAGTCTTTTATGGGCAATACTAGCCCAGTCTGCAAATGCTCAGTTTTTGTTTGTGTTTGTGTGTGTGTGATTTTCAGAGAGAGCTGTACCAGCGTGTGTTTGAAAAATCTCCAGATCGTCATTCTGACTTCTCCCGCCTGGCCAGGATCCTGACAGGAAACAGCATCGCCCTTGTACTTGGTGGAGGCGGTGCCAGGTACTGCAGCTTTATATACAAACACTTTTAACACACAAGCACTGGCTGCAGATTGTGTGTTACTTTATCGTTTCAGTTAGTTACTTTCTTTGGAAAATAGGACAAATCTATGGTGTCATAGTGACATTTCACTTTTTGCAAAAACATTAGCTGTAGTGAATGTTTGGTCATATTTGATGTCCAAGAAAAGCACTTTAAAAACGATTGCAATGGCCATTTACAAAGGACAGAGTATTCTGGGTAATGAGGTTTGGGTATTGTCACATTTTTTAGATTTTTTTGGTGCTCACATAACATAGCTACATCATCACATTTGCTACTGTCAATTTTTATGATCAAATTTCTCAAAAAAATGTTTCTTTGCTATTATTCAATCATGAATAAACGGAATCTGTGTTAAAATCAACCCAGTAATTTTTAGTGTTAAAGGTAATGACTTAATCAGTGCAATATTAAAGTTTAGCGTAAGAACAGACAAAATTTTATTAACGCCCAGGCTTGGATCACACATATCGACACAAGGAGAAAAAACAACTGATAATCAATTTACATCAGTACAGGATCTTCATAAAACGTTCATTCCAATAAGCAGGTGTATTCTGATTGTTTTTACTCTGATTGATCTGTTTCTTTCTCTCACCGCTCTGGCTTGTCCTGGAGCTCTGACAAGGTAGGGACTGTATTCCTCTCAGCTATGACCTGAGACAACTGGTAGACATATGATTACATCAGCTACTGTAGGTAGATAATGCTTTTACATATGCCTGTTTGTATGAAGGATAGAACTATATATTTAGTTATAGCCTCCATTATTTGAATGGGTTTGTGTGGACAGTGGCACCTACCTGTGGCTCTGTAAACTATCAATTTTAACAACATTTGACATATCTAAAACTTCTTCAAACGACATGTTCTTATTGAAGTAATCTGACACATTATATCTCAATCACACAATCACAAAAACATCAAACTCTACTATAGTTTTTCATGTCCTAAAGAAAAAAATTATTTAGACCGATGGACTTGCTAAAATTATTATTTTATAGTATTTGAACAAAATGTGCTATTAGGTATCATGTGTAATATTATTTGATGGATCTCTTTTCAGGGGTTGCTCTCAGGTGGGTGTCCTGCGGGCACTGAATGAGGCGGGGATCCCTATCGACATAGTGGGAGGCACCTCCATTGGCGCCTTTATGGGAGCACTGTATGCAGAGGAGAAAAGCTACAGTCGCTTGAGGGTCCGGGCTTGTGAGTGGGCCATGGTGAGGTGACATTATATTGAAGATATGAAAGTAATAATGTTCAAAAACATTTTTCACTCACTTTGAAAAATAATGCATGTCTCTAGTTAAATCTTTGTCACCATTATTATTAGGAAATTGTTAATCAATATAATAATCAATTAAATATTAAAATAATACAAAATTGTTCATCAAATCAAATTGTATAATTGTATTGTAAAATTGTATATGACATGACAAACTTCTTTAATGTTTTCTCTTTTCAAGTTTGACCCTTGTTTGCCACTGAGTCAAAGTCCCAACAGACCATTTTGGCAAAAAAAAATGGTTTAATCCTACATGATTATTAGTTCACACCTTTTTTCACTTCCCTTTGAAATGTCCTTCCTTCCTCAGGATATGACCTCTTACTTTAAGAAGATATTGGATCTGACATACCCAGTTACCTCCATGTTTTCTGGAGCTTCCTTTAACTCCAGCATCAGTTCTGTCTTCAAGGACAAACAGATAGAGGTAAGGTGCGGGCTTTTCTTTAAAGCAAAATATTTTTAGCAATTTTTTGATCTTCAAGCTGCCAGTAATAATAAGCTATTGAGTTTGATTTATGTAATTAAGAGTTTCACAAATTAAAAAAAAACAAAAAAAATTTGAGCATTGAGAAGGTTGGTATTGTTCCAAACCACCTAACAATCTCACCAGAAGTGATTCATTGCCTGATTACAAACTACAAGTGTTAACAGATATGATCACAAATGTTGCTTTTTCTGACTTTTACTGGCTCTCTTCTGCTAGGACCTGTGGCTACCATACTTCAACATTACAACAGATATCACAGCTTCCTCCATGAGAGTTCACACTGATGGTCTGTCTGATTATGAGAAACACAAAATGACACCTACATTTCATCTCTAATCTCCTTATCCTTAATGAATCCAGGTAGACTGGGCACTTGCCATTGCCATGGTGGGTTAATGATCAGAAATAATGTCCAAAATGAAATGGTCACTGGATACCATACATGAGTCCTTGACAAAGACAAAACCACAAACTTGCTAACTTGCATGGAATTTACACTGGTGACAGCTTTGGAACAAATCTGCTCCCACACCTGAAGATAGCAAATATACACATACAGAATTTTCGGAAAAACATATTTGTCAACCTGTTAACCCGATGCTATCTCTCCTCCTCAGGTTCGTTGTGGCGATATGTTAGGGCCAGCATGTCGCTGTCTGGTTACCTGCCCCCTCTCTGTGATCCTAAAGATGGACATTTACTCATGGATGGAGGGTACATCAACAACCTGCCCGGTGAGGAGTGCTGAGAGGGGGAAATCATTTTTTAGTGCAGTGGGTGGGGTTTTGAAACAATGTATATTTATATAAATAGCCTTAGCAATAGGCCATATTTAGAAAAAGTGCAGACCTGAAAGGTCACAGTCCATATAGCTTTTGACAGTCTTTAGGTATTTGGTCTGTTATAAAATGTACTTAAGACTTAAATGCATTTGTCCTATTTTGGTATCTAGCTGATGTGGCTCGCTCCATGGGGGCCAAGGTTGTGATTGCAATTGATGTTGGAAGCCGGGATGAAACCAACCTGACCAACTATGGTGACTCCCTGAACGGCTGGTGGCTTCTGTGGAAGCGATTCAACCCGCTGGCTGAGAGAGTCAAGGTACACTGACCTTTGCCATGAAATTCAGATGTATTTCAGAAATTCAGAATATCAGTCATGGCTTTTACAGCAACTGAACTCTATTAATTTTCCTCCCAGGTCCTGAACATGGCAGAGATCCAAACTCGGCTTGCTTACGTCTGCTGTGTGCGGCAGCTGGAACTGGTCAAAGACAGTGAATACTGCGAGTACATTCGACCACCCATCGACCACTACGGCACACTAGAGTTTGGCAAGTTCGACGAGATCACAGTGAGTTTAACTTCTGTTCCTCAATGCCCTTTTCCCGTGTCTCCTCCATTTTCTGGTTTTGAATCTCTCCCTAACCCTCTTTCACTGTTGCTGTAGGAGGTAGGATACCATCACGGGAAGACATTGTTCGATGTGTGGGAGCGCAGCAGGGTGGTGGACAGCATGCTTAAAGACAGACATCAGGAAGAGTTCCATAAGACCAAAACAGGCCATGTAAGTGCAATCTACACACACCACTGACCTGGGAGTAGATATGGTTTTACCAAGTTATGCTGTTTAATTTTAAGTCAGACTAGGGTTGGGCAATTGTCAGTATCAACGCTCGGATGGCCTCAGGCAGCAGACAGAGGTGGCTGAGATAGTGCTTTTCTAATGTAATTGACCACTCAATGCAGTGTGTTACAACCCTCCAGGTGTTACAGTCCATATGAAGGGATTGGCAGTGTTGGCCTAGGTGTGCAAGTTGTTGAGGATTCTCACAGCTTGAGGGAAGAAGCTGTTGCAGATCCTGGTAGAGAGGGCCATGAGGCTCCACTACCTCCTGCTAGATGGTAGGAGGAAAGGGTGCTAGGATGGTTGGGCTCCTTCACGATGCTGCCCACCTTTGCAGGTGCACTGTGCTTAATGTGTTGCTTCATGTGATGTGTTGTATGAAGAAGACTTTGCAGTTTCCATACCGGACAGAGATGCAGGTGGTCAGGATGCTCCCAGTGGTACCTTTGGCGTGTTTCCACCGAGCAGTACAGTTCAGTTCGGTACAGTACGGTACGCAATTATTTGCATTCCATTTGTGAATGGTACCAAAACAACCAACCCGTGCCGTACCATTTTTTGGCACCCTTCCACCGGGGTACCAAGCATAATGGTACAGTAGCTAAAGGGTGGAGCTAAACCAGGCTAGATCCACTGCAGTCCGTTGATTGGGCAACAGAGAGTCGTCACTTCCGTGTGACAACGTGCCATTTTAAAATATCCCGTGTTGTGTTCATTGTCGCACCTTTATGATGTCACGCTACTCGTCTTGCTGACGTGGCTATTGCCATCTGGTATACACCCCCACCTACCTAGTAAGGGTACCGTTTGCAGTCGGATCGCAAGCCAGGTCAGGGCAATCTGTACTGAACTGAACTGTACTGACCGGTACACTCGGTGGAAACACGCCATTCGTTCACATATTGAGTGGATCAAGTTCTCACAGTAGATATCACACGAAATGCCGTCGCTTGTAGATGAGGTTTGCACAGATAAACATATAAGCAGAAAGTTTTATACCAGAATTGTGCTTCAGTTTCCACCCTTTCTGGCACAGGTGATGCCATGGCAAGCCATGACTTTATCAAACAGACTAATAGACTTTGTCAGCACAAAGTCACTGCACTGATCTACACAGATACGAAAATGGGGATATTATTAGTTAAATTGAAGGTACTGCTTTATTGATGCCAGTTGATGTCAGCTGTAAAGAGTTGATAAAGTCTTCATTAGAATGATGTCTTTCAGGTGGTCACCTGTCCGAATGCCTCCTTCACTGACCTGGCAGAGATTGTGTCAAGAATAGAACCTGTCAAGAATGCCATAATCGATGGTTAGTTATTAATAAGAATACACACACACACACACACACACACACACACACTCTCACATAAAAGAAAATATTCATAGTTAATAATAAAACCCTGCTTTTGATTTGCAGATATAGGTCTGAGTGGTACATATTTTAAAGAATCTCTAATACAACTACAGGAACCATAAACATCTATGAAGCCTTTTATTAATTCTAATTTTTAGATCTGCAGTGTCAGGTACATGTCTGACATTACATTCACATAAAACCAACAACCATATGACCATTCTGAAATGATATGGGTGTTTATGTTGTGTCCTGTTGTCTGCCTTCAGAGGAGCTGTCTGATGAATACCAGACAGACTATGATGAGGAGGCGGTGGAAAGTGCACTGTCCGATTTTGAGGCGTTCACCCCCGGCAGTGAGCAAACAGAGGGAGAAGAGACAGCAGACACTGCTGAAACAGTATGTGCAAAAACAATGCTATGTACTTGCTTTAATTAATTAATTTATTTATTAATGTAAACAAAAGGTATGAACAAGGCCCGTATAAAGTTTGATCACCACTTGTCTCATGATGATTTTCTGATGGCAGATATACAAAATAAATAAAATCCAGTGATAATCCAACTTTTGTCCTTTTCATAGGATGAAGAAATTCAAACCCGAGTTTGACCCTGGCTGAAGAGTACTCCGCATAATCCTTGGCCATGACATCCATCAAAGCTATGACTCCCTGTCAGGGCTACTGACCATGGCCCACAACACACACACATTGATGCAGTATTTCCAGTAACCTTTGAGAAATGCACTGAGTTTGCATTACAGACATGTTGCTGATACTGATACTGATGTATCCAATGAACAGCCAGGTAGCATGCTCAGTGACTTGCACACGGACCCAGGACACAAAATTGTCGATGGATGCAGTAATTTAAATGGAAATGTCAAACCTATCAGTAAAAGGAAATAGTTTAAACTAGATGACGAACCTAAATGTGTCTTGTTGTTTTGTGGACTTTGAGTTTCAGTGATTTAAACAGTTCAGTAAGAACAACCCAGGTTTCCGCTTGTCATGGAGATCCTGATACATTAGACAAATGGGAGGTGTGGGTTCCTAACAGGGAAAATCAAACAAATCCATTAGTTCTCTGGGAGAAGTCATGGAACAGTAATATATGAGTGTAATATTTGTTTCACACATTTCTCCTCTTTCAGAGCAAGGCTATCTGTACATTATAGGTGTGTGTAAGTATAATGTGAATAGTGACTAATAAACTTTTCCTCACATGCAACGCTCATCAGATATATATCATGAATGTATTTCTTACATAGAGCCTGACTATTTAGAAAACATGAGATTTTCATGGGACTACAAAACCTGCAAGCAGCAATAAGTTACTTTGGTATTTTCCTGCCAACTTCACCTGTGCTTTGGAATTTTGCATAACTGTATGTTGTGCTAATTTTCATTTAAAAATACAAACATGTAGGTGAAGAGCTTAAACGTAATGATCTACTCATAAACTGTACAATGTGCACGACAACCACAGTGAAGATGAATGGACAGGTATGGAGCAGTGTGTAACTTGTTATTACATATATACGGCTCCCTCTGAAGTGGTTGTACCAGTCGTAGGTCTGCCCCTTTGTCTGACATCGTGCAGTTACAATTAATTGATTCTGACACACCAGTTATGAAACTGCCACTGGTGTCACTTACAAACAGTACCCGGTGCTGTACGATGACTGCAGGTATATAACTGACTGGATATAAAATAACTTTATACATTCAACAGTTGTGAATAACTTCACCCACTGGAGCTTTAAAGGTATTAAAAGTTGTTTTTATGTGCATTTCACATGGTACAACAAAAAATAGTGCATAACAAAAAAATAGTACGTCCTCAGCCCCTGCACTACCCTGTTCTCCCCTAGTATTTGTCTATATTCCCTGAAAGTCCCTGAAATTACACAGAGAGATACTTCTGCACAAACATGACCAGAGTCTCTTGACTAGTTACACCTGTCCCCCAGATGTCCACTGGAAGCTGATGGGTGGTGTTTTGTTTTGTGTGAAGCATCATTTCTGTGTGTATTTTACTCACACATGCTTGTACAAAGCACACGTCCTCACTTTGTATGCATCTTCTGAATAGTGAACACCTTATTAGCAGGAAGAAAATTGTATTGTAGCTATTTACAGTATATACAGTATATTCAGAATGAATTTCACACTTCAGAGACGTGAGCTGCTCCTGCAAAATGAAACCTGACATGAGTCACCCCGTCATACAGTAACCTCTGTGTTTCTTGGAGATGAATGTTGTCTGCATTTTGTCACTGAGTGTGGTCCTGTATCCACTGGCTGAACCTATGTGCGTACTTGGTGGGTCTAATTGTGGAAAAAGCCCTGCCTGGGTAGCGGAGGCTTTTCCACAGGTTCTCCAGTCTTTTCTTCCAGTTGTAGACAGTAAAAATGTCTACAATGCCCACAAAGTAGCGGAGGTCTGGCCCATCAATCACGTGAATGGCATTTTTGCAGTTGGGCAGTAGTCTGTGGTGATGCTCGTGGAATTCTTGCAGAATTGAGTCAGTCCTGGTTTCTTTTGCAGGGCAGGTTATTTCCTGGAGGGGTATCCCTTCTTCACTTGTGCCCTCAGCTGCTGCCTGTGGTTGGCCTGGCCCACAGTCTGTGGTGTCTGCTGCCACATCACCCAGGGTCTCTTCCAGTAGTGGAACAGTGGAGGGGTCTGATGCTGTGGAATCAGCATCCAAGTCCACTGACCTATAGGAGAGACAAAAAGGACTCACAGATTCATAAAGTTGCTGAGAAAAGCAGAGCTTATTGAGAAACGCTTGTCTTGAATGAGTCTAACTGAACCAGGATTCATCTTTTTCCATAAAGCCAACTCTAAGCAAATAAGATCAGACTAATTCTGATTTTGTGACGATTTGACTTTTTGTATTGTATTTTGTATATTTTTGTATACTTTGTATATTTTACTTTTGTTAAGTTGTTGTGCCAGCCAGGTCTCTCTCCAAGCATGTAAGATTTTGTCGATGGATGCAAACTTAATCACACTTACACCCTACACACTGAACATTAACCGAAGCAAGGCCAACATGCACAAGCTGATTCTCACTGTCCTTCTCCAGTTGTTAACTAAGGCGCATCAGTCCATTAACAGAGGTAACTGCTACTTCTCAGCTGACCAGCCAGTTGAAGGTTGATGTTATTCAAAATCAGCTTGATGATCTCTTCTTCTTCAGTGTTTGGTTTCCAGCTCTTGGCGAGTGATTGATACCCTATCTTCATAATCCTCTGACAGCAAAGCAGCACAGACTTGAATTCTTCCCAGATTGAGATTTTTTGGCAGGTCACATCCCACCAGTCACATGAAGCATAGGGTGGCAGTGAGCTGCTTATTTCTGAGTGGAGAGCCAGAAAATCTTCATACCTTTCTTGGTATTGTAGTGTGTCAGGAATATCATCCAGCCTCCAAAATGCTGGACATTGGAGTTTCTCATAGACCTGCTCTTTAAACGCCAAAGAACTGTGGAACCTCTAGGTGATTTAAAGTTGCCCTCCGGTACGCCAGGTTGTGTGGTGGTTTGCTATCTGGGGCGACCACAAGAAGTGGTAACTTAAGATGTTGATATTTTCTCTGAGGTTGTATGTATTGTGTCCTTACTGTGGGAGAGCTTCTCCTGCAGGTGTTTTATGACATCGGACATGGAGGTGAGAACGGACCAGAGAGCTGCTGGCTTCCATAAACAAGCGGTGAGAAGTGTAACAGTGATCCACAAAAAAAAAAAAAAACCTTTGAGGACAGATGTTGCAGGTGCTTGAACAGATGATTGCAAGGGATTAATCAACCTCACTTTTGAATTAATATTGCGCTTCTTTCACTGTCCATCCTCTATACTCTTGCCATGCCACCGATTCAGTGACGCTAAAACGCTTTTTTTTCTTTTCTCTTGAAGTCTATTTTTCTTTATTGTACATGGACTGTGAATTGGGCTCTGAGCATTTTCAAAAAGTGGGTGACCTGCAACAGTTAATTGGTGAGCATTAGAGATGTTGGTAAGTCAATTTTGAAGTTTGCAGGCCAGCTGTCTCCCCTACACAACAATTGAGTTTCTACTTGCTCAAAGGATATATAAAACCTACTTTGTGGCACGAACAACAAGATTTGCCAATGAATGTTTTCCATCCAGCTCGTCCTGATGCAGAGGCTGTTGGGCCAGCAGGAGACTATAGTCCAGCACATTAAGCCCTTGAAGAAAGGCGGTATCCACTTTCACTTGTTTGGCAAACCAGGATTTCTCTTGACCTACAGCAAACACATAAACATGTCTGTTTAGTGAGCCCTTACACTACCCTTGCATGTAGCTCAGTTTTGTTCCGCAGGTGAAATAGAAACTCTGCTCATTCATGTGACTACAGAAATTAGGAGAGTGAGTAAGTGTAGGGGGGAGGACACTTACCTAATGCAATGTATTGTCCTTCAAAGTTATTGTCCTTCAGCACTTTGATTATCTGTTTTCCCTCTGTGTCAGGGTTAGTCCATCTACCCACCTCACAGCCTTTGATGTCATATCTGTGCAACAAAAATGTCTCTTTATACAACCACAAAATACATCAGAAATCCACAACATAAAGCATGAGGAAAACATAGATACTGTACCTAACATTGATCCTCTCATCAGGGTAAAACACACTCTGCATCACAATGAAGTACTTCTGGAGAGCAAACAGACAAGTCTGCATTGTAACTACTGGTTTTGTAAGGATATAATGGATATAATGACTTACTGGCTATTATGTTGATGAAATACCTTTATTTGATTTGGAATAACTATCCTGTAGACCCCTGGAAAGTAGAACGAAGGATTCATATGATATATTCATATTATTATATCATGTGTATTTTTTTTCTTTCAAGGTCATAATCAACAAAAGCTTTTTAATTTCCACTCTAAAAAAAGTGAAATTGTTCATGTCAACAGGACTTGAGTGCATTACATTATGGTTGGTTTTTGCCAAGTGCTTGCTTGGAACTGTTGGGTTCCTCTCCATAATTATGTAAGGTCTTGACCTTACCTTGTTAAATTCCTTGAGATAATGTATATTATGACATGGCACTATACATATAAAATTGAATTGAATTGACATGATTCTTATGATGAAGGACAAAGCACTTGCTTGAGGTCTTGCTGGAGTCCAAGAGCTGAGCAACCAGCCTGAACTAGGTCTCAAGTCCCATGTAACAGTAACAAACTGACAATGGTCTTTGTATTGTCTTAGAAAGTGACAAGCTGCAACAGAAGTAGATCCCTTTGCAGTTAACTTACAGGAGCTATACCTAATTTTTTGCAAGACAAACCTTTAAAATGTTTGATGTAAAACTGAAGTGCATTTGGAAAGGTTCAGGAGGTTTGCAGTGCTGGCCTTGATGTACGTTGTTTTGCAGGCACAAGTGCAAAGTTAGCATGACCCATATTCTGAATGGACACAATAATGCAAGTATTCTTCTTTCAACAGTAGATGTTTCTTGACTGTATTGAAATAATTTCCCTAACCAGCTTGTAGTGTGGCATGTTAATATTAACATAACAAAAGGGAAGTACTTTCAAGGGAGAATAGCTTCTAGAAGTTTCAACACACAGGAGTGAGCACCGCGTTCTTCAGTTTTTGTCATGTAGACTGAGTTTCCCCTCTTTACATATTCCACCATAATTGTCACTGATTGAGCCTCTGATTTGTCTCTGCTTAAAAAATTAAATAATTTCTTCTGACAATAGCAGGGGTGGTCTTCATTTTCGATGAGGTGTCACTACTGACTGTAAAACTTGTTCTGATGCATCTTCTAGTTGCCGATTGCCGTGTACAACAAACTCCTCAAAGACTCCTGAGTCTGGGTCTGACTGAGGTTCAAATCAGGCCTGATCCAAATTTTTCAATGAGGAAGTAAGCACAGATGTGCTTAATGCCACAGATTTTGATTTTTTTTTCACTTTTTATGTGAAAAAATACCATGCCATGTTAAACAAAATACCGATCATAAAAGAGTATTTTTACATTTTCTATATAAGAGGCCCTGCAAACATGTTTGGATGTGTTTGTGTGTTATGGGGCGTATTTTGGGAGGTGAAGGGTTGCTAAAAGATATTTTCACGCACAAAAGCTAACTTGACAGCCAAAGTTTGGGAACCACAGGATACAAATAGTTCCTTTTCTCTGAACAAGCAGTTTTTTGTTTTTTTGAATGCTCAACAATTACAGCATCCTGCAGCAGAATTTATCATGGCAGAATGGTGTAAATCTGCAGCCACTCTTACCTAGAAACCTAACCATCAGTGAATGAGGATATTTCTCCAAGTGGTCCACGTATGCCTGCAGATTTGACAGGAGAAACCGGACCTCACGTCTGCTCTGGGTCTTCAGGAAGAACCTCTTGTCATTCCTAAAACCAAACACAACCTGACCACCTGACAAGAGAGTAAATGTTTGACTAACCCCAGAATATGATAGATGACAAAGCCTTTTTTCATATCCAGTGCCAACATTTCACTTTTGTCTGTACTACCCACTAGCCAGTCAGTTGTGGTGGTGACCTTTGTGGATATGGGGCAGGTACAAGGTTTTCAAACTGGACCAGCACAGACTGGTTGGGACGGGAAATTAAAAAAAAAGGTTCCTCCAATTTTTTAAAACTTGTTCAACATTTCTTTCCCCCCCTGCATATAAGATGAATGCTAAATATATGAATACTGTGGTCAATGTTGGCCTTTTCTGGAAGTACCATGCACGGTATGTGAACCACTTATTGTTTTCACCTCACTACATTGTCCTTAAATGCTGGAACTGGACAGTCAGGATAAAAGAAGGTAAAGGGAAAAGTTGTCTGTGTGTGACACAGGATTATGCTCACGTGATGAAGAAATCTGCCTTGCTTTTGGAGTTGCTTACAAACTGGAGGTAGCAGCCACCTAAGCAGAGAGAATTCATATATTCCTCTTCTGTGATGTCCAATGAATGCCTCAGTTTAGCAAACACTGGTGCTGCAAACATCTTTATCTCAAACCCCTAGAAGATAAGGATTAAGCAGAAGCCTTGAATATATCATAGTATTTGCTTTAATTTGCTTTACAGGAGCTTGTAGAACAATAAAAGTATGGCTATGATCATAACTGACCACGTATCCAGGTCTGAAAACATGTTAAACCTTTAGAAATTGCTGTGTTATTAAAATAATGTGAAAATGAACACTTGCCTCATGGGTTTGAGTTTCCTCTGCTTTGAAATGTTCTGCTGTCAGCGTATCCTGTTCAAAAGGTCAAAGTTTGTGAGTGAAATTATATCGGCAGTGTTTCATGCTACAAACCAACCACTGGCTTTAAATGATAATAACGTTCACCTGGTCTGGCGTGTCTGGGGTGGCCTGAGTTAAAGTATGCAAGCCATCTTTTATCATTGATGTCAGATGGTAGAACTCGTGGTCTGGGTTGATCTCGAACACACCAAGCATTCTCCATCGCCGTCTCAGCTGCCACCAGAACCTTCTCCTGGGAGCTCTGGAGGTGCCCGCAGCTGTTCTCGGTGCCATCTGTGACACCAGACATCAGTTTCACAATAAAACCATAAACTGCAAACTCAGCTACAGATGAAGTTAACAATGATGAATCAAACCAACATCCAGCTTGATTAAGGTGAACTACAGTAAGTCTTGGATATCACTGTACTTTAGACTACAGCCACAGTATTTGTTGAACATTAGTGTTAGCATTATAATTTGAATATAAAATAGCTGCTTCTTATACAACATGTATATAATATATATAATATAACAGGATATTTGAGATTTGAGATCAGCCCTCCTCCAGGCACACATACCAACACACATACTTCAGACATACAGTACACTGTACCATAAAAGAGACCACGCTCATAAGCTCAGACGTTTGGAAGACTTTCTTTCAAGATGATCATGAAAAGCTAAATCACACATAACTACATATTCAGGAAGCTCTTACCTGGACTTTCTTGCTTGGACTAAACCCTGAACCTCAGCCAATGGTTCATACAATTTTTCTGCCCACACAGTTTTTCTTTGTGTATGTGATGTTCCCTCCCATTCTAACCAGTACCGCATTCCAAGCTGGTTAGACAAGCTCTGCAGGGTGTGTCAAGGTGTGTGGCATAGGAATTTTTTTCACTACAAGATGGAAACCCTGATGCGCAAACACCCAAATTAAAGATGTATACTTTAAACATAAATAATGATCACTGATAGGATATGTGAATTTGTGATTATAAAGCTGAGGAAATTCAAAACGATCATTTTACTGATACAATACCTGCAGTAAATACCCACTGTAATTTTTGTGTTCTTGTGAGACTCAGGTTGACCTAAATATAAGATGATCTTTTCAGGAAAGGAAGCTTTTGTGGTGCATTTCCACACATCTCAGGCACTTGGTCACATAAAATACCAAAAGAAAATATCACAGGAACACAAAACGTAGCAGAGGAATTAACTTGGGATGATGAGATACTGCAGTATTATGGATCTTATTAAAGTATAAAATACAACCCCAAGATAATTTCAAAAATAGACAATGAAATTCAGCTAGACTGAAATGAAGTACATGCTGAAAATGATACATTATCAAATTTTGTGAAATTAGTCAATAAAACAGCAAAATGTGGAATATGATGAGATCTAAAGAGTCCAAGTTAGTTCATGCTGTCCCTCATCAATAGTCTTTGTATGAGAGAATTTAAAATGTGTTAGTTAAATAACAGTCTTAGTGTTGTTTTAAAATCTCTGAGAGTACATTTATCTGAAGTGAATTATAGATCTTTTGTTTCAAGTTCAAGTGATGACTTACCTGAACTTTTGACCTGGTTTGGTAATTTAGGTGTTTGATGAGTGGTAATCATTAATGTGAATCACCACGTATTAACAAAAGTACTAAGATTTTATGTACAGTATTTAATGAACATTTAAGAGCGATGCCCTAATGACTGCCTCAGGTCCCTTTGCAATCCCACGGACATTTGAGTTGAATTAAATAAAGTTAAGATTTTCTCCATCAAACATATAGTCATGAATATGTTCTGTAAAACAACTGTATGATGTTACAATTAACTGTTAAATGAAATATAATTTGATAAACAAGACAAGGCAGTTAGTTGTTTGTCAGTGGGATGTTGCTCGATTTGATCCCAGAATCAAGTGGCATCTCTGAACCACTGTGAATTAGAACATAAAGAACAAGTCAATAAAGTACACAAATAAAGTAAGTGTTTGCAGTGTAGCTGAAATTTTTTCTACAGTTTAATGCTAACAAAACAGATGTCTTCATTTGTGTTGCTGCCAGTCTCTGCTCCTTAGGTCCTTTTCTTCTCTTCCATACAGTATGTAACTTCTGCCACAAGGGGTCTCTCAGTCACAGCAATAACAAATCATGGGATCATGGGAGTTGTTGTCTTCACCACCATTGCCGTTTTGGATTTCTTCAGTGTCTGTCACTCCTGGTCTCCTCCTCACCAGATCAAACAAACCCAGTGATTGTAACCAAAATACTGAATAAAGCAGTTTCACATTTAAAGTCAGCGTTTCCCTGATGCTACATGAGACATCAGGATAGAGGTGTAGTTTGTGAACAGGCGAGGCAGGCAACTGTTGGGCCGTAGGTCCCCGAGGGCTACCACACTTTACTCTACAGAAATGTCTCAAGATGTGGCTCTCCCCCCCTTAAACGACCAATGGACCAGTCATCTTGCTATTATCATCACAGTTGAGGTGATCTGGGGTGCTGCTTTCACTGACAACAACCCTGTGGTTCACCTCAACACAGCCTTGGTACTGTTGAATAAAGGGAGGTATCACAGTTGGCCATTTTTGAAACCAAGTATAGACTTAGTGTTGCTAACAAAAAATGCAGATGTACTACCCAGATTCCTACAGGAGGGGGAGTTAGAGGACTACCAAGCTGCTGCTTAAGGCCCCTCAGGCACAGGCTTCACTAAGCAAATGGGCTGACAGCCAGTAAGAGGACCCTGCTGACTGAAAAGTGAGTGGGTGGGTTCAGAGAGGTAGGACATCAACAGCCAGTGTACAGGGACTGCTGATAGGCCATAAATTACCATAAGTAAAGAAGGAACATCTTGAGCCAGAGCATTCCTGTGTAGCAGTCAAAGAGTGTGTGCCCAGACTGAGACGAGTCGGCGAGCAGCCAGAGATCCCTAATGGACAACGAGAAACGTGAACCAGCGGCTTATTGTCTGTGTGAATGCAGCCTCCCACTGAAGGCAGCCTGGCGGTGATTGGTTGTCTGTTGCTGCTCGTTTCCAGAGGGTTTCACTTGGGGCTCACGGGGAGTGGAGCGTCTGGAGTAGCACGTGCTAAGCCATGGGGGATACTGGACCACGACTGGCTTGGACTGAGTATTGAACTCATATTGAGATTTTAATATTGGAAACTAGACTGGGACCTGGGACCTGCACTGCTTTATTATCTCATCTTGTAATTTTTATTTGTTATGCTATTTTTACTTTAGTTTTATGAACACTAATCTTTTATCACATATTTGTATTATTTGTGTTATCTTTGTATATTCATTTATTTTATTTGGACCCACTCTGCCCTCTCGAGTCTGTGTTGAAGCAGCCCAGGGATCTTAACACTTAGCACAACCATGTGACGTGTGGTTGTCCCTAACCTGCCCCTGATGTTGTTGTTATTTACTGTGCCTGCCTTCATCCCTTTGAGTTTAATGTCAGACTAAAGCACTTGAAGGGTTATTACAGTGCCCTCATCAGTCTAGCACTTGTGCGTCATCCAAGTGCTAGGGCGTCAGGTAAAGATGTGCACCATGTGCATATCATAAGGGCTAGTTAGGGCATGTTAGGGGTGTTAGGAAAGGAGGCGCTCTTGCAAGACGTAGGTCTTCAAGATATAGAGGGATGTGCCTGAGAGTGTGTTGGTGTGGCGGTGCACGGGAACTCAATCACTCCCTGAGTCCAGATCCAGAAGTCACCATGAAGACAAATATTAGTGAGTTGAATTTGATGTGGGCAGCCATGGATGGCCAGTGGAGGTCAATGAGTAGTGGACTGACATGTGCCCTTTTCGACTCTTGCATTCTGGACCATCTGCAAGGGTTTCACTGTGTCATCTTTGACAGCAAGCGACGACAATACAATCCAAATAAAGAGCAAATAAAATAAATAACAGGCAGCAGGACAGCTATGTCAACATTTTCATCTTTTTTGGTCACAAAAGTGCCACATGACGCTTTGTAATCATTTCTTTAAGGCCACTTACACATGCTCTGCAAGAAAGCATGTATTTGTATAGACACTGTGCACATTTAAGTGGCAGCAGTTTAATACAAAATAGAATTAAAATATGAATCACTTGACAATAAGGTGGTTCAAAGGAGAGCAAATTGTGTGTTTTCTGCCCATCCTGATGAAGTGAGGGCAGAGAAGATTTGCCATGTCATGTAAATAAAAAATTGACCTATTACCATCTCTCAAGTCCACTGTTTTTTATGTTTATATGTACACTCCACAATATGACCTAACTGCTGATTTAAATATCTCTGCAAAGTAAATGGTTTAATATCTGTAGAGGTAATAAAAAATCTCCTTTGATTTGATCAAACAAAATATAGGCTTATAGGCAATAATATTATTATGATATTACGATGATACTATTCATGAAATAAGTAGCAAATATTGTTGAACAGTGTAAATATTAAATATTTTGAAATGAGGTAACATTTGAGCATTTTTAACCCAATATTCAAAGATTTAAAAATAATTTTAGATAGTGAAAGTTCATTCCTTAGGGTTGTTTCAATTTCAGATCCCATTTCTGTGAAAGCTGAAAATATTAAAGACGTGCACTCCATTACAGAAGTACCTGTGAATGCGGAGATGCACGTTTCTTTGGAAAAGCCAATATTTTCTTTGAAAAGAAATATTCTTGTCAGATTCTGTATCACTAATGTGACCTGTTGATTGAGGCCATTTATAAATGTAAATATTGATGCTACATGCATCATTTGAGTCTTGATGTCTAGTGTATTTAGTATTAGGCCTGAGAACTTTCTAAATGCATTGTAAGTGTGTATATATAAGTGTATTATTGCAAAATGTCAATGAAACTAAAGAACAGGTGATACTTTTCCAGTTAACATTTTTTGTCACAAATTTATCATTCATCATTTTTTTTTGGTATGCATGATGATGATTTTGATCTTCATTGAATGTATTCCCTCTGAGACTTCTCTTCTTCATGTATACATATTATTACAAAGAAGCTGCACTCTATAGACTAAACTGTTTCTCTGAGACAAACAGTCTGGAGAAGAAATGTCTCTGATTCTGAGAAACAAGCTTTTTGGAAGAAATAGGAAGAGACAGGAGAAGTGAAAGGGGTATTGGAAAGTGAAACAGTTGTGTCATGTTGCACAGCAGCCCTGTGTGGGTGTTGCTCAGTGTACTTAACTGTCCTGAGAACAGAGCAGAATGTGGTATGAGCTGGCGCCTGCATTATATATTACACCAATAGGTGGCGGTGTCAGACTTCACTTGACTGGACTGGATACATGAAAATGTTTTGTGTTGTGTGTTTTCCCTCTTTCAGACTGTTTGGCGAAACCTATAAAACACAGTTTACTCACCCAAACAATATGTTGTTCGAACCTTTTCAAGCTAAATGTAAGTTAACATCAGTCTTTTGACACGTGCAGTGGAAAAATCAGAAAAGATCAGCCATCATGCTTCTTAGCATCACAGTTACTCTTAATGCTGTCTATTCGACACATGGTGATGTTCCCATCACAGATGTTGCTGTTGGCAGATTTTCTTCTGTTAATGATATGAATGAGAAACATTCTACTGAGTGTGCATTACATCTAGTTCTGTGTGGACATGTGGAAGAGTGAATGAAGCACAAATACTGTAACACAACAGAGGCACTGCATGACACATGAGTTCCTCTGACATCTGTTGCTGAAGCATCAACAGGTCTCTGTTGGTTCAGATTAACCTCTAGTAATTTTTTGTTTTACCAACTTACAAGTAGCAGATAGCAAATATGTGCAGTTTTTGACTGCAACTATCTTTTGGTCCCAGGATCTTTTTTTTTTTTTTATAAAGACCTACCTGCAGTGATGATAGGGTAGAAGTAGATTTGATGATGGACTCAACATATATATTGTTTGTCCATTTGAGTTTTGAGAAGTCTTGTTGTATTATTCATGAAGAGTTCTATTTTTGTATTGATGCGGTTTTTCATATGCCACATAAATGTTTCCCTACAGGTCCATCTACAAATGTAAGCGTCAGTATTTGTGAAAGTATCTTTTTGAGAGTGCAGAGAAAAAATGAACTCAAAGGATTTTAGCATCAGGTTGCAACAATACAAAAAGTCACAAAAGTGAATGCACTGCAGCTTCAAATGAAGACTGTATTTTCTGGTATGCATGTATAGTGATGATGATTTTGATCTTCATTGAATGTATTCCCTCTGAGACTTCTCTTCTTCATGTATACATATTATTACAAAGAAGCTGCACTCTATAGACTAAACTGTTTCTCTGAGACAAACAGTCTGGAGAAGAAATGTCTCTGATTCTGAGAAACAAGCTTTTTGGAAGAAATAGGAAGAGACAGGAGAAGTGAAAGGGGTATTGGAAAGTGAAACAGTTGTGTCATGTTGCACAGCAGCCCTGTGTGGGTGTTGCTCAGTGTATAAAAGGGAGAGATCCCATGTGTCATCATCAGGAGTCCAGACAGAATAAAGCCACTGCAGTGGGAGCCAGAACCTGTCTATAGCCACAACTATGAATTCAGCTGTCATCGCCTTTCTCACCTGCCTGCTTGTCCTCTGTGCACAAGGTACTGTGAAAAGTTTAGTGTTCTGTAACTGATTCATGATCATGATCCGTTTTGTTTCACGTTTGGTTGTGAATGGGGATTTACTTGTTGCAGCACAAATATAGGACACTGGCTGTCCTTTCTTTCCTCTTGCAAGCAGCAGTGCAGGTCAAAGTAGCTTATCTTTGTGCCATAGGTGTGTTATTCATTAATAACAGCTGATACTTTTGTTTCCACTTAACATTTCAGCTGTAAATTGACTGACTTGAAAAAAATGATCCACAGTTAACACGGTCGTGTCTTTTCCTCCCACAGGGCAACCAGCTAACAGATCCAGTAAATGCAAGTGTTCAAACGGTTTTATCGGCAGGATCAACCCACAGCTCATCACGGCAGAGCCAGTCATACACCAGCCAAGTATCTTCTGTCCACATACAGAGATTATGTGAGTAAAAGAGCTCAAATACACAAGTCATTCATGAGCGTTCCTCAGGTTCTCTCTAACATGGCTCTTTCTTTTCTCCCAGTGTCACCATAAGAGGAAATAAGGAAAAATGTGTGGATCCACAGTCACCACTGGGAAAACTCATTCAGAAAAATAAAAACAAGTAAGATCACTTACTTCTGACAACATAACACCGTGGTGATGCTCAGGATCTCCAACAAGAAATACTCCTGTGAATGTTTCAGATGTCATGGCTTTTTACTAATCGTGTCCTTTGTTGGTTCAGGTATGAGAAGAAAGGAGCTGTGAGCATGACGACGGCTTCCAGTCAAACCAACACTGCGAGGTCAACAAGACTCCACACCACATCCAAGCTGTAGATGACTGAAGATGGTGCAGTGGAAGGGACTGTTCTTTAGAAATGATGGAGTTTATTCACCAGCATTGCCTTTGTCATATTTATACAATAAGTGGCTTTAAGTAAATGTTGTCTTTACTGAAGTTGTCTTCGCATGTATATATAAGATGTAAATTATCTGTATTTAAGTTTGTTGTTTTTATTTTTTTGTGAATGAAAATATGAGAAATAAAACACACCTGATGGGACTTGTGTGTTTGGCCTCATGCATGTTAATTTAACAAACTGAACCTGTGCTTATCTTCACCAGTCAATATATTGAGCTGCCAATAAGATTAAAGAAAAGTCAGTAGTTATTTTCTATCAGACCAGCTAAGTGTGCTTGTAATCCCATCTGCAGTCTATATGTTCTACACTGTGTATGGTCAAAAGTGGGCTCTGTGGCCCACCACACTCCCTGGAACCTGGCTGCAGAGAACTGCTCCGATTTAGCCACAAGAGCATCACCAGGGTGCAGCCAGGGTTGACTCCAGCTTGGAGTCCTCTATTCCAGCTTTCTGTCGATACATATACCATTCCTAAAACTTGGAAAGAAGCCATTATCATTCCAGTCCCTAAAAAACCTGGCCTGAAGTACAATAATGACTTCTGACCAGTTGCATTAACATCCATAGTGATGAAAGCATTTGAACGCATGATGGTAAAGAACCTACAACAGGAAGTACAACATCTTTTAGGTCCCTACCCATTTGCCTACAAGGACAGCAGGGGCACTGATGATGCTTTAAACACTACAATACACTGCATCTTGAAACACCTTGAAAACCCCAATGCTTACACCAGACTTTTGTTTATGGATTTTAGCTCTGCATTTAACACAATACTCCCTCAGATCCTTTCAAACAAGCTGAAACAGATGGAGGTGAACCCCTATATAATCAGGTGGTAGTTTGCATTTCTCACTGACAGGCAGCAGCAGGTGAAAGTTAACTCACCTTTCTCCCACACACAGGAAATAAATACTGGAGCTCCTCAGGGTTGTGGAAGCTCCACTATTCTTTTTTACGTTGTACACAGTTAATTGCAGGAGTCAGCACAGTAACAATTACATCATGAAGCTTCCTGACGATGCGGCCACACTGAGTCTGCTGACAATACAAACAGACATCAGGGCGTATAACTCAGAGATACTGGAGGTGGTGCAGTGGTGTGACGACCATAACCTCATTTTAAACTTTAATAAAACCAAGGGGATAATCTTTGATCCCAGGTCTATTGGTGATCACAGCCCAGTGTTTATTCATGGAGAGAGAGTGGAACAGGTCACACAATTCAAGCACTTAGGCATTAACTTTGACTGTCAAGCTGCAATGGCTCATCATGTGGAGTATGTTTGTTCAAGGATTAGTCAGCGGCTACACCTCCTACGGGGACTCAGGGTCCATGGCGTGGATCAAAACATTATGCTACTATTCTATAGAGCAACCACTGAATCTATTATCTGCTGTGGCATTACAGCATGGTTTGGTAATTTGACTGTTAAACTTAGATCACAACTCCAAAACCTGGTTTAAAGGGCTGGTAAAATAATGGGCACGCTGCCCTCATCCTCTTTACAAGAGATCTTTGAGGAGACAGTGAGGAGGTCATGCCTTAAAATCACTAGTGACCCAACCCACACCCTTCACAGAGAGTATGAGCTCATGCCTTTGGGTGGGAGATACAGGCTACCAACCTGCAAGCTGAACACATACAAATTCTCATTCGTCCCATATCAATCAAACTACTCAACAATAAGAGGTGACTTGGGTGGGTGTGTGTGAGGGGGGCAGGAGGTGCAAGTAGGGCACTGTGCAATATTTTGGCAATAATTCCTGTATATTGCTTATTGTGTGTGTTTTATGTAAGAACTGTGCATAGTGCTGGACGTGTTATTGTATGTTTTTTTGCAGGAGTTTGATTGTTTGCTGTTTGTAATGTAAGCTACATGTGTGTGACTGGGACACCTGTGCTTTTCCAATGTCCAAGACAAATTTCTCCCAAGGGAGACTATGAAGGCTCATTCACTTCACTTAACTGTCCTGAGAACAGAGCAGAATGTGGTATGAGCTGGCGCCTGCATTATATATTACACCAATAGGTGGCGGTGTCAGACTTCACTTGACTGGACTGGATACATGAAAATGTTTTGTGTTGTGTGTTTTCCCTCTTTCAGACTGTTTGGCGAAACCTATAAAACACAGTTTACTCACCCAAACAATATGTTGTTCGAACCTTTTCAAGCTAAATGTAAGTTAACATCAGTCTTTTGACACGTGCAGTGGAAAAATCAGAAAAGATCAGCCATCATGCTTCTTAGCATCACAGTTACTCTTAATGCTGTCTATTCGACACATGGTGATGTTCCCATCACAGATGTTGCTGTTGGCAGATTTTCTTCTGTTAATGATATGAATGAGAAACATTCTACTGAGTGTGCATTACATCTAGTTCTGTGTGGACATGTGGAAGAGTGAATGAAGCACAAATACTGTAACACAACAGAGGCACTGCATGACACATGAGTTCCTCTGACATCTGTTGCTGAAGCATCAACAGGTCTCTGTTGGTTCAGATTAACCTCTAGTAATTTTTTGTTTTACCAACTTACAAGTAGCAGATAGCAAATATGTGCAGTTTTTGACTGCAACTATCTTTTGGTCCCAGGATCTTTTTTTTTTTTTTATAAAGACCTACCTGCAGTGATGATAGGGTAGAAGTAGATTTGATGATGGACTCAACATATATATTGTTTGTCCATTTGAGTTTTGAGAAGTCTTGTTGTATTATTCATGAAGAGTTCTATTTTTGTATTGATGCGGTTTTTCATATGCCACATAAATGTTTCCCTACAGGTCCATCTGCAAATGTAAGCGTCAGTATTTGTGAAAGTATCTTTTTGAGAATGCAGAGAAAAAATGAACTCAAAGGATTTTAGCATCAGGTTGCAACAATACAAAAAGTCACAAAAGTGAATGCACTGCAGCTTCAAATGAAGACTGTATTTTCTGGTATGCATGTATAGTGATGATGATTTTGATCTTCATTGAATGTATTCCCTCTGAGACTTCTCTTCTTCATGTATACATATTATTACAAAGAAGCTGCACTCTATAGACTAAACTGTTTCTCTGAGACAAACAGTCTGGAGAAGAAATGTCTCTGATTCTGAGAAACAAGCTTTTTGGAAGAAATAGGAAGAGACAGGAGAAGTGAAAGGGGTATTGGAAAGTGAAACAGTTGTGTCATGTTGCACAGCAGCCCTGTGTGGGTGTTGCTCAGTGTATAAAAGGGAGAGATCCCATGTGTCATCATCAGGAGTCCAGACAGAATAAAGCCACTGCAGTGGGAGCCAGAACCTGTCTATAGCCACAACTATGAATTCAGCTGTCATCGCCTTTCTCACCTGCCTGCTTGTCCTCTGTGCACAAGGTACTGTGAAAAGTTTAGTGTTCTGTAACTGATTCATGATCATGATCCGTTTTGTTTCACGTTTGGTTGTGAATGGGGATTTACTTGTTGCAGCACAAATATAGGACACTGGCTGTCCTTTCTTTCCTCTTGCAAGCAGCAGTGCAGGTCAAAGTAGCTTATCTTTGTGCCATAGGTGTGTTATTTATTAATAACAGCTGATACTTTTGTTTCCACTTAACATTTCAGCTGTAAATTGACTGACTTGAAAAAAATGATCCACAGTTAACACGGTCGTGTCTTTTCTTCCCACAGGGCAACCAGCTAACATATCCAGTAAATGCAAGTGTTCAAACGGTTTTATCGGCAGGATCAACCCACAGCTCATCACGGCAGAGCCAGTCATACACCAGCCAAGTATCTTCTGTCCACATACAGAGATTATGTGAGTAAAAGAGCTCAAATACACAAGTCATTCATGAGCGTTCCTCAGGTTCTCTCTAACATGGCTCTTTCTTTTCTCCCAGTGTCACCATAAGAGGAAATAAGGAAAAATGTGTGGATCCACAGTCACCACTGGGAAAACTCATTCAGAAAAATAAAAACAAGTAAGATCACTTACTTCTGACAACATAACACCGTGGTGATGCTCAGGATCTCCAACAAGAAATACTCCTGTGAATGTTTCAGATGTCATGGCTTTTTACTAATCGTGTCCTTTGTTGGTTCAGGTATGAGAAGAAAGGAGCTGTGAGCATGACGACGGCTTCCAGTCAAACCAACACTGCGAGGTCAACAAGACTCCACACCACATCCAAGCTGTAGATGACTGAAGATGGTGCAGTGGAAGGGACTGTTCTTTAGAAATGATGGAGTTTATTCACCAGCATTGCCTTTGTCATATTTATACAATAAGTGGCTTTAAGTAAATGTTGTCTTTACTGAAGTTGTCTTCGCATGTATATATAAGATGTAAATTATCTGTATTTAAGTTTGTTGTTTTTATTTTTTTGTGAATGAAAATATGAGAAATAAAACACACCTGATGGGACTTGTGTGTTTGGCCTCATGCATGTTAATTTAACAAACTGAACCTGTGCGTTTGACATCGACTTCCACTGATTTCACATGAGCTGCCGGTGACCGCAGTCAGGCTGCAGTCTTGTTGGACAGAGTTCATACACAGTAACTCTATAGTGTGAGTGTGCTCAGCCCACCTGTGTCACAGCAGCAGCTCGTTCACACAACTCAATGAAGAGAAAAACAAAAGTTTTTCCCTGTTTTTTTTGTTTGTTTCTTTTTTAATGTGAGTGCTCCTCTCAATGTGCCAGACTGCTCTGCAAAACCTAGAGACATTTCTCACCTAAACATATGTTGTTCTAAAACATTCTCATGCCAGATACAAGTTTACATCAATCTTTTTACACACCTGACAACCTTGTTTTATGAAAACATATAGCACAATGAGTTAAGGTGTGATCACACCTGGAATATAGAGAGATCACAATTTTCATTTATTTATGTTTTATTGAGAACCAGAGACTTGAGAATACTGTAAAACACAAGGTTTCTAACCTGTTGCCAGGAGGGTGACAAGAAGAGAAATCTAAAGGATAAAAATATGACCTATTACATTCCATTACATCTTTTATAATAACTCCTGAACTAATTCTGCCACATTTAGGATGAACTGGAACGCTGAATGAGAGCTAGGACTCATCAGCAAACATCAGTGTTGCACCCTGGTGATGCTCTTGTGGCTAAATAGGAGCAGTTCTCTGCAGCCAGGTTCCAGGTAGTGTGGTGGAGTTGTGATCTAAGTTTAACAGTCAAATTACCAAACCATGCTGTAATGCCATAGCAGATAATAGATTCAGTAGTTGCTCTATAGAATAGTAGCATAATGTTTTGATCCACGCCATGGACCCTGAGTCCCCGTAGGAGGTGTAGCCGCTGACTAATCCTTGAACAAACATACTCCACATGATGAGCCATTGCAGCTGACAGTCAAAGTTAATGCCTAAGTGCTTGAATTGTGTGACCTGTTCCACTCTCTCTCCATGAATAAACACTGGGCTGTGATCACCAATAGACCTGGGATCAAAGATTATCCCCTTGGTTTTATTAAAGTTTAAAATGAGGTTATGGTCGTCACACCACTGCACCACCTCCAGTATCTCTGAGTTATACGCCCTGATGTCTGTTTGTATTGTCAGCAGACTCAGTGTGGCCGCATCGTCAGGAAGCTTCATGATGTAATTGTTACTGTGCTGACTCCTGCAATTAACTGTGTACAACGTAAAAAAGAATAGTGGAGCTTCCACAACCCTGAGGAGCTCCAGTATTTATTTCCTGTGTGTGGGAGAGAGGTGAGTTAACTTTCACCTGCTGCTGCCTGTCAGTGAGAAATGCAAACTACCACCTGATTATATAGGGGTTCACCTCCATCTGTTTCAGCTTGTTTGAAAGGATCTGAGGGAGTATTGTGTTAAATGCAGAGCTAAAGTCCATAAACAAAAGTCTGGTGTAAGCATTGGGGTTTTCAAGGTGTTTCAAGATGCAGTGTATTGTAGTGTTTAAAGCATCATCAGTGCCCCTGCTGTCCTTGTAGGCAAATGGGTAGGGACCTAAAAGATGTTGTACTTCCTGTTGTAGGTTATTTACCATCATGCGTTCAAATGCTTTCATCACTATGGATGTTAATGCAACTGGTCAGAAGTCATTATTGTACTTCAGGCCAGGTTTTTTAGGGACTGGAATGATAATGGCTTCTTTCCAAGTTTTAGGAATGGTATATGTATCGACAGAGAGCTGGAATAGAGGACTCCAAGCTGGAGTCAACCCTGGCTGCACCCTGGTGATGCTCTTGTGGCTAAATCGGAGCAGTTCTCTGCAGCCAGGTTCCAGGGAGTGTGGTGGGCCACAGAGCCCACTTTTGACCATACACAGTGTAGAACATATAGACTGCAGATGGGATTACAAGCACACTTAGCTGGTCTGATAGAAAATAACTACTGACTTTTCTTTAAAATCTTATTGGCAGCTCAATATATTGACTGGTGAAGATAAGCACAGGTTCAGTTTGTTAAATTAACATGCATGAGGCCAAACACACAAGTCCCATCAGGTGTGTTTTATTTCTCATATTTTCATTCACAAAAAAATAAAAACAACAAACTTAAATACAGATAATTTACATCTTATATATACATGCGAAGACAACTTCAGTAAAGACAACATTTACTTAAAGCCACTTATTGTATAAATATGACAAAGGCAATGCTGGTGAATAAACTACATCATTTCTAAAGAACAGTCCCTTCCACTGCACCATCTTCAGTCATCTACAGCTTGGATGTGGTGTGGAGTCTTGTTGACCTCGCAGTGTTGGTTTGACTGGAAGCCGTCGTCATGCTCACAGCTCCTTTCTTCTCATACCTGAACCAACAAAGGACACGATTAGTAAAAAGCCATGACATCTGAAACATTCACAGGAGTATTTCTTGTTGGAGATCCTGAGCATCACCACGGTGTTATGTTGTCAGAAGTAAGTGATCTTACTTGTTTTTATTTTTCTGAATGAGTTTTCCCAGTGGTGACTGTGGATCCACACATTTTTCCTTATTTCCTCTTATGGTGACACTGGGAGAAAAGAAAGAGCCATGTTAGAGAGAACCTGAGGAACGCTCATGAATGACTTGTGTATTTGAGCTCTTTTACTCACATAATCTCTGTATGTGGACAGAAGATACTTGGCTGGTGTATGACTGGCTCTGCCGTGATGAGCTGTGGGTTGATCCTGCCGATAAAACCGTTTGAACACTTGCATTTACTGGATCTGTTAGCTGGTTGCCCTGTGGGAAGAAAAGACACGACCGTGTTAACTGTGGATCATTTTTTTCAAGTCAGTCAATTTACAGCTGAAATGTTAAGTGGAAACAAAAGTATCAGCTGTTATTAATGAATAACACACCTATGGCACAAAGATAAGCTACTTTGACCTGCACTGCTGCTTGCAAGAGGAAAGAAAGGACAGCCAGTGTCCTATATTTGTGCTGCAACAAGTAAATCCCCATTCACAACCAAACGTGAAACAAAACGGATCATGATCATGAATCAGTTACAGAACACTAAACTTTTCACAGTACCTTGTGCACAGAGGACAAGCAGGCAGGTGAGAAAGGCGATGACAGCTGAATTCATAGTTGTGGCTATAGACAGGTTCTGGCTCCCACTGCAGTGGCTTTATTCTGTCTGGACTCCTGATGATGACACATGGGATCTCTCCCTTTTATACACTGAGCAACACCCACACAGGGCTGCTGTGCAACATGACACAACTGTTTCACTTTCCAATACCCCTTTCACTTCTCCTGTCTCTTCCTATTTCTTCCAAAAAGCTTGTTTCTCAGAATCAGAGACATTTCTTCTCCAGACTGTTTGTCTCAGAGAAACAGTTTAGTCTATAGAGTGCAGCTTCTTTGTAATAATATGTATACATGAAGAAGAGAAGTCTCAGAGGGAATACATTCAATGAAGATCAAAATCATCATCACTATACATGCATACCAGAAAATACAGTCTTCATTTGAAGCTGCAGTGCATTCACTTTTGTGACTTTTTGTATTGTTGCAACCTGATGCTAAAATCCTTTGAGTTCATTTTTTCTCTGCATTCTCAAAAAGATACTTTCACAAATACTGACGCTTACATTTGTAGATGGACCTGTAGGGAAACATTTATGTGGCATATGAAAAACCGCATCAATACAAAAATAGAACTCTTCATGAATAATACAACAAGACTTCTCAAAACTCAAATGGACAAACAATATATATGTTGAGTCCATCATCAAATCTACTTCTACCCTATCATCACTGCAGGTAGGTCTTTATAAAAAAAAAAAAAAGATCCTGGGACCAAAAGATAGTTGCAGTCAAAAACTGCACATATTTGCTATCTGCTACTTGTAAGTTGGTAAAACAAAAAATTACTAGAGGTTAATCTGAACCAACAGAGACCTGTTGATGCTTCAGCAACAGATGTCAGAGGAACTCATGTGTCATGCAGTGCCTCTGTTGTGTTACAGTATTTGTGCTTCATTCACTCTTCCACATGTCCACACAGAACTAGATGTAATGCACACTCAGTAGAATGTTTCTCATTCATATCATTAACAGAAGAAAATCTGCCAACAGCAACATCTGTGATGGGAACATCACCATGTGTCGAATAGACAGCATTAAGAGTAACTGTGATGCTAAGAAGCATGATGGCTGATCTTTTCTGATTTTTCCACTGCACGTGTCAAAAGACTGATGTTAACTTACATTTAGCTTGAAAAGGTTCGAACAACATATTGTTTGGGTGAGTAAACTGTGTTTTATAGGTTTCGCCAAACAGTCTGAAAGAGGGAAAACACACAACACAAAACATTTTCATGTATCCAGTCCAGTCAAGTGAAGTCTGACACCGCCACCTATTGGTGTAATATATAATGCAGGCGCCAGCTCATACCACATTCTGCTCTGTTCTCAGGACAGTTAAGTGAAGTGAATGAGCCTTCATAGTCTCCCTTGGGAGAAATTTGTCTTGGACATTGGAAAAGCACAGGTGTCCCAGTCACACACATGTAGCTTACATTACAAACAGCAAACAATCAAACTCCTGCAAAAAAACATACAATAACACGTCCAGCACTATGCACAGTTCTTACATAAAACACACACAATAAGCAATATACAGGAATTATTGCCAAAATATTGCACAGTGCCCTACTTGCACCTCCTGCCCCCCTCACACACACCCACCCAAGTCACCTCTTATTGTTGAGTAGTTTGATTGATATGGGACGAATGAGAATTTGTATGTGTTCAGCTTGCAGGTTGGTAGCCTGTATCTCCCACCCAAAGGCATGAGCTCATACTCTCTGTGAAGGGTGTGGGTTGGGTCACTAGTGATTTTAAGGCATGACCTCCTCACTGTCTCCTCAAAGATCTCTTGTAAAGAGGATGAGGGCAGCGTGCCCATTATTTTACCAGCCCTTTAAACCAGGTTTTGGAGTTGTGATCTAAGTTTAACAGTCAAATTACCAAACCATGCTGTAATGCCACAGCAGATAATAGATTCAGTGGTTGCTCTATAGAATAGTAGCATAATGTTTTGATCCACGCCATGGACCCTGAGTCCCCGTAGGAGGTGTAGCCGCTGACTAATCCTTGAACAAACATACTCCACATGATGAGCCATTGCAGCTTGACAGTCAAAGTTAATGCCTAAGTGCTTGAATTGTGTGACCTGTTCCACTCTCTCTCCATGAATAAACACTGGGCTGTGATCACCAATAGACCTGGGATCAAAGATTATCCCCTTGGTTTTATTAAAGTTTAAAATGAGGTTATGGTCGTCACACCACTGCACCACCTCCAGTATCTCTGAGTTATACGCCCTGATGTCTGTTTGTATTGTCAGCAGACTCAGTGTGGCCGCATCGTCAGGAAGCTTCATGATGTAATTGTTACTGTGCTGACTCCTGCAATTAACTGTGTACAACGTAAAAAAGAATAGTGGAGCTTCCACAACCCTGAGGAGCTCCAGTATTTATTTCCTGTGTGTGGGAGAGAGGTGAGTTAACTTTCACCTGCTGCTGCCTGTCAGTGAGAAATGCAAACTACCACCTGATTATATAGGGGTTCACCTCCATCTGTTTCAGCTTGTTTGAAAGGATCTGAGGGAGTATTGTGTTAAATGCAGAGCTAAAATCCATAAACAAAAGTCTGGTGTAAGCATTGGGGTTTTCAAGGTGTTTCAAGATGCAGTGTATTGTAGTGTTTAAAGCATCATCAGTGCCCCTGCTGTCCTTGTAGGCAAATGGGTAGGGACCTAAAAGATGTTGTACTTCCTGTTGTAGGTTCTTTACCATCATGCGTTCAAATGCTTTCATCACTATGGATGTTAATGCAACTGGTCAGAAGTCATTATTGTACTTCAGGCCAGGTTTTTTAGGGACTGGAATGATAATGGCTTCTTTCCAAGTTTTAGGAATGGTATATGTATCGACAGAAAGCTGGAATAGAGGACTCCAAGCTGGAGTCAACCCTGGCTGCACCCTGGTGATGCTCTTGTGGCTAAATCGGAGCAGTTCTCTGCAGCCAGGTTCCAGGGAGTGTGGTGGGCCACAGAGCCCACTTTTGACCATACACAGTGTAGAACATATAGACTGCAGATGGGATTACAAGCACACTTAGCTGGTCTGATAGAAAATAACTACTGACTTTTCTTTAATCTTATTGGCAGCTCAATATATTGACTGGTGAAGATAAGCACAGGTTCAGTTTGTTAAATTAACATGCATGAGGCCAAACACACAAGTCCCATCAGGTGTGTTTTATTTCTCATATTTTCATTCACAAAAAAATAAAAACAACAAACTTAAATACAGATAATTTACATCTTATATATACATGCGAAGACAACTTCAGTAAAGACAACATTTACTTAAAGCCACTTATTGTATAAATATGACAAAGGCAATGCTGGTGAATAAACTCCATCATTTCTAAAGAACAGTCCCTTCCACTGCACCATCTTCAGTCATCTACAGCTTGGATGTGGTGTGGAGTCTTGTTGACCTCGCAGTGTTGGTTTGACTGGAAGCCGTCGTCATGCTCACAGCTCCTTTCTTCTCATACCTGAACCAACAAAGGACACGATTAGTAAAAAGCCATGACATCTGAAACATTCACAGGAGTATTTCTTGTTGGAGATCCTGAGCATCACCACGGTGTTATGTTGTCAGAAGTAAGTGATCTTACTTGTTTTTATTTTTCTGAATGAGTTTTCCCAGTGGTGACTGTGGATCCACACATTTTTCCTTATTTCCTCTTATGGTGACACTGGGAGAAAAGAAAGAGCCATGTTAGAGAGAACCTGAGGAACGCTCAAGTCTGACACCGCCACCTATTGGTGTAATATATAATGCAGGCGCCGGCTCATACCACATTCTGCTCTGTTCTCAGGACAGTTAACAATCCTAAAAAATTTGAGATGATATAGTAAATGTATCAGCTAAGTCAAATACTTTACAACCATACTTAAGAGAAAAAGCAAATTGAGATTAGTGTCTGAAAATGTCAGTATGGCTATTTTCTGTCATCTTGCAACAGTAGTAAAACACTCAGATCCCTCAGCCAAACAGGCACAGTACAGTAGGTACAAGGCAACCAGAAGGGCTGCTAGAGTTGTCACTCAGTTGATGCAGCAAGATCAACAAAGTTCTGCCAAGACCTTGCCAGCAGTGGCACTCCAAGAAAACTGGGTCCCGAACAACCGAATATGGCGCCACAGTCAAGTTCTGGTGGACCACTTCTGGACCCAGTACATTAAACTTTCCACTCTTCAACCAAGGCAAAAATGGCTCTTGAATGCCCCCAACCTGCCCCTAACATCCACTGTTGTCATGGTCATTGGTCCACAGCTGCCACAGGCTCTCTAGGAAGTTCAATGTCTCCTACCCAGCCTAGATGGAAAGGTTTTATGAAAGAAAGGTCAACATTGAAGGAAGAACCTACAAGTGCTCTGTTTACAGGCTGATAGCCTTACCTGCCATTTCAGAAGAAGATGCTCCTCACGTAAGTCAAATATAGAAAATCATATTTGAGGGGCAGCTGCCTCAGGAGGATTGAGTATATGGAGGATTGAGTTCGGGTGCAAGGCCTTTGCATACCTGCAGCAGAAACCTGGGCTCTCTCCTGGCAACAATTGTTTGAGTGTAATGTGAGTTTCTTTGTTCATAAGACCTTGCAGTATATGCCTGATATTAATAGTTATGTTCAACTCATGTTAGTAGCTTATTATAACTCTTGATAAGCTTATATTTTCTTATTGGAATTAACTCATAATTTATATTTTTGTTTAGATTGTCCACCCTTATGGCCCTCACTGCCTCTACATTACAGCTTTAGTAGGCCTAAAGCCTGTAATATACCATATTTACATATTACTTTGAAACCAGCATACCCTTATACAAGCCACCAAATTCTAATCAGGTCATCCTTGAGTTCACATTAATGTTTGTGCCTGATTTGTTGGGATTCTCTCAAGGCATTCCTGAGATGTTGCATTCTCCCACTCCTGGACCCCCTGCAGTTCGCCTACAGAGACAACAGGTCTGTAGACTACGTTGTCAACGTGGCTCTTCACTTCATCCACAATACAGTCCAAAAAAAAAAAAAAAAAACCCAAGCGCCAACATGTTGCCAGGTAAAAAGAAACTATCAGGGTATTACTTACATTACTTACAATAACAAACTCCTGAACTGAACTATTTTTTACAGCTTTCTTGCTGGAAATAAAAACTTAAGTGTTGTTGCCCATACATAAAAAAAGAGCTGCCAAAAGGAGATCAAATAACTTCAGAAGAGACAAACATAAAAGATAAGGATCTGAAGATCTTATAATAAAATCTGTTTAACTAATGAGGTGAGAGAGGGTGGATTGGGATAATATTATCATGTATGGCTGTGGCAATCACACTAACTCAAGACTTACTCAACCGGACAACAATCCTCTCATCTTTATCCTCCTGAATGTCTCAAGTCAATGTTCAATCTAACAGCACATTCGTCATTTATGGATCTCTCTAATAAAGTAACCTGTGCAAACATAGGAAATTCAAGTTCACTCACTATAATGGATTTATTATATTATACTATAATCAATTTACTTTGCCTTAATCATTAAACACACATCCTCGACATTTTCTATCCACAATGCTTTTTATTAGGCTGTTTAGAATAAACATTATTTAAAACAGCAAATCTCAACAGTGAAACATAATTCACATCTCAAAATCATTACAACTGTTATCTTAAGTATTAATGTTCTCAGTAAGATGATAAAGAACCATGGTGTAAAATATTTTAAAACAAAAACAGGTGTAAGAAATACTGTCAGAGTTTGTAATCCAGTAAATCAAGCTATATATTCCACATCAATTCCCCTTTACTTAAGCCTGCCAAGCTTATGTACTGCTAAATGTACAGAGCCATAATAATGGTCCTTAAACTAAAATAATGACTTAACTGTTTCCTCATTGTGTGTCATTTTGTTTTTCCTTTATGAAGCTCACAACTGCTCTGAGATTCACAACATTTCATCCACAGCTCTTCAACAGTACGTCAAAGTTACAGCTCAGGGCCAGTTCCAAGACTGACTGACAGAGTACAAGTCATTTTTTGCAAGGTGCACAGCGTGGAATACTTTTCATTGTCATACTGTTTGGCAGTAGAGACTGACGTGAGGGTGAACAGGCAATTTATAGACTCAAGTTGACAATAGTTTTAAAACGCTTTAAATACTGATACTATCCACTGCAGCACTGCATAGGATAAAAGCTTTCAAGGCTTGTCACTGACTCTAAGGCTGCTGAAGGCACAGTTAAGGCTTCTGGGAGAAGTCACTCAAATAAGCACAGTGATGCACAGAGTCAGTGTGACTCTAGTCCTACTGCAGAACCTCAGTTAATGAGTTTTCTTTTTGCATCCGTGACTTGCAAGATACAAAGTACGAGTATGAACTCTGCATTTAATACTGATCATGATTATAGAACATATGGTTGAGAGCTGAGGTTTGACAAAAAATACAAATACAGTGCTTAAAAAAAGGTAACAGACTTGTCATAACAGTATGAAGGTCAAGAGGAAGAAAGCTTTTCTTTCTGGCACAGGATGTGGAAGCAAAGAAAATATATAATGATTTCAATGTTACAAGCAAATTAATAATTTGTGGAATCACTACTGAATACTTGATAGTGAAATTAGAATACCACTAAGTTCATTACATCTATTGAAAAGCATCTGTGATCATGTCATTAGAATTCGAACCAGATGATTTTCAAAGTAAAATATTTCAGTGCTATAGCTTCATTAATACACATTTAGTGGTATGTTATATAGTGATTAAATTCATAATTCGGTGTTTAGCTGTTTATAAAATTCAAATCATTATGGCCTTTCTTTGCTTTGCCAAAAGAATCAATCACAAAGACTTTCATGTCATAATCGCACGTTTCAGTAAAAAGTCATGTTTTTCCATCAGTGAAATGCTATATAACGGAAACAAAGCTAAATTGTTTGCAATGCTTATGTTAATTGTATTTCTTTTAAAGTAGATAAGTAAAAATATTAAAATTATTAAATAAAAATATTTTGCACAGAGAGCATACCTCCCAGGCACAAGACACAATGCCATTTTTACAGTCAATACCACATAAGACAACCAATACAGAGTTGAAAACCAGGGCATATTATTTATATATATAAAAAAAATCACACATTTAATTTGATGCTACCACCATGCATATCCTTAAACAATGTTTAATCAAATGATCACAAAACAACACAGCAAACCTGGGGCAGGTAATATTCTTACAATAGCATTATTGCTGTTTTGTGGGTTGGAGGAACATGTTTGGACTCAGTAGGGGCCACCACGCTACAGTGAGCTCCTACTCACCCTAACGGGTTAATATGGCCCTGCATCATCTATAAGACCTGTTTGAGTGATCTGGTCCAAATATACTTAAATGTGCTCTTTTACTCTGAAGCAGTTACATAGTGTGACTACATTCTGCTATGTTCATGTATTTTGTTAAAGACAAACAAACTTCATCAGTTTGCAGGATGTCAGCACCTGGGGACAAGAAAAAAGACTAACATACACTGAGTCAGGCAGTAGCTTGATGAAGTGGTGTCTGGACAGCAGACTGTCTCCTTCTCTGCTGTGGATCAACTTGGGAAGTGGAGTCCTAAGTAGGTTGTGCAGTTCCTGTAGTGGAGTCTTGAGACAGCAGCTGCTCGAGTGGACGCAGGAACACCAGCATAACTGTTATGTTATCACTAGAACCAGCTTCCTTAGCATTACTTACCAACTGTTGAACGACTCTCTGTCCAGTTTGTTCCTCAGAGGGTTTCAGTGGAGTGCCCGGTTCTTCTTCGGACTCAACAGGCTGAAGTGCATCCAAGACCAGTTGTGGGACCATTGTAGGCTTGACTGCATCAAAGAAGCCGTCACACGCCAGTAAAACGTAGTCCTCGTCTCCAGACAGCTGGACTGTCGAGCAGTCGGCATCACCAGACACATAGGGCTTCTGGTCAAAGTCACCTGGAGGAGTGGTGTAGATGTGTGGTTAGCAGCTGCAGCTAAAAACAGCAGTACCTCATCAGATTGAGTCCAGATCTAAATCAATAAATCAGGTCAAATGTTGCTCATTATGTAAATAATGGCCATGTGAACCTTAATTCCCTAGTTAGGGGAGGAATTATCTTCTGGCTTCCTGAGCTGAAGTGATATTATGAGGAAAAACAGGTTATTTTCCAATATATTCAGTTAACAGTTGTATTGTCAGTATTGGGTTTTGGAAATTGGGTGGTGTATTGCGGCCACCTTAAGGACAGTTTCATCTAATAAATATTGCTCGTTTGTTGGAGTAGAGATGTCTGATGACAAAACCTACACATTTAGCTGTGTGACTTCATGTCATATTTCTAAGCCATCCTGTGGTTGCAGTTAGCTGGTATCGGTGGCAGAAACAGTAGTTTCAGGCATGTTTGGTGTTAATAGTGTTAGAGTAATCAGAAAGAGAAGCAGACGAAACAGAAGAAAGTTTGTGTAGTGGACATACCTGAGTCACATTAAAGAAGTTCATTGTAAGGACATGTAAAGTCATGGACCCAGGAATGTCACCCTTGTTACTCTTCCCATCATCACCATCCCACATTTGATACCAACGTATCAAATTGATAGGAAACAGAGACAAATGGTCTTTCTTTCACAATTAGTTCAGCTTTTAGCAGGTCGGAGAGACAGACAACAAGACCACGGGCCAAATGGTCAGTGCCAGGGGACCAACAAATGGACACTTGGCAAAATTGGAGTAAACAACCAAAATCTCCATTTTGTAACAATAAGAGTCTGTCTCTATGTTGGTACTTGATTGTTACTTATATAGAAAAAGTAACACTAAAAAAAACTGTGATTATCCTTAAGGTGTGAACCCTGGATTCTGTCTCACAAACTAAAGTTTCCCACTTTTCCAGAATCATAAATCACAAGCCACTTTCCAATCCTGACTAGTAACCAGTACTTTACTCTTTTCAGACACACATCTTATGAATTCCACGTTTGTATTGTTCTTTTAAGTCTTTATATATGGGTCATGGTGGAAGGCAATGTTAAATTTTCATAATTAAACTCCAGATTAAACAATTCATCAGCTCTATAGAAAATGACTCTCTTCTCTAGTTAAAAAAAAGGACAAGATGGGTACAACTCTGAAAAATGTGTCAGCCCCCAGGGAAGAAAACTGCAGGACCTGTTACCTTGGTAACTTGGTTGTTGTCGAAATATAATATTTAATCATCAAATTACATTCATAGACATAATATCATTGTTAGGATCATTTGGTAGTATAGTCATATTTTAAATAGCCACAACATATTTTCTCTCTCTCATATTCTATAAATAAATAAATAAATAAATAAATAAATAATCACCCCACATAATATTTTATCCACTTGCCTCACAGGCTTCGTTTTAACAGATGTAAAATTTGCATGTAACACCCTAACATTAGCCCCTTCCTGCAGTAGCTGTTTTGGGGTCTATATTGGACAGTACTAATCACCCTCTCCAAAACATTGTGGCAGGCCAGAGAAGCAGCTACAACAGCAGCCATTGGATATGGAACCTAACCACCCTGCCCTGCTATGTTCAGAAGTGGTGCTGTTTTTAAAGGCAAAGCGCTGGTTGATTGTATTTAGTATTTTTCTCTGTTCCGGTGAGTGTGAGCACACGTGAGCTCTTTTGTGCACGAACTAACATTAAGGCAATGCACAGCTGCCCAAGAAACAATTATTAACTGGGATATACAGAAGTCATGGTTTGGTTCACACCGTGGTTTGGAGGCACCACAATCAGCTACAAAACTGAGAAGCACTTCTGCTATAAAAGTACAAAATAAATAAAATAACAAAAACATTTTTTGCTACTACTGTGAAACAATGCAGATACACCGTCCTTGTCCAATCATCACTCGCTCTCCACTGCCGTCATAGCTCACTGGGAATTCTCAGATCATGTCGGTTGTGACTGACTTACCTATGGCTCTGGATACAGCATAGGTGCCATTAACACGCCAGCAACCCATGAAGGTGATACAGCCACCAAGATCCTCAATTCTTTGTTTCTCATCCTGGACAGTGGAGGAAAAAAGAGACAGACCTTACCTCACCTCATCACATTCCCACCATCCATGTACATCTTAAGATAATAACAGCAATTTATTGTAACTTGCATCGGTGTTGGGAGTCCACATGAGCCATGTGACTGTCATCTAGGGCTCCAAGTAACAAATCTTTTCATTATTGATTAATCATAGTCATGATCACATGCAACCAGACAAAACTTTAGATGTAGGGGCCTGAGTTGACCACCTGCTGGGCCTAAGCATTGGGGAATTTGGAGCAGCTCCTTTGCTTGTCACTCCAGCGACATATTTTGATTAAAACACACAACCGGTGGGCTGTGTGTGTGTGTGCAGGTGTGTGTATGATATCCTTACTTCTCTCTCTGGTTTATGGGGGTCCATTAGCGTTACAGCTTGTCCCTTTCTGACCAGCATTGCTTGAGAGTCTCCTAGCCAGGCCACAGTCAGCTCTTGACCCTGGATCAGCACCACCACGCCTGTAGTGCCACTCCGCAGACGCTGACAACAGACACATTATTTATCTGCAGCAATGCACGCACACTGCTTACTTGTCTTTAAATTAAAAGAGACTTGTGTTTTAATGAAAGAAAACACAAAGTGAAAACTGCTAATTTTGAAGCAGGATACAAATAAAAGGAATGACAAATAGTTAAATCTAAAAGCCTTTTTAAAATAAATGTTTTGATTCCATTTTAAAATCCAGGTAAAGTCAATATAAGGAATACAATTATTAGCTAGTAAATGATCCTTTTTTAATATGTGTGTTTCTTAATTAGTTATAATTTAACACTGTAAACATCTTTTTATTATAATTATTCCATTGGCACACACCAGTGTGTGTACCTGTTCAAGTGTATGTCTGCTGAATCCAGTGCTGCTTCAGTACCTCTCTCTTGGCTTTGTCTCTGAACATGTCGTCTGTGTGTTTGAAGGCAGTTTTAAAGGCTGTGGCTGCGTCACTCTGCAGCGTTTCCTGTTTACTCAGAGCAACATGGAGGTGAGTGGCAGCGTAGGTAGCAGCGTCCACTCCTCCATGTCCATCAAACACAGCATAGTAGGCACGTTCCACTCCATCCTGGACCATGGTGGAGAGAGAGGAAGAATTTTGAAACAAATAAGAAAAGAAAACCAGCGACAAGCAATGCTTGGTGTTACAATGAAAGTCTTGTACCTGGATTCCGAAGAGCTGGTTGAACTCAGCTAGGGCCAAGTGTTTGTCCTCCATTTTCCTCCTCGTGTTCTTGATGGCATGAACAAAGCAGGGGTGTAACCGGGAAGGGGCTGGGGGAGGCTGGGGGAAGTTTTGATGCCAGGCCAGCCCTTCATCTATCAGCTTATTGAGGAAGAGATGTTGGACTTCCTCTGACTGAAGTACTGGTGGTAAGATAAAATAGAAATAAACAATGAATAAATCACAGTCATTTGGTACTTACTACTTTTTGTTATTGGTATATACAGTAAAATACATGGATAGTAGTAAATCACAACCCCAATTAAGGTGACATGCAAACTCTGCAAGCAAACATTCACCTATCATTTCTTGACCTCAAACAACTCTTGTCCCTTTCAAACATGATGTGTGTAGCCTAACGTTAGCCACTTAGCATGGCTGCTCGCTCTGTTGTTCTCCTAACTTGTTGTCCACACACCTTCAGAATCATTACTGCTTTTGCTAGTGTCGTAAAGTGGCGTCTCGCTTTTTACACAAGCTTGTAAAATATGTATTTCTAAGGTTTTGTATTTCTCTGAAATGTAGTGCGGCAATGTAACTTTTAACATTCTCTCTCAGCCCTAGACTCAAACCATTTTCTGATGTCCCCCAAATTATATATATATATATATATATATATATATATATATATATATATATATATATATATATATATATATATATATATATATATATATATATATATATATATATATCTAATTAAATTAATATTAATGACTTGCCATAACTAGTCAACTAATGGCATGAACTAATGACTACCGGTACTAGTTGACTAGGAGATCTTTGGTCAACATTGCAGTTCTTCTCAGCTCTATGAAGCTTTGTAGCTGTTTTTAGCTCATTGGCTTGGTTTTACATCACATTGACTGTTTTGGTTCACTCTCATCTGATCAGTGATCAGTGATTCAGTGTTCTGATAAACTGACAGTTCACTAGCGGTCCAGCACTAAACAGCAGACAGACAAAGCTGGAGAGTAGCTGAAGAACATAGTGGAGCTGCTAAAGATCCATATATTTCTTTCAGGAATTAACGGAGACCAAAACTGAATTAACAGGAGAGTTGATATTGCACTTTCAATATCACATTCATTCATCAGGTGGACACAAAGATCACTCCAAATGAATGCTAATGCTACTCAAACACTTACAGACTACTTTCTGTTCTTCTTCCTGGTTGACCTCAGCCTCCTGTGGGCAGTGGAAAGGTGAAAGGTCAGTCTGCAGCAGGTGGGACAGGGCTGCCTGGCACAGGATGGCACTGAGGACTGGAGGAGCACCCCTGAACCAACAAACAAGCAAAAATACATGTTGTGTTCTTTGTCAAGATCTGAACGTCTAAGGAGATGGTCACGTGAAGAGGTGAATGGTAAGCCAGACAGTTCGCCGTTTCACAGACCAGGTACCTAGGTGTGGACCTGGACAGTAAACTGGACTGGTCCATGAACACAGATGCCATCTACAGGAAGGGACAGTGCTGGCTCTGTTTCCTCAGGAAACACAGGTCCTTTGACATGTGCAGTGAAATGCTGCACATGTCGGAGTCTTAGCTCCCAACCCTTCCCTGATGTCCTGTGTCCACCGTATAGTGTCAGCCAAGCACTGACTCTAATTGTGAAACTTCTTTTGACGGTTATAATCACTGGGTCTGTTTATTTTGGAGAGGAGGAGACCTCAGTGGACCTCCTGAACCACTGACACTGAAGGAATCCAAACCAGGAGAAGCTTAAGGCAATGGTAGTGAAGACAACAACTCCCAAGATCCCACGCAATTTCATGACATCACCCAACGCTGTCTTTTTTCATTTAAATGACTAATTGCTTTAGCCCTAATCAGGAAATAATCTGGCAAGTTCGCCACAGTCACATGTATCGAATGTATCCAACACAAACTTTGACCACTGAGCTGTTCTTGAACTGTCAGCATTCTGCTCACTCTTTTGCTCCTGTGCCTGCTGCCATATCACTTCCCTGAAAGCTCCGCTGTGTCACTGTTTCTGATGTTCATGTAACATTTAAAAAGCCCAAGCTCCACCCTAGCATCCACCTGCCGGCTCCGTCATAAACTGGATACCAAACAGCAGTGCTTCAGTGGCACCTCAATGCACGGGCTTAACTCCAACCAACCAGGGGCCCAATATGGGTGTGGCTGCTAGAACTACCAACAACATATTTTTTGTATGGTCACTTCATTCTTCCAAATTTTGATTTCTCAAGTATAATCAGATTATCTATTAATCATCATCTTTAAGAAAACATCAAACGAAAAACATAGTAACTCTGGGAATGCAAATGTTGATACTTGTGAAAGAGGATATCAGGAGTGTTGTTGTTACAGCCCATAGCTCTCTTCATTGGTGCTGTCTGGTTTCACTTTTATGCAGTGTATCAGCAACTACTAATCTGTCCACCCTGCCAACCATGCATACTGAATGAGCAGGGCAAGAGCAGAGCTGTCAGGAATGTGAGGAATGTAGCCACACATGCACAAGCGCAGACAAACACAAGATAGGCAGAGAATGAAAACAGCACCTCTCTCTCTCTCTCTCTCTCTCTCTATCTATATTTATAGGTGTGTGAGTGTGTGTGTGTGTGTGTATGAACTGCACTGTAATCAACTGTAATCTGTAAAGGAAAAAGCAAAGTAAATACACCCTGTGGCGTTTCATAAGAAATACAACACAGTTTTCTCTACATTCAAAAGCCCTTTCCAGATATGGAATACTGGCTTCAGCTGTCTGTTAAAGTGATGCCTTTCTGTCATTCAGTTATATAGTTGCGGTCTGTTGTACAAATGTTGCACCTTTATTCTACTTTATGCAGACACAATTAGATGGTTTCAGAAGATGCTACAATGCTGATGCAGTTTGCCATTAGGTCCACAGAGGGAGCAGTGTCATTCCTAGAAAATAACGATGTGAAGGAAAAACAGTGTTGGCAGTTGTTTTGGAAGCTGCAGCACTGATGGTTCTTTTAATCTCAATTTTCCCCTCAACAACGTATACATGCAGCTGGTCAGCAAACAGATGTCTCCCCTGCGCCCAATCTTATTTTGGAGGCATGGCTCGTTTCATCTTCTATCACATACTTATTAAACTACTCTTCAGGTGGAACAAGAGCATATACTGCAAGGGCATTCAGTCTTTAAGGCCTACAAAATATGTAAAATAAACTTTGTGTACCTCTCCCTCTCAGTCATACCTGGCTGCCAGCAGTCTCAGGCCCAGCTCCAGGCTCTCTCCATGCAGCTCTTCCAGGGAGACTTTGCGGCTCAGAGGGCTGACAGGCAATGTACTGCCGTCCTCCAGAGCAGCTGGGAACTCCTCCACAAATCTGCTCAGGAAACACCTAGCCTCCTCCTCCATCCTGCTGGCTCTGGCTGCAGTAAGCTCTCAGGTGAACAGGTGTAAGGGCTCAAAGGTCACAAGTGGAGGCTTGAAGGGCAGAGAAAGTAGGCTTCAGCTTTCACTCTGACACTGTGTGATGGAAAATTTGTGCAGTATACAATTCACTGATTTTGAATTTGAATTTGAATTCCCAGCTGGTAACACCTTTGTGCAATAAATTCACAAATCAATCAATATTTTTGATTATCATTATAATACCCAGCCTTTAATGTGATCCTGATGCTGGAACAGTAAAGGCTGGGCATTGAACTTCTATCATGTTTTGGTACCAGCCAAAAAATGTACTGAAAATTTAGATACAAGTTGACGCATTATCATTATAATTATGCTGTTATAATAGATCATAACAGCACCCTAAGAAATACAACTGAAAGGCTCCACCTAATGGTGTACTGACTACTATATCAAATTTTAACTTCTAAGTCAAAGAATTTGATTCACTAAGTCAAAGTTATGAGAGTCCAAATGATTTTGTCTGTTAATCAAAATTTTTACTATCTCATAATTTACACCTTTTTGATTTGCATTCATGTATGGTAGTTTTCTTTTCATGGGTTGAAATGGGTTTCCTTAAATAACCCACTGAGCAGCTATCGGTTTTTTATACTTATAAAACAGTTCAGAGAAAAAAACATCTCATGAAAAAATGTTTTAAAGACCAAAACACCAAACACCCATATTTTAAACTAATCATTTCCCCCTCTTTTTCTTATGAGCAGTGTCATTTTTGTCATAACTAATTTTAACTGCACTGCTCATTTTGTGGTATATCGTTATTGTGTACTTTTTAAATGTTGTCAGGAGCACAATAGCAGCATTGCCATCTTCCATTCAATCAAAACAAAAGCTGTCTTGTGATTGGACACATTGCCACATTGTGGCTCGCCTTGTGTGTGCCGAGCTCTGCCCGTAGAGGGTTCAGCAAGATACTGCAGGCGAAAAACAGCATCCGGCCGGATACTGCAAGCTGGGAGTTGCCTCGTCTTCTTCAAAGAAAGATACTGGGTTATATTACTGTTTGTCGGGCAACATGTTTTGCGAAACTGTTATCACGAAGCGAAATTTCTTTAAAAAGAAATAGAAAGACATGAGAAGAGTTTTGCAAACTCTGCTAGTGGCCACAGAGACTGTTAACTATGTCGCCACATTAAAGAGCCAGAATTGTGCCATTCGTGCAGTAATTGTAGACACATAGCTCCCAAATGCGAGCTGCAACCTACATCAACTTCCCAGTTTTGTGTCGTTTTGTATTTTGTTTTACCAAACGAGTAAAATAAAAATTCGACAATGTTACTGACACTGCATCAGTGTGCTCCGTTATCCTCTGTAATTTCCACAGCAGCGTCCTCACGGGTTGAAACATTAATGTTATACTGTAACGCCGACAGTCAACAATATAAAATTACAGTAATTGCTGCTGGATTTGTTTAAAAATATTATTTAACCGACGAGCAGAAGGCGGTTTCCTCGTCTTACCTGGGGCTAGCTAAGAACATTTCCTTTGGCACGGCACGTTTACATAAGCGAAACAGGCGAGACAAACACGGCGAGACAAAGAGTAAAACTGATGAATTAATAAAACACACACACACACACAAACCTCCGCTGGTGGACCTGGTGTAGAAAAGACTGGCGTATGTACACTACCAATAATGTTAAGGGATCTGCAGTATGTGCAACACCCTATTGGACCACTTTCCTGTACGTCATCATACTTCCGTCTTCCTTCCGCTGTAGATTTAAAGGACCATACCATACCAATATTTTTATGTAGAGTTTTTTCACACATAGAAAACAAAGATAGAAAATTACAACAGAAGATGGTACATTTTATTATTTTAGGCGACTACAAATTGATTGATATTTGTCTTGTAAATACTATTATTAATAATAATAATAAAGTGTGTGAAAACTAACTATTATTATTACCCACAGATCAAGATCATGTATTCAAACTGCTCGTTTTATTTAAACCTGAGTCCAAATGCCCCAAATACTCTCTGGAACCAGTGCATTGTTCCTTAAAAAATAACTAAAACTATTAATCCACTATCATAGTAGTTGGTGATTAATTTTTTGTTGACCAAGTAGTAAATTAACTGATTTATCATAGAGCTCTACTTCTGAAAAAATGGCAAATTAAATGGTACATGTATCAACAGTACAAATGTAACACTTCTACCATGCTATAGCATGATACAAGTCCATGTTACCATGCTAAATGGACATGTTACTATGATAACAAGTATCCAACTCAACTACTTACATGCAAGCATGTCTTTCACAATTTGGCATTTCTGATATATGGCACTTTTTCTCACATGTTCACCATACTTGCAAATATCTTTTTCATCCTGTTATCTCGAGATAATGGAATAAATTTCCCATTATCTCGAGATAATGGAGCTTTATAGATAGATAGATAATAGTTAGATAGATAGATAAAATACTTTATTAATCCCTGGGAGAAATTCAGATTGTCCAGTAGCTCATGAATGTTCAGTTCAGTTGAGTAAAGATTTAAGTCTGTGTCATGATCCACTGCCTTAGTCTGTCTGCTGCTGTAGCTGCCTCTCTGCCCTACAGAGATGTTGTGGAGAGGGTGGTTGGTATTTTTGAAGGTGGCTGCATCTTACAGTGCATGTGTCTCTGCACAGCAGTCCTCAGTGAGTCCTGACTCCTACTAAGCACAGACCCAGCCTTTTTAACTAGCTTGTCCAGTCTTGTGTTCTTATCTGACATGCTGCTGCCCCAGCCTTTTAGCTTAATGACAAGAAGATTGGAAACAAAACAAATAGAACTTAGTAAACAAATGACAGACCTGGAATAAAATGTAAAAAAAATGGTTTCCTTGAAACAGAAGCACTTTTTATGAGCACGGTTTTAAATACAGGGAAGTTCTGGCCAGCCAATTGAAAGGTTACAAATTATCAATGGAATCATTTTTTGAGATGGCAGGATGTCCATGAACCCAGCTTTGACCAGAAGGGGAATACTGGGGGTGGTAGGGGCCAGCCCATACCAAAAAATCTTGAATTTTTAAAATCAATAAAAAGAGCAATAAAAGTAATGTAATAATTTAGGCTCAAAGCTTGAATGACTGAAATCACAAGTGTGTCATTGCTAAGATAATTTGGACATGCTTTTACCTTGAAAAGGGCATTTTTAAGTTTACAGCATACATATGAACTCATTTTTATTATGGTGAATAAACACGCTTACAACAAACTTTTTTTTAATGTTTTACTTCAATGTAATTACGTGACGTAAAAACGTAAAACACCTTCATATTCTGTCAAGCAAATAACAGGACGCACTCTACACAGACTCTATACGAAGTATGCTGCCAAGGCGGCCATTTTGTCTTTAGGTTTTTTAGGGTTGCCACGGCGTCCCCTGCCTCGTCCGCGTCCTCCTCGTCTCGTGCCGCCACCCCGGTGCATGAAGTGCCTCATGCTGGCATGTTTAAGCTCCACCAGGTCCTGGAAAACTGGATCACAGAAAACACAGCCAGTGTGTTGGGTCTCCCCGGCAGGAAGTGGAATGCGTGTCTTGTTGAAGTCAACTGTGACCTGAGAGGCGTCGCAGGCATCACAGGTCTCCTGAGCAACCTACGGGACAAGAGAAGAACCTTAGAGGCAGTATACAGGATTGAGAGAACTGTTAGAGTTGAGAACAATACAATTATAAATACAAGGAGGGGGACTCATGAGTTCAAATCAGACCACAACTGAGTTTTAAAAATCTATGTCTATGTTTGGGTGGAATGAAAATCTACAATCATCTGGATATTTGGATCACTTGTGTGTTTGCTTTTCTGGACCTGTAAAGGCTACTAATACATTGTATGTGACATTATGCCATAATAAATATGAATATCTTGACAAGATGTCGGACTATTTTCTTACCTGCACTCTGTGTGCATGTTCAAAGAAGTGTACCACCACGTTGCATTTATTACAGGCCATCCTCCATTTTGGTCCAGAGGTGGGATCCAGCACTAAAACTCCACTTTCACACTCCACACACTGTCCAATGCCCAGTGAGTTGAGAGAGTGCTGACAGGTCGGATGGGTACATTCATTGCATCCCATACCTGGGAAAAAAACAGACATTAAAGGACTGTCACAGAGGTCAGAGGGCTATAAAAAGACCGAGACTAAGGGCCAGATTTACAAAGAAAATAGCATGCAAATGGGAATTACGGTTTTCATTTAATTTATTTTGATGTTTTCATATATTTAGCATTGACCTTTTAGCCAATCACTCTATTCTTGCACTGTTTTCCTGACGTGTGTGTGTGTTATTTATGTTGAATGTTATTTATGTGAAATGTTTTCATTTATGCTGGAACTGAGGGTTGCTAAACTGTATTTTGTTGACTCGACAATGACAATAAAGATCCATCTTATCTTATTTCATTGCTGTAGCAGCAACAGGTGTAGCAGACTGATTTGATTTTGCCTGAATTGATTTCCACCTGTATGAAGCATCACTGCAGCTGATCAGATGGTTTTTTACTTTCATTATTTGTATAGTATATCACGTTTAATAAATAAAATGCAAAAATACTTTATAGGAGAAATGAAAGAGAGTGGAATGTAAAAGGTGTAAAAGACAAGGTGATGGTTAAAGTAGACACATGGCATAAAACAAATCAAATGTAGAATAATATAGGACAATACAACAAATATACAGAGTAAAAGGAGAGTGATTAGTAAAATATGTAAAACTAAAAGAAGAAAATATCTTCCTATAAAAGTAGGGGGGTACAACTTGTTGTCTACTGCTGGTTCCAGTAGTGTTGCTGCAACTGTGATATTGGTGGTTGTGTTCAAATAATTGATCAATAACGTATGTGATGATGGTTTAGACTGAAAAGCCTCCAGCTATTTAGCCACTATCCAACAACCACAGGAATTACTGAGTCCTTACCTTTTTTCATGTCTCTGAAAGGCGGGTTGCTAAAGCAGTAAGGGCACAGGGGGTAGCTCTTGCCCCGCGCCCCCGAGGTCCACAGCACAAGCTCAAAGTCGTCAAGCGGACAGCGCAGCTCCTTGTACAGCTTGATGGCTCCATTCTGTGGAAGGCTGTAGGTCTCATCACAGTGGGAGCAGTGGAGCCTGCTGGGCTTGGCCTGCAGATACACATTATAGGATCAGATGTGATGTAAGAATCCTTCACTTTCAAATGCACCTGACAGACTGGAAAGTCCTCACCTGACCAGCCTCAGAGACCATTACGGTACACTGGTTGCTTATCAAAGGAAAAATGAGGCTGTTATTATCATCAGGTTTTAAAATATGTGTGTAGTCAATGTGTTAGCTCTAGTTATTTGCAGTTCAATAATGTAACTACCGAATCTGATGCAAAAATATTGTGCAATATGTAAATTAGAAATTTTGGTGAATTATTAACTTTCCAAAGCATTAACCTCTATTGTATTTATAATTCCTGTGAAAACACAAGACTGTCAGGTCATGAGAGGCCGTGGCAGTCTAGGGGTTAAGGTGGTGACTATGAAATGCCAGGTCCCCTGTTCCTTGGTACCTTTGTTAAATGTAAACTTTGACTTCCTGTCATTTCTCTCCTGTTGACTTGGTTACAAAGGCAAAATATGCCCCTGAAATAGTTCAAACTCACCACAGTACTATAATCAGTGCTGGGCATTAGCATGGTGATAACTTTGCTGTTTTGTGAGACAAATAGCTATGTGTGGTAGCATCCATGTCCATCTGTCAGTGCATGACGCCACCTCCGTACATGGATGTACAGACGTGGCCAAAAGTGTGAGCCATACACCTCACTGAAGGTCAAAACCTAGTATTTGGCCTGTGGTCAAATCCTGATTTCATACCTGCAACATCATCTGATAAAATCACCAAACACATAGATTGAAGACAAAGACTGTGAGCTGTGATTTCAGCTGTATTTACTTATAAAAATGATCACTCAGAGAGAATGTTAGAATAGACAGACTATCTTTCTTTCTTTTAAAGCTATCTTTTAAGGCTTCAGCCTTTATCACAGTCAAACTAAGAGAGACGAGAAAATTGGGAAGAGAGAAAGAGAGGCTGGATTAAACCTGAGCTGCCGTGGCAGGGACTAAGCCCAAATGGCACGTGCTCTACGAGTCAAGCTACTGGGGCACCTTGACACAAGCAGACCACCTTTCTTAATTAATTATGTCTAACTCCTTCTGTTTTACATGTAGAACTGGTCATAGTGGATAGTGCGAAGCCTCATTACCACTGAGTTCTCTCTCCTCCTCCCTCTCTCCTGCCCTCTGTGCTTGGTCTGTTGGATGTGTAGTTATTCCTCTGCCTCCTTTAGCTTCCCCAACACTGACTATAATTAATAATGATGAAGTTTTACAGGTAATTAATAAAGTACTATTTTGAAGTAAGTGACAGTGAATAACCTAATTGTGTGTAAAAAAACAGTCAATGTTAAGTGTCCATTTCTGCCCCACAAAAAATGATGGCCTTGTGGTCTAAGACACATATACTGCAACTGCAAGGTCACTGTTTTGAAACCAGCTTGGAAGCCTTGGTGTGTGCATCCTTCCTTTTCTCTCCACTGTCTGTTGTGAACTCTGTTCATACACGGTGACTCTTGTTGCTTTAAAAGTTGTATAAAGCACATAACAATAACAGTGTGCTCAGACATCCCATTGTAGCTATATTTAAATTATAGCTTGTTCTAAACTATGAAGGGGTTTGCATACTCTCCAAAGTGTAACTGAAGCACATTGTACCACCATGTGACACCCAATAGTTACAAATGCTGGATTTCTACTCTCATGACAACAAGTTCCCTGAAACTGTAATAAGGCAGAACTGAGTATGTGTCATCCTCGGTGCACATGGAGCGATCTAAACACGAGTTCTGAGTCACATGCAACCACGACGCACATATTCCGATACCACGGCAGTGACCAAAAGATCTCCGACCTCATGATTCATTCATGAATCGAAAAGTGGTTCTTTCATCAGGTGGAAATGATAATAAAGCACGTCAGCTGAACTTTGAAGGCCAGAGCTCAACAGTCAGACATCACGTGGTACAGAGTGGAACATAAATGATTTAAAAGTAAAAAGTTAAAACTGCAATATCTAAGTACTGGAAATCAATCTAGCGCTAGCATGAGACTTGTTTGTTGTCTCAGCTAATGCAGGAACTGGGAGCTTGCTAGCCTGTGATTCAGGCCATAGTGATGTCTTTCAGCAGCTAGTACCAGCCTGAAGCCTGTGAGAGAAGCAGTAGATCAGAAGCTCTTTCACATATTGATTGACAGCTGTGAGCTCCCACCCCTGGCTTTGGTCTCCGCTGAGTGGTTAGAAGGGAAAGGCTTGCTCAAAAACTTCAGACAGATTATCTCTGCAATCTCACTGCTGCTAGGATTCTTCACTCAGGGTTTCTGCAGGTTTCAACAAGTAAAGCTCAGTTACTGAACCATTTCATGTCTATACTGGCAAACAAAACGTAGGATGGATAATCGGGGTTATAGAATTACATGGAAGGTTGATGAATTTATTCACATTCAACACCTACATGACTAAACAGAACTGTGTGTACGCAAGAGTAGTGTGTGTGTGTATGTGTGTGTGTGTTTGTTTTACTTTATTTGTGCAGGTCTGAAAACTGGGAGCCCCCTACTAGTGGAGTCCGTACAGGGCTGATTTAGGGGTAAGATGATGTTATTTGACATGGGAGTGTGTGACGTAGTCATCTATAGTCAGTGTATCACCTGCAGTAGATTTCAATCAGCACACCTCAAGTTTAGAGAAGCAGCTGAGAGCACCAGTACAGAAGCTGAGCGACGTGCTGCTGTGGATGGGGCCATCTGCAGAAACCACTTTAAAAACTGTTTTGGATAAGGGCTGTGGTTGTGGTTGTGCTACTACATTGTCTCATCTTGTGATGTTAATTGTCGTAGTGTGGACTGGTGATTAACTGATACCACCAGTCACATACCTGGACCATCCAACATCTCTCCCACACTTTTAAGAGCTCCTTTCAAAATGAGACTCTCGGCACTTGCTGATAATCGAATCTGCATATGTTTAACAGTAGCTGTGACCAGTCTGCTGACCTGAATGTACTTCATGAAGCGGTGGCACTTGCCACAGCGGGACAGGGGCTTTCCTGTGGCAGCAATGGGAGAAAAGGAGACCTCCATCAGCTCATCCATGCCTATAAAACAAAACAAGACAGACACTGTAGGCTGGAGTTGCATAGGAATGAACCAAATGGTAACATATGTCTAAATAATATTTCCCTTGGTTTATTTAGCTCCATGATTGTTCTGTAATTTCCTTGAAAACTTTAACCCTTTCCTGCATCTCCTTTTGCATTTTCTTCCTTCTTTCAAATCTTGCTCCTGAACTGTCATATATCCTTGTCATTGACATCATGCTGAATTTTTTCCATTTCTGCTTATTTTCATCAGCATAACTCAACCAAAATAAATGAATAAAGTCATGGAGAGACATCCAGGTGGATTGTCCTCTGCAGTAAGCATAAAATAAATGACTCATTTTGATCAAAATGTGCATGATTACCATTATTAAGTATCATTATAAGTTCATTATTGAACATTAGTTATGTCTGCTAGTTAGATGCTCCATTCACGTGACAATAAATCATCCCCATCACTTATTCAAGTGGACAACACTGCAGGAAATGAGGTAATGACAGTAAGTTAGTCTAGTTCCCTAAGGGTTAATCTACCTGCATCCTTTTCTTGTTGTGAGGCAACCATGTTATTGACGTTATGTGACTGCGTGTTAATAGCTGGTACAGCCATAAGGTTTAAGCTGCATTTATACTCAACACAAGGGGTTAACCACTGTAGGTACCTAAGATATAGGTTTTGATTTAAAGCTGAGTGTTAAGGAAATTTTTAGTGGATGTAACCTCAGTTCTATAAATCTATGTCCCATTACATTTAAATCCAGCTTTAGAGGTTATTAAATAGTTAAAAAGCCCATTGTCAATAGGATTAATACTATGGGCCCCTTTTTGCAGACTTGTGAGACTTCTGTGGCTACAGTGAACTCACTGGTGATGGAATCCACAAAGTAGTGAAACTTCCTCTTGAAGATATCCAGTGCATGCTGCAGGACCTGCTGGTAGTTGGCTTTCCCCTGCGCAATAAGGTTCAGTTGCTTCTCTACAGCGCTGCGTATGGTGGGCAGAACCAGCTCTGCATCTGCAAAAAGCAAATACAGCCAGTTATTGGTATTTTAATGCCATGCTATAAAAGCCACACACAAATCTGAATTCACACTAATAACGTGGCTCATACTGTATTTTAGTGAATTCCACTATTCTATCAGGCCCCACGTCCCAAAGGGTTAATTACAAAGTTGACATAGTTTCCAAAGTTGATTCAACAATGTTTAAAAAAAAAACCCATAATCAATATACAGCCACTAATCCCTTATACATGTGAGAGAATGTACAATAATATTAGGCAAATGACCTATCTTGTAGTAGCCATGTACCAGGACAATGCCCAGGTTGGTTGGCTTTAACTTGCGTCCATTCTCTATTGTAACATAGTTCCTCTGGCAGATGTTGTTGATGTGGACAGGGATGCTGGCATCAGTACCTGGAGAGGGGAGGACAGAAGTCAACAGCTGTAAAACTGCAAGGCAAAGATCAGCATGAAGGTAAGACTTTTAATAATTTACTGACAGAAAGGCTGGAAAAAAGGGCCCTAATTAGTGTGAGGCCGAGAGAGTGACTGGCATCAATTTGGTTTTATCTCCAATCACCTCCTGAAAAAAATATCTGTCTCTTCAGCTTCTAAATGTTCATCGGCTAAGTTGCCAACTTGTGCAACTTGTGTCAAATGTGTTCATTATTACAAGTGACACCTTTAATATTATACACAGTCATTTGATACACTGTCATAAAAGCAGTCAGAGCACCTTTACAGTACTCAGAAGAAACAGACGTCTGAACATAGACAATTCCATGAAAACAAGGCAAACAACAGTTGCCGATGAAGGTCTTATAATGACTGAAAGCTCCAGAATAACCACCTAATTGGCCTTTTGGTGTTGCAACAATGCTGTATTACACCTTGATATCTACAGACCTGGGTCAAGTAGGGCTGTCTTGCAGTGTATGTTACAGTATGTTAATCTGGAGTTTTACATTTCTCAGATTTTAAATTTTTTGTTTTAAAAATGCCCAGTGCGTTTGGAACTGAACAGCTCCCACCTGTATGGAACTGTGGTAACGGGGCCTTACTACTCCCTGCACTAAACCTTGGTCTGTCCTTTGTTCCAACCCCATCTGTTTGACCTACAGAAATTTCTCAGAAATGAAAGACAAAAAAAAAATTTTTTCATGAAAAGATGATCCCTCAGAATATATATATAAAAAAATGACTACTACCCAAGAATAGAAATCCTTCAATAGAGACATATTACAGGCTTGTAGAATTGGATATAATAGAACTAGAATTACTGCCTGCAATAACCAGTCAAGTTGACCAAAATCTGATCGGTTTATTCTGAGTCCAAGTGAACAATTGCGCCAAATTTGAAGAAATTCTCTCAAAGTCTGTCCCATTCACAAGAATGGGACAGACCCAAAAACATGATGCTTCCAGCCAGAGACACACAAAAGCAACAGAAAGCACTGTTTGACTGTGAGAGTCACAGGCCCATTGTCATTAAATCTGCTGACACAGGGGACGAGTGTAATTAAGACAATGAAGTTGACAACTTATGGGGATATTTTGCCAATTGGGTCCACATGTTTACTGCAGCCTTTTATATGTTAGGAAGTTTTTGCCCCCTCATGAAGACCACAAGCTGCAACAGAAAGTTTTTATATACACTACAAATGTGGTTGGAGGTTTGACCTCCACAGACTTTTTCCCTTGTCCATGCATCTTAGAAGTAGGTGAAGTTGTGCCAGAGATCTTCACTCTTCGCTTTTATATAAAAAAATGATTCATTCAAATAAATTAAATATGTTTGAATTGAGTAATGTGAAAGAAATCACTTCTAGTGGACGCAAGAAGAGTGACAATGCATTCAAAAGAATGACAGTGTTGCTCCGTGTCCACTGGATGTGTCAACGTAAGATGTTTGATGTAACAACTTTATAAGTTTGTTGTGTAGTTCCTCTGCCCACAAGTAGCCAAAAAAAATCAATTAATGCTGCTTCAAAAAAATCCCTCTTGAGTGTCTGCATTTTACATACATGACTTCTGTTTATTCTCCCACTACACGATCTGCTGATGTCATCTGAAGTTTAGATCTGCTCATGTTTAAACCCCAAGTTCAAATTGCAGGGACATGTTGAGACTTGAGGCCCACACTATGTGCAGCCTGTGTCCTATCTTACAAATAGTTTCAGCTACAAGATACGAGCAGCAATCATATCCAACAAGCAGAGCTGAGGTATACTGCACCAATGCCATGTTTCTCCATGAGGGTGATGAGTTCGGCCTCGGTAAGGTAGTCTGGGGGGCTGGTCTGCTTTTCTACCAGCTTGATCTCGTCTACGGTGAAAGTGTCTCCACGCTCACAATCTGGCATGGCCTCTTCCAGAGGGATACCCTGCCAAGGCATCACTGCTGTGTACCCTGGGAATAGAACACACACTTAGCAAGCACTGGGTTGCTTATTATCATCATTATTGGTCATGAGAGAAAATACACTGAGCATATAACAACAAATATTCATGCAATACATGTGTGATGAAGCAAAAATTAATCTCTCCATCCCTTTAGTAGAGGCCAAGCAGATCAAAGACCATTTTACTTAACTCACAGTAACTCGCACGCTTGACAACTTTTTTTTTAGGGATTCAAGATCAAACTGTTTTCAAACTACTGCGAAATCCTTGTTGGCATTTGGAGCTACAAATCTGCAAAGTGCTCAAGAAGTGTGCAGAATGTGTGACCAGTTGGCTGTACCTGGTGATATAAGGGTTTTGCCACTACATGAGAAGGCCTCTGTGCCAATGCTGAACTCTATCGTGGTCTGTAGGTACTTGCAGTCCTGACTGACAGTGGCAATGAAATGTCTTGTGATGTACTCGTATAGCCGCCAGCCATCGCTGCCTGTGGAATACCAGAAGAGGAAGAACATGGGTTAGAGGTTGAACACGAAGGGTCACGAAGTGACCTTAAAACAGGTTAATATAGTACTGGCTATCAATTATTCTGTTTTAGACTCAACCTAATCGTCAACAGTATTTATCTCTGTGTCAGTGAGGAGTTCCATCTTAAACTGTTGGCAGCAAGGATTATGGATCATCCTGAGTAATGGGGACACTGTTTGTGGGAAGATACTGCAGACATTGCTGCTGATGTTTTTCTAAATTCCAGACTGCACAGCAAACTTAATTCACCTCCCTTGTGTTGGCATGTAGACAGAAAATCTCAAAAGCTGGACAAATAAAACCAAAAGTATCTGCATGGATATGGGTGGAGGTGTATGGGTGACAGGTGATGTCTTGCCCTCACTTACTGCTCTCTGAAGTAATGTTCTTTACCTGTTATCCATGATCTAACAAGTTACATGACCCACCCAGTTCCGCTTCTGAGGCAGCACGCATGGGAGTGATAGGTGGATGGTCTCCAGCATCAGCTCCTTTTCTAGGTCTGTTTAATCCAGCTGCAAGCAGAGCCTTCACCTGATGGAGAGGTGAAACAAACTTTTATGTGCATCCACATTCAAGCATTAAATCCTTGCTGCCCGCCAACAAGTATTAATACAATGAATCTGTTTCTGTATGCATACACAGCTGGCCTTGAATATGTCAGGGCATGAATCCTCTTATGTATCCTTGACCCCAGAGTGGCCCTCACCTCTTCTGCCCATATGATATTGTTGGTCTGCTGCTTCAATGTTCCTTTCAGATCGAAGTTCTCTGGGTAGTGGGTTGTCTCAGTACGTGGGTAGCTGATGTAGCCCTGTGTATACAGGCGCTCTGCAATCTGCATGGTATGCTGGGGACCCATGCCTAAGACATGAAAAAAAAAAAAATCTGAATTTTTTTCTCTTCTTCTTACACCCTCACAAAACTAGGAGCTGCACATCTTATTTCTTGATCTTAACTGACAGTCAGTCTTTACAAATACAGACAACTGTGTCCCCGACTAAAATCCATAATTACTTAAAAGTGGATTTCCCCTTAACCACAGTATCTAATTTACAGTCAGAGTTCTTCTTCTTTTCCAATTTGTCCAGTATCTCCCACTGAACATGCATCTTGTATATTTTCAGTTCTAGTAAACAGAAAGTCTGGATTTTTGTTTTTCAAACAAAGCAATTAACTGATTAATCAAGAAAATAATCAGATTAACCAACAAGGAAAATAATAAATAGCCTAATATAAGTGATGCTGAACATCAGCACTTACCAGTGGCAGCATTTACATTTATACACATATTCTCAAATATTCACAACTGACAAATGACGAAATGCTGCATGTTGATGTAAATAAATAAATAAATAAATAAATACCTAAAGCAGAGCTGGCCACTCTCAACATCTCCACTGTGTTCAAGGCCTGGGGTCTCTGCTTGGCCTTCTCTTTCTTACTCACTGACTCCACCTGTGTTAAGTGAGGTATTATACAGCTTATATCAGAGCCCGAGTGAGGTGATCTTCAGTTCTGGTTGAATGAATCCACCAGGTAGTGGAAAATTACTTATGTAGGGCTCATATCTGTGGTCATTTGAAATACAGGACACATACACATAAAAAAATACAAGTAGATTCAAAATCCACTTACACATTCTAACCTATACTATCGCAATTCCCTAAATCTTCATCAGGGTTACAGCCTGACAAAGATACATTAACAGATATTCACACATCAGTGACTTCCTGGAGTCTAGTCATCATCATTAGGTTACCAGTTGGTTTGGTTATAACTTGTTATAAGAATTATATAATTAAGTTATAAAAAATCTAACACAAATACATACTAATACATACTTATTAAATAATCATTACATTAAAAAAAAAAAAAAAAAAAAAAAAAATATATTATATATATATATATATATATATATATATATATTGATTCCACGCTACTACAGTTGACATACAGTACATGGTGGCAATAATAGTTAGAGCAAAGAATACTTGGATTTTAATCTTACCTTTGCCTCCCTGGATGTCTTGGCCAGGTTGACAAACATTTGACCCACCTCTCGGTCAAAGACCCTCACCCTATTCCAGTCCAGTGTCAGAGGGCTGTCCTTTCCTTTGAACACCTGACAAAGCAAGGCTTATTTATAAGTGTAGCACAGAAGGAAGAGATCTTTGATACGGCATCAGTCGGAGTGGAGCTGGAGATTTACCTTTGCCTGGAGGATCCAGTAAGTCTCTGGTTTGAAGGACTGGATCTTATCATGGCGTTCCACACAGAAGCCGAGTGTGGGGGTCTGGCATGGTCCAAATGAGATCAAGGAGGAGTCTAGGTTGCCATATTTGCCCTGAAAATACTTGGTCTGGAACCTGAAAAATATTTGATCCACAAAGGTCAGGCTTTAACTTTAACCTTAGAGCAGCTATAATCAAACTCATGGAGCAGAAAATCAACAATGTGTAGCCCCAGAGAGAACCTCTTGAAACTCTGGTTATTATTCTTATTTAATAAGCAGTTCTGATTACATAAACCTGGAGCTTTAGAGGAGGGTGCAATTACACATACTATTAATTTGTGCACAATTTTGTGGTAATTTCTCGTGTGACTAGACCGCTTCAGGAAATGCAGCTCAAGGTGGCTGTGTGTGGCCAGGCCAGTGTGCGGCTGTAGAAAGCAGTGTACCGGGTGAAAGCACAACCGATGCGCAGATCCAGCTCCTGTCGTGCATCCACTGACAGCGCTTCGTTGCGGTTGGGCTCTCCCAGGCAATTCATGGCATTCCAGATGTCAGTGTCAGTAATGGAGCTAAATTTGGCACGATAAACACTCTGCTCCCTTACACTCCCCTTGTTCATCACTGGCTGGATGGCATCCAGTACCTTGGGGGAAAGAGAAATAGTGACTGAGCAGAAGAAAAATCAAAATACAAATAACAATGTTTGCAGGCATGGTCTAATCAGTTTGTAAGCTTGCTTCACTCATTTCATACAAAATTACAGTTGCAATAACAAGACTGCACAAATTAAATGCCCATGGATTGGAAGTCATTATCCAGATACAGCTCACATGTTAATGCCAGATGTAAATGGGACCTGAATTACCTCAAAACAGATGTTCTCGCCTTCTTTATCACAGTCCAGCCATAAAACCACGAAGTCACAGCCTCGTGCTTCAACCTGACATGAAACCAAAAAACTTGGGGTGAGCAGCAAAGATACAAGGGATGATACACTGACCTCCGGATGGTCATCCAGAGCCCCAATTACTGGGTCAACCTACTTGGAGGAACTTGACCATGTTGAGTTTGGGGTTGGCTTCCTTCTTTTCTGTGGGAGCTTTGCTAAAGAGTTCTGCAGGGTCCACCTTGTCCCAGTTGTTGTACTTCCCTTGATAAAGAAGAAGCACACTGTTAAACGATTTCAGTAAGAATTTCCAAGCAAGACAAATCATGAGTTTGGACACTGAAGTGGTTGAAACCCATATTAAAGTGTATTCTAGTGTAAAGTATGTCTATTTTATAGTTATTACATGAAGCAAGAGATAATGAGAAATTTAACCAATAAGTTGAAAGTTGAAGATGTTGAGGAAATTCTCAAAAAAATTCTCACTGCATAAACTAACTGGGATCATTCTTACCTGAATTAACATGAAATGGTAACTAACAGATTCAGTGGCTTTAGAAAGTATTCAGACCCCTTCACTTTGTGTTGTAGATTTAACTGTAAATTGATAAAATTGCCATTTTGTCCATCAGTCTACACTTAGCAACCTTTTTTGATAAAGTGAAAACCTGCTTTGAGAAAATACTTTTAAAATCTTCTTCAGTTATCCTTGTAATGTTACCACAACTTGACTGGAGTCCACCAGTGGCAAATTTAATTGATTAGACATTTAGAAAAGCACAAACATGTGTACACAAGATCCCACACTTCACACTGTATGTCATGATAAAAACCATGAAATCCAAGGAATTCTCTGTAGACCTAAACAAATTGTAGTGAGGCAGTGATCAATGTATAAAACCATTTCTGAAGCACTGAGTGTCCTAAACAACACAGCGCCTTCAATAATTGTGAGATGGAATACGTTTGGGACTCAAGAGGTAGAGCGGGTCGTCCGCTAATCAGAGAGTCAATGGTTTGATCCCCAGCTCCTCCAGTATATGTGTCGAAGTGTCCTTGGGCAAGATACTGAACCCCAAACTGCCTCTGATGCCTGTTCTATCAGTGTATGAGTTGATGTGAATGGTAGAAGCGCTCTATGTGCAGATGTAAGCGCTGTATGAGTGTGTGTGTGTGAATAGGTGAATATGACTCAAATTGTAAAGCACTTCGAGTGATTGATAAGACTAGAAAAGACTCTTCTGCAGCTCCACCTTCTCCTCCAAATATGGTTTCTTCTGGTTTCAAAAATCCAAGATGGTGATGGCCAAATTGCAAACTCAAGGCTTCAACATGGCAGTTCACAAACCAATGGGTGACGTCACGGTGGGTCGCCATTGAACAAGATCCATTTCCAAGGCTCCTTCAAATGCGGCCAAGAAATGCATCCTTCATCTCCAGGGCAACGAGGGATCCAACGGGTAGATGGATGATTCCCACTGACTGTGCGCCAGAAATGAATCACTAATCTCTTTTCAACAAGAGAATATGATGAACTCCGTAAATAAAACAGCAGCCCAGGATAGAGGAAGGAAATCCTCCACAGACAGACCATCTCATTTCGGCTCAAGCCTTCACAGTCTATACGATGACTACCAGCTCTTTCAAAGGATGTGGCCCCTGGATTGTGTGCAACATGTCACCTTTCGACATGACAACAGAACATCTGTGAAGAGACCTGAAGATGGCAGTTTACAGATGCTTACCATCCAATCTGACAGAGCTCGAGAGGATCTGCCAGGAAGAATAGGATAAACTGCCCAAATCCAGTTGTGCAAATCTTATAGGGATTTATAGAGAAAACTCAATGCTGTAATGGCTGCCAAAGGGACCTCTGCAAAGTACTAAATTAAGGATCTGAATACTTCAGTAAAGTAAGAGTTTGATTCTTGATTTTTTATACATTTTTCAAAATGTTTTCACATTGTCATTATGGTTTATTGAGTGTAGACTGATGAAAAATGGCATTTTTGTCCATTCAAAATTAAATCTATCAAATCTGCAAGACTTTCTTATAAACTAGCTTCTCAACTATTGGTGGAGACGTTCCTACATTTTTTTAACAGTTGTGTGTGCTTTAATTATATTGTTCTAGATAGTTTATGTTGTTTCAATGCATCAACACAATTTGAATCACAGTCTGATCTGAATGCAGACACACTTGTTACTCTTGATTTCCTCAACATTCTTCTGCAGCACATGCAGATCTGCCTTTTTCTTTACAACTCTAATGAACCAAAACCAGCGTGGTGTTTATTTTCAGAGAATTACTTTGTCTAGGCAGTTTCAATTTCCACACGAAAAGCATAGAAACATTGAAAAACAAAAAGTAAATTTGTGGTAATGTTAGCCAATAAGGAAAACAACTATTAACACTTATGAATTTACTTCAAATGCATTTATTGTAAAGCACATTCAACAGTTTCAGGAGGTGTTAAGCTGTTCTTTAATGTGTCAAAATTAGAAGGGAAAACTGTCTGTGGATCAGTTTTGTCTGATACCCAGTGTGCTTACTTGCTGGGGGCTGATGCCAAACTGGTGGATCCTGAGGCTCAAATCAGTCCAAATCGAGGAGTGAAAAGTTTAACTTATGCTAATTTGTATTTTCATACACAGACCCAAAAACAGTAACTGCTATGCAGTGGATTTTTATCCAGTTCAACAGTTCTCTTAGAGACACAAACATAACTTCTTCATGGTCTGTAATTCATAGTGTTGTTTTATTGAATTGCTTTATGTTATAATGCTATTTCTATTATTTCTTTTCTTCCACCAAATATGAAAATGAGGTAGACAAAAAATGTTAAACAATTTTAAGCAGAGAAGAGGATGATACCCACCGATGAAATCCAGACTCATCACATGTCCACAAACAGAGGTCATCTTAAAGCGCACAGTTTGGCCCCGGAAGCTGCCAGTGTAGTCGTGCACTGAGCATGCTCCGTTGAGTCCCTTGCGACTTGTACAACTTCCTAAAGGCCAAGAAGAACAGACGATGTGGTAATACAGTCATTTAAAGTCATTCACTTCACTTGAAACTGTTCAAAACAGACTGATGAGCCACACCGTTGCTCGAGTTCTTTCAGGAAATGACTGCACCTTCCCCTAAAAGAAAACTATATGTTCATGAGTCTTTTTTTAAGAATTATGTCTTGAGCTTAGAGAGTCACAGAAAGGGTAGGGAAGAGAGTATTGAGAGATGATCTTTTCAAGATTTGATAATATTGATAATATTTAATATACATACATCCACAAGGCTACACCATGTTTTGTGAGCTTTCTCTTTACAAAGGTTTTGATGCTTCCGTGCTGGTGTCAGCCAGGGCCGGGGGCATCGGACAGACAGACGGAGATATTCAAGGATGAACTGATTAGATTTTGGTGGTCAAAGGTCAAGGTCAGTGTGACCTCACAAAACACTTTGCAGCCATTACTGAAGACTTCAAATTCCATTTTGACAGAATTTCACACAAATGGTTAATATTTTATAGGACTCTGGATAAACAGGGATGTGATCTGAAACTAGTCTGAGTGCCAAATTTGAAGATGTTCCATCAGAGCGTTACTGAGACATCACAGATATCACAACCTGGAAACAACATCCCTCCACTCTGGCTGTCACCAGCATAAAAATACTTCTTGGTTAAGAGAAACTGGGACTTTTTTTTGTGGCAGGGCAACAATTAGCACAAGCAGCATTCCAATCAATTGATTTATTACCAATTGGTCATTTCCGGGCAGTACAAAGTGAGTTGTTGGTGGTTTGGTGGAAATTGTGTCTTAGATGTAAACGCATGCAACTAACCTCTCAGTACCACGTCTGTTTCTGGCGCAATCACAGAACGTAAAATGTAAATGTGGAGGCAAGACTTCAGTGCATGCCAGTTTGTGAAAAGCTCACGCTCACCCACCTGAAAGCTATAGAGCCAGCCTCTTTGAGGACAGTCTGGTGATTTTATCCATAAATGCAAAGAATTAAAACATGTTTAGTCCCCCGGTAACGGATGTGCTGTTCAGTCGGGAAGCAGTGACACTCAAACACATGGCACTCCTGGACTTTAAGCCCGTACTGTGTGGAAGGATGTTTCAGCACATTCCTGGCGTTTCCACCCAGACATTTTCCAAACATCACTAATAGCACTGTCATCATCTTTCTTCGTCTTTTGACTGTCTGCTCCTCTCCACCATAACTCCTTCTTGTCGCAAGTTTCCATCAGTGTGGACAAATGAGCTTCATTTTTTTGCAGTGAGCAACTGTCAGAAAAACATGCCAGCACTGATATGAGATATTCATAAGCTGGGGTCTATACAATTCCATTGGTTCAGAACATTTGGTACCAGTTCCTGATTCACATCTCCAGCTGTGTGTCCAAATTGTGCTACAACAGTTTTATTATTTTTTTCTTGAAGAAGCAGCCCCCCGTTTGTTGGGCTATTGTTGTCATGCTTCTCTGTTCTCTCTGTTTCAGACTGATGAGACCAATGACTCTGGCTGAGAGTGTGTTTCAGGCCAGAGACACACTGGATGCGTGGTGGCTGCAGAACGTCTTGTTTTTCATTTCAGTGCCCTTGTTATCGGACTGGAGCGGACACACTGCCTGAGTGAGGTGCACGTCTCTCACCTATTTTTCATGCTTGGCGCAGACGCCTTGCAGCAAAAATAATAACAGACACCACACCCTCCAATCTATATTCACCTTTACCTAGCATGTTTGCACTTTGCCCTGCTGGGCCTGAATGACCAACAATAGCTGGTGAGCCTGGAGACGCCCAGACAGTCTATGCACCCAAGACGTACCACTATGCACTTATGTTTGCGTTTGCACACTTTAAGTAGGGCCCACTGTGCTTACTGAGTGTAACAACCAGTGAGAACTGGTTGAACTTTTGAAACACACTCAAAACTTTTTACTTAAAAAACGGCAATGAGTCAGACATGGAGTTCAACGAGAGATCAGAGCGGTGACGCGTGACCCTTTTCCGGTAAGCGAGGGGCCTCCCTTCATTACCCTGGCTCAATGCTATACGCTGATGTCCTCTCTGTATTAAATGATTCTCTCAAGGCTGAATGCTAATGACAGGAACATAGACACAGAAATACTATGATGGGACCCCACCCCCACCCACACCCCCACCCACCACGCACACAGATACACAAATGCCACTCCAGCCTCTTTGACGTGGACAACCAAATCACCAATACCTGTACCAATCCAGACACACACACACACACACACACACACACACACTTGAAATACAGGCTATATAAATAGAGGCAGGTGCAGTGCAGGTAGCTCAGCTCCAAGCCAAAGGACACACTGAGGACCAAAGAAGAAAAAGAAACTACAAAAAAAACCAACATAAAAAACAAAACTAAAAAAAAAATAAACAAAAAAACCAACAGCACTCATCAACATCCTCAGGACGAAAAACAGAAGCTCCATTCAACCAACCTCCAGTCACAGTTCTTCAACCATGGAACAGCTCCAGGTAAGAAATCTGTCTTTACAATGATGCTGACACTGAACACATGGGTTGTGCTCCGTTGGCCTCTAGAGGCAAACCAAGTAGACTACAGGCTCACACTTTCCATGTCTACCTTAATGCAAACTTGTACACTCAAATGCACATTATAATTATTATTGGTGCACTGGTGTATGTTGCTGTAATATTTCTTTCTGTCTGTACTATCTGTGAGATCCCCTCCGAGCACAATAAGAGACGGGGGACAACATCCAAAGTCCTCCGTGCATTGTAATGTTCAGGCAAAACTAATATGAGGCTCCACCAGTCTGGGTTAGAGAAATCTTTCTCAGAATTTAACAGTAACTGGTTACTCACCAAAGTGATTACACTTCATCTTTGGCAATTATGAATGTCTGTGCCAGCTTTTATGGTAATTCATCCTGTCGTCCTGATATTTCTGGCTGGATCAAAGTAGAAGACCAACGAACACTGACGTCCCAGGAGCCAACCAATAGCCTAACAATAATCTTAATTATTAAGATAAAACAATGGTCCTTGCAGTAAAAGTGGATACAAAAGTGATCAAACTTAGTACACTGAGAAAAGCATATTTCTTATCTTTGTGTTTTAGTCCATTATTGCCTAATTACAAAGCAGAAGATTAATATCTTGTGCACTAAAATGACGACCTTGTTCGTGCAATATATGGATCTGTGAGCAGGATAATAATTTGGTTGCAGAAGATGAAAAATAAAATTTACCGCGACTAATAGCTGCAGCTCTTGTGACTTACATGCGTATTGCTCTGTATACACCATGATGGCCAAAAGTCAGCCTTACCTGATCTATTTTAAACTCATTTGGGGCTGAATAATAGTAGTGACAGTGCAATTTGGTGCAGACACCAAAACAACACTGTTTCTGATACGAATGAATGTGATTTTCTTCCAAACTCTTTTATTCATCTAAACACATGTATCCATACAAGAACTTACAGTTCTATGGTTGCAATAAAATACAGCAGAAAATGGGCAAAATAATGACTTAAATCAGGAACTATGTGATCAAAGAATAAGTCGACGAGTTTAAATGAACAAATACAAAGCTCACCAGAAATGTGCTGTCTGCTGACTTCACTTCACGGTTTCTGAAACTTGGTACGATGGCCACATGTTGGTGAGCAACAACAACAACAACAAAACATTAGTCAAAAATTGGCCTTTATTAAATATGCAATGAAACACCTGGCAGCCTGTGCTGTCTGTCAATAACTCGATAAAGGAGGATGACAAATCAGATGAACTCCTCATTCGCAGCAGCGTTGTACACTGACCTCAACTCAGGCGGAGGAATTCTGCAGCTGCTTAGTGCACTCATGCACTAAATGACAGCCATTTAAATTTGAACAAATACGAGACACCTCCAGGTAACCCACAGTGACAGATCAGTCCACACTAACATAGTCTTTCTGTCTTATTCTGTGTTTTAGGTGTTACGTGTCTTGCTGCTGTGCCTGCTGGCCCTCCACCAATGTCCAGCTATCCCACTGGGCAGCCAGTGTGTTGACGAGTCCTTCTGTCCGTACAGCCTGCAGGACTACTACAGCCAGCTGGTCAACCTGCCCAGCCGCATCAACGAGCGAAGCATTGCGACCTGGAGCTACGTGTGAGTGTCCATGCCACATATAAAACACAGACTTTATCCTCAACCACAGATATTTGTGTTGTAGGGGCTAGCAGGTGAAGAGATTAGTTGACTGACATCAATTTAAAAAAAAGACAAGGTCATAACCTCGTACACGGCTGGACCTTGAATGGTCAATGTGCACATTAAGGACATAGCTGCAAACTGTTATGGAACTGCTGTAAACAACTACTCTCAGTGGAAAGTAGCTAAAGCTGCTTGATGTTTTCATTTCATCCATCCATCATTTTTTTGCATGTGGTGTGTGGTTTGACATTTAAATACAATAATCACAGTTTAGTTATTACCATTAACTTTCTTCAACACTAAGCTGCAGAACAGCTGGGATACACTGCAGAAATCCACAGTAGTAATGGTTAAAAACCCTCCTGACACCCACTGACATCAGGCGTGTCAGCAGTGGAAAGGGTGCACAGCCGGGTCACATGACTCTGCAGTAGATGCAGGTATTTATCCACTCCGGCTCCGATCTGCATTCATGTAAACACAACACCTGGGTGAAGCCGCTAATTTTCCCCCCTTTTCCTGCTGTGACATCTTTCAGAGGGCAAACAGCTTAAACACACCTGTCCCCTGCCCAACACAGTGCTACATACATGATGAAGTAATCTGTCAGTGAGGTTTGCTGCCTGGAGGGTAAATCATTTAAAATGGATACATCAGTGTCATTGGAGATTTGGTCATAAATCAGCCATTGCACCATTCTGAGCTTTGAAAATAATAAAACGACTGACAAATATTCGACTGCATTGATGTGAGGTGATCTCAGGGACACAAATTTCACTCCAAGCTGAAATCCAAAAGTCACAGCCCTGATCTTTTTATCGGCATCTATTTTTTTCTCATTTTCACTACATAACCAAATTGATTTAATTAGCTGGTATATTTATTTATAAAACCATCCTGTGGTTTTAAAAATGCAGAGAACTCCTGTTGTTTGAACATCAACACATAAACTGAAGCCCCTTTCCCACAGCCAGTGACAGTGATAAACATGGCCAACAGCTACACACACACACACACACACACACACACACACACACACTCTCTCTCTCTCTCTCTCTGTACCTGGGTGAGTGAAGTCTGTCTCGCCCCAGCAGCCCCTCTCCTCTTCTCCAGACCCCTGCTGCCGAACCTCATCATATTCTGTCTTGTGTTTAATCTCTCCTTACTTGCCTGCCAAGTCTAACTCACTAAATGAAAACACTACTGAATGAAAGCCCGTCTCTGACCTCTCCTGCTCCTCATCTCTCACCAGGGAGAACATCGACTTGAACCGCGTGCCTCAGGTCATCCACGAGGCCAGCTGCCACACCAGTCACTCCTGCAGGGGACTCGACAACACTTTTGGTCTTGAGACCATCCCCGTGTCCCTGAGGATGCCCGTCCTCAAGAAGAACCCCAGCTGCTTCCCCACGGCCAGCTACTCTCTGGAGTTTGAAGTCATCACCATAGCTTGTATATGTGCTATCTCCAGGCACAGCTGAACAGGACTGACTGCTCCGACTTAGGTAGTAGGTGGTAGTTTCTGAGAAATGTCATTTCACTCACTGGTATTGTTTTCCCGTAGACAGTGAAGTTGTCACCATTCAATACATAATACATGTAATTAAAGATATTTTACATTAACTGGTATCATTGTGTCCAACAGAGTGTTTTGGCAGCGTGGTGAATACTTTTCTGTATCCTGACAGCTGAGCAGTATTAAAGAGTCTCCTCTCAAACACACTACAGCGGGTCTGAGTTCACTGCAGCAACCTCTGACAGAAGCCCTGGTTCAGCATTATACACATGAGTGCATTGAGCCCAAGCAGTTGCAGCAGATAAGAAAGACCGAAGATGGCTCTATGTAGGCGAACGTTCACACTTACCAAACTTGTAAGTTGTTTTAATAAGTTCACTGCTGAGCTATTGCAGTAACGACGGTATTCCAGTTCAACACTCCCCTCCCTGTGTTTGCGGATCACAGCCTGGTCATTTCCACCACAGCACCTCACAGACGCAGAGGTGCTCTGCTGTGCTGGAAGCGACCGGTCTGCGACCTGCGAGCCCCGGAAGGCCAAGTGCGAACACACCGCACACGACATGAGCATGAGAGCCAAGCGCCTGCTGCGTGTGGTCTGATCGTCCTCATGTGCTGTGGCGCATTACAGAGCACCGCGCTCACCTTTAGAGAGGATTTTGGAAATCGACTGAGCCAGTGATGGTTTCTCTGCCACCATCAACACAGTCCTCATCGTGGAAGGCTACCTCTTCCTCCGGCTCCAGCCGGTCAGTGCACAGGCAGCTGGTTCCAACCGGATCAGTGAGGGCTGGCAACGATGGCTGTGCCGTGAGGGAAATCTCAACTGTGTAAATAACTGCTTGCTAACAGGCTATTTGGTGACCCGCACAAGCGGCCCTGGCAGGAGTGCTCCTCTCCTTCTTTTTTTTATGGCAGGTTGCAATAATTGCTCAGAAGGTGCATAGCGCCACCTACCCTGCCGGAGTATGTACTGTAGTATGAGATATCATCCCAAGTCTACAATACACCATTAGGTAGATAAATAATTCTTAAATGATTGATATTAAAAAAGAAATACATTTAAGGTTCCATCCCCTTCCTCCCTTACCTATTTTTTGAGTTTCGTTGATGTTATCAAACTCCCAGGAATTTCCATCAGAGAGAGGCACAAAACAGGGTTGTCCCCTGTCTTCTTTACTTTTTGTGTGATCATAGAGTAAGTGACCAAGGAAAGAGTATTCAAAACACATGCCAGCCTACCTACCTACCTGTGGTCCCCTAAGGCTGTTAAATCAGTACGTCGTGCAATATGTAGATTTGTTTGGAAAAATAAGCACCAGAATGAAATTATAACAGCTCTTTTGTATACAATTATATTGTTATTATTTATCTCTCCTAAATATTTGTTATTGCAGTTTCTGCAGCTTTCCTGTTCTCTGCACTGCCACTTTGCTGCTGTAACACTGTGAATTTCCCCACTGTGGGACTAATAAAGACCATCTTATCTTATCTTATCTTATCCAAGCTCCCATAAGAAAAGGCTTAGCCCAACCTAATCTGGTGGGCCTTCCCACTGAGATTTGTCACAGGATCGGTAAACCTTCTCAGTCAGTTTTCTTTCAGATTTAGATCATTTTGGTCTGGATAATATACCAATGCTAGACCTTCCTTTCACAAAGTTGCAGGCAAAGATCATTTTATAGTTAGAAATATATGAAAGTCATTCAATTGCACCTTGCATTCTTCGCACCTATTGCTAATAATCTTGACTTTGAATATCCTTGTACAGATGTGGGGTTTAGAGATTGGACGGCTGCTGGTATCACAAAAATCATGACAGATACTGTGTCTGGGTAATGGATTTATGATTTTCAGCAATTACAGGAAGAGTTTCATATTCCTTGAATGCACTTTTATCGTTATCATTATTTGAACCCAATTCCTTATCATAATGTTTTCATGATGTTTTCATGATATATATACACACACACACACACACACACACACACACACATATGTATATATATATATATATATATATATTTATAGCTATATATAAACATAGCTGGGAAAAGACAAATCACACTAAACACAATATAAGATCATTGATAAACAGCATTTGACTCCTGAAATGCATAATAAATATGATGATTCATGTTCTGCAGCATGTCCGAAGTGCCAAAACCAACTTGGCACTTATTTTCATGTGGTCCCGTCCATCGATCACAACATTCTGGTCTTTTGTACAAACAAAGATTGAGAAATTTCTTGGCTTTAGAACAGCAGTGAATCCAAAACTATGCATTCTTGATGACACCTCCTTGCCTGGTCAAAAGGCATAATTGATAAGTATCATGTTGTATGTCGTGCATCTTTCAATCCTGCATGTTTGGCTTGATATATATCCACCTACGTAATCAATGTAATTACTATCACATCTCCCTTTTGAATGGTATTGCAAGGAACCTTAGATGAATGTTCCCCCTCAGTATGTATTATGGTTGTGAGTTGCCAGCAATAACTTGTATTGGAGTAGACTAAGCTTAACTTATTCATTAAGTATTATCTGTGTCTAGTAGGTTTAGCCATTGACCAGCCCTCTGGGAGACTTCAGCAGGTCCTGAGTCTATTCACTCCAGTGGAGGAAATGAACATGAGCAAAGTTTATGACTGATCTTTTGCCCCATTGTCACCCAAGTAAATGTGGACCTATTTTGTACAAGTCAATTATCTTCTGAACATTCTGGGACTAAAACTAAAACACTGGCATTTTTCAGACAGACCATTCAAGAGAAAATCTTTTTTTTTTTTAGATCTGTCTTTCTTGCAAGACCTGGAACCACGTCTCTACTCCCTGTTGGTTCTGGTCTGGTTTCACTGCAGTGCTGCTGACATCACTTTCCAACCAGTTAAATAAAAATCTATATGTGAAACTATAGATTAAGTTAAAACTGAAATAGAATATGTTTGTTTGCTTAACAATACCATTACTGCTGTTATTATTATTTACCTGTTTTTTGAAGAGACAAAAAGGGAACATTATTAGACTGATATGATCTTGTATTGGTTCTGATTCTGACTCTGAGCTGACATAGCCTAACCAGTAGCCAGTCTGATTGATCTATGACAGAAATTTACAGCCACCCAACCAAATAATCTTGGGTAGAAAGCTCTAAAATGGCTTATGATGATCATTCAAAGTATTTGTAGTGAATAATTAATAAGATGCCATTTGGATGCCTGGTTAATATTCTCATTTAATAGTTAACATATCTCAGTGCAAGCTATTGTGTGAAGACGAATGTGTGAAAGGCCACCAACTCGACTGAGTAACTATCACTGGGCCGAACAAATCAATGAACTAAACAATAACCTGTTTGAATGCTGGTTTCTATTTATCTATTTTATCTGTGTTATTTATTATCTGCCTTTGACTTGGCATGACTGTGTACGCGTGTATGTTTATTTGTTGCTGTTTCAGGCTCAGCAATGACAATAAGTTATTCTATTCTATTCTGTTCTATTCTATTGCCCCGCCACAGTTTCATAATGAACAGAAAATATTTTTACACTTATGGTAGTGTTTCCTCAACACTGTTTGCCATCCGTTGACTACTATTATTTTAACTGTTTCAACCTTATTTCATTGTAGAGATTTGTGCAGCACAATGATTCACTCAGCGCCTCCTTTCTCTGATCTCTCTCTCTCTCACATCCACAATGGATTTGGTCTTTTGCAAACACAAATGATGCAGGCCTATGTGTTTATTTGCATATAGAGCGGGGAAGTGAGATCCAGTGAGAAGTGGTCACTTAAAACGCATGTGGAGATGAATTCTAATACCTGGTGTGAACTGATGTGCCTAGAGCTGTCCAATTGTCATCAGATTACCCGAGATGAGTGTTAATGCCAGGTCTGAACGGTGCCAACCTCATCTCATTCCCGTCTGCTGTGGGAATGAGATGAAGTTAGTGACTAGAGACTGTTCCCAATTTGGTCACTAGATGGCAGTAGATGATATGAAATAACACCATGGTAGCCCCTTGATTCATTCATCTATCCCAGTAGCAGAGAAGAAACCATATCGGCAAACTACAGGGGTTGATTTTCAAGCCCCACTGCTTTGTGTTGTCAATTATAAAGGTGTTTAGCAATATTTTTCAAGTTTTTGGGCAGACAGCAAAGAGACGTAAAATGACCAGAATACTTGTATGATAATGACAAGTGATCCCATGCTGTGAGTTAACCATTTACAGTAACTGAAATCACAGCTGTGGGAACACTCATTAATCTATCCATCTACTCCATACTGTTCTCTGGGCCCAGGCTGGGTCACAGGGCAAGAGGGTGAGAGATGGAAAAGATGGCAAGGGCTGTGTGTATAAGGCTAAAGGGGGAGGGGGAGGCTTGCCTTTGACTTGTCTTTTGGGGTGGTGGTGGGATGTGGACCCCAAGGCAGATGGTTTGAGGAGAGAACTGTGTGTGTGTGTGTTTGGCTGTGTGTGTGCATTTGATTTTGTCTATCCCCTCCTCCACACTTCGAAGTGGGTAATCAATTAAATGCATCCTAACCACCACCTCCCCCGTCCCACTGTGTCAGCAGATCCCTCTGAGCAGATGCAGACCTATGGATATCACTGGATGATTTGCATGACCTGGAGAGGCAGGATTTGAGCTGTGCTTCGGGGAAGGTAGGAATAGATTGGGCTTAGATTTTATCAGATCCAGCGGGCTATTTAACATCATCTCTGAACTTTTTGACAACACTGTCTTTAGTTTTAAAATGAGAAGCCTGTTGAAGACTTAAATATGCACTTCATAGCCACATGGGGCCAAAGCTATAAACCCCCTACAAAGAGTCAGCTGTCTGTTTGGATGCTAAGTATAGAAAATGTTACTACAAAACAAAGGTTACATTTGCACTTCATTGTTTGCAGTGTTGTGCAAGTTCACACTTCACAGGAGCTAGCTCAAAGTTCAGTTCACACAGATTATAAATGAACTAGATCACATTTATAATTTACAATTTTGAATTTGGACTAAGTTCACAGTCTCAGAAATCATTTTTTCATTAGCTGCCACTGTCATCGCCACTTCACAGACTAAATTAATTACTGTGCACTACAATAGTGTCACGGGCAAAAGAAACTAATGTAAGTATATGTCTCATGTGTAAATGCCATGAGTTTCACTTAATGAATGTCTTACCCTTTCTAGTGACTATCATCCATTTGTAGATATTTCAAAAGACTGGTTCGATGCTGCTGAAGTGCTGCTGAAGCCAGTGAGGGACAAGGCAATGGGAAATGACAAAGAGCTGCATTCTGAAATGCAAGCTTGTCTTTTAGGGTTGCATTTTGTATTTTTGATTTGCATGTCACTATTGTGCTTCTCATCTCCTTGTGTTATGTTTAATGAGATAATCCTGAACACACACTTGATGGAGTGTTGAGCTGAGATGCTGGACATTCTTTCCCTTTTTCAGCTGATATGGCTCACATTTAGGTTTGGGACTCTGCCTGCGAGATGGCAAACCAGGCTGGTGGTACCCACTTTTAAAAGGGGGACTGGAGGGTGTGCTCGAATTATCGTTTTTTTGTTTTGCTCAGCCTTCCAGGGACACCTTATGCCAGGGTGCTGGAAAGGAGTCTCTGACCAATCACTGCACCTCAGATTCAGGAGGAACCATGCAGTTTCCATTCTGGCTGTGGAACAGTGGACCAACCTTTTACCTTTGTGAGGCTGGTTGAGGGAGCTTGGGAGTTTGCCCATCCTGTCTACATGTGTTATATGGAGTTGGAGAAAGCCTATCAGTGGGTCCCTAGGTGAAACTTGTGGGGGATACTGCAGAAATGTGCGGGTCCGGGGCCATCACCTCAACACGTAATGTGAGGGTTGTGTCTGTATCCTTGGCAAGAAGTCAAAGACATTTCAAGTGGATGCTGGCCTCCACCAGGGTTATCACCAATCCAGGATTTCAAGGTGCGATGGGGAGGAGACCGTCAGGTACCTCAGAACTGTTTCTCTGCTATTTGCAGATGATGTGATTCTGTTGGCTTCATCAGACAATGACCTGGTTTGCTCTCTTCAGGTTGGGACAGAGTCTATGCCCCAAGTGAAAGAGTTTAAGTATTTCAGAGTCTTGTTAACGAGTGAAGATGGAGCATGAGATTGACAGGTGTATTGGTGCAGTGTCAGACCATTATGATTAAGAGGGAGCTGAGCCGGAATGCAAAGCTTTCAATTTTCCAGTCAATCTAAATTCCAAACCTCACCTATAGTCATGAGTTTTGGGAAGTGACTATAGAAAGAATATCATCGCATATACAAGCGGCTGAAACAAGTTTCCAGCGTTGTTACTGGGCTCAACCTAAGAGACAGGTAAGGAGCTCCGATATTCAGAGGGAGTAGAGTCGCTGTTCCTTCACGTCAGAAGGGGCCAGTTAAGATGGTTCAGGTATCTGATTCGGATACCTTCTGGATACTTTCCGCTGAAGGTCTTCCGGGCATGTGCCTTGTAGGAGACCCTGGGAGTAGACCCAGAACACACTGGAGAGATTATATATCTCACCTGGCCTTGGAATGCCTTTGGATCCATGTAGCGGACCTGGGAAATGTTGCTGCGAAGAGGGAAATCTTGGCTTGCTTAACTTGGTATCACCAAAACCCAACCCTGGCTAAACAACTGAAAATGAATAGATGAACAGAGATTCGATGTATAGATAATAAAACAATAACTTGCAAAAGGCTTTGGTATAAACCACACTTTGCTTTTGGGCCATGAAAGTAGAGGAGACCATCCTGAACTATATACTGCATGACTGTCATCCACTGTAGTCTGTAAAGACAGTTACACGAAAGCCTTCAACATATGGCCTGAATTGCTCCAAGGCCCAAATAACAGCCACACACTCTTTCTCCGGAGCAGAGTAAGGTTTCTCAGGCTTGTGCAGAGAACAACTAACATATGCCACAGCTACATCCCTGCTTTCATCATCTCTTTGCATTAATGCAGCTCCGAGGCCACTGCATGGATGAAGAAAGGACATTAAAGTCTGGGAATCTCAGGACACGAGCAGAGGCTATGCAGCTCTTCAGGAGATCCATGACTGTTTGGCGTTTGCTGTACCAGCTGGCTGAAGCATCCTTTTTTTGTGAAGGCAAAGAATGGTTTCTTGCTTAACATAAACTGAACATAAACCTGAACAAAGCAACGGTGAAAACCTTAGGCCAAGGAACTGTTGCATGTGTTTCACAGACACTGGCACCTTCAAGTCTTTCACAGCTTTCACTTTGCTGGGGTCTGGGTGTAGGCCTGATGGGGTGACATAATAGCCAATGAGGATGAGTTCACTGCAGAAGAACTGATAATTGCTCAGTTTTAAAGGAAAGACCAGCTGACCTGAGCCTGAAAAAGAATCCATGTCTGCTAGATGCCACCCGAAGGTAGGCAAGACATTAGCAATAGAAAAAAATGGCAGAATCTATTCACATTCCTTCTTATTTCTGACATCAAAAAACAGTTGGGGCCAGCCAATCTATGTTGAGCAGTGCGACAAAGAGTCTCAGCTGGTCAAACCTCCGTTCAGTACTGCCCTAATCTCTACCATCAAGAGCTTAGGCCCTGTTCAGATCAGTTATTAACATGCATCACAGGTGATCTGATCATATGTGTAGTATATCAGTTCACACCTGGCATTAATAGGAGGCAAGGAGGGGCTGAGAAAATCATTGCATTGTGTCCAGCTCTGCAATGAAATAAAGTTTTAGCCATTTGAATTAGTAAAATATTTTCAGTGGCAAGACCAATTAGAAGTCAGCACAGGTCATCAGTTGACTAGGTGCTCCTTCACTGTGACCCACGTTGCCAAAGGAACGTGGCCACATGTGGTCCAGACCTTCCCCGAATGTGGTCAGAGAATTCAGATCTTAAATGCATCCTCAATGTGTCTTGGGTACATTCACACCTGTACTTAAAGCCGTCCACATCCCAGTTGGATGTTAATGCGCGGTCTGAAAAGGGCCTTAGTGTACACACGCAATGTGTTAAATTGCTCTCATTCAATTTGTTTTGTATTGTTAGAAAACTGAATGAGTGTAAACAGTGTTTTCATAGTGGCCCGTAATGTTCAGTAAAACAGGAAAACTTTGTCTTGCTTCTTGTTGAATGCCACTATACATATAAACTTGCCGAACTCTTTAACTGTTGTACTAAGAGACTGGTTAAAACCACAGTATGTAACTTCTGCTGACAGGGGTCTCTCAATCAAAACAGTAACAAAAGATGCGGTTGGGTGATGTTGTGAAGTAACGTGTGATCATGGGAGTTGCTGTCATCACAGCAATTGCCAGCAGCTTCAAAATAAAAATAAAGGAGTTTAACACAAAAAGTCAGCATTTTGCTGACGCTGTTTGATGGCCCGAGACTGTTTCTCTTTTTAATGGCAGCCAAATTATCCACAGAGTAGTCCTTTTGCCCATAACTGATGGACCAGGAGATTAAACACTGAAAAAAAATCAGTTTCACTTTCAAAATCTGTGATTCACTGCACTGTTCAGCGGGCAGAGAATGTCAGGGTGAGGATCTGACACTGCTTATCTTTATTTCCACTGTTTCTTTGATAACTTATAAACCATATGTTCATGAGGTTTTTACCAGCAGCTGAATCCTCACATCCTCAATTGTCTTTCTTTCTGCATCCATGTGCACTGAATGAGCATTATTCTATTTGGTTCTAATAGGTTTCACACTGCAAGGTATTATTAACTGACAGAAGCAAGTCAAGTACACAAATAATGTTGGTTTGATTTCAGTCAAAGTTGAGGCAGCAGTGCCACCACTGTCAGCAAACCCTAGTGTGCGTTAAAACAAGCCTCCCTACAGGGTACAGATAATGACATAAGTTAGCAATAACAAGAGGCTTCTGTTTTGGTTGGAAGATTTGTCTGATTCCCAACATTTATATGACCTGCAACCTGGAAAAACAGCAGTATGACGTTATCCTTTCAGTGACAGAATTTAAGCTTAAACTGTGACATCAGAAAAAATGGCTGCTGTGTGAATATGGTCTATAGCATACTGTATTTCTTTGCCATCTGTTTCAGTGGGCACAACTGTAACACACCATGAAAAGTTGGATTTCAGCCAAAAGGTTCAGCGCGTTTCCTTTAATCTTTCTTTTCCTGGTTGTTGGCAAAAGCTGAGGCAAACAAGCTAATCCTCCTTTTACTTGCATTCGATCAACAAAAATAAAGCACAGAAAGAAAGAATATCCCAAACTCAGCATAGACTAAGCTTCACTCGAGCACAGCATCACATTGCAAGTTGCTTTGGTTTCCAAACAGATAATTACAGATGACTGCAAGTGACTACCAGAATCACAGGTCAGTCAGCGTTAGCATGCTTGCTGTTAGCTAAGATGCTAACAGTTTTTCAGTTCTTTTTCAGTTCTCTGTCCATCTCAAATCTGTTGCAATGCTATGCAATTTAACATAGTTCCAATACAAAGTATGAAAGTGATGTGTTGCACAGAGAGTTTATGGCTATTGCTAATTTTTAACTTAATATTTCCAACATTCGCCACATCTACTGCTCACTTTTGGTAAATAACTTGCAGTGGATACCACTGATGTTACATGACTGTTATTTCTTGTGGCAATTTCTTTCCATTACCATATAATTACTATATTATTACTACATAATTAATAGCCTGTAAATGAAAGGGTTACCCATATGTCTTGTAGTTTTTGTACATTTTAATGTGGAAAAGTTACATTATAACTTTAACTTGTGCAAGTTTTTAACACATATTTTCATTCATTGACAAATTCTATTGTAACCTGTAAACCAACAAGTTAATGTTATGTAGTAAGCTAATGCTCCTTGTTTTTGGAAACTATGCTAGGCTTCTTATTGTATGTAAGCAAACTAGCCAGACATGCCAACATTTGCGGTTTATGATACTGTTCAATCCATTCCATACACCTTTTCTATTTTGTTTTTGTGTTTTAGGAAGGAAAAAAAAATCAAAATTACTCTTTATTTATCTAAATAGTGACTTGTAATTTAATGTAGATGACTTATTGTAGTTTGTGAATTGATTGTGTAAATGTATGAGTACTAACAATTTCCACAGTGGAAGAAAAAAGCAGTTTCCATGTCATGCACATTGCTAAATGCTGACAATTCCCAATGTGCAATGGTGCATTTCATACAGCTTGGCACACTGCAGTGATAACACAAAAATGTCTGATAGTGAACGAAGGAGTTATTTTGGACATTATTTTGGAATCATGACTTGACTGGACAATTGCTGTGCAGGGGAGGGGTTTTGCGAACACTCAAGCCTTCAGTGAAATCAAAGATCACATTAAGAGCAAAAACATTTTGTAAACACCTCAGGTTTAAGATTATTGGTTAGTTCTACTAAAAACAAATAATCAGTCAGAATATATGACATCGAGATTGAACACAATCACTGGAGCAGATTTTCGAGCAAAAGTCATCACTGACCCCAAAACCGGGCCTAATTCTGCTATATAATGTATCTCCCCCATGTATGCAACCTACATGCAGAAAATGCTAAGACTTGTAAGGTATTGTTATGCTGCTGGTGCTGCTGTGTGTGTGTGCCTGTGTATGTATATGTACAGTATTAGCAGGTCCCAAAATCTAATCCAGTCACTCACAATTGACCACTGTATGCTAATAATCAGCTGCAAGCAGGGAAACAGTACATTGTGGACAAAGGGGGAAAAGGTTTAGGAAGAGTCTGAGGAGGGAGATAAGGGTGTGAGAAGGGAGGGAGAGTTGGCTATCTCAGCTCTCACCAGAGCTGGGAAACAGGCACACCATGTGGCCATGTGTGATGAGGGCTCTCTATGGGGGCACCCTGGTGAGGCCCCCACAAACCAGCCTCCAGGGGGCTCACCATGTCATAGCTCTCGATGCCAAAGAGTGCTTGTTTTTAGAAAAACAGGTGGCTCTTCCACCCAGAGGCTGATATTAGAGAACAGGTTTGGGCACTGTGTTTTAGTTTGGCTCCAGAGCCGGCGCAGGTTTATCTCTTGTTTCTAAGAATAAACTCTATTGCACTGAACTCTGTCCGTTTGCAGTGGATTTATTTATTTATTTTTAAAATTTTGGGACTCCAATAGATGTATATTTGTGCTGAAAATTAAGTATTGGAGAAGAGGTTCAGACTTAGTCTCTGGCCCACATCTGAGCTTCTATTCACCAACTTGCTTTCGGGGCTGTTTTGAACTTTCTTTGGATTGTATAGTTTTGTCCTGTTTTGTAATTTTGTCTTCTGCCACTTGGTAAAGCCTCAGGACTGACAACTGGAACAGCCAATCCTCAGCAGGATTGAAGCAGGAAGCAGGAAACTGGGGGACCATCCAGCAAACAGGAAGCGGGACAGCAGGTGGAGCCACAGGTGGGAGAAGGTGTTTGAATCATTGTGAGGAGGGAGAAAGAAGCCAGGCCAAGAGAGATGTGTGATTGCTGCTGCTCCTCTATTTGCTGGAAAAATCCACTGGACACCAGTCAAAGTGGAACCAACACCGTCCATATCTATGGCCTCCAAAATTCCTTTCAGTCTTTACCAAAAAATGATATTATATTTGGAACCACTATATATTTTGTTTAATACCTTACTTACTTTAGATGCTTTATCCTTTTTTCTTTATCCATAAATGTAAATAAGCTCTAATTGGTAGTTTTAAGAACTAGCTCTGTACTGTTCTGCAAATCACTGAATTTTATGGAAAAGAAAGCAGTAAAAAACCACTAAACATAATTGATGCCTTTCAGTTTTTGCTACTGGACTGTTTTTAAGTTTGAATTACTAATTTTTAAATATTTTATATCCCCTGCTGTTTTGTTTTTATCCCATAGAGACATGGAGACTATGGTGGAACAGTGTCAGTTTTGTGTAACATTGCTGGTATGATGTCAATATCATGTCAACAGGTCTTTTCTCTGTCTATTTTTGCGTGAAAAATAGGTGAGATGCCGAACTTCTAGATTCCGCGATGCGAGAGGCGTGCGTCTTAGGCAGGCATCCTGTCCGCTCTTACGCATTAACATGGACGCCGAAATGAAAACCAAGATGTTCCACAGCTGCCACCTGCACACTGTGCATCCAGTGTGTCTCCAGTCATAGGGTGCTGGCATCACACAGGGAGAAAAAGGGAACCCAGGCACACTCCACCACTAGCTCCAGCTACAACAACATAGTTGTTAACAACAATATCTGCACCAATGATGTAAGGATGAAGCAGTCAGAGGTCACAAAAGCTAGCCTTTCCAGGACGTTTGAGTTTGCCAGAAAGATGAGTCTGCATCAATTAACTGTCTCTGGTCCCTTACCCATGCGTGGTATTGATGAGGTTTACAGTAGGCTTATGTCTCTGAACCACTGGCTGGCCTGTCACTGTGGTGAGCAGGGATATCGGTTTGTAGATAACTGGCCTTCTTCCTGGGGCCGCCCCGACCTGCTGAAAGCAGATGGCCTCCATCCCACTGGAGTTGGCCCTACTGTTTTAATCTAGTAATACAGACATGTGTTTACAGCAGGTTTGACATTAGGGACTTTGTGCTCAGCAGGTTGCAGGTGATTAGAGAGCCTGCTAGGCTTATAGGAAGTGTAGCTTTGGAGTCCACTAGTTTAGAACTGAGGTGTACTCAGTAAAATCCCCATTGTTCAGACTGTCAGCCTGATAGCCAGATTTATAATATTGAGACTTTCTCCCTCCCCCACAGTATTCTCATAAGTCTAAGCATATAAATCACCACACAATGGCCACCATTTCTACAATGTATGGCAATGAAGTGTCCCACAAAGTATCTGACACATTTTTCCAAAACAGAATCACCATTGTGTCTTCATACTGTCACGTGCACAGGTCTTCTAAATTTCTCCTTAATAATACAAGATATCTTATTCATATTAAGAAGCTATACCAATCAGCCTGTTGGTGATAACTCCAGCCTCAACCCTCAAATTTGGTTTCCTCAACTTCAGGTCACTGTCTAGTAAAGCATTACTAATGAACAACTGGATTCTTGAACGCAAGCCAGATATGACTGGTCTTTGTGAAACATGGCTTAGACCAAATGTTATCCTACCTCATAATGAGGTGAGCTTTGCCACCTGATTATGCTATTGCACATGCTGCTCGAACTACCAAGCAAGGTGGGGGTGTGGCCTTAATCTATAAATCAAATTTCAGACTATCATCTAAACTTGATGTGACCTAACTCTTTTGAGGCCCTTGTATTGAAACAACCACCACCAGCTAAAAATAATCTCCAGGATGAAAAACTATGACCATTTAATCTTTTGGTACTTTACAGACCACCAGGCCCTTATTCACAGTTTTTATAAGAATTTGGTGAATTCATCTCAGGTTTTGTTACAAACACATTCCAATTATTGGTGATTTTAATATTCACCTGAATATGATCTTTTTTTTTTTTTTATCAAATTTGAAGCAATACTAGCCTGTTCTCATATCACCTTGTCTCGTCAATCAAAATCAGGAGCTCTCTACTTCCAGTGGCACAAGTGTAGAGTGAAATACAAGTGTGTTCTCTCCACTATTAGAGCAGCCTACTGCTCTAAGTTAATCAGTAACAATAAACACAATCCTAGAAGTCTTTTTAACACTGTAGCCAAACTCACTCAGAAGTCACTCAGTCTCAAACCTTCTGTACTTTTTTAAAGTATTGGAAAGAGTTGTGTCTCAAGCTTTCATCTCACTTGTCTAATAATAATCTTTTCAAACCGTTCCAGTCAGCTTCAGGGTCTGTCACTCCACCGAGACAACACTCACTAAAGTAGTCAATGATCTTTTGATTTTTATGGACTCTGACTCCACCTCTGTGCTCCTCTTGCTGGACCTCAGTGCAGCTTTTGATACGATAGATCATTGTATTCTCCTTGCCCGATTTGAAAGCAAATTGGTGTCTCTGGCCTGGCTCTCACCTGGTTAAAGTCTGACAGCCAAGAATCTGGGTGCCACATTCAATTCTATCCTCTCCTTTGATCAGCACATTAAAGATATCACGAAGACCGCTTTTTTTCACCTCCATAAAATAGCTAGGATTCAGTCTTTTCTGTCGATGACTGATGCTGTAATCCTAATTCATGTTTTTGTCTCATCAAGACTTGACTATTATAACGTTTTGGCCTGCCACACGATCATATTAAAAGTCTTCAAATGGTTAAGAATGCGGCAGCTAGAATTTAAATGATTGCTTTCAACCATAAACTCTCTGGTACTCTTGACTCTTGTCTGTCCCCAGAGTTAAAAGGTCATCTGCTGGCTTCAGAGCCTTTTCCTATTGGGCCCTCTTCTCTGGAACAACATCCCCACTGACATCAGATGGCCTGACTCAATTCAGGCTTTCAAATCCAAACTTAAAACATTTTTTTATGCCTTAACTTTCAGCTAGCTTCTTTTTCTTTCACAACTTCAGGCGTTGTACCTGTTGTCATCCTACCACCAAGGGCTGGTCCTCAGTCTTAATAAATCAGTCATACCCACTATATACAGTACAGTCTAGGTTGTCTAGGCTGATGAGATTGTAAACTTTGTGAAATCACTGCATTATTCTAACAGCTCTTTACCTCAAGCACATGAGTACCCAGGCTGTGTGCCCCTCTCTTTCTCCATCTCCTCCTGCCCCCACTACCCACCGCTACCCCCTCCTCTCGCTTTCATTCTCTCCTCCTGGATCAGTGACTGCAAACCACCTACTGCCCCCATGATCCTACTCAACACCTGCTGCTAAAGTTATTAAAATTAATAATAATCATTTGTACTGTTATTAGCTATCATTAATACTATACTTATATCAGTAGCAGCACTATAGTTACCATTAACGTTATTGTTGTTGCTGTTGCAGTTGCCACTATCATTATTACTATTATTATTATTATTGTTGCATGATGGTCTTTTCCCCTACGGTCTTTCTCTCTCTCTCCCTCTCTCTCTCCCCCTTTCTTTCCTTCTCACTCACTCCTTCTCTCCCTCTCTCTGTCTCTCTCAGCCCAACCGGTAAAGACAGATGGCCGCCCACCCTGAGTCCAGTTCTGCTCGAGGTTTCTGCCTCTTAAAGGAGGTTTTTCCTTGCCACTGTCGCCAAGTGCTGGTGGGTATTGTCTCTCTAAATAATACTATCAAGAGAAGGTCTAGACCTCTTCTATTTGAAAAGTTCCTTGAGATAACTTCCGTTGTGAATTGGGCTATATAAATAAAATTGACTTGACTTGAATTGACTAGGTGGTGAGGGAAAAAAGAATTTGTCAAATAAAACCTATCAATAATCTAGTTAAGGTCATAAAATTATGGGTCTCTGGTGGGCTGATAATAATTCGAATAATAATATTGAAAGGCATTAGGTGATCTTTGACCAGTCGTAACAGCAGCAACAGCAACATAGCTTATTTCCTCCTACATGTGTCCCCCATGCCAACAGCTCAGACACCTCACCACCTGGTCAAGCAGCCTCTGTCACTCATTAGTACTGACTAACAAACCCTGCAGATACAGTTCAATGTGCATATGATGCTATGGAACATGATAAACCTTACTTATTGCCACTCATTTCTGCACCTCCCTGCGCCTGCTTCTGATCCGATCCCTGCTGGATCTTTCATGTTATTCTGGCAGTTGATACTAAACAGTGAAGCTGCCTCTTCCAGACACCTCACTGCTAACTGAATCTGAGCTGCTCAAAGCAAATGAACCTTGCAAACTGAATGTACATTAGCCTGCGCCACTACTCTCTTCCTATACCATGCGACAGGCGGCGTTGCTATGGAAACACACTCCTATTTTCCTCCATAATGCCAGATCCATTCAGAGTGGAGCTCAGACTGCAAGCTCAGATCTGCAACTGCAGGAGAATGGGAGTATTATGGTATGGATTCAATGCAGGCGGAGGTGGGGAGGTTTTCAGTCACAGTGCAGTGCAGGCAGATTTCTGATTTCTACACACAAGATCACACACACAAGACTTCTCACAGCAGCATGTAAGGCAAAATGTGTTTAAGAGAAATCAAAAGACATAAATGTGTATAAGACAGTAGAATGTAAGTTCCCCATCAGTTACTTACCTTTTCCACTATGCTTCATTCTATTTTTGTATTTTGGGCCATCATTTCTATTAGTAATAAAAACATTTTACTGACCAAGTTAATAGCTTGGATATGGGAATGTCTTTTTCTAGGCTCTCCGATTCAAGTTTGGGCTGCCATATTCTACATGTGCACATTTCCTGTATGATGATTCCTGAATTATTACTGACATATCATGTATGCTCCCTTTCAGTTTTACCTAAATTCAAAGTGGTTTGGGTAATCAGGCTCATAGGCACTGATTAAGTGAGTGCTCAGGAGGTCAGGCACTCTCATGTATTTGTGGAAATCACACAATGGTTGATCATATCAGGAGAACAGAGATGTATTACTACTCCAAATTAATGTTAAAGTTACTCTCTGTCTGCTGGATGCGTAGATATGCAAACGTTTGTCCTGAGTCTATAATAGGTTATTATGGTGAATGTGAGAGCATTAAGTTGTTATCTGACATGTTGCATTTTCAGTTTGCTCTACAACCCATTTTTCTATGTTGAATAACACATAACTCTGAAAAAGAGGCCACTGCAAAGTAGGGGACAGATACTTAGGTCCTTAGTCGATGCCAGAATTCTAAAAATGTGACAGTACTTGTTTTTTTACAGTAGCGTAAGTAATGAAGGTATGTCGATGTTGGAGGTGGCTAGAGGTGTGATTCTTCCAGGACTGATGAGAGCAGTATAATGACACTACAAGTGTTCTAGTCTGAAATCAAACTCTAATAGAAGAAGAGTGCAGGCACAGCAAACAATAACTAGACAATGCAATTTCTGTAGAAATTGTGGTGGGATTGCTGAAGCTAAACTGCATTGCTGGCTGCCTGTCTGTCTGCCTGTCTGTCTGCCTGTCTGTCTGCCTGCCTGCCTGCCTGCCTGCCTGCCTGCCTGCCTGTCTGTCTGCCTGCCTGCCTGCCTGCCTGCCTGCCTGCCTGCCTGCCTGCCTGTCTGCCTCCCGTCTGCCTGCCTGCCTGCCTGCCTGCCTGCCTGCCTGTCTGCCTGCCTGCCTGCCTGTCTGCCTCCCGTCTGCCTGCCTGCCTGCCTGCCTGTCTGCCTGTCTGCCTGTCTGCCTGCCTGCCTGTCTGCCTCCCGTCTGCCTGCCTGCCTGCCTGCCTGTCTGTCTGCCTGTCTGCCTGTCTGTCTGCCTGCTTGCCTGCCATCATAGAAGTTGTCTAATCAAGTGATCTGAAGCAGATGTTTGTCCTGACCTGCACTCGGAGGTTTCCATGGTGATTTTAATTGCTTAGTTTCTACTGAGTGAGAAATGGATTCAGCTACACTGCATTGTTGGCTGCTAAGAAAAGTCTGAAGCTGAGCTTTATTGTTCAAAATGCCAGCAACACACATTTGAAATACAACTGCAACTAACTCTGTCTGTCTTTCTGTCCATCTGTCTGTGTGTCTGTGTCTCTGGCTGCCTGTCTGTCATTCTGTGTCTCTGTATCTGTCTGTTAGAATGGCAAACTGAACAATACATGGAAACTGATAAATACAGTGTTTACATTAGTATCAGTAGTAACATTAGTAACAGTCTGGCTGTGTCAGTAAACATCACAGAGATCATTAACAATCAATATCCTACAGCTGTGTGTAGCTGGAGGACAGAGCTCATACAGCCCTAAGGGAGAAATGACTCAGTGAACCTCTAAAACATCTTCTATTTATTAAAATACAGCATTTTACATCAGAAAAATGTTTTACACCGTTGCAGCGCACGACCTTCCTGAGCAAGTCTATGTGGTTTCGATGTTCCTAGAGTCAAAAATGTGCGAACAGCAGCGAGTTAAAAAAAATCGTTTTTTCTGTCTTTCTCTGAAAATCCTGCTTCTGAATTTGTATTGCTGTTAACTGGACAGCTGGATGGTTCAACCATCACTCACCCGGTTTAAATTCTGTCTCTGTGCCTTGGTAGACACATCACACGTCTGAAATTTGTCTATGTTCTGGTCAAAAAACAGTGTCTGAAAAGTGAAATATGTTGCCGTGAGGACGAGTTAAACAGAATTTTTTTGGGCAGTGTAACACCCTCTCCCACTCTAACTGTGAAATATTAATAATAAGAAGAATTAAAATAAAAAAAAACACTAAACTTAAACTGTAAAAAATCAAAAACTATATAAGATATCAAAAAGTTGAATACAAGTACCCATTTCAAGCAGAAATGAAGTTTCTAGGTAAACATAATTATTAGACATATTGCTGAGAAAAATGATAGCATAACCAAATCAGTACATGTACATCAACAAAGTTAACAATCATGCGCTTAGCTGTTTTGTGCTATGCTGTGCTAGTGTAGGTTACGCCCAGTGAATTTTACCCAATTCAAGCAGAGAAAAGGTCTTTCCCAGTGTTGTCTTCACAAAGTCCAGAGAATCTGTGTCACTTCCTGGTGGAGTGAGGTCCTGTCCAGCTGTGTGGCTTCAGTGTTACAGAGGAGGCCGCTGGTCGCTCCTTTGTTCTTCTTGCAGCGTTAGCTGTTCCACACTAACTCTGCTGTTGCTGCTGTTGCTTGGGATTCAGCTGCAGGCTTGGTGGTTAGGTGAAGTGGGGCAGTCTGCTGTGAGCAGGCCTGCAGGAGAGCTGCCGTTCCAGGGAGCAGTCTTGGTGCTGACCTGGTGCTGGGAGAGGAGAGAAGGGTTATATTTTAACAGACAGCTAGTGACTGTAGCCTGCTAATGTTGTGAGCACTCATCTCACATTATGAGCTGTCACTATATTAGCCTAAACAAGCTAACATTTGCCTTGGTGATCATATGTATGGAGTGTTGCTACTGTTGGGACTCAGATTATTCAAGATGGGGGGAGACCACAAGTTTCTTTGTTCTACAGACAAAAGAGGGGCCCTGTGAACATCATCCCCCACAATTCTCCACTGTTCACACCTATGGAGGGTCTCTCCTACAGACCTCTCTGACCAGTGAGTGTTGGTCACTGTGTGACATGTAACTCTTTCACGCCTGTCACCTTGTTAGTCAGCTGTACACTGACTATATGCACATGTGGATATGCTCAGTGTCAGCACACTGTGCAGCAGCCTCTGTTGTTTTCTGTGTTTTGCTGTGTTATTGAATATGGTCAATCAATGTATTGGTACCAACTACCAAAATTCTGGTATTGTGACATCCCTACCGCAAAGTGAGTTTACCCTAACACAACCAGTCCATTAACAAATCAGGTCTTTTGAAACAGGGATACGTTTTTTGTTTGGTTCTTTTTGGCTGCAAAAACTGAGTGATCAAGTGCCATTGGTCAGCTGCATGCCATGAGACAGAGTGATATGGTTACACCATTGGTCGGCTGGCTGAGTGTTGAAGTTTCCCCACTGGTCGTTGGTCTTTCAAAATAAATTGCCAGAAACAAGCAGTGTTGCCAAGTTTGTGCATTTATCACTAGATTTTTCAATTTTTTAGACTCTTTCATAACATTTTTCAAAAAAGCACCTATTGACAAATCTTGTGACTTTTTGGATAAACCTCAGCAACTTCCTATAGAAGAGAGTTGCCAGTACTGCCCTGTGAGCCAGAGGCATACCTCTCTCTGTGCCTGCTGTGGTCAGTGAGTGGCAGAGAGGTGGAGCAGCAGTTTCTTACCCTGTGTGAGAGACAATGTAAGAAAGATATTCTGTTGCATCTAACTTTCTCTCTAAGTGATCAATTATAAGTAAATATAGTTAGTAAATATAGCAGAAATCACAGCACAGTTAGTGTCTTTAACACACATGGTTGGTGATTCTGTCAGATGACATTGCAATTATTGAATCAGAATTTTAATAGTGTTGAACAGCAGCTTAGAAATGGCTTGGAAATGACTACATACAGCTTTATTGGGAATTTGGCAGTGCAGTATCAGAACACTGCATATGTGAGGTTAAGAAAGTTCAGTGGCTGCTGTGCCACCTCAATAAATTATATGCTGTTGCCAGAGTGGCCTTGATGGCCACCGGCACTCCCCTAGCTGCTATGCCATTTTCTCCTCTGCACCCTTCCTGTTACAGTACAGTTTTTAAACACCAGTGTCTTTTGCTGAGATTCTGAATTCTTATTGGACAACATCAAGTGAAACACTGGGCTAACCAGGTGTGGTTCGATAGCATGGTAGGAACCACTGGAAAACCAGGATATTTATGAGGGCAGTTTGACACAAATCCAATTGAGATGTGCCAGTGCTGGAATGCTGTGAGTCAGTGGTGAACTTCACAATGTCGGCTGAGCTGAGGTGAGAAAGTTTGATAAATTAGAGAACAAATAAGACAAGAAACGTAACATATATTGTGATGCTTAGGTTGTCTATCTCTACAGAGCTACAGAGCAAGAAGTTAGCATGAGCGTTATTTACTGTTATTGTTAGTTGTAATATTAATGTTAACACATAATGTAAGCTTTAGCTAATCTTGCGAGCTAGCTAGCTGTTAAATACATGTGTAGGCTAACACCGGTAGCTGGCTTCATTACAACATGAATGTTAACTTTACTTCCATTTTTCCCCCCAACAGCAGTTATGTCGAAGATGGTGATGGGACACTCTTAAGGAGGTAAAATCTGCAAACACCAAAATAACTGTAAGCCATTTACTGTTCAGTGAATCAGTTCATCATGTAATATGTTGCAAGTGGCCTTTACCCAGTTGATATATTATGTGTCGATATCAGTCAGAGTAAGAGAGAGCAGGGAGGAGCGGGAGAAAAGGCAGGAGAAGGACCAAAACACAAAGATGAGGGTGGAGGAGAAATAGCGGGTGGAGTGTCTGAAGGACCGAGAAATGGAGATGAGAGAGAGTGAGGAGGAGAGAAGCCAGGAGGGGACAAGACAGAACCCACAAAGGGACAGAGAGGGAGACAGCACTGAGGAGAAAGGGAAGGACCTGGACAGGGAGATACACAAGAGGTAGAGGAAGCCAGGAGAACAAAAACAACTGCCTTCACTGACATCTCACAATGTATTTTTCCTGCTTTATCAACATAATCATATGTTGATAAAGCAGCAAAATGTTACATATTTCTCACTCAGCAACAAAAGTTAGTAATTTATCTGCAAATATGAAATGTGAATAAATCATTAACTTAAGGTCCTAACAACAGTCAAGTCCCAGTTGTTCATGTCAGTAAGTTGTGAAGTTAGCTGAGTGGATTTTGGTTCAGATTACCTGCAGCTCCTTTGCTCAAGCAGTTGGGGTCCTCCAGATAATAACAAGAAATCAAGCAAGAGGAGGATAAACAACCACTAATATGAAAGATTGTGCTTGCTCAGCAGTGAAATTCACATCCTGGTTCTGTGTTATCATATTACTCTGACAATAAACTAACATAAAGAAACGTCTCCATCCTTGTGACTGTGTTTATTTCTAGTATAAGTAAAACACAACATTACCTGATATGTTTTTTTTCACAATATACTACTGCATACTCTGACAGTCTACAAACCAAAACTCACACTGGGAGAACAGGCAGAGTTGTACCAACCATGACTTGTAAACTGAGGTAAATATTGAAAATAAGTTTTCCTTCAAATGAATATAATTAATGATAGACAAAGGTATGTTTTATAGGGTTAATCGGTTATAGCCAGAAATTACAACTTTTTTTTTATCAAACATGTATAACAAGTGCATGTAAAACCATAAAATCTGAAACATTTTAAACTTCTGGTCAGTTTAAACTCAAATTAAACCTGAAACTTTTTTGGTACAGTGAGTAACAGTTTAGCACAACCACTACACTGTGTCAGCAACTGCCAGTTACAAGCTAAATAAATAACTACACTTATTGTTCTTATATGTCTGCTAGTCACTGATTTTGGTGCACAACATCCTATCGATATCTACATATTTGAAATGTATAGATTCAGAAGAAAGAGGAAGTAAGCGTAGATCTGCTTCCCTCCCCTTTTTTTTACTGTTTATGTGGGAAAACTACATCAAACAAAACATTAATAATGATAATGAAGACTATCTGAAATGTGGCTGGAGGGGAACCCACGCCAGCAGGAGGGGAACTGGAGACATGCATGCAAGCTAACTGTTTTGGTTTTTGCCATCCATGGATGACAGCTTCAATTTTCACTCTCATACTCACTTCTTTTTCTGCAACAGGATTTTGAATTATAATTATAATGTATAAATTGGACCTTCTGTATCAGGTGTTTACCCTCCTTTTCACATCAGACTTGTCTTCTTCTTTAGCTGTTAAATATTTAAATCTCATGCAAGTTTTTCTCCTGAACTTGGACTTTTATCTCCAATTCTGCCTCAGAATTTTTACATTCAGGTTTAATTTAATTTCAGTGATGCAAATTCCATCTCTTGTCTTGTGGTTTCTTGTGCAGTGGTTCAGCTTGTTTTACACATTTCACACATTTATACATTACACATTTCTCTGCCAGTTTCTCTAATCACTGTGATTGTACTGATTCATGGATTGTATTGAATCCTCAGGCTTGAGTTAAAGGGTTTTAGTTCATTGCATTTCCACTAGATGGTGCTTATTTTTGTTTTGTGTAGCATGGCCTTCATTGTGTCCTCTCTGTTTCCTTTGGCCATTTTGTTTTTTCCTTGTCGCCTTTATAGAGAGCACATTGTGGATTCGGGTTGTTGAAGAATCTCGATCCATCCTCTTTTAGAGCATGCTCATGATTGTTTATTTTCTTTCTTCATATTTACTTTTGTCCTGTTTGCATACTGTCTGCCTGAAGCGGTGGTGCTCAATAAATCCATCATACACTGACTACAGTGTGTGGAAGGAGTTATCTGTCTGTCTAGGTAAGGAAGGGGACTCTTTGACAAGAACAGAACAGTAAGAAGAAGTACTCAACAGTGATTCCAAGTTCAAGCCTGCTCAACTCCCTCATTCATGACAATAAAGATGTCAGCTGCAGAGGGGAAAACTCATAAGACTTGATCAGTGTGTTCACGCTCATCAAAATCAAAAATCTAAATTATTGAGATCATCTAAACACTTCATTAGATCAGCAGCTAGTCTGGCTACAATAGCACGTGCCAAGGCTGAATCACCATGTGCCAGAGCTACCCACGCACAAAAGGAGATTGATGTTAAAAATAAAGAAGGCTCAGTTAAAGGTAGAAGAGATGCTACACAAGAGGACATCCAGCGGGTGGAGGCTGCTATCTCCTTGCCAGATAAAGTGGAAAGAATAAAGGTGGAGGACTGCTTCTTCTTGTGAACAATAGATGGTGCAGCCCCGGTCATATCACAGTGAAGGAGAAGATCTACTGTCAGGATATTGAACTGTTGGCAGTCGGTCTTAGACCTTACAATGTACTGAGGAAGTTCTCTCACACCATCGCTATTATTGTTTACATTCAGCCACATGCGGAGCCTGCAGTCACCTGTGACATAGTTCATGAGAATGTTGCAAGACTAAAGACCCAGCACCCTGATGCATTCATCGCAATATCAGGTGATTTTAATCATGTCACCCTCGCCTCTCACCTCTCACCTGTCCGTCTTTGCTCAGTTATATTGACAGTCCCACAAGGGAAAATAAGACACTTGATCTGTTGCATGCAAATGTCAAGGAGGCTTACACTGCTTCAGCCATACCACCACTTGGTAGATCAGACCATAATCTGTTTTTTCTTCAGCCTTCAAACCCAGTGTGCTGAGGCAGGCTGCAAACACACGCTCATTCAGGAGCTGGACCCCAGAGGCCAGAGAGTATCTAAGGGACTGTTTTTAGTGCACAGATTGAAATTTACTGTTGGAATCACAGGAACATGATAACAGCAAGGACACTGATCTTGATACAATGGTTGACTGCACCACAGATTACATTAAGTTCTGTATGTTCTGGACAGTAAACTCGACTGGTCCCTTAACACAGATGCCGTTTACAGGAAGGGGCAGAGCTGGCTCTTTTTCCTCAGGAAGCTCAGGTCCTTTAATGTTTGCAGGGAAATGCTGCATATGTTTCATCAGTCAGTGGTGGCAAGTGCTCTTTTTTATGCTGCAGTCTGCTGGCAGCAGCATATCACATAAAAACACAAAGAGACTGAACAAGCTAGTTAAAAAGGCTGGGTCTGTTCTTTGAAGGAGTCTCGACTCAATGATGACTGTTGTAGAGCCCCCTTAAGATGCAGCCATCTTGAACAATACCAACCACCCTCGCCATAACATCCTTGCAGGCCAGAGAAGCAACCACAGCAGCAGCTAATGCTTAATCTTTCTGCGCTGCAAGACTGAGTGGTTTAGGAAATCCTTTGTTCCCACTGCCATCAGACTATTTAGAAACTCAGACAAAGGCTGTGGATAATGATACAAACAATCTTAATTTAACAAAATACATGAATAAGCTACTGGACAATTGTGAATTTCCGTATAGGGTTAAATAAAGTATTTCTTATTCATCTTTAGCTGAAGCTACTATCCTTGAAGCCACTGTGGATGCGTCAGACATCGAGGGGCTGGTTCATGACCAACATTCAACTCGTCGATCAGCTGAGAGAACTGAAAAGTATGTTCAGGACCAGTATGCCTACATGAATAACAACAAGCAGTCAGCATACAGTGACAACCTACAGCCTGAGGATGAGGTCAAATCTCAGCAGCTGTCAACTGTAAGCCATGTGATGACCCTCCCCCTAGAGCATGAACATGCTGATCAAGGTGATACAAAGTAGTCATCTCCGCATGCCCCAACTTCTACTGAAGCAACTTTTAGCAAGAGAAACCCGCTGGTTTGTTTCATGCCTAAAGGGGAACGTGAACAGAACACAGTCTAAGTCACCCAGAGACAATACAATGCATAATGACTGGTCACCTGTGTGTGTCTTGGGAATTCTCTTTCAATGTCTAAGGCTTAGCAAAGTTCCTAACTTGCTGTGACCTACTTACAGTTGGCCTCACAAAGCCAAAAAATTACTGGGCTTGGAAGTCTTGGAACAATCCTCAAATGCCATCAAACGTCGTTTTGAAACCCAGTGAAGAACTCAACTTGCTAATTAAGTGGCTTGGACCAGAATCCACAGTTCATGCAAGAAGAGTGAGGTCAGTTCACATCAGATACCCTTAGTAAGGTCTCGGGAAGGTTAGAGGAGTGCTATCATTCTGCTGAGGCAATGGAAACTGCTCTCTTTAACGAGCTTGAACGTCTTCCCAAGGTTTCTAATTGAGACCCCCAAGATTTGCGGGAGTTAGGTGACCCTCTCCTCAAACTAGAGTCAGCCAAAGAGGAAGGTCACTTACCAGGTTTGTCCCACCTGAACACAGTATGTGGCATTAACCCAAGTTTTGGAGAAACTGCTCTTCAGTTTTCAGGAGAAATGGATGGTGCATGGGACAAGATACAAATGACAACACAACATCAGCGCCCCACCCTTCTCTGTACTCTGGCAAGGATGAGGAATGACCCAAGCTTCATTGCTCCAACATCCAGTATTGCACCACCAAAGGGAAAGAGATTCTCAATGAAAATGGCAAGAACTCCCACAGCAGTATACAAAACAGAGGTGAACAGTTGTCAACAAAAAGATGAGGCCCAATGCCTGGTCAGCCCTAAGAAGCAGTGTCCCATACATAAAAACCCACTGCATAAATGTAGAGCCTTCAGAGAGAAGTCACTGGATGAATGAAACCCTTTTTTAGAGAAAACAGTATATGTTTCCATTGCTGTTGCACAACCTTAGACCAAGCAAAGGACTGCATGGCTGTCACTCAGTGTTCAGAGTGCAACAGCGACAAGCACATTGCAGCTCTTCATGCTGGCCCAGCACTTTGGTCAGCCTGCCTGAACACCATGGCGGAGAGGAAGAGGAATCTCACTCTTCTTCAATCACTACTAAGTACGCACAGAGGTCTGTGGGGACAGTGTTACAAGGATATCATGTGCCAAAATCTGCCTTGTTTATGTGTATCCTGAAGATCAGTTAGAGAAAAAAGCGGGGGTTTATGCCAGTGGTTGACAGCTGGCCAAAACTGGCCCACCAGCAATAAAATCTAATCTTGATAATCTGATATTTTTTTTATCTTACAATATCAAACTGACAGTTTCACATTAAGCTGTAGCTAGTGTAGAAATGGAGAATCCCACCTGAAGATGCTTACTATACTTTTATCCACGTTGAGAGTGAATGACAGACACAACCGTGTCACATCAGGAGCAGCGCACAGCGACTAGTTCTACAATAGAGTTCCGCCCTAGCAGTAACAGTTACCCACAGAATCACTTTCTCTTTAGCAAGAATATTCTTTTTTTCTGCAATTCTATAGTTCAAACAAGGTTTTAGCTTTTATTATGAAAAGTTCTGTTATGTTAAGTTATGACAGGAAGTTCCAATGTTTCTGTCTCTTGCTGTGAAATAGTGGACATGTGATATGAAAAAATAACACCAGTTCAATGAATCAGTCAAACATACATATGTGACTGTGGCTTAACAATAAAGTAAATTTAAGTTGCGTGTTTATCAATCAGTTTCTTAAAATTAGCCTTTTATTATGTTCTGGCCCGCCATGTGATGGGTTAAGAAAAATTGGTCCGAAGCCAAACTTACTTACCGACCCCTGGCTTATGCCATTTTAGATGAACAAAGCAACAGGTCTTTGGTCAGGTAAGCCTTCTTTGAGATGTTTGATAAAGCTGATGACACCTCCCCTTACACACTAAGAATAAATGTAGTTGTGTCAGAGATTGAGAGACCAAAGAGCAAGGGGTTTGATTGTGGAATCAGCTGATGAGAAGACTAGTCTAGTCCTCCCTAGTCTAGCCCTCCCTACAGTGTGACTAGCTACCTGATAATAGGGTGAAGATCCCCACGCCAGCGGTTGCGAGGTACCATCCATACCTCAAGTCCGTAGCCACTAAGATACCCCCACTTGACCTCAAGGCCAAGATTTAGTTTTTTTTTAGGAAGAGATGCATACAAGCATACAAGGTCCTAGTGCAACGTAATGGACCCCTGCATGCTCCCTTCACACAATGATTAGCCCCTTGGCAATACTTGATGATACTTGGTGATGGTAGGAGAGGTCTGTCTCAATGGGGCACACAAATCTTCACCTGTGAATGCCTTCAGAAGTAACATACTTTGTTTGGATGTCTTTGGATGGTCACAGCACAGCTGACAGGAGGAAGGTCCGACAGGACCAAATGGTGAGTAGTTCTTTTTACATGTATGAGTACCAGGGCCATACATATCGAAGTCATTGAGTTGAGAAGCTCTTCAAGCTTTATAAATGCTCTGTAGGGGTTCTTATCGATCAGAGGACCAGCCAAACAGATAAGGTCGGATTGTGGCACAAATTTTGTCAAGGGCTGTAAAGAGCTGCAGATAGAATCACTGAGCAGCAAGAAGGAAGTGCAGGGGTATCTGAATGGCAATGGATGTAAATGGGTCTTGAACCAACCGCACTCATCTCATATGGGTGGCAGTTGGGCACGACAGACAAGGCGCATCCTGGATTCCATGCTAATGAAAGTTGGTCCATCAAACCTTACCAATGAAGTCTTGACCACATTCATGGCTGAGGTCTAAGCTAGACAGTTAATGCTTGAGTCAGCTATGTTTGGTAGCCATGTGTATGAGATAGGTTTCATGAAACAAATAGTACATGATGAAAATGTATATTAATGAGGCTTAGAATGCTCATTATTGTTTATTTTCTTTCTTTGTTTTTAGTTTTACCCCGTTTGCATACAGTCTATATGAAGCTGTGGTGCTCAATAAATCCATCATACATTGACTACGGTGTGTGGAAGGGGTTATCTGTCTATCTAGTTAAGAAAGGGGATTCTTTGACAAGGGCAGAACACTGTATTTGTCTCCATTATGTTCATAGTATCTATCTGAAAAGTAGACTTGGAAGAATTGTTCAAAGAAGCTGGAAATATCTTTTAACAAAGTAGCTTTCTCACAGCGTCTGATGCAGTCACCTGTTGGTGTGGTGTTAAGAGATAAGAGATCAATTGAAACTGTATGATCATGTTTATCGAGGTTAACAACAGGGAAGGAGTTTGGCGAATGGACCCTTGCATCTTTTTTATTAAGATATCATCATATATTTTCAAAATCTCTTTTCTCTTTTGAAAGGTGGGTCATCTCCTCTTTGTTACTGGTACATTGCATATTTTTATTGTTATTTTATGCTGTTTATTTGCTATTGTTCTTTTATGTTGTGTATTTCAGTACTTTCATATTATCTTATATGGTCTGTTTGGTACTTTTTATCTTTTTTGACTTGGCATCTGTTTGAAGATGCAACTGTAACTTCAACTGATTTAGAGGACCTCAACGGTTCAAAGAGAGGCTACATTAACATCCACCCCTAGTTGGATGATACAATTTTTGACATACATTTTTTTACTTATTTATTGATTTGGCAGATATTGGCAGTCACCAACCGCTGAAGACTGATTAGACTTTTTAATTTTCTATATTCAAACCCAGTAGATGCATACAGTATATATCTTTTCATAGACATTTATAAAACCAAATTTGGATTAGTGGGAGGAAGGTCCTTTGGAACATAATAGACATGTAAGGCAACAGGGAGCAGCTCCGTCCCACTGATGATCCCTCTCTCACTCACTGGAGTATTGATGAAGCTCTGGGGATGGTGACGTGTGTGTGTGTGTGCGTGCGTGCGTGCGTGCGTGCGTGCGTGCGTGCGTGCGTGTGTGTGTGTTTGAGGACAAAATTCAGAATAAAGACCAGTTAACTGGGGACGGCCTATCAAAAGCTATGTCCACAGTTGAAAAAAAAGTTAAGGTTTGGGTCAGTGGGTAAGGTTATTTTACCTTTCCCCTGCTTTCCTTCTACTCCGAAACTGGAATTCCATGATTGTTTGAACAGAATTCCCCCTCTATTGCGACAGTTGATCTCCAACCTTTTGGCCCAGGATGAGTGAGGTATGTGTTCATGGTGGCTGAACACTGGAACTCTCTACCTGTCTGAAATGCAAACTCTTGTCTGTTAAGAAACCAAGCCTTGCTTTACATTGATGCACATGAAAACCAAGGACTTGGATAGATAGACATTATGGACATAACTTGAGTAGGCCTACAGGGCTGCATAATATTGGAAAATAAAATTGGACTGTTGTGCATCTTCACATCGCAATGACAACACTGCAACTACACTATACTATATAATGTGCAGCCCTACCTAGGTGCTGTCATGCAATCCTAGAACTGTGTATAGGACTGTCACACACACGCCCATAAAGCTCTGTCGCTCTATGCACTGTATGCAAAAAAAATACATTTAATCAAGTGAACTATTTCAGAGATATTTTTATGTACTTTACTTTAGCGCAAACAATGCTACTTTTTACTTCTTCTGCACCACATCTCAAAGGAAAATATTGTGCTTTTTGCTCCATTACATTTATTTAGTTGCTAATTAATATTAATATTTCACATACAGACCACACTAACATTCAATACTATAATATGATCCATTGTTATAGATTAAACTACCTAACAATTAATAAAATTCTTAAATGAGGTCCACCTCAGCCAGGTGAAACATTTAAATGACACTTACATGTTAATAGATTAATAATCATAATAACAGATGATATTACACTGCACATGACTCTGACAGGGGCCATTCTGCAAAATAAGTGTTTTACATGGATACTTTATGGACATGTTGCTGAAAATACCTCCGTTCTTTTATTAAGTAAAATTTTGAATGCAGGACTTCATTTTTATTGTATTTTTTTTATTGAATTATTGCTCAACTTGGTGTGACTCCTGGAATAATTACATCTGTTCAACAGTATAATGCAGTTGCCTGACTCATCTCCACCTGTGCCATCACTTTTTAGTTTTGATACCTACTGCAACTTAGAGTTAAAATGCATTTATAAACTGCCATTGCAGGGCTTTTGAATTAAGCAAAACAAATGAGCGAAAACTTTTTTCAAGAATTCATTCCCACACTCTGTGGGAATTAATCAGTACCTACGATTCATACTTAATTCAGATTTTGTGTATGATTTAATAAGAGTCACTGTATTAAAAACAACAGCCTAGCTAATTTTATCCACTCACTAGAAATATTAATTCAGCTATATGGATATGTTGACATTGTAAGAAGTTCAGAAGCATGTTATAGCATATCATAAAATCTGCTATAACATAACAGCAAAATTTAGTGTAATGGTCACTTGGTTTTAACAGCCTTCAGATTTAACGGCATAGAGAAGTTAATGTGGCTCAGTTCCAAAACTGCTAAATAACCAACACCAAGTAGCCATTGCAGTAATTAGTTCCCCACATTTCTCCCTTTTGTTATTGTATAAATTTAACCCCAGTAAGTTATGGAAGAGAGAGATGAGATTAAATTTCCTTTTTTATTAAATTGTTTGATTGCCCTATAATTGCTGTTTCATGTACTAAATGTTCTCATTTTAAAAATATGAAAACTCTGAGTAGCATTTCTGTCATCAAAAAAATAAAGATCTGAATACTGTAGGCCTGTAATAAATTGTGTTTGGCATATAGGCCAATAGCCTATAGGATTATTTTAATAAAACAATTAGGCCTACACTCTCACTGTTACTAAGCAAAATAAAAATAGAAAATACAACAAACAAATACTTAAAAAAAAAAAAAAAAAACCCCAACAACAAAACAAACAAAGCAAACAAAAACCAAACAAAACAATAAGCTCCTTATTACAAAGTGTTAACACTTTGTAATAAATCGGATTATGGTATAAATATAGTTGTCATAAGAGAATCCCCGCAAAAAAAGAAAAGAAAAGAAAAGAAAAGAAAACAGTCCTATCGTTCGTTATTTGTTCAGTCATAGAGGTTAAAAACTGTAGGCCGAGCATGATCAAATTATCTGAATTATTTCAACCAGGATATTGGCGTTTTGAAATTCGTTCAAATTAATCCAGTCGGACATACTGACACTAAGATCCCCCGCCGTGGAATCTGTAAAGGAATTATTTTTGATCTTTCATAGTTTTATTCACGGTGTTAATCCTGTCAAGTCCATTAGTTTGGCCTGTCTGGAGCTAAATGGACCTCTGGTTGATCTAAACTGGTCTGGTCAGCGTTCAGCTCCTTCCAACATGTGTGGTCCAGCAGCTTTCCGCTTTAACCCTTTCAGTGCGGCGCCGGGAGGGAGGGAGTGATCTGACCGCCACTCGCAGGCACAACCGGCCGAAAACCATTCCACTCAAACAGTTCAATTACTGCGAGCTTTTTAAGGAGACCATGTCGGCTGTGGAGTTTCCTTCAGGCGATGAGCTCCAGTGGGCAGAGCGCTTTAGCCCACTCCCTCTCAAGAAACATAGGTGCTCGGCGGTATAGAGACTTTAGCACGTTGCTATGGTTACGAGCTCATAAATCTGAAGCCTATTTGAGCCACAATGTATACAACGCGCTGTGTTTGTGTGGTTGGGTCCTCATAGGTTAATGTTGCATTCAGGTAACACGGGATTAACGGCGGAAATGTAACACATTGAGTTAAGAATAACGGATGTGTTTTACAACGTGGTAGAAACTGACTGTGGATTTAGTGAGCGGACTAGGTTTTTTAGATAAACCTAAAAACATAGACTGACAACACACTACAATTTAGGTTGTGTTTTAGAGCAAAAAGAATTGAGCTGACCTCAACCACAGAAATGAGGACAGACAGAAATGAATAATTGTGTCCCACGTGGAGGGCCATTTACTATAAATCCAGATATTTTATTATTTGTTACAAATTTGCTCCTTTTTCTATTTCTATCATTCTCTACACTGTTCCTCTCCACTCAATTCACATATGTTACGAAAATTTAAAGGTATTGTGTCCAATCTCCTGAATTTCCTTTTTTTTTTGTATGTCACATGAATGCAGCACAGGACTTCAATATTAGGCTCCTCCCTCTGGAATGCCAGAAGGCTGAGCCCCGCCCCTCTGCAGGAACGCCATTCAAAACACAGATTGGCGGCTGGGAGGGGACGTACGCATGAGCAAAAACCTGCACGCACTGTGACAGCAGAGAGCCCACGGCTCGTCCGGGAGGCGACATTAACCTCCACGTATGGCCCCGTCACAGCTTCGTGTATTATTTTGCACACAGATTTAGTGGTAAATAAAATGTCAATAAATTATAACCTACAATAGGTGATCATTAGATGACCAACAACCCAGTAAAAATTCCGTTTTAAAATAAATTAATATAAATGAATTAATGAATGATCGAATGATATTTTAAAAATTGTTTAATGCTCACAATCGCACCAGTCAGCATGGACACCACAAATTCATATGAGCCAGATCCAGAATGCTGTAGCCTACATGCAAAAAAAACCCCAACAATTTCAGTAGTTTTCAGAATCACATTTTCAGACATTTATGTCAGTAACAAAATTCACAAATCACTGGCAAAACATGCTCTGCAGGAGAAATCTCAATCAATACTTAGATAGTCCATCAGGATTTTGAGTCCTGAACCTACCCTTCCAAATTTAGATCATGTGTACACCTCTTCTTTCTTTTTTTTTTTTGGATTGCAGATTTTACATCTAAAACATGATAAAAAATAGTGTGTATTTCACAAAAATCTGTTTAGAGAAAAAAAAACATTATGTCACATTGCTTTTCTTTTTTCTTCTTTCTTATCCCATTAGTCATCTCATGAACCCTCAGATTTATCTTGGGACCCCTCAGCCTTGGTTGAGAACTACAGGACTAAATTACATGCTACGCACAGCACCTAAGGTATTTACACAAAGATGCATCCATATTGATAATTTAATGTCATATGTAATCAGTCAAATGGGCCACTTTTCTTCAGAATTAGTACTTTGATACTTTGATACTTTGATACTTTACGTGCATTTGAACTGTAAGGGGGTATTTTTGCATTGTTGTTTTGGTACATTTGGATACATATAAAGGATGTCATTACTTCTTTCACCAGTACTGCTGGTTTCATCAGTACCATCTGCTGTCATATCTTGTGTTCCCCAATCACATGTGTGTTTTACTGCTAAGAAATTCTCACTTTGTGGAAGAGAGATGGGTGCTTACACAAAGGACTGAAGAGTCATAGAGGATAAGAACAGTTTGACTCAGCCAGCTGCTGTAGAGCAGGTTGTGAAAGGATGTGATGACATTACTCCAGGAAGGAGTTTGGCCATCTGAGAGGCAAAGAGAGGCTGAACTGGTATCAGGTCAGTTCTGACTGTCTGAAGTAGAGTTTTACTTTAAACTTTGCTCTCCCTGTTCACCCAGCTATGGGTCTTGGGTAAGGCTGAGAATTATATGCAAAATCTGGCATTATGTATTCAAGTCATTGTGTGACTTCATGGTGAAAACCCTGCTCTGTTGTCAGAAATCTGGAAAAAGGAGGGAGTTGGGGGATCAAGTTTCACTACATAATACACAGGCCATTTCTGTAAAAGAAACCTGATAATCAGGGCCCGTATTCACAAAGCATTTTATCTGACCACTAAGAGTTCTCCTAAGTCACACTAAAATTTTTGTCCTAAACTAAATCCTTTTCACAAAGCCGCTGAGACCAACTTTTCTTTTTAACTCTTTGGCTGTGAGTGAGTTGCTTTGGCTGACATCAATTCACATGGACGAGCTTGCGTGCAAGATGATGGTTGATGAAAGACCAGTCAGTACTGGTGAAAACACATGCACAACATCCTGCAGTAACAATCAAAAGTGTAGACCTGGGAGAATTTGATTTTACAATAAAAACGTACATTCGATTCACTCAATGGAAAAAAAAACAAAAACTTTTTAATAATAATACTTTTTAACTTACTTAAACTTTAACACCTCACCAAGTGACATGACATACATATGATGCCCTTCAAACAGCTGCCTCAGGCCACTCTCCACTAAGATCCATGAATCTAGTGTAGATCCACTTTATAAAATTGTCTAAAATTGTCGTAGCATCCAATACAATCCATGTGTTTAATTTTTTTTTCTGTTCACAAATATGTCATTGTTTTGCAGTGGTGCAGTAATTTTTACAGGTGTTCTAGCTATGGCAGCGATCACACCAAGTAGACCAGCAATTGCCACAAAGCTGCTTTATTTCTCTGTAGTTGAACATCTAAAGGGAAGCATATGAATTGTCCTATGATGTGGGGTCTATGCGGAACACATTTATTGTTTTTATGAATCAATCAGCTGACAGACGGTTGGGATATCTCCAGATTGTCAGCACTGCAAAGTTGCATTGTCCCTGTTGCAGTCTTGCAAGTTGACTGCAGCCCTTTTACGCTGCTTTGTGATTTGGTCTTAGTGAGTCAGGAGTCCTCTCAACCACTTCTATCTTCTCCCAGACTTTGGTGCTACTTTTAGCACTAGATGCTTTGTGAAGACGAGCCCATGTCTATTTTGTTGGCGCTTCATAAACATCAAGAACTGGAGGAATGGAACCATTTACAGAGAAGGGTCAGTCAGAAAAGAAGAGAGCTGCACAAAAATACAACAAAGACAATCTTATTATATTTGATGATTATTAGTGATTGTATGTCTAATTGGTAGGTTGTGAAGTCATGACTAATCCTGATCTTCCACTTCTCCAGGTTTGATTATAGCAATTGGTTGGTTATGGTTACTGTTATAGTCCAACGTTAGCTAGAAGAAATCATTTCTCTGATGACTCACACCCACAGAGGCCCTAGAAATGATATTTTCACTGTCAGCTGTTTGAAGGTAACTTCAAATTCATTTCAACATTTCGTCATGTTCCAGAAATCAGCTACATTCACTCACTTTTCCTTTTATTTTACCTTGACCAGACTTTAGACTTTAAAATCCTATTACTTCCATGTAAAACAGACAAGATGGTGTACTAGATTCTGTTGGGTCCTTGAAGAGGGATAAAAAGGGGCTGGATGATGGGCATACATTCTTCTGCAGTGTGCTCACCATGCCCCTCTCTTTTGCTATCTGCCTTGCTTAAACCCCCCTAAGGGCCAAGCACCCATTCCCCCATCCTGACATCTGGCTTCTCTATGACTGCTGACCCCTTGAGGTCACAGGTCAGATGGTGTGGGAGGGACAAAGGGTGGGGGGAGCTGATTGCTAGTAGCTTCCCTTTCAGTGCCACTGAGAGGCTTTTAAGAGAGGAAGAGGGGTACAGGAGTGGGACAAGGCATAAGATACTCAAATTCTTTGAAAGAAGATGCCAGTTAAAGATGGATTAATTTACTTCATATAATGTTCTGTCCTTGTGTGTTTCCTCAAAATATGGACATGACTGGACATGCTTACAGGGGCTTCATACCATTGATAAAATTGTTCCTGATCATTACTGGTCTAAATAAATGCACTACCACCTCTGCTAGTACCACTGGTACAACCACTGCTACCTGGTGCTGGGGGTTCAAGTGTTATTTTCCCTCAGTATATACTGGGAGTGGACCTCTGAATGGATTGATTATTGCAAGTGTATTATGTATACTTACTGGATGTTAGGCACTTCTTAGGCCACAAGAATGCAGAGCACACTAACACAATAACATAAATAATATGCAATGTTATTGTCCCAAACTATTCCACTGTAAGCTACATAAAACTGATAAATTATGAAATCAAGGCTTTTTACTTTACTTACTGATGCTGTGTGTGTACTTTTACTTTCAATAAACAAAACTCATGTGGGTATGCTGCACCATGACAGTAGCAGAATTATTATTATTATTACCACTAACAGGGTCTAAAAATTGTATAACCAAAGCAAGCAAGTAGAAGCAAGTCTTCCCAAAGTGCAGAGCAGAAATCAGGTAAAATGAGGCAAATACGCACTGAATCTACAATCACAACGACCTCTGAAGCTTCCCAGCACTTTCTTCAGTGTTCTTTGGCGTACGAGCTGCAGGTAAGGAAAACGCCACGGGCAGCGAGTTTGTATGAGGTAACAGCCGCAGAGCAACATTACATTACATTTACTCACTAAAGCTTTAGTGCAGTTGGAAACTGTAGCATAAGTACTAAGTACTATTGGGTTGGGTCAAGGGTACGATTTGTAGCGCTGAATAGTTTCTGCAACTACGGTAAGCCCAGAGGGAAAAACTGGGTTTAAGTTGGTCACTACCCGCACTGCTTAAAGCAGCTAAACTTAGTTACACAGTTCTCAAGCAAGTTTGTAACATGTGTTTTCATTTATAAGACTGGCAGTTTAATAACTTTTTGCCCTAAGTCATCCTCTCTCTCCCTGACTTTCCTGCCGCTATTGGAATAAATAACTTTTAAAAAAGTGATGAACCCACTTGCTTGGATGCATTATAATATGTGTATCCTAACACATCCATTTGCACTTGTTGTTCAGTGCTTTTACCTTCGAAAGTCACAAATCATGAACAAATCATGAACAACAACTTCTTCCCAGCCAGGTTAAACTCTTTTTAGTGTCCCCTGGAAACATTTCTGAAACATTTGCAGATTGGTGAAGATGTTTTCTGAACTTGCTTGTGTTTTGTGTATTTGCATGTATTTTTTTAAGTTGTGGTGCGCTAGACCTGCTAAGATTGGACTTTTGTCAGCAATGGAAAAGGGTTTAATCACCATTCACAATATTAATCATAATTCACAATAACTCTGCAGTAGACGCAGGTATTTATCGGCTCTGGCTCTGATCGGCTCGGATCGGCATTCATGTAAACACAACACCAGGATGAACCCACTAATTTTCCCCCCTTTGCTGCTGTTATGTCTTTCAGAGCTCAAACACTGTGAACAGACCTGTCACCTGCCAAGCACGGTGCTGTTAAACCAGGAACACCACAGCTACACTGGGCACGGGGATGAAAGAGAGTAACTTCAAAATAAGTTTTAAAAACATGCAATTACTGATTGAAGCACCAACCAGGGGATGAGACGTGACAGATCTGTTTAACCAGTTTGCACGGTGGCCAGCAGCTCACTCTCTCTGCACTGCGCCTCTCTGTGCTCTATAAGTGCATGTGATGACTTTGCTCCTTCTGTTGTGTGTGCCCTCAGTCCAAACAGAAAGGCAAACTTGACCGGCGGGTTTACCCACATTTAAAAAATCGCTACTACTCACTAATCTTGGTGGAAAAAGGGTATTATTGGTATTACTGTTACTCCAAAAACCTACTGTTAACGCTACTGCAACTGCTCAACTTTTACTGTGGTGAAATTACCTTCTGCTAATACTGTTTCTAGTTCTCCTGCTACTGTTGCTACTACTTCAACTGCTATAATTACTGCTACTGGTACCACTGCTACTAATGTAAAGCACTGCCACCTCTGGTATTGCCACTGCTACAAATACTGCTACTCAGTGTCAGGGGTTTGAGTGTCGGTTTATACCAGGTGTGACCCCTTAAATATATTGAATATTTCAGGTATTTTGTGTATTGGGCGTTGCACACCTTTCAGACCACAAGAATGCAGGACACACTAAGCTCACTGGGAGTAAAGTGGCCTGGTATACATCATTGTTCTCTCAAACTATTAAGCTGTAGGCTACATAAAGCTGATAAGTTGTGAAATCAAGTGTTTTTACTTTATTTACTGATGCGACATGTGTACTTATACTTTAAATAAAACTCTTCCAGCTGATATGCATGTTCTATTATGAAGCTGAAATAAAATACCCTGTGAAACAATAAATATATTCAAATGAAAATGCAAATCAATTATTACCAGTTTTACTTGATAGTACAACAACTACTTCTACTACAATTGCAACTACTGCTACTTCCACTACTACTACTAGTGCTGCTGTTGCAACTGCTTCTTCTTCTTCTTCTTGATGTTGCTGTCTTTCAGCTGCTCCTGTGGGAGGTTGCCACAGCAGGTCACCTTCCCCATATTTGAGTTGCCGTAGGTTTTTATGCCAGATGCTCTTCCTTGCAATGTGGACTTGGTAAAGCCAATGGTATGGACATCAGATGCTGATCCATGGACTGTTGACATAGATATAATATACAAAAGCCACTGCATGGTCAACCAGCTGGGAAAGTTCATTCCCTGGCTAGGAGAAAAAGACCAGCTGCTCTGCAACCTTATCTTGAAGAAAGATTTCTGGGTCTGGGATTATAACCCTAACCCTAACCCTACACTTCTTTTTCACTATGTATGACCCAAATAGAGACATCAAAGTGCCAGCTGATGCATCATTGCATGGCTTGGGAGGTGTCCTTCACCAGAGGAGGATGAATGGAACCTATGGTTTATGCATTGTGGTTGCTTACTCATACCAAACAACAGTATGAACAGGTAGAGAAGGAGGCCCTGGGTCTCACACAGGCCTGAGAACGGCTCCTGGATTTCTTCATAGGAAAATATTTCTGCTTGGAGACTGACCATAAACCTTTTATCAGCCTACTTGGAGCCCAAGCACTGGATCTTCTAGCTCCTTGAATCCAGTGCTTCAGGATGAGGCTGGTGTGCTCGACATACTTAATCGTGCTTGTGCCAGGGAAGTCACTTTGCACAGTGGATACATTGTCACACTCACTGTGTAATCACACGTGTCCACAGAAGAACCGGGATTGATGGAGAGCACTAATGTCTACATGGACTGTGTCATGCAAAACCTACCTCTCAGTCCCACATACAGCCTGAGAGAGCAGTGTCTGCCTAAGTGTTATGACACTGCACAGAAGGTCAGTCAGTGTATGCAAAACAGGAACCTATGCTAAAAAAGCTACTGGCCAGAAGTGGGCTGGTAGTCCAGAGCCTGAAAACCCTCTATTCTTCTACATATAGGCTGTAGTTTGGTATATAAAGGAAGTGCCAAGGGCAGCAATTGCAGTATGTACAAAAGCTGGTATTAGCAGCAGCTGAGTTAAGTCAAATACACAGGTTTGTTGTACTGAATGGTCTCAGCAGTGAGCACACACACCTATAGGGGACCCTGAGGGGAAACTGTCCGCCAGGCACCACCTGCACTGCTTAAAGCAAGCTACATTTGATCACATAGTAGTCAAGTGAGTTTATAACACTGTCTAAGGTTGTAACGCTTTCATTTATATGGCTGGCAGGTAGTTCCATAGTGTCCATTTTATGCTGCTGTATGCTACTACTCCACAACATTTCAAAGGAAAATTACTTTTTGCTCCACTTATTTAAGTGCTACACTTTGTAGGTACTTTACAGATTTTACACACAAAACCTTAAATATGGTTGCTGTTCATTAAAAAGCACAACAGTATATACAGTAACGTAGGTGAAATCCTTCTCAACCAGCTACAGGTATAAAATACTATTTACTTATTAATACATATGGTAAATATGTAATATAATATTTAATAATATATCACTTACAAGAACAATTTTCTGCATAATGACTACTTTTACTTTTGATACCATAGTTACAATTTGAATGCAGGACTTTTACTTTTGGAATATTTTTACATGATTGGATTCAAAGTAATGATATGGATTAATAATGAGATACTTTATTTATCCCTATAGAGAAAGTCACAATTATCCAGTAGCTTATTCATGTATTTAGTTAAATTGAGACTGAGTCTGAGTCATGATCCACTGCCTTTGTCTGAGGTGTTGAACAGTCTGATGTCAGTGGGAACAAAGGATTTCCTGAACCTCTCAGTCCTGCAGCGCAGAGAGATGAGACGTTGGCTGCTGCTGTAGCTGCTTCTCTGGCCTGCAAGGATGTTGCGGTAAGGATGGTTGGTATTGTCCAAGATGGCTGCATCTTACAGAGCACCCCAAGCACAGACGCAGCTTTTTTAAAAACATATGCAGCATTTCACTGCAAACGTCAGAGGACCTGAGCTTCCTGAGGAAAAAGAGCCAACTCTGCTGCTTCTTGTAGATGGCATCTGTGTTCAGGGACCAGTCCAGTTTACTGTCCAGGTCCACACCAATGTCCTTCCCTCAAACTCTGACAGGCTGAAGTGTGGGCCTAGACTTGCGAAAGTCAACCACGTCCTTGGAGGTGTTCGGATGAGGCAGTTCTTGTTGCACTACTGTTCACTGTAAAAACATTTCTCTTTCTTTGATTAGAAAGTTTGAAATGTTTTAGACAATGTTAAGACAAACATATTTATTAAAAGTTTATTATAATATCAATATTTATAATGATATAAATATTAACATTTATTATTTGTTAAAAATATATAATTACAACCAAAAATCAGCATACTGTTTTTTTATTGTTTTGTTTTTTTTACAATGCAAGAACAATATTTATACATACAGACAGTAGTTGCAACAATTGAATCTTGCCTCAATCTGTAGGAAACCAGTGTGCCAGACAGTACTTTAATTTATGAAATAATAAGCCTAATTAAAAGGCTGTAGAATGTATTGTCTTCTGACTTTTCCTCAGGAGAAGGAACTCTCAGGGCTTTAGTGTCTAAAAACATTTCAGTAGCAGGGGGCTGCTGTTTGGTTGATCTAAGAACATCTTGTCACATTTGGTCTCAGGTGCCATCCCAACCTCATGACAAACTGAAACAAATATATGTTTTAATATATGTTTTGAATGGGCTCATTCTGGTTGTCCTCCAACTGATCTTTAAGTGTTTATACAACACAGTTGCTACCTTTGGTGAGGCTATAGAATTGAACCTCCAGTTCAGTTTCCTGTGAGCGCCTGTGAGAGGTGTGTCCTGGTGCCGCTGCTGACTGGTCACATGACCTGCACCAGAGGCATGGCCGGGGCAAACACAAGCTGTCTGTCTGAATTCTTTCAGCTGTGACTGGCTCAGAGAAACAGTGTGATACGTTGGTGCTACACTGATTGTCAACCCTTGTTGATTTTTTTTTTCTTTCTTATTTTTTAATGCTACTAAACACTCAGTATGCTCAGCATGACAGTGGTTACTTTGAATGAAGGGGGAAATTGAAAAATAGCATTAAGGCTACGCAGACAATTCAGAGAAGAACAGCTTTTTGAAATGTTTCAAACAAATGAATTCAGGACATAACTGAGGAAGGATGAAACAATTATTGCTGAGGCTCTGTTTAGATAGAAGGTCATCAATAGCACAAATTGGGCAAGTTGACGACCTTACTCAAGACTATTGTAACTATATAGAGTGTATTATGGATAAACTCAAATCACGATTGACTGAGCAACACTTTCAAGCTGACAAGTTTGGCAAATGGAAGAATTTTATGATTCCACAACATTTTATCTGAAAAATTCTATGATGAATATTGCATCAGCAGAAAAATTATAAATCTATTTCCAACATGCTTTTAAACGTTTAACTGATCATCTCAGTTTTTGTGGGGTTACCATAATTTGTTTCCTAGTCAAAATGCTGCTGAAACATTTTTTCCTTTTGGATTGGGTTATTTTCAGGGACAAAGGGACTATTAAATCAGTAAAAAAAAACCAAAAACAAAACACCATCAGCAGGGAGCAAATTTTAGGATTTGAGGGGGTTCCTACACCAAAATCAAGGATTCAGTTTTTAAGTTAGATTTTCGTCATATTTTGCCTTACTATATAACTGAATAAATGTTTAACGCTCTGGAGTCCACATGGTCTACTCCTTTCATCTCTTCTGATTAAACAAGTATAATTTTCTATTAGATCCGTCTGATATATCCAAGGTGTTACTGTGGTCTCTGTGGTTTTCCTTCTCATTTCTCACTGCACATTATTGTTAGCAAACCACAAAGTGAGCTACAGTTTCTTTCCTTTTGTTTTGTCAGTTGTCAGCAGGTGCCTTTTGTTATAAAACAAACAAGCACAATTTTTTTAGACTTAATGGATCAGTCTGTATATGAGTGCAATAGTCTAACTCTCATTAAACTAAGGCTGGATAACTCCACAGTAAATGTGACATATCTTTGTAACTGCCTAATGGTTTCTGTAAAATATTTGTTGTGGTGCTGCAGATCTTTTCAACAATGAAGCAGACATGAGCTTCCTTCATCATTATGATGGTTATTTCAAACATGTAACCTTATCACAACAGCTCAACTTGCAGAGGCCTGTTAGATCATCTGAAGGGTCACTGCCTGCTGAGAGGAAGAAAAACCTTCAGCCATTCTGTCCACAAATAGTCCACCTATCCCTGAGCACTCTGATCCTGTAACACAGCACACTGTCCAATTCATTTCAGCAGCAACTATTTTCATTTCACCATTTAAAGTACTGAGTTTGAAAATTATTCTGTACGGCCAGTCTCTCAAAATAGTTTCTCTAAGTGAATGTCTGTTTAAAAATGACACATGTTGTTCAGCTACATGAGGAAAAAGGTGAGCAGTAACAATGCTGATACCTATGTTGAGCTCTGCTTTGTGTAATCTGTTGCACAATTTTCAGTAAAAATTAACCTACTGCCCTAGGCTGCACTGACAAACAGGTTTGGACCCTGGCCATGCACAACACAGCCTGCACTCACAGCAAAATGCAGTGTACCTACACTGAATTCACTTCTGCGAATCTGTCAGTACAAACATTTTTCTGAGTTTTGTGCAAAATGTCTTCATTTTGTTTTGAATTATTTAATCTTAAATTACCTCATATATCAGACAGAGACCATATTTTAATTTGATGTAAAGCTTCAGCCAAAATCGTGGTGTTGTCAGTGACAGTTGTGTTACAACAATGTGAGAAAAGCATGCTGTTGTTTTAGATAGAAAACCTTGTATCTCCAAAATATAAACTTTTCGGAAACTAGGACAAACCTTGTTTTTTTAATTCTATAAGACTAGGAGATTGGGTTTTTTATTAAATATAGGCAGCCTGCAATCATCTAAATAACCATAAATATGAAAGTGGCCAGATGTGGTGATGAAGGATTTTCACCTCATTTCTTTGTGAATTTCTTGTTTTCAGATTTGTCTGATTTGAAGCATTCACATTTTTTCTTTTTCTGTTGTGTATTAATGGTGTCCAGTGATAATGTAAAATTGAAGTAATGCTGCCATTTTTAGTATTTTGTACATCATTGTTTGGTGGGAGCACACAACAAAGTCATAAATAGTAGTGGCCACATTTGAATTATTTTTCTTTTCTTAACACAGTATATGACTTAGCTATCTAATTTTGATTATGCAAGGGCTGACAATACAAAAGTGTCATTTAAAAACTTTCCAGCTCAACTGAAGAAACATATCATCTTGAACTGTGCCATCATGTTTTGCAGTGTATAAAAATGTGCTGTCAGTCAGTTTCTTTATGTTTCAGATTCCTCTGGTTTTAATGTTCTTTTAGCATCATCTGCATGTCCGGTATCCCCCCCCCCCCCCCCCCATAAAACTACAAACAGTTCGCCTTAAAAACAGCTAATCCGAAGAGCTCAACTCAGATCTTTAGTGTGGGCAGCATGTCCTCTTGAACGTTTAGCCGTCACGGCTAAATATGGTCATGGTGCTTCCGGCGGCCCCACATATTTCGCTCGGCACCTCTACTTTATGCACAAACGCGCGCGTGCGCGCAACACTACACATAGGCAGAGGCGGACGTGAACGCGCATTCCTTACATAGCATTTCGAGCACGTCATGGCAGACAGGTTTCTCCCCAAAACCCGGTGGCACAGTAAAGACAGTAGTAGAGGAGCGGGCCGACTGTCGCCCAGCGAAAGCCCGACCACAGTGCACACTGCTAAACCCGCCGGCGCGGGTCTGCACAGCGCTGCAGCCTGAGCAACAGTCACTGAGCTCTTCATGATTCATCAAAAATGTAAAGTGTTTGCCTCTTTTTGTTCGATTCGCTGAATGTTTTTACAGCCTGTGTGAGTTATGTGTAGGCTACTTGACAGTAAAATGTACCGCACTCAGTCGAGCTGGGGGGAGGGGGCAGAGAGGTGGAGTGGAGGCCCTTCTTTCCTCAACTCGGATCCAGCAGGCTTTGTTGACATGAATGAGAAAAACGCACTGTTTCATGTGCACCTCAGTGAGCTCCAGTGGCAGTGAAAGTAAGCCACGGGCTATAGGCTTAAGGTCCGGGGAACTAAATTATGGGAACTAGGTGAGGGAAGTTTTATTACTTATCTCTCTCTGCCTCTCATGTTCTCTTCGATCGTGATGAATTATCTGTGCTCACATTGTCTCTCACCGACAGTAACCGCGCAGCCGTCGGTGCCTAAACGGAGGGCAGGGGAAGAGAGGGGTGGCTGCTGGAGAGGCGAGTCTTTCCCGCCGGACAATGCAATTATTTCAGCTCCATTGGTCAGGAATGCCAGATTTCACAGGCCGCTGCCCTCCTCCAAGCGTCAACCGCAGCACCTCCAGTTAGCCCCATCGCCTTTAACCTTTTCCCACCCTGCTCGTCCTCTGCCCACGCTGCACCACCCCGACACTGCCACGTATTGACCACGGTCTCCCTCCGTGGAAAGTTCTCTGATGTTGCTTCATTCATTTACATCAGCAGTAGCTTACACACTGGGAGTGGGGGTTGCTTCAATGTCCTTGTTTGGGGAAGTCACTTTACTTCTTGCACTTTGGAAATAACTTTAGTCCATTAAATAGACGAACTGAAAAATAATGTGTCCTGTGTAAGATGTAAGCTAGAAACAGGCGTCGCCCACTTTTCACCCGCAGAAAGCAGCAGGAGACTAGCTTGTAGCCTCATGTAGGCTACCGTTCAAACTCAGGGTGGTCTTCACTGTGGACAGGGTAGGCTAGTCCGTCATGAATAGCCATTTTCTTTTTTCACTGAAGGGACTTCTGCAGCTGATAAAGTTGCTGACTGCTAATCTTTTTTTTTTTTTCGTTCAAATGAAGCACAACAACACAGGATGCAGCACCTCAAAGGCGGGTAATGAGAAATTTGTGAATGGAAGAGGGAATTTGTGTTCATTGTTAAAATTAAACTATACAATGTCGTCCCCTTGGTATGCGACCAATCCCGGAGGTGATGAGATAAATTCCCCACCAATGAGGGCAGAGACAATCGCAGAAGCGGACCAATGGCAGACTGGCATGCAAATAAGGAATGTGTCTCTGCAAGAGCTGAATGTCAACTAGTCAAAGATGGAGTCCGGAGCTGGGAGGCCGTGAGGTTGTCAGTGGACGAAACACCGTGTTTTACACGCGGGGAGCCTCCGCGCCTCGCGAGCCGTTACCCCGGGTGAGAGGGACGCACGTGCGGCGGACACACGGTAACGGCCCGGATGTTTTTCCCCCGTGGAAGCTGCCGCGGGGCTCCGCCGGCTTCCTCCGCGCTGCAGCGAGGAGAGGACCGGCCTGCAGCCAGGTGCGGGCACGGGAGCCCGGCCCGCGCGGGGAGCGCCGGGGCCGCGGGGCTCGCGGCGTGGAGCTCGCGGACGAGACGTGAATGTCGGTGGGTGTGATTGTCGCCGCGTGGAGGTTCCGCCAGCTGCCGTAGCTTCAAACTGGATAGCAGCTATTGTGTGTGTGTGTGTGTGTGTGTGTGAGAGAGAGACACAGAAGTGGGGGTGTAGCGAGCGCGCGTACACGTGAGGGCGTGCGTGACAGAGGGTGTGATTGACAGGTGGGTGCACATGCGAGTGACCGTCCCTGGCCGCGTACTCAGGTTTCACAACTAAGTGGGTTCGTATCGATACGAGCTGATCCGCCAGTCCACGCAGGGGTCCGGCTGGGCTGCCAGTGGACAAATGAGCCGTTAATTACACATCAAATAATCATGTGGTTATTGAGCTATTTACCTCATATTTCAGACCTGCAGTCGCAGGTGTCCTCTTTCAATATGCTCATATTCGAGGTCCCCTCCACATGAAAAGATCATTTTATAATGAACAACAATTTTCCTAAAATCCCTCCAAAAGCTTTCGTGTGTTATTGGTGTGTGTTTTTATTCGATGTAAATGTGGGTTATTTCCGACAGATGCAGGCCCGGTTAAATCAGCGTGGCTACACACCAGGCTTAGGTAGGATGCAGAGTGTAAAACGTGCTTTTAACCGGGAAAAGCTTCCCTTCAAAACGCAGGATTGTACACGGCTTCACAAAGAGCAGGGCAGCTATATGACATTTTTCTCCACAAACCCACGTCCCCATATTTTGAAGAATTGCAGCCGAGGCTGTCCTTACCGGAGGAGAGTGTCTGTTCTCAGATGAGCCTAATATTAGAGCTTTGTGATTGAAGAGCAACGCATTGAGCAGAAGAACTTCGGAGGCGTCTCGACGGTCACGCAGCCGTGTAACCTCGATATTCTGGGAGGAAAGACGACAGCGCGGTTCTCCCACCATGAGCTATTTTTGCCCCCCCCCCCCCCCCCAAATTTGAACAAGCAAAGTAAAACGACAAAGTTGTCATAGATGGCGGGTGGTCGTGTTGCATTTATTCATTTTCGAAACGCCATGGCGGGGTTTTTTTTTTTTTTTTTTGCACGTTTGGTCGGAGTTCTGGCAGGAAAGTGAGCACTACGGGTGATTGTAAACTTCTCTAAACGCTGGAAATAACAAAACTCCCTCACAGGCCCCGACCCCACGAGGAGGGGTTCAGATTACCACTTGGCCAAGGGACAGGAATAGCAGGTATTAAATGAAGGTTTCTGGTATTGTATCGCTGAATGTGCTCTTTGCCCTATATATGTTTTCTCCACCCTCGTTTCCTCCAGGCGAAGCCCTGTACACTGCCTGTCTTCAGCCAGGCCACAACCCAGAGCCATAGCTTTGGTTTTGATTTGAGTAAATGTGATCTTGTAGCCTATTGCTGACCAGAACAAATGACAGGACAGGCTTCAGACCTACTGTGAGGTGTCACCTTACCAACAAAGATTAGGTGATATTTTTATTTGAAGTAATAAGTTAAGTGATAGCCTCAGTGCTGCATAGCTTAACATTTCCTTTCCAAATTGCATAGATTATAAGCTTTCCTATTTATGCCTTTTACACCATATAGGCTGCATTGTGTTGTAAACCTAATAAGCCTATTCAGTTGTTTCACGGCTACTGGTTTGCTTCCTACATGTTAATAGCTGTTTGGTGGTAGGCTCACATATATACAGCCCTGTACTGTCTACATAGTTTAGTAACGTTGCAGCTGACGGCTTGCATGCTGGGTTTTGAATAGAAAGTGAACGGATTTGAGGAGCAGCCGTGTTGTCCAAGGCCCTTTTTCTGTTGTACTACTGTGAAATCAGATGAGCAGTGCAATATTAAAAGGGCATTGGCTGACAACACCCCCCCCTACACACACACACACACACACACACACACACACCCCACCCACACCTCCACACACACACACTGACCCCCACCCTCCGTCTCCCACTTCCTCTTCTTTCAAATCCTATTTAAACGTGACAAGAAATGCAGAGTTGGCCTTACCTAGCTGTAGTATGTAAAGCTACGACTTTGTCATAGCTTTAATTTATTTCGACATGTCACTTTGTCGTTGTGGAAGCCTATGTCTCCAGTGTGGTGTATGTGTTAGGTATGGCTGACATAAGAGCGTGTGTTTGTGTCCCGGTGTGCAGAGGTCAGCTGCTTTGACGATGTTGCACTACTGTACCATCCGCTAAAGCAGTGCAATAGTATTGTCATAGCATTCGGCCTTCGCCCTATACTACAGCAGCAGTACAGCAAAAGGACAGATGCTGCTACATGGATAAAAACAGACGAGAATATAGAAACCATGGAGGAGCCTCTGTAGGTTCCTTTTGGAGCCCTCCCTACCCCTTCCCCTAGATTGAGACACACACACACACACACACACACACACACACACACACACACACACACACACACACACACACACACACACACACACACACACACATATGCGTTTCCAGTAACAATCATATGACATATATTAAGAGTAGAGTGGAGCCATTTTTACCACAGCTGGTCTCTGCTGGCCAAGTGTAAGGTCACAGTTATTCATTGGAAAAATCCCTTAAGTCAATTCCAATTGTCAGTTAAGATCAAAACTTAGGCTATGAATAGAAGGAATTTCTTACAACTGCAGTGTAAGCAGTAACTGTTGACACAATAGATGTTGTGTTTTATTAAGTCAGGCTGATCAATATTTGGACCACTGAAGGTCCCCAATCTGCAGTTTGCTAAGTGGCTAAGACCAGATTTCCTTGTGACAGGAAGAGTCTGTGGCTTTACTATTCAACCAAGCTACATTATTAGGCTATATTTTACCCTGGGAGATATAGGGTTTCTGGACCACTCCTTTTAAAAAAAAAAAAAAAAAAAAAAGAACATTTTGTTCACAGAACTTCAGAGGCTGCTTTGGTTTGCGTCGTAGACCACGTGTCAGATTAAGTAACATGCTTCGAGGTCAACTTTCCCAACTTATTTCACATTTTGTTGGACAGTATAATAGCTGCGCGGCCCACAGTGTGTAATCATAAATAGCAAATACTGGATCAAATTTACCTTAAATTCTCCTGCTGTTTAAAATCAGCGTGGAAGCCAGTCCCACTGCACTTTAGGAACAGGAAAGGGATTAAAGGACTGTTCTGTTAGAATTATTTACTGATTTATTTATTTGTATTGTGATTTTGGATGTTAGTTTCACTATCGCTAATTATTTCTCAGAACATGCAAACGGCCTTTAGAAATATAAATTAGTCTTTGTGAAGAAATCAGGTTTTCATGTGTAAAAATGAAAGAAAAAAACCCACTACAATCTATTTAAAAAGTTTACTTTGAAATACAGTTGCAATGTGTAGGTATATGCTAATAGTTTTAGAACACCTCCGTTTTTCCAGTTGTTGCTGAAACTTACATAGTCTCAAATGTCTCTGTTCATGAAATTAAAAACAAATAAATAATAAAGATTTAAAAATGTAATCATGGAATCTAATCCTAAATTTTTGATCATTCAGCAGCTGAACTCACTCGTGGCTTCTTTCAGCAATTGAAAGTTGCAGAAGTTTCCACGTATGTGTGTCAGTTACAGGTTTCTTTGCTTCCACCTTCTGTCCAGTTCATCCCAAAAAGTGTGGAGACTGTGCTGGTCTGCATCATGTGGAACCTCTGTCTGGTTCTGATCTTAGCCTCAGTATCTTGCTGTAGGATGAAGCCCTGACCAACCAGTCTGTCTTCCTTTGTTACTTCTGATAGTGATATACAGTCCTATTTCCTGCAGTGCTGTACTGTCCTAATAATGCATCACAGGGTGTAGTAACGCAGTTTGTTCCAACACTGCATTTGTACAGACAAAGAGTTGGGAAGTCATCAACCTGTAGGAACTGTCGGCATCAACCTACAAGGCTTCACTTACTTCCACTACTGCAGGAAACTGGAAGTTAACCATTCAGTTAATCCCTGAAAAATGCCTGTTTAATATTAAATTTACAGGATTTTTCAGTTTTAGGTGACCTGAACATTTTTTTTTATTACCTTGAGCAGTTTGCCTTTGTACCATTTAAGGTTATTCGCTGGATTTGACCTGCTGAAATTTCTATAAAAACTGGAAATAATGGGGGTGTTCTAAAAACTCTTTAGTGTATATGCATGGTTTTTGCATATAAACATTGTACTTAAGAACGTGTCATTTTCTAGGCTAAAAAGAGCAACATATGTGACGTCCCTGCACAGGAACGTCTGAGCCTATAGGTCAACGCTGCAGTCATTTTGTTATGGCTGTGCAGTGAGCCTATGTTTGTGTGAAGCACAGACCTCTTTTTTTTTTTTCCTCTCTTTCAGTCGGCTTTTGAAAGTATAATTTGAGTATGCAGGCTTGAAGAAGTCACGGTGTGGGTGGGAAAAATGGGGTAAGTTTCCTATTTGGGGCAGGTCGTAGGGGGGGATGGGGCTCCTTGCGAGGAATGTGGAGGGCAGGGCCGCTTTGTGTGTGTGTGTGTGTGCGCGCGCCTTGGAGCACTGGAGCCTGTAGTGTCATATTTAGCCACTGTTTTGCAAGTGAGTTTGGAATTTTCTGTTTGTTGTGTGTGTTTGGTTTTGTCGTGAGGAGGGTACAGCCACCAGAAAGTGAGAGGACTATCTTCTTTTTTTACAGTTATGTATTCAGCTGCTTTTTTTTAAGGCTCATGTACATCCAGTCAAGTTATTCAGGGGGAAAAAAACATGAAGTTCTTTGAAACTGTATAATTTATTTAGTTTTAATTGTACTTCTGTTTGTCTCATGATGACCACAGCTGATGATTGTTTAAAGGATTAGATTTGATGCCCTTCCATGTGAATAAAAAGTTTAATCGTGTCCATAAATTTTAACAAACTGTTTTAAACTTCTAAATGAGACTAGTGAATTCAAATCTAAACAATACAAGAATTAATGCTTTGAGAGCAATATTTCTCATTTCAAAAAGGTCATAGTTTTACGTCCTTATTTATTTTAGTTTTCCGCCCTTATGGAATGTCACGTCACACTTGCATTTGTAGCTCATCTACACTGTGGACTCTGTTCTGCAATAGCAGGCCCTGTTATTTCAACCACAGCTTCACATGTAAACACTCAAAAGTCTCCATCGAGACGATTGTGGCATGTTATCAAATATGAATGACTTCAAAATGCTTAAGTTAGGAGTTGACAGGAGAGTTTGGTTCATTAGCAGGCAGAAGCTTGCCTTTTTTTCAACTGTGCTGGCAGGCAAATACCAGAGCAGACAGGTTCTGTATGAACTGTAGCCGATAGTGATGGTAAGTGGTGAATGGACTAACACTACAGCTACTGATGCCATTAACATGTCTCCTGAGTGGTTGGCTGTAGCAATCCCATCATGCTCAGCAGCATGTAGATCCAAGTGCAAACGCACCTGACCGCATTCAAACAATGATCCTGCTGTTGGAACTAACTAAAGTTTGTGAGCTGAACAGTTTGACATTATCATCCTTCGACCTTGTCACATGTGCTGCTTTAATGAAGGCCACAGTAACTGTCTACAACATGATGTTGTCATGTAGTACTGTGCACTACAATTTCCTCCAATATATATCACAAATAACAAAGCAATCACCATGAAGAATATAAAGCAGAAAGAGCTTCACTGGGCCGGTCTGCATTTTCAGAGAAAAAAAGTTTATGTTATTGTTAAGGAATTCATGGTGTAGGTGGGATTACTGTGTCAGAGCTGGAAGAATTAGTGGATCACTTGACAAGGTGATCAAAGGAGAATTAATCAACAAGTATTTTCATAATAAATGCATCGTTTAAGTAATTTAAGCAATTAATTATTTGAGCAAAAATGACAAAAAAAAATCACTGGTTCTAGTTTTTTAAAAATGTGAATATTTTCTGAAATTAGACCATGAAATATTCTTTGGTTTTGGACAGTGGATCAGACAAAACAAAACATTTAAAGATGTTGCCATAGGCTTTGGGCACTTGTGATGAGCATGCTTTGCTGTTTACTGAGATTCTGTTGACCAAATGTTTAAATAAGAAAACATTTAATGGGTGAATCAGTACTGAAAACAATGGTTAGTTACATTATTTGGACACAAATGTGATGAGGGTAAAACATCCACTGTGCCTTCATGAGGCCTCTACAGACCTTACATGAGGAAACAACTGTTACAGTAACACACAGAATATTGTAAAGTCACACTCCTGGTACAGACTGTTGAGGTGGGAATAAAACAAGGTCACGGATACTAAAATTTACTAATACTAATAACACTAAATTTCAAAATGCCCGTAATTGCGTTGCTCATGATTGAGAGCTTTGAATGAGTCGCAGTAAGAGTGAATCATAGTGACTTAGAAAAAAGGAACAAGGCTTTCTTCACTCCAGCATGCTGCAACTACGTCAGTTTGAAAGTTGTGAGGTTTGATGCACTGACAGAGGCAGAGGTGGTGTGTGTGTGCTTTTAATGTGTGGTAGCATTGTGTGTTGAAATCGTTAATGTTGCCATATTCAGTACACCGAAGCTAAAATTGTATAGAGGAAGTGTAAGGATAGGATTTCTATTTCTAAATTTTTGTTTTCATGTTGTGTGAGTCTCAATTGCTGCACAAGCCATACAATAATTATTTTTCACATCTAAAGTGAGCAGTTGGTGTGGTCACAAAGCAGATCAAAGAACATGCCGTGGCCTCTGACCATTTCTGAGGGAGCAGAAAGGAAGAGTGGAATTTATCATGTCTGTTGTCTCCAAAATATTTGCTTTTAATGAGGGTCAGAGTGCAGTGTTTCCATCACTGAAAATAATGGAGGCTCCTCAGAAGCTTCTTCTGTTTAACATGACCCAACTGTTTCCTCAGTCCTGATGAATGGAAACATGGAGGATGGTGAAGGGAGACTTTTGGATAATGTGTGCAAAAGATAAATTGAACAATAGACAGACAGATAGATAGATAGATAGATAGATAGATAGATAGATAGATGGAAATATTCTTGAACCTGTTCTCAGAATATAGGTGGATATTTTACATTAATATGAAATTTTAACAACAGAAATGACCTTTGCCCTCTACAATATATATACGTAGCCTAGTTAGTGCTGTTTTTCTTCACCACAGTCAACTTCATGTAGATGGATTTTTTTTTTTTTTTTTTAATGTCTGAATGGCTTACTGGACCTATGAGAATCATCAAACTGTCTAAACTTTCAAACCTCCTCCCGTCTGATCTCACAGGAAATTCTATTAAAACCTTTATGCATCCAGTATGAATACAAAACTAGAAGACCATACAGACTGTGTTTATAGTGTAGTAGCTGAAACAGGAATAAGACCAAACCAAAAAAACTGAACTTAAATAGAAAAATGCAGGTGTGATAGCATTTCTGCTTAGATGAAAATATAAAGTCACTGTAAAAAAAACAAAAGCTGTTGTGCTGTTAATTTTTCAGGAGAACTTGAAGTGAATTTCTGAAAATGCAATTTTGTCCACTGTGATCAGGGCAGGTATTTTTCAAACTTCAGCTCTAAGATACAATAAAATATATATATACTCCTGCTCAGCTGATCATATGATTATGATGCCACACTGATCATTAAAAAAAAAATCCAGTTTTCTTAGTTCTGCAAAAAGATACAATTTTAATTCTTTGAAGTCTTTAAAAGTTCATTGTATTTGTGTGAAGTCTTTAATATCCCCAATAACAATTTATATGTAAATATCCAATCTATGTATAAGATAACATACATTTTATATGGAATATATAATGTAATTTTATATGGAATATAAAATGTATGTTATATGTAATGTAAAGATGAAAAACAAAGCAGGAAATAAATTCTGCTGCTGGGAGACGAGGTGGGCTACATCAACATCCCAGTTAGAGAGAAGTCAAAAGGAGATATTTTATATTTATATCATAAAATTTTTAGCAAATATAATAAAGAAGCATATACATTAAGACATGAGGGTTTTCTAAAGATTTCTGAAATTCTTTAACTTAATACACTTAATCATTTTGGCTACATGGGTGTGATGTGGCCACCAAATCTCTTCTGGGCACGTGTCTACCATGTGTGCAGCCGGTTCCAGTTGTTTCTGCTTGGTTTCTTTGAGCAATTGTGAGAAAACAATTTCCCTGCAGGGATCAGAAAAGTTTCTCTGATTGTAATTCTGATGTGCAAAGCTGAAAAGGTGAATGTTTTTATGATAGCAACATCTGTCGCTGGTAGAAAAGCTACTGGACCACAGGTTTTTGAAGAACATCAACATTAGATTGATGGCTTCTGCAGAAGCACAGAACAGTTGTTTTCACAGTCCAGCAGCCAATGGTACATTGACCTCAGAACTTTTACTTCAGCGTGGCCAAAAATCGAATTCCCTCTCGAAGAATGAAAGGGAACTTGACTTCCAGACATGGTGTTTCAGTCCTCTCCTGGGATGCTGTAGTTGACTTCTTCCCTCTTCTGTCTCCTCTGGTCATCTGTGGCCTCAGACTGAGACTTTCCCTCTCTGAGAAGAAGCCTGTCTTGTCTATGTCACCTTGCAGACGAGACCCTATCAATATTGCCTCTGCTTTCATTAGAGTCAACAGAGTAGTGCAATATTGCTTATAGGGTCTTGACTCTGAGGGATGATCTTCTTCCTCTAGTGTGTTATGCAGCTCCGGCCACAAAGGCTGTATTCTGCCCCTCTGGTGCTCCCGCTCATGCCATTAGAAACACTGAGGTTCCTGCTGCTGCACAGCTCTCTGAAGTTACATGTACAGTGTGATATAACAACAGATACAACGCTGTAGCTTTGCTGGGAGTGAAATGCTGAATCTTTGTTTTGCTTATTGAATAAATGTTATTGCTAATGAAGTTGTTTGAACCCTCTTAGGTTTAAGAGCTTTTTGTCTGTCTGTCTGTCTTGTTTAACCTGATAGCTTTTTAAAACCTGTTATTCACTTCCATAAACCTGGAGCTTTAATTTGATCCTTGAGTCATTTCAGAAGTCTGTTAGTGTAAATACACCTACAATAATGTTAACTCAGTTGCTGTCAATCTGAGCTTGTCTCTGATTCTGTGTATGAGATTTTTGCTGAAAATATGTCACGATTTGATTGATATTGTGTATTTTCAGGATTTTAATGGCACCATAATGACTGTTGCTCAGCTATATTTGAAATGAATGAGTGAAACAGCCTTGATGCTAGATTTCCTTTAAGAGGAGCTTTTATAGTAATGTTTGGTGTTCATCATTTTATTCTTGGTGTCTGCTAAAATAGATTTACATGCTTTAATTTTCCAAAGAGACATTATTTTTCTTCTTCTGTACATCTTATACTGTCCTCTATTCACCCTCTGTGTGAAACACTCTGTTAGAGCTCATGGCTCTTTAACACCCCCCCCCCCCCCCAAACTGACCAATCAGTGTCCAGTGTGCTATGATTGGTCAGTTGCTGGCAGCTACCGTGGCAATGGAGGGAATGTCCACGTGCTGCTGTAAACAAACGGTTGTAGCTGTTAGCTTCAATTCTGCCTTATCAGTTTGAGCCAGAGCCCAATTCTGAACAAGAATCACAGCATTCGTTACTTGGAATACTTTTATAAAAAACCCTTTTGATTGTTCATCTGTGGACTCTTCCAGATTTAAGAAACATAAATAATGAAGGAATAGACAGACAGTCCGACTTCAATACTAAAGGTACGCAGTCAACACTGCTTCACTGTCCTGCTGGTTTGTGATGCTGATAAATCTGAATGAATTATACTTTAGTGTTCATAGTAACTGAAAAATGAGCTCAGTGGTTAAACTGTGGATAATTAATCCGAGCTAACGATGCATAGCATGTCAATATTGACAAACGCATTTATATCTTCGCTACGCTGCTTCTCACTAATGTGATCTGGTCACCGGTGACCCAGTTAAACGTCACAGACCCACAATAATAATGCAGACTTACAGGCTGTGAGCCTGTGGCCCCCGTTTAGCCACATTAAGTATAAACCACAGAAACATCCATTGTGAAAATAAAGCGTCTAACTGTGCAGGGCAAACTCTTCATTATAAGTAGTTATGTGCTGTGCCATGTGTAGGGGCGTGCCAAGCTTGCAGGGGGTGTCCAGTTTGCACGTGGGCAGTACCAAGAGAAGTATTGACAGGCAGAGGCAGAAATCTCAGATATTTCCAAAAATATCTGCATGGCCATTATAGAAAGGTGAAAACAGCTGTTTTTGTGTTTTTTTTTTTTAATCACTTGGATGGACTGGGATTTTAAATTTTTTGATTTTACTGTTCATTGTTTCATTTCAAATTGCCTTAAAATGAAAAGGTGAACCTGAACATGTCTGTAGCACTTTTAAAGCCCGGCCTGACTCACAGGAGGAAGCCTGCTGATACAATAATCACTCCATGGCAAACAGCTGCTGCTTATTTAGGATTTTGTTCTGTAGCACTGACGCCCCCAGCACAAGGCCTTTACAAACCGATTATTAAAGCTAGAAACCAGTTCTGGAAGCAGCGGTGTTAATCATTATACTATTCATTAATTATTAAATGATGGACCTTTATCTAAAAACTGTTTCCTTACAAAGTGATGAACAATTGAATGTTCAAATTAAACATTTGCATAAAATGCAGTAGCCACAGAAATGCATGAAATCTTGTTGCACTCTGTGAAAATAACATTTTTTTTTTTTTCTAATTTGTAAGTTGTTTCTACCTCTTAAAATCCATCAAAATGTGCAACTGAAGTATTCTCAGACTCACCAACATTGAACTGAGCAGAGGTAGTGAAAAAAGCTGGCGATCCCATCTCAAACATAAAGAGGGCTGATGTAGCAGGCAGGTTTGAGACAGCATCCTGCTCTTCCTCTGTCACCTGGGATGACAGCGACAGGGCACTCGCTGCTTGACACTCTTTCCCTGTTGCACTACTGTGGGAGCTGTAGCAAGCAGTGCAATAATGAAAGGGCATCAGTCAGCTGGGCCTAGCCTCCTCTCCACACCTTTCAACCCCAACCCCCCCCGCCCCCACAATCCTGCCTCTGAAGACCCAATGGTAACTCACACTTCTCACTGCCTCTTACCCACCTTCATCTTGTTGTGAGGATGATTACTTCAATAAAGGCAACACTGAATGAAGAAGTGGTGTATGTGTTTTATTCTGAGCTGGCCTGTGATGATGATGATGATGATGATGATGGGATGCTGGGGGGGGGATAATAAGCCTGAGGCAGAGCAACATAACTTGTAGTTGAAAACATTAACACCATGGATGCGTTGGGTTCTTCTGGTTATGCTGCTGCAATAGAAAGCTAATTTCTTTTGATCCCTGTGAAGAAAACAAGGTTATAATGGCAAGTAAATACAAGAGGGAAAAGAAAGTGTAGAGCAAAAGGGTAGCAAAGGGACGATCCAGACAGTCCTGAAACATACAAGTGTGAGTGAAAAGGAATCACAGTTATAGGACCTATTAAAGGTACAGTTCACCAAAATGACGCTTAGATATTTAGCCATGTAGATAGTTTCTGTTTACACTTGCCTTTGGGATTTCTGCCTAAACCTAAAACAGTGGAGGTGAATGGAATTTAGTTTGTGGTTAGAAAATTCAGCAGCAACTTGTCTTTCCAGAATGAGGTGTCCCTGTTTTCACAGGGACCATTTCTAAGGTATAAATTAGCTTCAATGGAAACTGTTGACAGTTTGGTGTGTGGATTATACACAGTAATGAGAATACAGCTTCTGTAAATGTTATTTTTGAACGTTATGATGATCACAAACAATTTTCTACTCACATCCATATAAACATATCATATTGGGTAATTGTAATTTGGGTAAATAAGGCAAAGGCAAAGGTATGTAGAACAAAATGTGTTTCAGAAAGGTACATTGGTTTTATTTTGAGTTGTAACACTTAAGTGTAAAATCCAAAATACCTCTCAGTAAGGAGAGGTAGAGCTGGCTTCTTTTATTACAGCACACAGATCTACATATCCAGTACACAATATAGTCTGTAAATGTGTATTTTGCTTTTGCAGTGCAGGAGGGTAAAGATTTATAACTAAAATAATTAATTGAAATTGATATGCCAACTAAATTATGTGTGTAGTGGTGGAGGATTAAAAATGGTCGAACATTTGGAATAACGGGACATCTTATTTGTTTATTAGATAGTTCCTAATTTAAATCCATATCTCACCCATTTTACTAGACGTTTAATGTTTGAAAATGTTTGTCTTCTTTTATTGAAATATAAAAACTTTGCTTAGTAGAAAAACATGTTTGTATTTGACAGAGTAAAAAAATGTCATTTCAATATCACTACCAAAGAAGTGAGTGAAACAATGATCCCTTATCCCAAGCACCACCAAACTGTACCAAACTGACTTTGTTACCTTTATTTTAAACCATCTGTGGTTATGCAAGGTTTTTAAATATGTCTGACTTAAACATGACCTTAAATATGTTGGAAAACATGATTCATTAGAGAATAAAACCTACCCAAAACTCAATTCAGCCCCCGACATTAATACATTCTAAATCTTTTACTTGTATCATAGAAACAACTTAATCAAAGTAGCTTAAAGTAGCTTCTAGCTATTTTTAAATTTTTCCCTACATTTCCATCTTCAGCCATGAAATGGCAAATAAAAAACAAACTGAATGGCTTCGAGCTCTGCAGGACTCTGGCTGACAGTGAGTGTCAGTCGTTGGAGTTGCTTTCAGTCTTTAGTGAAACAGTGAGATTGTATGGAAATAGGCCCAGGGATGTAGAAACAGTAGAATCAAGCAAGATAATGGAGCAACACAGCACTTCCTCCTCAGAGGTGGGTGGTCACATTTACATTTCCTCTGCTCTGCCTGCTGGGATGTCTGAGGAGAGCCTGGGAGCCACCCTCTGCACCCACCCCCCCCACACCCCTATTACTAAAGCTCCATTAAAGGTCTGCAGCAGTGCACCCCATTGGATAATAAAGGAGGAAAATGCCAGCAAGAATTCAAAAGCATATTATGTTCTCAGAGAGACAGTTTTCCCTGCTTCTAAACAAACCTCATTTCCTCTACTTCAACACTAGATTAATACTATTTTATGATGTAGACCCATTCAGTTTGTTATTAGTTTTTTCCTCTATTTGCAAGAAAAATGATAAGATTGAACTTTTAATTCTGGACAAAGAAGTCACAACAAGGGGCAAAATGTATTCTGCAAATGTAAATTTAAATGAACTGATTTAAGGTGAGTTTGTATGTCACTAACATCCTGTAAAAAGCCCAAAAATAAAAATTGAATTCTACACACATCTCTTGAGATAAACTAATAGTCTGTTACAGTGCTGAATTACAGACCTTGAGTCTTACTGAGCTCAGAGGACTGACCCCTGGAATATCTGTGCCATTCAAGCTTAAATAATTCATTTAAAGGCAGCTTGTAGATCATAACTAGCATTTAAGAATTGGCCCATCAATAATCAGACTCAATTATTTTTAATTTGATTAATTCATTTTCAATTAATTGTTGGATCTTTTTACCTAGTATGAAAAGTTTAAAAGATGGTTCAAATTAAAGCCTCAAATACCGTAAGGGAAATGAATGCAATTAAATTGTTCCATCTTTCCACATGATTAATGTTTGTCAGGTGCAGGGAGAAGGCTTCTAAATATATCATATACATGAATAGACCTCATTTTTGGGCTAGACATTGAACAAAATGGAACAAGGTGGGTTTTCTTTAATGTTGTGTAACCTATTAATTTAACACTGCAATAAGAATTTTAAAAAAGATTGCATTATTGTCATTATGGCATATGAATTGTATTAAAAAAAATTCTGACCGGAAAAAAAACACGAACGGATCAAAGTCCATCAGCTGCACATGACCTCGCCATTAAACAGACAACAGGCTTCAACTATTAAGTTTGGTGGCAGATATTTATCACATTTCCTTGTCGTAACTGTCGCAGAAGAGAGCAGCAAGCAGCCTGCCATGAGACGGCAGGATAGCAGTGACAATAATCATAATAACAGCTCCTCTAAAGAATCAGCCAAACACATCGTTGGAAGCGGCCTCTTCCTATCGGCTGTGAGCTTTCAGAGCCGCTTCATTCAGACACGCACCTGAGAGAGGCAGCTGGATGCTGAGGAAAACAATGCTGCTGAGGAGGACGGAGCTGAAGATGGTGGCTGCAGAAGTCCTCCCTGCGACGCTGTCTGTCTCCCATGGCGGCTTGTCGCCACCTGCTGGAGAAGGTACGGTGAAGCGCCGCAGGTGGAGGAGGGGCAGGCTTCATTTCATTTGAAAAAAAACTGTAACAAAAAAACGTAAATCTGTTATTGATTTGTATTTTATTTGTTAGGATAAAATGGCAATTCCTTCTATCGTTCATTTGATTGAAACCAAAAACCATTTGATTTTTAATGTTAAAACCGAGGACGAGGAACGAAATTACGTTGTCTCTTCGGTTTTCTTTTTGTTTTGTTTTGTTTTGTTTTTTGTTTTGTTTTGTTTTTTTTTGTTGTTTTTTTTTTTGGTTCCAAACGAAAAGCGAGAAAACCAAATTTTAAAAACCGTCCAATTCTGTTTTTTGCTAATTCATTTTTTGACTTCTTCATTTTGCAAAGTCCGACAGACGGCAGGCGGAAGTGAAGTGTATAAGAGTCAAAATAAAAGGGAAGAGGACAGAAAAGTGCAGCATTATGCAAGCACAGGATCTATACCAGAGTAATGTTGGAATATAGATAGATGAATAAATAAATGAAGGAAGGACTGAATGAAATATGTGTTGCTGTGTATTAATAATAATATTTGTAGGTACAGTCTTTGTATATCCCATGTGTTGTGCTGTCTAAAGTGACTAGCAGATGACCAACAGATGTGTCAGGCTTTGTGCCATCCACTGCAGTCCCAAGAGGAGGGCGACTGGCTCAGTGTCCAGATGGAGTCTCATCCCGAAGAGCTGCAGGAAAATCAGGCCCCACATCCTGAGCCAGGGGACAGCTGTGCAGCAGACCACCTTGCAACTGGTGGACATGGTGCATCAAGAGGGTGAAGAGGCAGGACAACACCGTGGCTTTTGCAGGGGCTGGATCTGCCCAGTCACTTATCTGTGGCGGCCAATCCTCTCCCCTTTGCCAACGTGCGTGCCCCCCTGTCTGAAACCCACAGCCAGGCGCGGCTCACCTGTATCCCCTGGCAGAACTGGTGAAGAGGAGGCACTCACCAGCAGTGATGACACAATCGGAGGTGAAGCTGCGCCCTCAGCAGCAGCAGCTCCTCCCTGCTCTAACCTTGGGCCCTCAGCTGGTGATGCTGGCTCCAGTGGCCTCACAGGTACCTGAGCCCTGGGTGTCAGCCTCTCCTGCTCCTGTTTCAGAAATGCAGACAGTTTAGGAGAGCGGAGACTGGACAGGGCCATTACAAGGGCATTGTATACTACCACTCTGTAGAGACTGTTCCCAAGGAGCAGTGGTTAGAGGACATAACAAAATAAAAGATTGCCCCCCCCCCCGTCCATGGATACTGGACACTTTTACTTCTGTATATAGTTCTGCATGTTTACTATTCTTTGAGTTACTTTCTGTCAAATAAAATTTGAGTGGAACTTTTAGTCACTGTAATTTTCTTTCTTTTGTTTTTAATTATCTTCCATTTGTAATTGAATCATGCTACAGCTATACCTCAGACCTGATGTGTATATGTTCTGGGTGTGGGCAGTAGTGAGGAGGTGAAACATCAAATCACATGGGATTAGCTATAAAACCCCATGTTGTTTCCTGTTTATATTGTTTAGGAATGAATGGAGGAGGATAATATAATAATAATGTCTGTTTGAAGATAAAAGTTTGGTCACAACAAAAATGTATGTTCCCTACCTTTGTTATTTTGTGTGTTGTGGATAAAATTGTCTGCGAAACATATTTAAATATTCACTCTGGAATTATTAATACATCACTGATATAACATAATAATAATTAATAATCAGTAAAGTGTGACTTCCAATAATAAAAAACTAATATTTTCAGTATACACTGTGTTCCAAATGATTATGCATATGCTGTTTTTGTTCTTTTTTTCCTAAATAATCAATACAATTGACAGCCAATAGGATTTTTTATTCCTCAACAATTATATCATAATCTGGATTTTATTAAACAAAGCTACCAATGACGACAACAACAGTTTTTTTTTCTTTTTTTTTTTAGATAACTCAAAATACAGTGTTCCAAATGATTATGTACAACAGAGTTTCAAAACACTCAATAGTTTGTAAAGAATTAAGAATGGAAATCTGTTTTTTGCGTTGGGAGATCATTTTTCTAAAATCAAATGCTATTTCAATCAAAAACATCTTTACAGATCAAGTTACATATTAACATAGAAACCCTTCTTTGATGTCACCTTAACAACTCTCTCATCCATTGAACTTATAAGTCTGTGTATAGTTTCGGCCTGTATTTCCTTTGAGGATGCCAGAACTGCCTCCCAGAGGTGCTGGTTTGAGGTAAACTGCTGCCCACCCTCATAGAGCTTCCTGTTAAGGATGCTGCACAGGTTCTCAATAGGGTTGAGGTCAGGGGATGATGTGGCCACACCATGATTTTTTTTCCCCCTTTATGCCCATAGCAGCCAAGGCCTCAATGGTATTTTTTGAAGCATGGGATGGTGCGTTGTCTTGCAGAAAATGATTTTACTCCGGAAGGCGCGGTTCTTCTTTTTATACCATGGTAGCAAATGGTCAGTTAGGAACTCCACATATTTTGCTGAGGTCATTTTGACACCGTTAGGCACCCTAAAGGGACCTACCAACTCACTCCCCATTATTCCAGCCCAAAACATCACTTCGCCACCTCCTTGCTGACATTGCAGCCTTGTCAGGACACAGCGGCCATCCACCAACCATCCAGAACTCTATCCATCTGGACCATCCAGAGTAGCACGGCATTCATCAGTGAATAAGACTGTTTGAAAATTAGTCTTTGTGTAATTCTGAGCCCACTGCAATTGTTTCTCCTTGTGGGCATTGGTTAAGGGTGGCTGAAATACAGCTTTATGCACAACTGCAAGCCTCTGGAGGATCCTGCACCACGAGGTTCTTGGGACTCCGGAGGCACTGTTCGCTACTCATCAGGGGCTTTTTCACAGCTGCTCTCATCATACAATGTATTTGCCTGACAGAAACATTCCTTGATATGACTTTATCTGAACGAACCCGTCTGTGCTCTGAATCACACACAAATCTTTTCACAGTACGATGATCTCTCTTAAGTTTTCACACCTTTTGCAAGACATTGCACTATTTCACGTTTTTCATCTGCAGAAAGATCTTTCTTTTTCCCCATATGGCATGAAACCTGTCACTTGCTTAATAATGTGGAACAAGCTCAAGTAGTTTCCCTTTAATTGGGCTCACCTGGCAAACTAATTACCACACCTGTCTGTGAGATTGATGTCCGCGATCTAAACAGACAGAAGAGACGGCACAATTGAAAACTTTTTAACTGAAATATTGAAAACCAAATGTTTGTTTCACTGAAATCTTATTTGCATAATAATTTGGAACACAGTGTATAATGAACCTCAATTTCTGACACCAGTGAGACCTTGGAATCAACTTTTTTCTCATATAAATGAATGTAGAAATAGAAGTATAAGTTTTTTTAAAATAACTAATGATATAAATGGAAAAACCAACATTAAATGTCTTGGCAAGGTGTTGGACCACCACATGCTTCCTGAACAGCTTCAATGCCACTTCGCATTGATTCTCCAAGTCTCTGAATTCTGGAGGGAGGAGCACTGTTCTTCCAGAAGACATTCCCTCATTTGGTGATGTGATGATGGCGGATGAGTCGCTCCAGAATCTGCCACAGGTGTTCAACTGGGTTGAGATCTGGTGACTGTGAAGTTCATAGCACAAATGCACATTCTCGTCAAACCATTCAGTGACCCCTCATGCCCTGTGTATGGGGACAATGTCATTCCAATGTCAACATTTAATTTTACCACTTATTTGTTAAAAAAAAAAAAAAAAAAAAAAAAACTTCTCTAAAACCAATCTGCTGGGGTGTATATTTTTTATTTGCCTTTGAATGCAGCAAAGTACAGATATATCCTTAATGGAAACCTAGTCCAGAGCAGTCAGGACCGCAGACTGGGCCAAAGCTTAACCTGTTAACCAGGATGATGACCCTAAACACAGCCAAGGGAACACAGGAATGGTTCAGGGACAACTCCGAATGTCCCTGTGAGTGGCCCAGCCAGAGCCCTGACTGAAACCCAGTCAAGCACCTGAAAATGGCTGTCCATCGATGGTCCCAATCCAACCTGACAGACTGGGAGGATCTGCAGAGAAGAGCAGCAAAGCTTGTCGTGTCATACCCAAGAAGACTTGAGGCTGGAATCGTTTCCATGTGTGCTTCAAATCAGTCCCGAGTAAAGCGTCTGAGTTCATCAATGTGACATTTTAGTTTTTTCCTTTTAAAAAATTTGCAAAAAAAAAAAAAAACATTTCTGTCACTTTGTCATTATGTAGCATTGAGTGTAGCTTGATGAGGGGAAAAATGTATTGAAGTGATTTTAGCATGCTGTTGCAACATAACAAGATGTGAAAAAAGTGAAACTTTCTCACTGCACCGTAAACCTAATTCTAACCTGAACCCTAAAACCAAGTCTTAATCCTCAAACTCACTCCAATGGTGTAAAACTCAACCTGTCGCCACAATGTATCATACATGTACATACACATACATATGTGTATACACATATATAAATACATATACATATACACACTCTGTATACATCAGTTTTATTTGACATAGGCCTCTCAACACTCAAGGGAATTCCAGGGTATCCAGGCCTTGATTTTCTCCCTGATGGTATTCTGTGAGGACAAAACCGAAAAAGAATATCGACCACATGGCTGCAATAAATACGAGATTACTAATCATCTTCAACTGAAAAAATATCCCCACCCCCCTCTCAGAAACCCTGAGTGCTTCACATGTACAGACATGACTCATGTCAAATATCATTCCCACACCATTCACGCCTAACAACCTTTGGTCCAGACGAGATACACAACCACCCCAACAAGAGGAATCCACGCACGTCCATGCTTTGTGTGCTCCGGTGATGATGTCAGAGCTCATCGTGGCGCAGCAGCTCCTGGCTGGGTTGAATGAAGACGCCCTCCATCGCGCGCCACCAGTTGTGCTGGTTTGAGGAGCTCATGCCGTGCACCTCCCGCTGGCCGCGGATGGGGTGGCCATACTGCTCGCCTGTCACGCTCAGGAAGACGTCGGTGCCCACGTGTTTGAAACGCACGGTCTCGTCCCGTTCCCAGTGGATGCCATCACACTGCACTGTCCACACGTCCAGGTCGTCACCCTCGCCGTTCTCTCCAAAGGCACTGACCTCCTGCAGACGACAGAAGGGTGGAAGAAAAGAAGAGAGATCTGTACACTGGAGATAGAACTGGCAAACAGACCTGCTACCATGAATGTAGCAAGTATCATGTGTTAACCAAAGCCTGATCCTGTTCCTCTGTGCCACAGAGCATCATCGTTGTCCACAGATTATTAAAAAAAAAAAAAAAAACGTGTACAAGTATAACAGTGAATGTGTGTGTGCCACAGTCTGACCTGGTTATTAGACAGGGGTGAGCTGAAGTGGTGTGTGTGGAGATTTCGGCCAGTCTTCATGTGTGTGATGCGGATGGCCTGACCGCATTTGATGGCTACCCCACGCTGACACGGACGGTCGGGCTTCCCACGAATCTGCCAATAACTGTTGGCATCGTCTGCGTTTTCCACTCCAGTTACAGACTGCTGTCCACTGCCTACACACACACACACACACACACACACACACACACACACACACACACACACACACACACACACACACACACACACGAGTGACGGATAAGCTTTATTTAATGTCAGACAGAAGAACTCTAACTTCAGAAGTTGTTGTTTCCGTTGTTCAGTGATCAAAGCATGGACAAACGCTTCTGTCTGGAACCAGCAGACCAATAAAACATACCTAGGCTTCAAGGTTATGGCTGGCTTTATCTGCCATAGGTGGCCCTGAAGCAAAAAAAAAAAAAACAAAACGCTGCAGTTTAGGTCTTAAATGGCTGCTTTTATAAATGGTAACAGCTGCAGGTACTGTACTGTATATGGCCCTTTTATCTGAAAAGAATGGGACGTGTGCTCTTTTGGTTTGTGTTTATTGACAAGGTGTTCTCTGGTGAAGTCATGGCAGCAACTCAGCAGCCTGCAGACTCTACTTGGTTCACGCTATTCAGCTGCCGGCTGAGTAACTAACACTAGCTGTCTGCAGAAGCCACTTTGTCCAAGCAGTAATTGAGCTTTGCCATATTTCCTCCATTATTGCCAAATATAGAAATGTATATGTCTAAAAATAAACACTGTAACAGAGTACTGCATGGATGACATATTTTTGTAGGCCAACCCAGAAGTTTCCATTGAGAGACCCCTGGAGCTCTTTTAAATTTAAGAGCATTTTTAAGTCAAAATAAGTTTGATAAATGGTAACGGCTGGTACGTTTAGAACAAGGAGTAAAAGTTAAGGATATTTACTTTTATCTGTCACTTATGTTCAAATTTTAAATTTTAGCTTTTGGGGTGTGTCCATCACTGGTTGTTTTTTTGGGGGGGGGACAATTTTTGGATGTGATTTTTTTTTTAATTATTTTGCTAATCTAATACTCTGCCTGCTTGAGAATTCAACTTGGTAAATCAAACCTGTAAAGTGCGATGCAATTTGACGCCATCAGACTCTTTCAGGCAGCTGTTCAGCCTGTCTTTACAAGTGACACCTTTTCTCTGTTCCTGTGTGGCTCACAGGCACCGGAGGCTGATTTGAATTCAGACTGTTCCTGTGTCAGTTTCAGGGCCTCTATCTGAATAAATATACACCTCTCTATCAGTGTGGAACACATTCATGTGCGTGAATAACTGTCTACAGCTTTGCTGGTTAGACAGACCACATTTGCCACTTTGATCTGAGTAGACATAACCCAAGGGTGCTACCGGCCTACACCCCCAGTGCTTCAGTTTATGTCTGGAGAAGGTCCCTTCATTATGGAAGACATACTGCCTGGTTTGTGTGCCAAAGAAGGCCCGCCCCAGTGCCACAAGTTGGCGGCTGAACATGTTCAGCCAAAGGGTGAATGACAAAGTGCTCCACTGAACAGTGGAGCCAGTTATACATTTCCTTCCCATTTCTCCTAAAGTTGAATATTTTTTACAACTTCCACGATCTACTGCCACTACTGCCACCTGACATTCAAGTTCCTGTAAATCACTGACTTCTGCACATCTCCATCAATATGATGCTGTTAAACGACTGTTAACTGTTGACATCACTGCTGTGATATTAGACTTGTCATTCAGCTTACCTTAGCACATTATGGTTAATTTACTGTAAAAATGTTAATATTTGTGTTCATTTTTGCACTTTTGTCTGTACTGTGATTCTACCTCACACATTACTTTTACCCATTTGACTTACTGCATATTTATTTTTTTATTACTGTTTGATTGATTGATTGATTGATTTAGGCTCTGTTCTTACTTTTCAACTCTGCATGTTGAGCAGTTTTTCTGAGTCTGATTCTGATGGGGTAAAACTATGCCCTGGCAACAGTTACAGTATTAACTTTATAATGACTTTACTTGGAACACTGAAACAAAACTCAAAATGTATTTCAGTTATATATATCTGAAGCGGAAATGTGGATAAAGTATATGTTAAAATATGCACATGCATATAGCTGACACATTTGAGAGGAATTTTAACTGGTTCCTGTGTTGACACACTGTATACTGCTATCATCCATTGAGAAAACACAATCCCATACTACTTTGATAGAAATGACAATTTCACCTTTTTCTGCTTGCCAGGTTAAAATAAAAGCCCTTCAGAAATTGCTTATCACATCTCACTAATGAATATAGTTTACTCTAAATTTCGGCGTAGGATAAACATGGTGAAGAATATTCATTTCGATAAAATGTATATCATTTGTTCACCTCACCTGCTCACCTGTTACAGTGCTCCTCCATCACCGCAGAGCATCGGGCCGCGGTCGCAGGGCCATGTAACGTGCGACAGAAATGAAGGGCTCTTGCTGAATCGTCATCTACACTGTCACAGTCACAGACTGTAAGAGGTCTTGGATTCGGTATTTAGTGTGGTTTACGGAGGTTCGCAGATGAATAAAGGAATTTTAAATTGTGCGATTTTTAAAGGAAATTAAACCAACTATTCTCCAAACACAAAACACAACAGGCTTCATGCGCCTGCATACACGCAGATGCAGATAAACGGGGTTGAGTAGTTACCTGAGCCATATTTGACATCATGAGAGTGCAGGCGGACGTTGTGCCTGGTGTTGAGCAGCTTGACCAGCGAGCCGCACGTCACGAAGTTCAGCTCCGACTCTCTTCCTTCACAGTTCCACCACAGCAGAAAGAACAGCAGCGATCTGACGGGGACACGGGCTGCGTGGAGCGGCTCCATTTTCACGTCTCTTGAGCGGCAGACACTGAGTGGACGATCACCAAACACAATCACTTTCAAACGTAACTGCTGGTTTCAACCAATCACAGCTTGACAAGTCCCAACACAAGGAAGTCAGTGTCGACATGTGATTGGTCAAGGTAGATGTTAGTTTTTTTCATACCTCACTGTCTTTATTGTACACAAGTTCATATACAAAGGCACAGACTCATATGAAAGACAGTAAAATAACAAAGTAAAAGTCTATAACAAACCCAAAAAAATCACATTTTACATGTTACAAAGCCAGAGTTTCTGCTACATGCAGCATATGATATGCATTCAATAGTTTTAAGGCCTTAACAGCTTTTTAGTTTATAACATCAGATAAAGTGGTGCTATAGTGTTTAAATTCATTAATTCATTAAGTGCAGTAAAGTTGGTTTGGTTCTTGACTGCTTTTTCTTATGATTGTGGAATTTTCCAAAAGAAATAAAAGAATTGTATTATATACAACATGTTCTTTCCAATCTTATCTCGACAAAAATATAGCATTACATTAAACATAGATATTTACTTTTAGTTTCTTTTTTAGTAAGTTGGCTACATCAATCCAGAACATTCTTGTATATATACAATAAAAATAGATTTTTGAAGACCACAAAAATCAACGTGTTTAACTGGATACATTCTGTGCAATATCTTACACCTCCTTACACTTACAAATTAAAAATCCCTTGCTTTTTCCCACTGTATATCACTAAATACGTAAGACCAAAAGCATTGAGATGATGGGACAGTAACATAACTAGAGCATTCAGAATATTTTTGTTAGAGCACTTCTCTTTCAGGATACTAGTTTTACCAGTATAAATACTTCCCACCCAGTCTTCAAAATTAAGAGAAAGGTTCACAGCCCCAGTGTTTGTAACAGTATAAGGAAACTTTCTGGTGTAGCATCAAAAACAATGCCATACCCCACTTGTTTTATAGTCATTTTGAATTTATCAAGAAAGTCTTTATAAGATAATAAATAACCATTTTGATTAAGTAATGGCCAGCTGTCAGTATGCCATCATGAAACCATGTGTGATAGAAAATAGTCTCATTTTTATACCAGATGTCTTTATTGTTCGTTATGAGGCATCCATGGGGTGAAAAGTTAGTGCTTGTAAATGACATTTTGTCAACTTCATAGGGATTTAGCAACACATTTTAGTAGAAAATTGATACGACCAACTGAATGATGACCACACAGAAAATTGGGGAAAATATTCAAATTGCCTCTCTTGTTTTTGAAGTATTCAATAAGCCACTTAATCTTAAAATAATTAGTGAAAGAGCTCAAATCTAGAACTTCCAGACATACTTCTTTTTAATTAATGAGACTTGAACCTGCAAATAAAGTTGTAAAGCACCTTGTCTTAGTACTTCATAACATTTCACAACATGGTTGCTCTCTGAGAAAAAATGTAACTTGCACACAATACTAGATATATTCACCTAATGTGGTGTGTTTGTCTAAATGCCCACTAGATGATAGTAATAGTGCACAAATGGCATCCTGTTGTTACAGTAGTATGTAGGGGAAAAGAACGGGTTTTTTCACATTATACTGTGGCTGCTTATCGCCACATTAATGACCCAGTTATGCTCTCAGCAGACGGCTGCCTTCCTTCTCACATCTGTTTCCACGCTAGAACTTGATCAGCTTCACTTTTGGAGAATGAGAGCTGAAACAGCTTCAGCAGGTCACGACGACAGGTTATATTTTATTGTGTACCCTGGTCCACAATAAAGTGCGTGTGGCTGTGTATTATGAGGAAGACAATTGATTGATTTATTTTATCTTTTAAAGGGGGTTGCGGCAGAGCGTTTGCAGCAATCTCACTAACTCTTAAACACCATCCAATCAATCCCTGAGATATATAGCAACATACCAATTTACTCAGCAAATCTTATTTGAGGAGGTGGAGCCCGGGGAGCCGGGTGAGAGAGGCGGGTGGGGCTGGTGAGGCTGCTCAGACTGGCCAGGTGAGTTTCACCGCGGCAGGAGTCTGAGGACAGAAGCGGGCTGACGGACAGCGTCGCTGCCTGCTCCACGCAGAAAAATACACGGACAACTGGCAGCAGGTAGGAAAGTCAGCCTCCATATATTATTGTGTCATTTTCGCTTTTAATGATTCACACATGAGGCCGACGGACGCGATAGGTTGCATTTGTTGTGTGTTTCTCAAAATAAATTCTTTTTATTTTTATTTTAAAATGTATTTTATACAGTTTTTTATTGGTGCAGTTTGGAAGTGACTACATGCAGATGAAGTTTGAATGCATGTTAACATCTCGTCAGAAAAGGTGAGGACAGATTATTGAACATGATGAGCTGTTAATCAGCTGGGCGGATGACGCTTTCTCTTCATTTGTTCCGGAAGTCTGGTGGTCCGCGAAACTTAACAGCAACCCGCCACCATTTACAGTGGTAAGAAAAATTAAGTGAATCCTTTGGAATTACCCCCATTATAATTTTTGCCTTAAATATGGTTATATCTTCACCAAAGTTATAACTTTGAACAAATGCAATCTAAATTAACGAATGAATTCACTGTATTGTTCCTGTCCATATCCAAACCACCGTTCAAACATTCATAAGCTGGAACAATTCTGTGAACCCCTTGGCTAATTAGTCACAGGTTTCCAAATCAATCCAATCAATGATGTGAACGATCAGACTTACAATCAAGAATTGTTGATGATCTTAGCACCTGAGATGACAAATGCACAACACAATATGATAAGTAACCTAACTAAGACCCTGAGAGTACCAGCTAAAGGCTTCAAGGAATCTATGGAGCTGGTTGCTGTATGGAAATCATGGTAAATGGTTGCATGGCGCATGGTGTCTTGTCATGGACATCACAAAGGAAGCAGCTGCTCTCCAAAAAACAGTGAATCACCCTTAGAGTTTGCCAGAGAACACTTTCAACACTACTGGGAAAATGTTGGTGCACTGGTGAGTTTAAGGTTTGATTGTCTGAGAAGAACATGCAGCATTATCCACTCTGTAAAACATGTAAACATCACACATATACCATCATGAAAACATCATCCCAAAGGTGGAGTATGGTGTACGGTGGGGGCAGCATCATGATTTGGGGTCACTTGAGGCCGGAATAGTTCGCCATCATTGAGGGGGAAATTACTTCCCAAGTTTATCAAGGTCTCTAACAGGATAATGTCAAGCTGGGTAGTGCAGCAGGACAGTGACCCTAAACATCAAAGTAAAGCGATTACAGAATGAATTAAAACAATGAAGAGCCACCTTTTGGAGTGGTCCAGTCCTTAGAGCTTAATCCAGTGGAGATGCTGTGGAATGACGTGAGGAGCGCTGACACTGTGGCTGAGGAGGGAAGAATGTGTGGGTCTGATCAGCAGCTACTGGAAGAGCTGATTTGAGGTTGCCAAAGGAGTTATTAAATCCAAGGGTTCACTTTCTTTTTCCACCAGTGCTGTGAATGTTTAATGGGTGTGTTCAATATAGACATGAAAGATTATGTATACTTAGTGATACTAGCTTAGGGACATTTTGTGTTTTTGCCTACATTTGTGACTTTGATAAAGAACATATCACAATTTATGACCAGTTGTTGCAGAAAACTAGGGTTCACATACTTTTTATTGACACTGTATACTAACCAGTATATAATGGCTTGGTCGGACAAAATAAAGTCACTCGAAGATGAAACGAGCACTTCTTAAAATCGGTCGAAAAAGTATAAATTAAAATACTGTTTTAAATAGTTGTATAATTAAAACAGAACAGTTAAAGGTTAGCAAAGCCATGCTAATCATTGGATAATGGCAGCACTAAACCATCTGGGCCAATACATCTGACTGACATTACATTTAGTTTACATTTTATTATTCAGTCCCTCACATTACATTGACACGCCCATGGTTTCCTGTAGAATATTTAAGGTTTATTTTGTCCTAACTGAACAGCACCAGGCAGTTTGTGAATGTTTGCCACCGGGAATCTGCATGAAATGTAAAACAAAAAGGAGCCAAACTGTCAAGGAAAGAACCTTTGCTGCTGTTAGACAATATACAGTGCATCAGAAAGTGCTTAATAAGGGGAATTTGTGTATGAGGTACTTTTGTCAGTGTATTACCTGCAGTAGATTTGATTGGCGCCATCCCAGTTTGGAGAAGCCAGCAGGAGAATTGGCTCAGAAGCAGAGCAATGTACCTCTGTGGACGGGGTCAGCAGAAAAAAATATTTTAACCACTATATAACGCCCTCATAAAAACCAATATTAGTTTAATTGCTCACTATATTTTGAATATTTTCACCACTTTATCTTGCCGTCAAACAGCCCTTTCCTGTGGCACTACAGTTTCTCAGCTGCTGAACTTCACTTTTCAGCCTGTGTTCTTGAACTTGATTTTTTTTTTTGTTTGTTTTTTATATCGATATATTAGCCACTCAGTGAGTGGATTCACTGATATGACAGCAGGCAGTTTTTAATAACTACTCCCATAAGTTTTCTTCAGGGTATTTTTTCAAAAGCTCTCTTTTATGATGTACTTATTACAGCCCTATTAGTATTATCATATCAGCCAATGACAGTTTGACAGAATGACTATAGGATGATCAGACTATGGATAAGCAACCCTAACTCTTTCCTTCTCTTTACCTTTCCACTTAATTTTCACTTCTCCCTCCCTCACTCTTTTTACTCCCTTAATTTTTCCTTCTCGCTCTCTTCTCCTTCCTGTCCAGCCTTTAATTGTAAATGTTACATCATTAGCTTAAATACCTTGGTTAACAGATTTCCATTGCTTGCCTCATTTTTGTCTTTCATTGTCTAGTATAATAAATTGGCAGGTCTGATCACCCTACTATAAAGCCACTGTATAAAGCCACCTATCTGTTTCCAGGAGACTGTTTTAATTCTCTGTGTTTCTCTTTTAAGCAGACACAGAGTCCAGGTCCTGATGTCTTCAGAAGGAGTTGGTTCTGCCACCAGATTCAACCGGGTGCAAGAGATCCCACACTATGACCAGGTCCCTGTGGGCCCTGCATGGTGGGACCAGGATCTGCCCCCACCACCTGCACCTATGCACGGAATAACGCAGGCTCTCAGCTTAGACCCCCTTCCCCCTCCCCCTCTACCTGCACAGCCAGCTGTTGGGCTTGAATCTGTCTACCCCCCCAGCGATGATGAAAGTGACCGTGACGCCAAGGATATTAAGCCAGTCCACCGCTTCGTCCCTGACTCTGTCAAGAAATTCTTCCGTGGCAATAGCAGTAACCGAGGCAGCAAGGGTTGGTCCATCCCACCGTCTCTCCCTGCCCCTCACTCTCCTGTCCCCTCGTCCAGCAAGAGTGCCATCTGTCACACCACAGCAGGGGTCCCCTGCTCACCCCCCCACTCTGCCCCACCTTCTCCATCCCTTCGCAGCTCCTATTTGGACCCCTATGGGGGCAGCTACACCACTCAGAAGGAGCAAGATGGGCTGCTGCTGGGTGCTGAAGCCCTCAACTCTGCATCTGTAGTGCCCAGCACTCTCTCCGCCCTGACCTATCAGGAGCGGGTGGAGGAGTATCACCAGCGCTACGCCTATATGAAGTCCTGGGCTGGCCTGCTGAGGATCCTGGGCTGTGTGCAGCTGCTGCTTGGAGCAGCTGTGTTTGCCTGCGTCTGTGCCTATGTTCATAAGGACAACGAGTGGTTCAATATGTATGGATACTCCAATCCAGAACTGTTTGGGGGGCTCGGTGGAGGTGGCGGTGCATATGGATATGGGGGCAGTTACTACACAGGGCCCAAGACTCCTTTTGTTCTCGTGGTGGCTGGTCTTTCATGGATAGTGACTGTTATGCTGGTTGTTCTTGGGATGACCATATACTACAGAGCCATCCTTCTAGACTCTTCTTGGTGGCCACTCACAGAGTGTTCCATCAACCTGGTCCTGGCAGTGCTCTACATAGCAGCAGGGGTGGTGTACGTGAGGGACACCACTCGAGGGGGGCTGTGCAACATGCCAGTGTTCAATAATGGAATAAATGGAGCGTTCTGTCGCACAGAGGCTGGACAGACAGCAGCCATCATCTTCCTCTTCATCAACATGGTACTCTACTTCATTAGTGCAGGAGTGTGTCTGAAGCTATGGAGGCATGAAGCAGCTAGGATGAGGAAGGAGGGGCTGGAACAAGAGGTCTGACACACACACACACACACACACACACACACACACACACACACACACACACACACACACACACACACACACACACACACACACACAGTTTGTGACTACCTAGCTCCACATGTGACCTGATGTTTCCCATAAACAGGTATTCAACTCACCTGGTGACAATTCATGTATTTTTTTCATATCATAATATATATTGCAAAAAAAGAATATTGCAATGTCAGTTTTTTCTACTATCGCGCAGCCCTACTAGTAAGTGTGATTCATTAAAACAGGACATTGAATTGTTTCTGATAACACTTTGAACACTGTGAACATGTAATGACTAACTCCACATCTCTTCTTCCCATCTCAATAAACCTAGATGAAGACTACTGGATCATCAGTCCCGCTGTCTATAGTAAGCATCAAGGCTTTTTAAAGTAATCTTCTAGTAGACACTGAATTGCACACAAGGTCTAAGTGAAGTGACCACATGACTGTTCATCTGCTGTAGCTGGCTCCATCCTCCAGGGCCTCAGAGCAGACTCCTCTCCCCACCCTCCACCCAGACATCATGGATAACACAAACAACTCTGCAGCTGCTCCTCTGGTGGTGCTGGAGCCAGAGATCCGCCAGGGTCACATACCAGCTGGACACATCCCCAAACCTGTTGTTATTGCCGACTATGTGGCGTAAGTATTACGTTCTTAGTCGCATTTCCAAAAATGTCGCCCTGGATAGGAAGACTGGAATTTAGCTTCTTCAGTATGTATGTCACCTGTTTGCCATTTATATGAATTCTGGTAGTAGGTTTCTGAAAAATATCCAAAGACTAGAGATGGGGCCAATCCGATACTACATCGCTATCGCGGCCGATATTGATGTCATTCACTAATCGGATATCGGACGCACAGGACTGATCCACTTACCGAGCCAGATTCCAGGCTACAGCCTTGTGCTGGACCATGAGCCCGTGTAACTGAGTCAGCAAATAACATTTGCTGTTGGTTTGACTAAAATGTTGTTTGTTTGGAGATATTTTACCCTGGAAACACGGAAAATAAATTTAAGTAAAAGTAATTTAATTGAGCACCTGCAGAGTAAGAGTACCAGGAGTTCATGCTAGCCAAGGGACGAGACCATCAGGCAGCAGACTCTCACTGATGATTTCCAGAAACAACCCATTATATATAGAGATTATAGAGAAGTTACTCAACTTCATTACACTCGATGACAAACCACTATCTGTTGTGGAAAATATTGGATTTTGCAGCCTGTTGGAGCACTTAGAGCCCAGGTATAATCTGCCATCCAGAAAATACATTTCAGAGACGGCTTTACCTGAGCTATACAACCGAGTGTTGTCACAGTTAGCAGCGCAGTTAGAAGATGTTAAAGCCGTGAGCTTATTGTTGACGTTTATCATGAGTTTATTTTCAGTTACATGTTTCAAATAGTAAATTTGAATAAAAACGATACAGCTGTTGCTGCTACCTGAAATGTAACAAATAAATTCCTTTGCAGTGCATTTAAATTCAATGCATTTGTATATATTTTTTGCTCTTCTAGTAAGAAGTGCTGTGTGGTTCATTTTAGCCTCATGATGTAACCTTAAACACAATACCAACAACAATAATAATATTAAAGTAAAAAGAGCTCTTGTGTCAGAATCTGTATCGGTATCGGCAGATGTGTATCAGAATCTGCAGTGAATTGATCTAAATCTACAGATTTAATCTCAATTATTTTGTGTCTTGTTAATGTTGATAATTACTTTTCTGATTGTTCGAAATCTTTGGTATTTGTTGAAATATTTCAGAAAATCCGCAGATGTTTACAGCCAGAATAAATTTGAAGTTCAAAACCTGCATTTAGTCCTTGGGGAGAAGCCTCTTACACACCCTACAGCATCTTGAGAGAAATGTGGGGAAATCATTCAAAACAGCGATCTGTCCAGCACTGCTTGATTCAGAGCTTTAGCAACCAAAGAAACTGTGACATTCACAAAACTGGAACACACCATGATAAGGAGCAGAACACAGTGGCTGGTGTGACATTTTAATCATCACGTTTTGAATAAAGTAAACATGAGGAAAAACATGCATGAAGCACAGATGAATGATTTAAGTCAATGTTGTGTCAATGCTCATAATATTTTTTTTTCTCTTTCACCATACTGCTGCATCACTTCCAGTGTGAACAGAAGGAATGATATGATCACAGCAAGTAAAAACTGTTCGAAAATACATGTTGGCATCTAAATATTTTTTGGATTTTTTGGGGGGATTTATTTATTCATTTATTTTTTGGTTGTGTATGTGCTCTTATTTAGTAAGATGAGACATAACAGGTGAGATGTAACAAGAGGGATCTTAATACTTGACAGAACACAGCAAAATATGCATTTGATTGAAGAGGGGGAAAAAAGAAAAACAACCATTAGATTTTAGATTTGTGTGTATTAGAGAAGGTATAGGGCAGTCGTACAGGATTTCAGTGTGATAGGTGTGTAGAGAAGCATATGGAGGTGGTTTCAATGAATTTTCTGTATCTTTTAATTTTACCTTTTCCTCAAGATTTTTGTAGTATTTTGTTTATGCATCATGAGGCAGAGGTCCCCCTCCCTCCTCAGCTGCCCCCAGGCCCTGGGGAGGGCATTGGCTGACGGACGGTACACAGCGATGTCTGTTCAGCCAGATCAAATGTACATTTTGGCACCTGAGTATTGTTTGAAGACAGACAAAATTGTGCACCTATTCTTTAATCTTCATTCAGGAAAAACACAAACATTCACAGCAGATTTTGGTGGTAATTCAGACAGTAGTTGTCATCCTAGGGGACTGAGCCGAATCAGCTGTAGTGTAATGTAGCTTTGCTGTTCTGTCCTGTTTCCACAGGAAATACCGCAGCATCCGCTCAGAGGAGGAGAGGGACCAGTACAAGGCTGTGTTCAACGACCAGTACGCTGAGTACAAGGAGCTGCACACTGAGGTTCAGGCAATGGCTATGAAGTTTGAAGAGATGGACGAGATGATGAAGAACCTTGCCTCCCAGCCTTCCAGCCAAATGGTACAAATCTCACTCAACTCCACACAAACAAACAGAAACAGATTTGAATGCTGACTGCGTAACTATGTCCAGTAACATGCTCGTTTTTTTTCAGGAGCAGGAGCGAATCAGTGGCATTTTAAGGGAATATCAGCGGAAGAAAGCTGTAAGTATTTATGATCCGTCCACTCACTGAGGGGCCGTTTCTGTTCCACGGAGTTCATGCTCTGATTACAGGATAATTCTGATTTATTTCAGTGTAACATATTTCCTATAAATTCAGGGAGACAAGGACAGCAAGCACAGGAAGTAGCAGCTTGGAATGCTTTTATGCTAACATATATGTGTGAGGGCTTCTTCTAAGGAAATTCAAAAATGGTCGATCACCCACGATCAAACTATCAAACAATCAAACTATCATGAGGAAGAGTCATTTCACTTTGACAGTTGACTGTATTTATCTGATCTGGGGTAAAAAGGCGAGGAGACAGACAAAGAAAGGCAACAGGATCGTCCTGAAGGACAATGTACTTCAAGAGGAAGCAGACTGGTGATGTTTCCGTGATCACTGCTCTCCACAGCCGACTGAGAAGGAAAGGTTTTGCTATAGATTGAGGAACCTGTTTAGTCCAGACTCGATAAAAAATGTGCCCATAAATGAGTAATGAGTGATTCCAGCGAGAAATTGTTGTGCGGCACTTTTAATCATTATTGACTTGGAGACTTTAATTTCCTCTCACCAAAATAGTTCAGCTGGACAGACTCTCTGCTAGCCATACGATACCTGATTTCAACATGTAAAACACTATTTGAGGGATTACAATGTATGTCTCACCTCATCTGGACCCACTATGAGCCAAAATTACAATTGTAACCAAGAGCTTTTCCTCTTGGTTACCATTGTAATTTTTTTTTTTTTTTGAAAATTATCCCCAGGTTAAAAAAAAAAAATCCAAAAATAAAAAAGAAGGTGACATCTCAGAATAGTTATGCAGGATGATTAGAACAGCGAGCAGTGCAGATGTAGATGTTAGCATAGTGGCTTAATGGCTTCGAGTCAAGTGTTTGAAATGATTCATTTAAAAATCATGTTTATGTGGAAAGCTGCAGGAGGCTCACACTGCTTGCCCCAATATACATTGTTTTTGCATGAGATCTCATCTCCCAGAATCTCTACAATGGAGGTGGTGAGCATATAGTTAGTATGTAAGTTAGTATGACAGGTTGAGATAAACTGTAATTATCATTGAAAGTCTCAGAGAGATCATTCTTATAAACCCTTTATATCCCTTGATGCCCTTGTGCAATAAGAACAAACTTAATTTTCATTTGGACCACCTCCTTTTGTAATATGGTCAAATCAGTTATGATTGTCCAAAGCTTTCTCTCTCGTTTTTACTTACCAGAGACACTGAAGAGCAACTTTTATTTAGGCTTACATTTACTTGTTGCTTTTTATGGAGGTGGGGTTCAAAAAGAGGTAGTATTTGAGCACAGATGATACCTTTGTCTTACTATAAAGTTTGGGGACATGTACCAATCAGAATTTTTCTGAACTCTTGCTAGATGGCAGAGAACTGGCAGGGCACAAGAAGCAAAGGGATTTATTGGAAATGTGGCCTTTTTTGAAAATAGTACAGTATAGTAGCGTAGAGTAAAAGAGGTTCATCAGGTAATTCTGTGCTAGTTGCATCAACCAAAACTAGGTTACAGTACTTAAGTGTTTGAGTTAGGATAGGAATTCTCCATGTTGTCATAACCAGTGAGTCACATTTGGAGAATTTAGCCATGTCATCGTCAGCCTACAGAAACTATTGGGAGACACTTTGTTGTGTATCTTGTGCATCATGAGAAGGGGAAGTAGAATGTAACACAGATGAACATTTGATGAACTTAGATACATACTTAGATGTTTAGATAGATGTTGTGGAGTTTTAACTGTGATTAAACAGATGTAAAAATAAATACCCACTTTTTTAACCTCTATCTTTATTTAATACTCACTATAGGGTATAAATTAGTGGCAGAAGTATTACATTGAGCTCTTAAAAATTATGCTAGACATTGTTTAAAAAAATTTTACTTGCCATGAAGGTTGGACTTGTGAGAACATTTGTAAAATGTCATTTCTGGCTTTGAAAAGTCTGAAATAATGACCCTGGTGATGTCATCAGACATAATAATACAAAGCCCATGTTGGGCATTGAACCTGTGGAGTTTGAAAGAAGGCACAGGAGGTCTAACAAGGTTCTATGAAGTCCATTATGGGAACTGAAAGATCCAGAATTTTTGGTGTTTGACCCATAATGAAAATATAAGGTTTCTGTTTGGATTTTTGATTTTTCCATTTTTAATCTGTCTATCAGTCCATCTGTTAGCCACCCCATATAGGACAGTCACACAAAGAGAGAAAGGAAGGGTTTTTGTTTTTAATAGTTCACTGGCCCACCAATATGGCAGGATTTCTCCTGGTGCTCCCAATGGCCAGCTCAACTATGACAGATGGGTCCATTGTCAATGTGTTTAGAGTGAGACAATGAGAAAGGACAAGGAGGGACTGAGCTGTATCAATGCTCTCTGCTATGAAACAACAGCACAAAACGCTTTGTTTAGAGATCTTTTATGTTATTATAAGAAGTCTGAAAATATTTCTGGTTCATTTTCTTGGACGGATTTGACTGTGGCGGGGGAACTCTCCATGCAGTAACCCACCTTGATATTCTCTCACTCACAAAGACTGTCTTTTGATGTACATTTAAACATTACATTTATTTTTAGTCTTTTCTGTTTCTCTTGTCAGGACCCAACATATTTGGAAAAAAGGGAGAGGTGTGAGTACCTAAAGAACAAGCTCTCTCATATCAAACTGAAGATTCAGGAGTACAACATGGACAAGAGCAACAGCAACTAGCACTGCAGTGAAACATGGCAATTAACACACCTGGAATCCATATGCATTCGACAACTATATAAGAAAACATGCTCTTTTGTACAGACAACAGAGCAGTGAAACTGGACTGTGAAAGTAGGTCCCTACCAACCAGGGGGGTCTGACTGAGACTGTCTTCTTTGTTGGTAAACCCATAATGGCTAGTTGTAGATGTTATCACATTAAAACATTTGCATATGCCATCACTGTTGTAAATAATAATAATCATCATCATTATCATCATCATGACAGACAGAAAAAGTGGCAAGTGGAAAGAAGTTTCCTCATTGATAGATCACCAAAAATGGGATCTGCAAACAGTGTCAGGACAGCGACAGCTGAAATAGATCAGATGTTATCTAAATAAACGAATACTGGTTATGTACATACAGCATGACCTGATGCAGATGACATTTTAAAAAGAACACTTTGCAAGTATGCAGTTTTGCCACTTTAACAACAGATAAGTAGTTGAATATCAGTTAATATCAGCGAATTTCCTATGCTCCGATCCCAGTCTGGTGTTTAGCCGAGCGCAGCAACAAAGACTGTGAGCAGAGGGAAACTGGTAGACTAGCTCCATGAAAAGAGGCCAAAGTCCCTGGATGGATGTTGCTATGGACACTTGTACACCTCATTAGACACTTGTTTGCTGCCCATATGAACTAAACCAGAACTAATCATACAAGAAATGAGGTCTCACAACTGCCAAGCTGTACACTCTGCCATAAAAGATCAATCAAAGGACCTTGATGTAAATCAGGCTGACTCAGTGTTAATGAAGGCTGTTAAGAGAAATGGCACTGCAGCAGACACACGTCAGAAGAAGATTGTTGTAGGTTTAACAGTTTAATTTTGTTCAGATACAATATGCATCTATCTACTGTACAGTATGTTTCATACAGTGTTGCTACATTCTGTACTGCTTTGTGTATGCTGTTATTAGTTTTGATTGAAGTTTCTCTTGAAATGTGAGGCACAATATGAAACATTTATTGAAAGCTCTCCACAACAGAATGTATGAACTCTGTAGCTGAATGAAAAAATGAGATGTGTTTTTTTTTATTAGTCCCTTCATTTTTAAACCTTTAATTGTACTTTTATATGATATGTGTATGTCATTATTTTGTATGATATTAGGTATGTCCCAATGCTTCATGTCAATTAAGCACCTTTTTAAATACGTCTTGCCTTTTTCTTTTTATTAGCCATGAAGCTAATAATAATATTTTTGAGTTTTTGTGACAACAGCTGCCCAAGCTCAGTCCAGGGCAGTGGCAACGAATGAAGGTTGCCAGTGAAGTTAAGACTACTATATAAACTGTGAAACCAGAGCAAAGTTATATGCTTATAATTGATCTGATTTATTTATTGTAAATGTTCACACACAAGAAGCTATAGAACAGTAAGACTATTTGACACAAGTCAATTTGCCAAAAATGGACTGTGAAGTAGGATTACTCGTTGTAGTAAATGCACCACAGCTGATGGCAGATTGTAAACAGTCAACTTAGAGGTCCCTATGCTACCAAAATAGTCCGAGGTTGGGTATCAATGGATGAAACTATGAAGCTGCTTCTGAAATGGAGACTGTTTCATGTGCTGCCGTAAATCAAATCTCAGTGATACAACTGAATGAGCTTATGGTTCAAAAGTACAACCAGGACTTTCCTGATGAAACAATATGATGAAAGGAAAAAGATGTCTCTGCAAGACAGTTTTTGAGCAGCTGAAGTCATAGATGAACATAATCAATTTGCATACCCATTCATACCTTGTGCTCATCAACCTGCAGAGCAAAGAACAGAATCCTTGAAAAGGAAGGATTAGGTCCTCTTTTGCCCTATTTTCCCTGTGTTTTCCTGTGCTCTGTTTCCCCTGTGTGTGTTTGTCCCTAGTCCGCTCCCTGGTGTGTTTGTGTTGCTGGGCATGGCTTCCAGTGCTGCTGTTTCCCACCAGTTCTGCCTCGGCACCTGTTGGCCTCCATCCATCCATTATCTATACTGCTTATTTGAACCGGGTCAACCGGGGCTGGAGCCAATCCCAGCTGACACTGGGTGAGGGCGGGGTACACCCCGGACAGTTTGCCAGTCTATCACAGGGCTAACACATAGAGACAAACAGCCATTCATGCTTACATTCACACCTACGGGCAATTTAGAGTCTTTTTTGCCTGCCTCCTGTGGATTTCCTGGATCACTGCCAGAAAGATCTCCACACTACA